>NW_026294595.1:85519540-86719540 GCF_007827085.1 Peromyscus californicus insignis | reverse complement strand
CAACAGTGAAATCAATTGCTAATGATTCATAAAATAAAGGCAGGGGCTGGAGGATGAACTTCATAGAGACATGCATTTCATAGAGAGCATGCCTGGTGCATACAAGACCCTGGGTTCAAATGCCAGTACTAAAAAAAAAATAGAAGAAACAGGAGGAAAAGGAGATGGACACAAGTAACTTTACAAGTCATACAGGTGAACCCCTCCTCCTCCCATAACATCAGTCATTTATGAAAGTTAGCCTGACATAAAACTTCTCAGAAGTATTCTCTCTCTCTTTTTGAGACAGGGTTTCACTGTGTTGCCCTGGTTTTCCTGGATCTCACTCTATAGACCAGGCTGGCCTTGAACTCACAGAGATTTGCCTGCCTCTGCCTCCCAAGTGCTGGGATTAAAGGCGTGTGCCACTACTGCCCACCTAGTATTCTTTTAAGGATCTATTTTAAGTGTGTGTGTGTGTGTGTGTGTGTGTGTGTGTGTGTGTGTGTGTGTGTGTGTGTGTGTTCATGAGTGCTCACAGAGGTGAGAGGTGTCAGGTCCCCTGGAGCTATACTTATAAGGGGTTGTGAACCACCTGACATGGGTGCTGGGAACTGAACTTAGTTCCTCTGGAAGACCCAGTACATGCTGTTAACCACTTAGCTATTTTTCCAGCCCCATCTCAGGAATAATTTTAAAGGGAAGTGAAGTCTGTGTTTGGTCAAGTCTGTTATTATCACTACTTTTATATGACTAATGGAAATCATGTTATATATCATTAAGCAACCATAGTTGAAAAGAGTAAGTCGATCTTACATGGAAAGAATTGGGGCCACGAGATCCAAGGAGGCAATGAGAATTCCTAGCTCCGCTATGGCAGCAGTTAGAAGTAAGGCCCAGGTAGGTTCCCCATTGGCTTTGCTGTGACCAAAAACCTGTACACATGAGGAAAAACATCAGACCCAGGGCACTGACACAATGTGCCAGTTTCAGACATCTGAAAATAAGAACAACTTCGCAGCAATCATATATAAACACACACAAGGATTTTGAGGGCCTTCTACTAAAACTCTACATGTCTCAACATTTATGATCTCCCAATTCTTAAGCTGAAAAAGATAACATTTTTCATAAGACCTGGAAAAAAAAGGAAGAGAGCACAACAAAGTGTCACTTACCCTAAGGAATGGTATGATGTTATCCTTGGCAATAGCCTGAAGCAGCCTGGGTGCACCTGTAAGGCTCTGAAGTCCAGCCCCACATGTTGAAAAGAAGGAGCCAATAACAATCACCCATGGGGATGGCCAAGATAAGGTGCCTACAACCAAATTACCTTTTACAGCGTCCCCAAATCTAGGAAAGAAATAAACAATGGAGAAATTTCATCTGAAAACAGCTTTAGATTGAAAACTTAAGATGACAATCACTAGTGAATTTTTCTGGCTTGTAATTTTTACAGATGCAAACTGAGGTAAACATGAATACTAAAAAATATAAAGGTACATAGTTTTCATAAAAAGGGCACTAGCAGCAGGCAAATGGCACATACCTGTAACCTCAGCTCTCAGGAGGCTGGGACAGGAGGATTATGAGTTTGGGGCCAGTTAAGGCTACATTTTGAGTTCAAGACCAGCTCAGGATGCACAGTAAGACCCTGTCTCAGAAAGAAGTTACTGGGCTGAGGGTACAGATGTTACAACACATCATTTGCTTAGCATATTTCTGAGACCCTGGATTCAACCCCTAACAGCACTGTGGAGGGGAAAAAATTAATAATCTGTATTAAGGAAAAAAAAAAAAAACAGTACAGTACAGTTAGAGAACAAGCCAAGCTTCATTTACTGATTTCTCTTTGTAACTGGCAATGAATCTGCTTTAGGGTAGAAACTGGAAAAGTGCAGAAAAACGCAGAAAGAAAAGGCAGGGAGGAAGTCCATAATAGTTTAAAAATATTCAGTAATTTTTATTTTGTCTGCATGCATGTTTGTGTACCATGTATGTGGCTGATGCCTGCAGAGGCTAGAAGAGGATGTCACAACTCATGGAACTGGAGTTACAGACAGTTGTGAGCAGCCACGTAGGTGCTAGGAACTGAACATGGGTCCTCTGTAAAAGCAGCCAGTGCTCTTAACTACTGAGCCATCTCTCCAGCCTCAAGAGATCCATAGTCTTAACTTGTTAGTTAGCATTACACATACTTTGTATGTTTCCATTTATTTATAACATTTTTACATTACCCACTATTCTATTGATATTATTATATGAAATACTGTAATTAATATCTTTATGAACATATATACATTGACACACAAGATATTTTTCCTTGAGGCAGATTTCTAAGAGCAAGCAACTGCAAAAATTAATATATTAAAACATTTTAAGATCACTGACGTGTCTCATTTATAGAAAACTAATACGGAATCTGAGATGTCTCAGGGTAAGAGCACTTGCTGTGCAATGATGAAGACCTGAGTTCCAGTTCCCAGAACCCATCTAAAAAGCTGGTACAGATGTGCATAGGTAAAACAGCATAGTATTAAAACTCATAACAGTAAGGGCTTGAGGGAAATAAAGTCTAGTGTTTGGGAGTAGGAATAAGAAATTTATATATGCTGTTAATATTCTGAGACACATACATATATTTTGTGTTTGATTTCTCAGAATTGCAAAGTTTTTGTGTACTTCATTTACTTCATAGTTTTATGGCTTACAACTGCATTAATACATAATTTAGGCATTCTACTTCTAATGGATATTTGGATTCCTTTTGATTTCAGTCATTTAACAATACTGTCACTATGATTCTTAATGCATATGCATAAACATTTCTGCAGAATATACCCAGAAGTGAAACTGCCAAGGCATATTGACATGTGCAACATTAGGAGATAGTGCCCAGTGAGTTTTCAAACTAGAACTGAATAATTTTATATATGTATAAATTAACCACTGTTCCCTTCCAATAAAACAGTTCAGTGATACACTATGCCTTGTACCCATACACGCATGTACACACACACACACATACACACACGTACACTTTGGTACCTATTTTCTTCAACAGTATTTATAATACCTTGTGCTAGGATTCCTGCCTATAGGAATTCTAGAGCACAATCAAGGGAACGTAATATAAAAATAAGTAGCTACAATACAGTGTGGTAAGTGCAGCACCACAATATATTCAAATATAGTCGATAGACAAAAGGAGGAGTGACTCTACTTTTGGGGTTAAAAAAGGAAAACTACAGGAGAGTTTAGTCTTAAGGAGGATGCAGTGAGTCTTCCCAGGAGGAATAACCAACCGGAGCAAAGGAAACAACATAGACAAAGGTATAGAGACAGAGCACTGTGGTGGCAGTAGGAAGAAGGGAGATTAGTAAGTGATTATAAAGAGAAAAAAAAAAAAAACTGAAGCCCAGTACGGAGTGATGGGATCACTGAGCAGTGGAAAGTAAATAGAATTCACAGGCCTTAGAAAAGACTTAGAGGATGGATAAAAACAAAGGAAAATACCTAGGTTAAGGCAATACCTAGATTCCTGTGACAGGAAGTGCAGTGAGAATATTAACCAAGATATGGAAAATATAAGTATGGTGGTTTAAATGTATCTGGCCCTCATAAGCTCATAGGGAGTGGCACTATTAGAAAGTATGGCCTTGTTGGAGGAAGTGTGGTCTTGTTGGAGATGCTGGATGACACACATCTTTAATCCAGACCTTGAGCCTGGAGGGCACACCTTTAATCTGGGCCATACCTTCTGTTGGAAGTATGCCACTCAAGCTTCCCTCAGTGTGACAGTCAGTGGACTTCCTGTTGCCTCTGGGTCAAGATGTAGGACTCTCAGCTCCAGCACCACATCTGCCTGCATGCCGCCACGCTCCCCACCATGAAGCACTGAACCACTGAACTGTAAGCAAGCCCCCTCAATTAAATGTTTTCTTTATAAGAGTTGCCGTGATCATGGTGTCTCCTCACAGCAATAGCAAACCCTAACTAAGACAGTAAGAATTAGCAAGTTTCAGGGACAGATCTGTCCACAAATATCTCACAAAACATATTTGAGAGAAAAGAAATGGTAAATGCTAAGTAGTCTTCATGAAGGAAATCACTGTCCCGCTCCACTTAGAATGCCAAGTGTGAGTGGACAGATGCCTCTCTCTTGCCGAGGATGCTGAAGATGCTACGTAGTTATACTTGTCCTGTTCTACTTTCATACAGTATTCTAGCAGTTCTTCATGTACAGGAAAGTACTTAGTATTTAGACAACTTCATAGCTTTTTTTGGGGGGAAAAGCTGTATGTAGACGAATTTCTAAATGGTCTTATTAAATGAAAAACACGGAGCCAAATATAGGGGTGAAAGCCTTAGATCAGGGAAATAGGGAGAGCCACCAGCCAACCTTACCTCACCAACTCAGCAGCGTCCAAATGCGAGCTACTTCCTGTCTTACCCACTCCTTTATTGCCTTGCTGTTCTGCCCTCTCATTGGTTATCTTAGCCAATGTGACTTCCTTGTCACTGTCTGTCTGTACAGACCTCCAGGTCTCTATGGTTGGTACTAGGATTAAAGGTGTGTGTCACCACACTTGGCTCTGTTCCCTAGTGTGGCCTTGAACACACAGAGACCCTGCCTGATAAGTGATCGGATTAAAAGCATGTGCTGCCTTTTTGTTTACTTAAAATGGCTTGCCTTTTCCCCCTGATCTCCAGGCAAGCTTTATTAAAACACAAATAAAACATCACCACAGCTATATTAGTTATGTCTTATATAGTTTGGTCCTTATTATTTACTAATTATTTACTGCCTGAGGCAGGAGAGCTGCTTAATCCCATAAATTTGAGGTAAGCTTGATGAACATTACAGAAGAAAAAAAAAATCACAAAATATTTTACCTTATCATAGGCTAAATTATGCACATATTATTTTAATCTCTTTTTTAAAACTTTTTTTTGTATTGCTGGGATCAAACATAGAGTATTGTATGTGCCACACAAGCTCAGTGATATATATTCCTGTCTGTCTCTTTGATACACTCACACACATTCCTCTTTGACTGTGTCTCTCATATATAGATATAGATATATGACTTTCATATATATATGAGACAAATGTATATTTGTGTGTGTATATGTATATACACATACATTTTAGCTCAATACATTCACTTTCTATTTTACTAGTTATGATTGACACCTTGGCCTGGTTTGAGATTCTGTGTTGACACTATGCTGAGTGACCAAATGTCATGGAAGACGGACACATGGTTGTTATACTTACTTGTCTCTGAGAACAACTCCTTCAATACATGCACCAAAAAGGACAACATTGCTTAAGTCTGATATGCTGAGAGTCAAGGAAACTGTTGTTATCCTTTACCTTTTCTACAGTAACTACACTCAGGATGATTCTTTTACCATATAGTGAGTTGCTAAATTCACTAATCCTATAAAATCCTTTTTTAATGGTGCTTATGAAGCAGGGCAACTCTCTGGCAAGTGAGGCAGTAGTAAGAGATGGCATTATTATTATTAGATAAAAATACTGATCATCTTAGCTCTACTGCATGATCCCATCACCATGACGCAGAGGATACACACGAAGGATGTGGTCAGGATGGCAAGGACGGTTCCAATGGGAATGGACTTCTGAGCATCTTTCAGATCTCCGGATCTGTTTGACCCAGCCATGATACCTAGTAAGGGGAAACACCAAGTTAACGTCTTGGCTTTCTGGGCACTCTGATGTTCATATTGACACTGAAGACTAGGGGCAAACTTAGATCTCCTGAGAAAATGTGCTCACTGTGGCTGATGGCTTCTAAAACCTAAGAGCCCACCCTCTTACCTGTAACAGAAGGAAAGAAGATCCCCACCAGAAGAGTGAAGGAGGTGGTGATGTCAGCAAGGACATATTCATGGTTTAAGCTGCCCAAGACATCGGATGACTTGGCTGATGGCTTTTCAATGATCTCCCCCTTTGGTAAATAATTACTCCAAAGATTTTCTGCAAAGGGGTTGGGGGTGGGGTGGGTAGGAAGAAAGAGGATACAAGGATATAAGCAATATAGAAGTAATGTAAGTACATGATTTCTTACCCAAATAACATTCAGTCAGAGACCCCTATAATTATTGTTATAATTACTGTACTGGAGACTGACTTAAGACTCTTTAAATGCCAGGCAGGTACTGTGCCTACCTCCACCTCAGCCCTTATAATAGTTTTTAAAGCCATTGTTTCTTCAACATGAACACATGTTAAGTATTCCAGAATAAAACCAATGCTATTTCTCATTTGTTCTAATATAATTTTATAAAATGATTTCACATAATAAATGTAGTTAATTTTCCTAATATAAATTAGTAACAGTTAAGCAGACTAAAATTAAATGCCACAAAATGCCTATTTTTAAATTAGTTATCAAATATAAAATCTACTTTTTAAAAAATTAATATCAAAGCAGTTTTTAACCTCTTAGCATGAACTTGCTTAATGGGCAAGGAAATCTGTGGACAAAATATTTAAGATGGATGTCATTTAAGCAAAGAATTTCAGAAATTTAGTTGAGCAAGGAAAACACGTATGACTGGTGACATTAAAACAGTTCTATTTTAGCTATCACTGCAAGAAGATCACTGGCAATTTTTTAAGACTACATTGAGTCAGACACGAAGGCAAATCCTTGTAGTCCCAGCTTGAGCCTGAAGTCCCATGAGCCTGAAGCAGAAGGATTGCTTAAGCTCAGGAGTTTGATGTTAGCTTGAAGAACATTGCAAAATAAAAATATTCACCAAATGTTTTATCCTACCCTAGGCTAAAAAGTCTTTTGTCTGCCTCTGTCCTTAAAAGAAGGCAAATTTTAACAGATGCACTCTGCCAGGGAGCTCTAAAAACAGATAATCTCACGAGAGAAAAACAGAAACATGCTGGGTATGGTGGTGCATGCCTATAATCCTCCCAGTACTCAGGAGGCTGAGGCACAAGGATTCTGTGTTTAAAAGTTATTCATGAATGCTGTGGGATGTTCTGTATGGCAAATGTGTTGCTGATTAGTCAATAAATAAAACACTGATTGGCCATTGGCTAGGCAGGAAGTGTAACAGGTGGGACAAGGAGGAGAATAAAGCTGGGAAGTGGAAGGCTGAGTCAGAGAGACACTGCCAGCTGCCACGATGACAAACAGCATGTGAAGATGCCAGTAAGCCACGAGCTATGTGGCAAGGTATAGATTAATGGAAATGGATTAATTTAAGCTATAAGAACAGGTAGCAAGAAGCCTGCCACGGCCATACAGTTTGTAACCAATGTAAGTCTCTGTGTTTACTTGGTCGGGTCTGAGCTGCTGTGGGACTGGCGGGTGACAGAGATTTGTCCTGACTGTGGGCCAGGCAGGAAAACTCTAGCTACACATGAATACATGGAGACCCGTGCCATGTCCAATAGAAGAGTCTTAGCTGCCTACATGCAGCTCAATGGTGGAGCATGTGGTCCTTGTCAGACATAATCCTTGGGTTCAAGCCTAACCTCTGCAATCATAATCATCACTATTTAGGTCTAGGTCATTGGCCCTAGTGGGGAAGCTACTGCCTATGTTTGCTAAATGGACATGCTGTGCTTGTCCAACTGCCTTCTAAACAACTATATATGTATGCTTATATGTTAGTGCTGCCATCAGCTTTGGTCAGGGAAATTTCTTTTTACAGTAGGCAGTGGTAACTGTGGAGCTTCATTAACGACTGGTCAAAGTGATAAGAGTAACTGACCTTTGAATGTTTAGTCATAAAAATATCTGTATCCCCCTCTTCAAGGCTCAGGGAATATCGTGGGAAAGGGGGCTGGAAGAACAAAAAAATCCATGGAAGAGAGGGAGTGACAAAAGAGTGCTGACTTCGGACGTGGCCCTTGCATGCTTCAACTCACAGCAGCTCTGATTCCCTGCACAAAATCTTCACAAGGCTGGCTCTATCAATATCCTGTCATATAAGGAGGAGGGCACTGGCAAGACCCCACCCATCCCTGAGGCGTTATACCCAGCTCATGGTTGATGTGGGAGGGAGAGACGTTTTCTTCAGTCCTGAAGCCACTGTAAGGGGCCCATGCTACAATAAACAACATGTCACCCACGAACCTATGAGCAATCCTAAACAAATGAGAGAATGGGGGGCATGATCAAAAGACCTAATATACGTGTATAAAATACGATAATAAACTTGTTATACATAATTCATATATTATAATAAAAAAGGGACAAAAAAAGCATCTAAGATGGGAAAGCCTATTTCCCCCACTGTCCTAAGGAAGAAATAACACAAAACAAAATGAGTCTAATTAAACTCTAACTTACCAGTAATGATACCACTAGCCAGCCCAGGAATGCCTTGGATGGAGGTGACATTGTTGTGAACAAAGTACTCGTCACAGGTGGCATTAAAAAACTGACTTGAGTTACAGAAGAATCCCCATAGCTTTGATGGCACTGTCATGTTGTTAACATCCTTGGTCTTAGAGCAAACGTCAAGGTGTCTTGATGAAAGGGTGCGGTTGCCCAGCATGCAGACCCTAAAGCAAAGCAAACAGGGAAGAGAAAGATCTAAGTTTTAAAGAGGAAAAGCAGATTAGTAAAGGGAAAAAAAGATCTCATTTCTCAGAGATTCTACTGCCATGGGTAGGAAAAGACGAGTGATACTGACCAGCACTGTGCATCACGTGACTTGCCTTTTCTGCCAGTATAATCCTCACAGGTCTCGCAATATTTTAACATTTATCTTATGTGGTGGAGGTACTGAGGTTTACAGAGATTCAATAATCTGACCAAAATCAAGGTCACACAAATGGCAGGTGGTATTCAAACACAAGGACTGTACAAAGAAACTACGCTGAATTATCTTCCAAACATATTTGGCGATTCATCCACTTTCAGGACAAAAAGGATCCTGGATGGGTTCAGTAGTGTTCACGTGCTTGCTGTGGAAGCATGAGGTCCTGAGTTCAGATCTCCAGACACAGGCAGAAAGCCTGGTGTGGTCCTGCATGCCTGCAATCTCAGCACTGGGGATGAGGCAGGTGAGGAGGACAGACAGAAAGGCTGGGATTCGCTGGCCTGCCCGTCTAGATAAACAATGCACACAATGAAGTTTACCTAGGGAGTCTCAGGGAATAAGACAGAGAGCCACAGAGGACTGACACCAGATACTTCTGGTTTCCACACAATCACACAGGCGAACACCCAGCCACCAGCAGCAGCAACAACAAAACCTCAGAGCATTTCTGCTCTTATTTTAAAAATATCCCAATGCTCACATTTTGTTTTCTTTCTAGGCAGAGGGGGGGTGGGGAAGATGGAGGGAAAGAAAGAAGGTCGGAAATGAAAGGAGATGGGGCTTTACATTCCTAAGAGCCTTTGGAACCACCTGTTTTGCTGAGTCTTCTGTTGTAGGACAGCTTGACTAGATTTAACAAGCACATCCCTCTATGGCCCAAGAGAAAACCGTTTTTGACCTTAAGCCTAGACCCAGTGGTAAAGAGGAAATTTAAGGATAATACAAATATTAGCTGCTGATTTATTTTTTCTTCTACCCAGAGACGTAAACAAGGAGAGAGTAATAGAGCCATAGTAAAATACTTCAGAGGTTGAACAAAACAAGGCTCAGAATCTGCAGAGTGTGTTCATACATACATAATGAACCGCATTCGATTACTTGGCTTCAACAACTCTTAACAATCCCTAGTTTTGTTTCATGGTCCTTCTACAGTTTTTTTTTTTTTAACATATTATGCAGAAATTTTTAAAAACAAAATAACAGACACTATGATTTTTTTTTTCCAACCAAACAGAAGTGGAGAAGCCCCAAAGGGAACCTGAAGCAAAATGGAATTTCCTGAGTTGAGATAGAGCTAAAATGTTGCATCTAAAACTTTTATAACTCTGAAAAGGAACTTTGATTATTTTATGGTCCCTAAGTAAGCAAAATGAAAGTTTATGATGGAATCTATTACTGGCATCACAAAGAAGCAATACCAAAGAGCAGTCAGGAAACCTAAGTTCATGTCCTTGCCCCACCATTAGTTGACTTTGGAGAAAGTTATTCATCTTCACTGAGTTTTTTTTTCAATCATGAAAAAACGTTTGATTTTTCTGTAACCTGTTTAAATCAGCATAGTACCAAGAAATTTGATTCCCAGCTGAACCATAGGACTTCAAAAGCAACTTCTGTAACAAGATTACAAATAACTGAGTACCAACCAGCCTTGGTGTCACAAATCAAAGGGAAAACAGGTGAGTCTGTGAGTGAAGGCTCTGCACAAAATCCATCAATTCACTACTGCACCGTTTATGGCATGTAATGTCCTCCACATACACATGCTATGACTTTCATTTCCCTTTATTTTATACTAATAACTCTTAGCACTTATGGTACCAAGAATAAAGAAAATAATTAAACAAATTAGGTAATTCTTTTCAAAAAAGATTTATTTAATGTGTGGGTGTTTCTGTCTACATGGATGTCTGTGCACTAGTTGTGTGCCTGAAGCCTGTAGAGGCCTCAAGAGTGTAGCAGATCCCCTGGAACTAGAGTTACAGACAGTTGTGAGCCACTATGTGGGTGCTAGGAATTGAACCCAGGTCCTCTGGAAGATCATCCAGTGATCTCAGCTACAGAGTCCTCTCTCCAGGCTGCTACTCTAGAATTCTTTTGAATTGGTTTTTATTTTAAAAAGCAACTAGACATTTAAATGCCTTATAAAGGTTGCTGGTAATGACTATTGACTACAAAGTCCTTCATAGATGGTTCACATATACACAAGGGGGCACCTAAATAGGTATACCTTAATGATGGCTACAGTTGCTAGGTCTACACTTCAGAAGTGAGGAAGGGGGTCAACAGGACAGTTTATCAGGAAGTTTCCTGCTGGGAAACTGGGCCAATAGGAAATCACTCCATGAAATTCTGATGGAAATGTTCACATCACCAGATCCTGTCACTGACTCCCCAACGATGACCAGGTGAAGAGATAGGCACGTACGGGAAGTGTGGTGGAGCAAAGGAAGACTTGATGGCACCAGCGTAGATAGCCAAAATGGACACAATTACACAGGCCAGGAAAAGTGAGGCAAACTTATTCACATAGCGTACGCCGATGAATACCACCAAGACCATGAGGACCAAGAAGGCTGTGCCATAGACACGCATGTTATTTAGCATGGCTGCTGATTCCTTGAGTGCATCATCACTGCGAAAGATGGCAGCTCGGGGGACAATATACACCTGTTACAAAGAAAAAAAAAGAAGCAGAGAGGAAATGATGTCATTTAAAAACAATCAAGTAGAAGGGCTGTAACAGTTTATGTTACTTTTACTTTTATGAAGGAAAGGAAAGCTGGAACAAAAAAATGATTAAAACATTGTTTATCCTTTCTTCTTTCATTCATTTGTTTTTAGAAAGGGTCTCATTTTATAGCCCTAGTTGGCCTGGAACTCAAAGAGATCTACCTGCCTTTGTTTCTCAAGTACTGGGATTAAAGTTATGTACCACACTGGGCTGCAAATTAACCAAATTTTTATTTGGCTCTAGAATGTCCATAGAAATGTTATGTCATGGATTATTTTTGTTTTCTAATTGCTAATTTGAACATCTACGTTTCCAAATGGGAAAAAGAAAAAATGATTTTACTGAAAGGCTACAGAAAATATTTAAAAAATGAGTAGAGAAATAAAAACTCTATCATTGGGATAAAGTTATCAAAAAGAGGTTGGGGATACAGCTCAGTCAGTGACTGGCTTTGCTGCACATGAATTCGTAGTTGAGTTTGATTCCCCCGGACTATGTAAAAAGCTAGGCACGGTAGCATGTGCTTGTGATCTTAGCACTGGGAAGGTGAAGACATGAGGACCCCCAGGGCTGCCTGGCCAGCTGGTCAGAGGTGGAGAGCCCCCAGCCCCAGTGAAAGACTCCATCTCAGAAAACAAACTGGATGGCTCCTGAAGAACGACAGGTGAGGAACCAGGTTCATCTCTGGCCTTACACACATATATGCAACACACTAGAACACCTATGTGTATGATACAAACAAATGAGCTTTGTTTTACTTTTCTACATTGGCATAAGTCTTTTCTACCTCAATATGAACTCCCTGGTTAAGGTGACAGAGTTGGGGACAATCAGATAGAGGGAAAAGGACAGGCAGGCGAAGGACACCTCAACCTTTCTGCCTCAGAGTCATGGTAAGAACACAGTCACAGCAACCATCACCTGACTGGCTGCCCCACCTGATCTCAGAAACTTTAATATCTAAGAAAACAAACCCACAGAACTTCTAGATTACAGATCACAATTAACTCATTACTTACCAGGAAAATTTCAATGGCACCAAGAATATACATGGCGGCTGCAAATGTGGTGCCAAGGTAAAAGCAGAGGCCAACAGCCCCACCAAACTCTGGGCCCAGGGCCCGGGAAATCATGAAGTATGAGCCCCCAGCTACGAGACAAAAACAGATACGAACAATAAAATGAGGGTATCACTAAGAGGACTGTAAACAAGTCATAAATAGAATTCAAAAATATGCAAAAAAGATGTTTGGGAAACTCTGTAACAAAGTAGATTTGCTAATAGGAATGATGTACCCAATTATTAGGAAAAATTAGAATATTTCCTACAGGAATAGGGTAGTCTAATAAAATATATTTTATAAGTGAAAAATGTGGCTGAAATTAAAGCACTGTTGTCTAAAAATAATGAGATTTCAAAGATAACATCCTTAAGCCAAACAGCATTTGTCTTTGTCTCTTTCACTTTTAGAGGCAACACTGACACCGTACACTGGAAACAACAGAATAAACACATGAAGTTTCTTTGGCGCTTATACCTCCAGCTTCACAGCACAGAAACAGTGGGTGACCGCTAACAGCCCTGCGATTCAAGCTCGGACTACTGACCTGGCACCACTCCATTAGTGGCAATGGCACTCATGGAGATGGCAGTCAACATCGTCTGCAGAGAGAGAAACAAGAACCTTATTACTGGGCAGAGCTGACATTTCTGTACTGCTTTCCTGTGTGTGGACTTCAGAGCATTTACAAACGTTTAACTCTACCCACCCTTACGAAGAGTCGCTGTGTAACATATTCAAAAGGAACAGTTGGGGAGAACCACTGGAAAGCTGGCTAGACTCTACAGACTAGCTACAATGCCAAAAACAATATGCAGGAAGAAAGAGAACCACTGGAACAAATTCAAAACATCATCGAGTAACAAAGTACATAAAGGGCTTCAACAAGGGCACAGCTGGAGGAGGCACAGTGACTAGCTAGTAGGCTGCTGTGGTACAAGTAGGAGATAAACTCTACAGTGTGATAGTGGGGATAAGAAGCAGAGGCTGTATATGAAGCATCTCAGAGAGAACAGATTGGCCGTGGTGAACGGCAACCAAGGAGTCAAATACGGCCTTGAAGATTCAAGCTTGAGAAACCGGGAGTGGGGAAGCCATTGCCAATAAGTTATTAACGACATGGGCTAGGTCTGCTTAACCTGCATGGTTAGTGTGCAGCTGAGCATGATGCATACGGAGGACATAATGGTTACCAAAACAAAGGGGACAGCAGATTGATGGACAGGGGTGGGATATATAAAAATGAGCACTTTAAATTAAAGGAGAATCAGAATGGGCTGAGTGTAAGTGAGAGAAGAGCCAGAAAAACCTGAGTAATTTCTGGGGAAAACATAGGAAAGGAGATTTCAAAGTGAACCAAACCAAATCCAGATTCACCTCACCCTTCTCAGGCACTGTCAATTTTTTTTCAGTACATTTTACAATAGTGTATACATTTTCTAATAATTTTCTGTTACAACATCAGTGTTTTCAAGCCCAAAGTACCCAGATTTTGAATTATTTAAAGACCCACATTTTGTTATTTCCAAAAATCTAGGACACCATTTACTACACAGGAAGAAATGGATAGTGGGTGCTGAACAAAAGCCCTTTAGATTTTAAGATCAACACTCTCTCTCCTGTTGGGAGCGGGTCTTCACATATCTTCTGCTCTTGATCCCCAGGAGGTCAAGTGCATATGTACTCTCAGCAGTGAAATGCCCCAGGCCAGCTCCAGGGGCCAGTGCAGGAGGACTTACACAGCAGCAGCAGATGAGGACAATTGCAAAGGCCTGAAGGACTCCAGCTGTGCCCACCACCCAGGTGAGACGCAGAAAGAGGATCACTCCAAAAATATTTTGTAGACATGGGAGGTAGACACCCATGAAAGTACCCATTTGGGGGCTCTGGAAATAAAAATGTAAGACAAAAGGAAAAATTATGTAGTTAGCCATAAAAGATGTTTAGATTTACCACATTAATCTCAAAGCATAGGTAGGAAGGTTAAATAGTATCTTCACAGGTCTCTTAGTAAAGTCCATCACTGTGCTTCCATTATCTGTAATACATGTGTAATTTAGATAAGTTTCTACATTTTTATTATTCCTAAGCAATGGACCAATCAACAATCTAAAAATGTCTATTACTCAAGGTTGTTAAAGTTTTATTCTCATTTAAAAACACAACAACTTACAGAAATTCTGAAGAATTAGGTACAAATTCTTCACATACTTGGTAAATGAAAGAGATGGGGAAAGTAAAAACTTGAGGGCCATTTGGCCCCTTTGCAAAGAGCTAAACTAACTGTGTGTATTGGCATAATTTTATTTTAAGAAAAACAGTAGCAGTAAAAAGTCTAACAACTACTGGGTATCATTATCATGGTGGATACCTATGATTCTAGCACCTGGGTCGCTGAGGCAGGAGGACTCTGAGTCCAAGGCTAGCCTGTGTTATATTTGATACACCATCTCAAAAACAAAAACAAAAACAACAAAAAAAAAACCCTTTGTACCCAGGCAGAGGGCATCAGAGGCCGGGTAGAGACACTCCTCCCCACTGACGTGCTAGCCCTTCTCCTGCTAACATGGCTAACTTCCTCCCTGGGATGGTCTCATACCACCATGTTAGACAGCTTTCTCCATCTGATCGGCCAGGGGATCAGACTCTGCCAGCAGGCTCTCATTAGTCTCCCTCCTTTTAACCCTGCACAAGTCTTAGGTCAAGCTTTACTTGACACTGAAGATGCTTTAACAGAACTTGGCAAGTTTAGGGACTGGCTTCCCACGTGAAGCTAGGGTACTGCACATTCTGTCTGGGCCACGAGGCCAATGCTCAGAATGGTACTGGGTACATCAAGCATTTACTACACAGTTTCTTAACACAGACTGATGCCCTGGGCATGCCTTCATCTCTGTCCTGTGTTCTGAGGCCTCACCTTGGTAGGCTTCTTCTTCCCTTCAGTGATGTTCTCCGCCTCTTCATGCTCCTTTGCTCCCTGTGTCAGGTTAGTATAGTTGGCCATGCGGTTGAGGAGAGAAGACACCTTTGGTCTGGTGTCCATTTCTTCCTATAAAATCACAAATAATTTATGAAGGATGCTGCAATTCAGCAACAAAATAAACTTTCTACCAGGAAACAGCAAAATAAATGAGAAAATATTTCACAGATAAATATTTTAAGAAAATTCTTCAGTGAGACAACTTGTTTCTGACATTTGAAAGATTACAGAGCTGAGAGCACAGCTCAGTGAGAGTGGTTTGCCTACATGCCTGAGGACCTGGGCCAATCCCCAGCACTGAGACGGTAAAAAAGACTACACTTAATTAGGGCAGCCAGTTAAGGTAGGATACAAAGTACTGGGTTTCATTAAGGATTTTTTCATACACATGTATAATTATACTTTTGTTCGAATCTGTTCCCCTCCTTCTCTACCTTCCCACATTTCTTCTGACCCTCTTATAGGCCAGGTCCCTCCTATCCTCATTAGCCTCCTCTGCTTTCACGTTACAGGCATTCAATTACCTGTCTCCACTTCTCTGCTCCCTTAACATCTCTTCCTCCATTCTCACAGTCCGCCAGAATTCTGCTCTCTTACACACACACACACACACACACACACACACACACACAAATACACATATGGGAGAGAAAATATGTACTACTTAATAGTCGTCTTAGTTTGTCTTAATTTGCTTAACATAAAGATTTTTATTTCTAAACATTTTTCTGCAAATGTGATGATTTCATATTTCATATGGTTGATGAGAATTCCACTGTGTGGGCTGAAGGGGTGGCTCAGTGGATCAGAGCACTTGCTACTTTCCGAGAGGCCCAAGTTCAGTTCCTAGCACCCACACTGGGATGCTCACAACCACCTGTAACTCCATCACCAGGGAAATATGATCTCTCTTCTACTCTCCCCAGACACATACATAATTAAAATATTACCTCAAAGAGTGCCAGATTTTTATCAAAATACTCATCTCCTTCTTCATAGTTGGAATTGTTGAGATAAGCATTTCGAGCTTTTTTATGTCCGTCATCTGAAAAAGAAAGGCAAACATTGGCATTTTATTGGTTCTGAGACACCAGCACCAATAACTATGCTGTCTCTGTGGTAACAGAGACTATTTCAGATTCAGGTTCAGCCTGAGTGGTAGACCTCAATTAGCACTGCTTGGAGAACATGGTGTTTTTCTAGCAGGAGCAAAAGCAAATTGGGGAACCAAGGAAATCAACACGAACAATTCCTTTTCTTAATACAGAGATCTCTGGAGACAATAGAGGGCCTACCCTTAAGCTTATCCACAAATAAATAAACAAAACACACACAGTATTTCTCTCCCGGTGTGTTATACTACTCCAGATGTGGACTATTTTACAAATGATTGCTGCTGATAAAAGAAGAAAAAGCTATTTCCAGGGCCTTCTGACATTAAAAATGAAGTGTGTGTGTGTGTGTGCGCGCGCGCGTGTGTGCGCGCGCGCGCTTGCCTGTGGAGGTCAGAGGACAACTTTGTAGATTTGTTTCTCTCCTTCTACCTTTACAAGGGTCCATGGGATGAAACTCAGGTTGTCAGGCTTGCGTGCCAAGGGTCTACTGAGCTATCTCGTTGACCTCATTTCTGATGCTACCAATTACATCAGGTGATTTAATCTATGATGACGATTACTTGTTAAAATTCTTTGAGAATTACAAACAATGTATTTTGAATATATTCAAGACCCCAACCCCCTTACTCCCACCTCAAGCCTCTCATTGCTTCCAACCCAACTTTGAGACTGCTTCTTTTTTTTGACCTTCTTTTCCTGTCAGGTCCAGTTTGTGTTGCTCATCTAGTTTTGGGATTGAGGTCTGCTCTGGTATGTGATCACACTATCAAGGTCATCATCATTAAATCTCCCTTTCCCAGAAATCACTAAATGCTAATAATTACATATCCACCTTCATTCCCACTGTGCAGGAATTCTGTCTGGTTGGAGCTTGTGGAAGTCCCTTGCACACTGTCACAATCACTGTGAGTTCATATACGCTTCTGTCTGGAAAACACTGTCTCCTTTAAATTATCTACCAACTTTGGCTCTTACAGTCTTTCTGCCCCCTCCTCCACAAAGATCCCTGAGCCTTGAGATAATATATGAATGTCAAATTGAGGCTAAGCACTCTACAGTCTTTTGTTTTCTATACAGTGAGCAGCTGGAGGTCAGCAGTAGTTTTTGAAAGAGTCTCGCTATGAGGCCCAGACTGGTTTCAAACTCTTGAATATCTTTCATCAGCCCCAAAGTACTAAATTATAGATGTGTACCTTTGTGGCTAGCATCCAATATATTTTTGTATGAGCCCTTCCATATTATTTTTATGTTGAAAGAGGTATTGACTGGAATCTGATGAACTAGCTGTAAACAAGGAAGAAACAGAGCTCCCAAGACAGCAAAGTTTGTGTTAAATGAATACTTCCTACTCTTTAGCTTTTTAAATTGTGCGCAAGTTACATGATTGCACAGTCTGGCAGGAGAGAAGAGAAAAAAATGTGTAAATACGATTTAAAACTAAGGTTCCCATTACTAAAAAAATACACTCGTGTAAAAATGAAGAACATTAAAATAATTATCCATTACTTTAAATATGGAAGATGAGCCTGGCAGAGGATAGCAAGCTACTGAGATGACCTGGTCATCTAGAAGGACATGAGACTGACTTGAAGGAGTTCCTGATGGTCGTGACAGGAAAAGTGATTGACACATGAGATATTCAAAATTATATTTTTAAAAAGTCAAGTATACAAAGTTGAAAAATAACAGAAGAATCAACTTTGCTGTCTGTTTTGTGCTAACTATATTTGAGGATAATATACAGCTAAAGACTACTTTTTTATAGACACAGTGTAGCTAATCTATGATACATGGAACAGTACATAGGAAACCCTTGCCAATTTGCAAACATTAGGGGGAATAACAGATTTAGGCAATCATCATCAATGGCTGTGAAAACCATCTTGATAAAGGGCTGAAATATAACCTTCTAGTGGGCAAATGAAGAGGACCGTGAGCCTGTTGACTAACAAATCATTCGAAGCAAGACACTGCTCATCCTATGTATTCTTAGCAAAAGAAAGGAAACTCAGCCTAATTAAGCCTGTCAGGATCACAGACAATACAAAGGAGGAAAACTGTAGGCATACACAAAGACACAATCACTAAAGTCAGAATGTAGGATAATCTCATTTCTTCAGCAAATCACAGGCTAAATGAGTGAACTTTTACTGATTAAAGCTTAAGATGTGACTGAAATCTAAGATACGATCTTTGTTAGACTCCTGAAACAAATGTGAAGCGACTTTTTTTTTTTTCCTTCAGTTTTTCGAGACAGGGTTTCTCTGTGAAGGTTTCGAGCCTGTCCTGGAACTCACTCTGTAGACTAGTTCAGCCTCAATCTCAGAGAGATCCGCCCACCTCTGCCTCCCAAGTGCTGGGATTAAAGACATGTATCCCCATGGCATGGCATAGAAAGAGACATTTCTAGAACAGAGAAATGTCAGGCTGGAGAGATGGCTCAGCTGTTCTTCCAGAGGACCTGAGTTAAATTCCCAGCACCCACAGAGCAGCTCACAACCATCTGTAACTACAGTGCCAGGGGATCCAATACCCTTTTCTGGCCCATGGGTACCAGGTACACACGTAGTGCACAGGCACATATATAGACAAAGCACTCATATACATAAAATATTTTTTAAAATTTAAAAACAGGGAAATTTAAATGTATGCTAATTTAGAAATTTGCATTTATTATTATCAGGCTTCTGCGGGACCAGAAAGCACCCTGGGACTAGGGCACTGGCTCCACTGGGATCTGAGAGCACTATGCAACTAGCCTCCAGCCCCAGCGGTCTCAGAGGACAGTGAGGGGCCTGAGCTTCAGCTCTAGTGTACTCAGGGTCCCCTGAAAAACTGGGCTTTGGCTTCTTCGGTGGTCTTTAAGATTACTATGGGTGTGGGGTTTTGAATCCTGTGGTTCCAGTGGTCACTGCAGGACCCCAGAGTCTAGACTACTGTGCTCCCCCAGAAGTTACTTAAAGTCTACTGCTTTAGCTACAGGCCACAGTTAGCACCCAGACTTCAGTGGGTCTGACATTTGCTATTCTGGCCCCCAGTGGATCCACAGGATCCAGGCAATGACAGGGGTTCTAACCCCATCTGGCTGCCTTGGTTCTTCATGGGCCACTCCACCCTGGGTCTTGTTGGTACACAGCTACAGTGGGATTACCTCAGTGACTACACTTGACAACACTAAATTTCTGCAGTCCACACAGCTAAGTTTCATGCAGTTAATCCTCTAGGAAGAATCACAGAAAGCAAAACAGAATATACTCCAATGGGGAAGTCAAAACCGAAAGTCAAACATACTCTAGGAGATGCATAAAATACAACAAAGAAACACAAAGACTATGACATAGCCACCTTCCATGACCCATCCCAACCAACCACTCCCTTATGAAGGAATCCAAAACCACAGAGATAATGTCTAAGAATTCACAGTGCTGTGGAATAATCCTTTTATACACTGTAAGATTTGTCACTTGAATTGGTTTAATAAAAAGCTGACTGGCAGGTAGCCAGGCAGGAAGTATAGGCAGGACAACCAAACTAAGGATGCTGGGATTAAGAAGGAAGGAATCAGGGAGATGGCAGCATATGCAGAGGAAACAGGATGTGTGGAGAATAAGATAGCAAGCCATGAGCCAAGTGGCAGATGGTAGATAAGAAATATGGGCTATATGGGCTAATTTAAAGTTTTGGTTTTTTTTTTTGGTTTTTCGAGACAGGGTTTCTCTGTGTAGTTTTGCGCCTTTCCTGGGACTCACTTGGTAGCCCAGGCTGGCCTCGAACTCACAGAGATCCGCCTGGCTCTGCCTCCGGAGTGCTGGGATTAAAGGCGTGCGCCACCACCGCCCGGCTAATTTAAAGTTTTAAGAGTTAGCTAGTAACAAGCCTGAGCTATCAGCCGAGCATTTATAATTAATATTAAGCTTCTGAGTGGTTATTTGGGGGTGGCTGCCGGAACAGGAAAACTCTGCCTACATTCACAGTCTTACTTTTTAAAAGAATTAGTGATCATATAGAAGATTCAAACAAACAGATGGACAAATTAAGGAGATCTATCCCAGATTTCAATAAGAGAGTCTCAAAAGTGAATGAAACAGTAAATCAGAGGTGAAAGTCCAAATATAGAGGAAAAATTCAGCAAGGAGACTGAAACATTAAAAAACAAAACACTTGCGGTAAATGAGATGGTCAATCAAATAAAATCCACAATATGCCATCATGGACAGACAAGAACAAGTAGAAGAGCAGGTTTCAGAGATGGAAGACAAAGACAATACAATCATGCATATATCTTCTTGAGGTGGTAGGTGCATGAAAATGTAATTGATAGTGAAAATATAAAACTCTTAAGTGAACCTTGGAGTCACAAAAACTACTCTAACAGCATGGAAGTTTATTGAGATGTATAGGGTTTGGGACCAGACAAGTATTTTGATGGGTATGTTAATATAACTACATGATGATTTTGTGTGTTTATTATAATAACTTTTTTTTTTTCTGAGACAAGGTTTCACTATGTAGCTCTGGCTGTCCTAGAACTCACAATGTAGACCAAGCTGGCCTCAAACTCTCGGATCCACCTGCCTCTGCCTCCTGAGTGCTAGTATTAAAGGTGTATACTACACTTCTGGTCCAATAAAGTCATCTTTAAAATTGCATTAATTTACTTTTGTTGGTGTACATTTGGTCACATGTGCCACCTGCCACGTTATGTGAAGCTCAAAGACAACTTGTGGGAGTTGGTTCTCTCCTTCTAACCATGTAAGGCCCTGGGATTGAACTCTGGTCATCAGGCTTGGCAGCAAGCACCTGTATCCACTGAGCCCTTGCTACCCAATGCTAGTTTTTTAATAGTAAAAATGAAAAAACAGCCGGGCGGTGGTGGCGCACGCCTTTAATCCCAGCACTCGGGAGGCAGAGCCAGGCGGATCTCTGTGAGTTCGAGGCCAGCCTGGTCTCCAAAGCGAGTTCCAGGAAAGGCGCAAAGCTACACAGAGAAACCCTGTCTCGAAAAACCAAAAAAAAAAAAAAAAATGAAAAAACAAACAAACAAATAGAAAATATAGAATGTGAAAGTTTCTTTAAAATATTCTGGGAAACTATCAAAGGATAAATTAAAGATATTCTTTTTTTTTTTTAATCTAGTATTAGGACATCCTGTTCAACTCTGCTGCTGCTGCTGCTCTGTTTGGACACCTCATTCTTGAGTTCCAGGTGAATCACTTTATTGATCAGTCAAATCTGGTTCTGGCTGCTTTTGCACAGGCTTCTATTGTTTGACTTCTTAATTGATTTGGAAAACAAAACAATTTCCATGGAGACTTTGCATCATAGGAAGACAATGATGCTTGTAAGACCTAGTTATCCTGATCTATCCTGACTTGGGACAATCATGAAAAGTAGAGGCTTTCCACAGAAGGAACATAGCTCTTGCCAGATTTGCTTCTAGAGAAAAACATGAAACTAGAAGTAATTCTACCAAAAGGCATGGATGACTTCTCAGCTAGACTACGGTGGTTGGCAACCAGTCACAGTATGGCTTTTTCTGTAGTCTGGGTTACAAGGAATGCCAAAGACAATGGAATTTCTAGATTTTCCGAATAAAAATCTTTCTTGGCATGAACTCGGAACCAAACACATATCCCAGGACTCTTGAAGAATATACAGAATCCTGGCACTGGAGAGATATCTCGGCAGTTAGCAGCACTTAATGAGGATGAGTTGGGCTCCCAGTACCCTCACTGAAAAGCTCACTGTTGTCTGTAACTCCAGTTCCAGGGGACTGGACTCTCCTGACCTCCATGGGCACTAGGCGGTACACATGAACTCACAAGAAGATTACTTTGTAAGATATCCACTGGGTCTGCAAGACTGGCCGTGGCAGCGACCCGATTTCAGCACCCCATCACTGTTGTGTGTTTCTTTTCTCTCCCTTTACTGCCCAAACAACACGGATACTATGAGGAAGCTGCTGTGTTTCAAGGCGCAATTAAAAAGAATACTGTCAGAACCAGTTTCTTCTCAAAATATTGTTTCTGCTTTTCGTGACACATTTATGTTCTTATATAACTTGCTTTTGTTGTTCCTTTTTGTATGTGCTACAGACTGAACCCAGGGCTTTGAGCACACCATCACTAAGCTATGCTCTTTTCCTTTTCTCTGTAAACAGAAAAAGTGTATAGCTAATAGCTTGATGTTGAAAGATCTTTATTGTTTGCTTCTATTATTTCTACAATGTTGCTCTTGTCAGTTACCATTTACACTGTATTTTGGAACCAAGGTAAGCTGCAAAAATTGTCCTTTAGCCTCCTGACCTTGTCAAGTGGTCTTTGCTGGCTCGATCTAGACAGAGATGAAACAGTAAAAATACTTAAATTCCTCTGGCACACATCTATGTTTGAACCACATCAACAAGAACGGGAAAAAAATTGCCAGGTGGTGGTGGTGCACACCTTTAATCCCAGCACTCAGAAGGCAGAGGCACGCAGATTTCCAAGTTCGAGGCCAGCTTGTTCTACAGAGCGAGTTCCGGACAGCCAGAGATACACAGAGACACCCTATCTCAAAAAACAAAACAAAACAAACAAACAAAAGGAAGGATAATTTGTCTCAATGCTGTAAAAAAAAATCACTGTTTTTAAGTGAATGAGAAGTTGGGAAAATGTGAGGTTTTTAAGAAGTATGTTGGAAATGGAAGAATGTTAAGTATTCTGAGAAATATGGTGGATGTATGTCATAACTCGTGAGAAAGAAAAAGCTGAATATAGGTTTTTTTTTCTATCTTTTTCTGAAAGAGATTCGAAACAGTTCACAGGTTGGTATGTTTGCTTATTTTCAGTGATGAGAACTGAACCTGGGTACTCATACATGCTTGGTAAGCAAGCCACACTGAGCTATACTGCAGCCCTGTAAGTTATGCTTTTGATCTATATTGTTTGAATCATCAGTCAGACAGAAGCACATTACAACTGACTGCTGTATTTCTTCAGCTACAGTTTCCTTTCTCTTCAAAAAATCTTGTCGTATGTCCTGGAGTTTCTGAGAGACTGGACTTTGATGATGACATTGATGTGATGCTGTGTGACATTTTGTTTACTGTAATTTGTATGAACTGGTTGACAACTGAATCTAGATGCTTAATCACACCATATTTGTTATTTTTAGGGAGAGAAAAAACTGCTGCATAATTGTACTGGGATACTTTACTGTATCTGGTTAGCTTTCTTTTTGAGATATTAATAACCATTGATGATTAATGCCTGGATCCATTAACTTATGAGGGGTAAAATGTGATGACATTTTCAATCTCTTAGTTTTCATTAGTTCAAGAACTTCACACCAGAGACATTTTAATCTACTTGGCTCTCAAGTGGTACAGTTAAATATAAAACAGATTATCTATTAGTTTATTCTTCCCCTTCATTGAGCAATTAATGAGTAGGCTCACAAGAACATTCCAGTTATGAACAATTAGTTTTTAATATGTTAATATTGGTTATGTTTCCTATCAAATGCTTCAACGAACCTATACTAAAATGATTATATAGTTCTTTAATACTAATACAGTAAATACTTAAGTTTTATATTTATTTTTGAGGCAAGGGTCAGGCTAGCCTCAAGCTCATGTTCTTCATGCCTCATCTTCCTAAGTACTGGGATGACAGGTGTGAACCACCAGTGACAAGGGTATAAATTCATTTTTGATATAAAGCCTGTCATGTATTTTTAGCAACTCGATAATGGTATTTGTTTAATTTGAGGCATTGGGGATTGAACCCAGGGCCTTAAGTGTGGTAGGTAAATACTCTAACATGGGTCCAAACCAAAGCCCATGGAGATAATCTTTAAAAATGCTATGTGCAAGAAGACCTGCACAAGATCAATCTGGCCAACATTCCAGCACGGAAGAGGGAGGAGCTCGCAAGCCCCACCTCTTGCTGAAGGGTGGCTGACAGAGATGCTTCTGGGAGAGGGGAGGACCCTGCTAAGGGTGTGGCCCCTGGTGTCAATCACACTCCACTGGGCTGACAGTGATGCTTCTGGGAGAGGGGAGGACCCTGTTAAGGGTGTGGCCCCTGGTGTCAATCACACTCCACTGGACTGACAGAGATGCTTCTGGGAGAGGGGAGGACCCTGTTAAGGGTGTGGCCCCTGGTGTCAATCACACTCCACTGGACTGACAGAGATGCTTCTGGGAGAGGGGAGGACCCTGTTAAGGGTGTGGCCCCTGGTGTCAATCACACTCCACTGGACTGACAGTGAGCTTCTGGGAGAGGGGAGGACCCTGTTAAGGGTGTGGCCCCTGGTGTCAATCACACTCCACTGGACTGACAGTGATGCTTCCGGGGGAGGGTGTGGCCCCTGGTGTCAATCACACTCCACTGGACAGACAGTGATGCTTCTGGGAGGGGGGAGGACCCTGTTAAGGGTGTGGCCCCTGGTGTCAATCACACTCCACTGGACTGACAGTGAGATTCTGGGAGAGGGGAGGACCCTGTTAAGGGTGTGGCCCCTGGTGTCAATCACACTCCACTGGCTCCACATCCGTGAGTATACAGGCAGCACACACTGCACAATAAAATATTGTTGTAATAATAAAAGTGTAAAAATAAAAAAGACAGGAACTTTAGAACAAGTGGGAAATGGGGATGGATCTGGGAGGAGTCCGGGAGAGTAGTGGGGTGAATATAATCAAAACACTTTGCATTCATGCATGAAATTCTCAAAAAAGTAATAAAAATATTATATTTAAATTAAAAATAAAAATACTACATGATTCAGATTACAAATACTTCGTTTGGGCTGGACAACGCTTTTCTCATATTGCCACTGTTAAGTTTTGGTGTCAAGGTTAAGAAAGACTCAAACTGATCTCACAGTGTTTATTTGGTTTTCTATGCTATGAGATTGTACAAGACTGGAATGTTTTTATTCTTGCATGTTTAATAAAATTTGTAAACCTGCCATGACTCACTGATGTTTGCCTCTTTGCTTTCTAAAATGTTTGAACTTGAAAATTATACACACACACACACACACACACACACACACACACACACACACACACACACAGGTAAAAGTTCATAGATTGTTAAGTACAAACTTTGATTCATTATCACAAGAGCAGCTTCACCTCCCATACATTACCTCAGCTTGACCCTGAGTTTTGCAAGAGAGCTTATGAGTCAGTGGGAACAGTAAATATATTAAAATAACTGCAGCCTGTTGGCAGGAGCAGTACTTAGCAGGTCTGGAAGATGCTGTTTTCAATCTCATTTGGCAGGAAAAGTCTGAAAGATGTTATTATAAACCGAATTCAGCAAGCAAGACAATTGAGCCAGTGTTCACCACAGGAGCTTCTTAGAAACACTGGGGTTGGGATGGAGGCGTTGAGAGTTTTTGGTTTTTGAGGTGCTGGGGTTGAGCCCAGGGGATGGTGTTTGCCAAGTTAGCATTGAATCACTGAATTACGTCCCCAGTCCTGAAAGGTGGGGCAAGTGTACAAAAAAAAATTATAAAATACAGTCTTTCTCTGCTTCAGTGCAGTTGATTTGTGAATGGTGTAAATTCTTACCGTCCATTTCACTTGTGAAGGCCTTTGTACCTCCACTGCATCTATGTTCCTGTTCAGATAATAAACTACTTTCAGAGTTCTGAGCTTATCTTGGCAATTTCACAATTCAGGGGAGAAAAGAAATTGAGACAAGGTCTCATGTAGCCCAGGCTAGCCTTGTAATCTTGATCTTCTTGCCTGTTTCTCACATGTTAGGATTACATGAATATGCTAACATAATAGATACATATAGACAGACAGATACATAGTTGAGAGAATGAGAAAGAGAGAGAGAGAGAGAGAGAGAGAGAGAGAGAGAGAGAGAGAGAGAGAGAGAGCGAGCGAACAAGCGCACAGTTTCTTCAATACTATGGAACTTTTCTGGAAGCAAACAAGCCATATCAAGTTCTTTCCCTACTGTGGACTTTCTGATAACACATTTTCCACAGCTGTTATTGTATATTCTTTTTTTTTTTTTTTTTTGGTTTGCGCCACCACCGCCCGGCTTGTTATTGTATATTCTAACAGCTAAAAGCTTAGCAGTGTACAAAACCAGATGCGCACACCACCATACAACATAACTCTTTGCGTACCATAAAGTTCTAATTCTCACCATAATTAAAGTAGAACACAAACTAGAAATGACACTCTACCTATTAGAATGTAAAAAATATAGACTAATAAAATCAATTTGGGCCAGAGAGCTGGCTCATCAGGTAAAGATACTTGCGGCCAAGGCTGACACCCTGAGTTCAATGCCCACAACACACATAGTGGTAGGAGAGCACAGATGCCTGAAAGTTGTTTTCTGACCTCCACAAACATGCTATGGCAAGCACATCACTTCCCTACAAAGGAAGTAAGTAAATAAATATAACTTTAAAAATAACATAAGTTTCTGTAACTGAGAGCCAAACATTCCTCCATACCTAGGTCAGTGGGAGAGTTTATGGTGATCCATCTCGTTGAAAATGTACAAACCATGAGAGGAAACTACAAATGTGCTGACAGTCTTGACTGCAGAGACGCAACTACAAGACGCTAATTGCAGAATAATTTGTTTTAAAAAACTGTATGTGTGTGGATGTTTTGCTTGCACATATGTCTGTCCATGTGACCCATGCACACAGTGCTTACACCATGCTAAATAAAGAAGACATTGAATTCCCTGGAACTGGACTTACAAACAGTTGTGAGCTGCAATGTGGGTCCTGGGAATTGAACCCAGGTGCTCTGGAAGAGCAGTCGGTGATCTTAACCAGCTGAGCCATCTCTCCATGCCCTTCAACATAATTTCTTTAATAGCATTCTAGAAATAACCTCAAATGTTCATGAAGAGGGGGAACTGGCTGAGTAAAACTGCAGTGAACAGTGCAATCGCACTGTATTCTAAACAGAGGAATGAGTAGAGCTTGACACACTGATACGAACTACCCAGACAAAACATTAACTGACAAAATGCCATTTGAATAATATAAGGCCACTGACATATAAAGGAAAAAGTAATCATATGTAATATGAACATTTATAAATAAATTGAGTACTTGGGGAAGCAGAGCTGAGGTGTGGGGAGGACAGACCCTTGAAGGATTACCTACCTTTAACTGATTTTCTGTCCTGCTTGGATTCCCCATTGCAGGGTTTCTAGAAAGGAGTCCAAGCATGTTTTGAAAATCTCCAAGTTCTGAGAGCTTATCAAATTCTTGTCAAATTACAGTTTTCCTACACTAACCAATACTTAGAGGAAATAATTCACTTCTATAACTTGTTTCATAGGTAAGAAACTGGAATATCAATTTTATAGGTTATTAAAAGTCAATGTTGTCTGTGAAGGCTTTCAGTAATTACATTTTTGTCATAGCTTACTTGTGTGTGTGTGTGTGTGTGTATGGTGATGGTGTGTGAGTACACACATGCCACCGTATGCTGTGAAGGTCAGAGGACAACCTGAAAGAGTAAGGTCTTTCCTTCTTCTATGTGGGTCCCAGGACTCAGAACCAGGTACCTGGTGAGCACCTCACAACTGAGTGACTTCCAGCAATTAAAATGTGGTTCAACACCAACACAAACAACAGAGAAGTCTATCTATAAAGTTCACGATATTACATAATATTATAATCTTTTTACTACTGTATGTGTTCACAAAGGGTGCGGAGGTTAGAGGACACTTTGTGGGGTTGATGCGCTCTTCCCTTCCCCTGTACCTAAGTCCTGGGGACCAAACTCAGGTCACCAGGCTTCTTGCACAGCAAGCACCTTTTCTTTCTTTCTTTCTTTCTTTCTTTCTTTCTTTCTTTCTTTCTTTCTTTCTTTCTTTCTTCCTTCCTTCCTTCCTTCCTTCCTTCCTTCCTTCCTTCCTTCCTTCCTTTCTTTCTTAAATTTATTCTTTCTATTATCAGCTTGATACAGTATAAGTTCTTATCCTAATAGTGAAATGTGTCATTGAGGCTTACCCAGGAATTGAGTAAAACCAAAACTTGTTATAAGCCACAGTCATCCTAGGGTCCCCCCTGCTATATAGCCTCACTGGTTCTGTGGGTTGCAGTCTGATTGTTCTTTGCAAGCACCTTGACTTGATGACCCACGTGGACACGATGTGTGGGGGGGAAACCTGCCACAGCACATGTGTGGAGACTACCATCTGCTTTTCAATTCAATTCTAGAAAAAGAAGCTCTAGGATTATTTTAACTTCAGACTATGTAAAATTACTTTTTAAAATGTAATTAATTTAGTTTTAGTAATTAATAACAAAGGCAGCTTCCTATCCCTTACCAAGTTAGAGATCAACAGAGAAAGACTTGAGGGGTGAAAAGTAAAGTGAAAGACCCCAACAGCAGCGTGTGTGGGGGGGGGAGTAGTGTCTGTTAGTAAACCAGGCGGGGGGACTGGAGAGCCGCTTCCCAGAGCAATACTATACCTAACAGCTGGCTGTGCTCCCCTGTGATGGAGTTCTGACTCGGGTCTGAAAAACAAACAATTGAAAAGGATAGAAAAAATGAATGACCAAAACAAACAATTATTTAAAACTCAAGCAACAAAAGTCAAACAAGGTAATAAGCAAAAACTTAAAAAAAATTAACAAAGGGGGGGGGACCAGAAAACTCAACTAGAATGAACTATTGTAAAATAATTATCACATTCTTCAATACATTAAACATGAATTACTACATGAAACAACAATTCCACATCTATCCCCTAAAACACTTGAAAATGGGGACTCAGATACACATATAATCAAGTTTCCAGTGGCATTAATCACAAGAGTCAAAGGCAAAAACAGTCCAAGTTGTCCTCCAGTATATGAATGAGTAACTGAAATGTGGTACCCATATAGGATGTGGTATTATTTGGCTATAAAAAGAATGAAATTCTGACCCATACTCTGTAAAACACAGATGAAACTTGAAAACACTATGCTAATGTGGGGTAAAGGCAGACACAAAGGATACATATTATATGATTACATTTATATGACCTATTGATCACAAGCAAATTTATAGATACAAAAATCCCACTGGCCAGTGGGATTAGCTGAATGAAGTATGGATATTATTGCTAAATGATCAAAAGTGCTGTTTAGGGGTGATGTGAAATTCAAAAATTTAGAAGTAAGGGCAGGGAAGCACTGTAGATAAGAGCTGCCAGGAAATACACACTTAAAAACCGACTGAAAGGGTAAACTTTGTGTTGCAAATATATTACCACAATAAAAAAGTAACTAAAAATCATCACTCAGATCTGATCAGGCAACAGTACTTCATAAAGTAGAAGTATAACCTGTCAGTACCTGTGCAGTCACACTTTCTGCCGCAACTCAAAGGCAAGTCATGACCAGAGCGTTTATTACTACCAGAATACTCCAATGTGAATTAAAGATAAAGTGACTAAGCTAGCTTTGATAAAAACCTATTTCATCAATAATCTGAAAGTGGTGACAACAAGCCAAATTCCTAATGCAAGCGAGATTGACAGTCACTGCTTAACCATCAACCACTGCTTATTTTAAGGACTTGAAAAGCATTAAGGGCTAAATATGGAAACAGCCCTAAGCTCCACTTTTCGCATAGACTAAGTCTCCTGAGATGCTGAGAACTGCATCTGGCTTTCTTCTTGCAAGCATCTGAAGAAAAAAAATAAATTTGGACCATGTTCTGTGAATAATGAGAAAAATTACTTCTTTAATTTTACTAATTTCTAATTGAAGTTTTTTATTTTCTCCAATTATTGTGTTAGCAATAAGCTATTTAAAAACAGCACTGTTTTTTTTGCCAATGATAAGTATCACATTTTAAAAATATCATGTTATTAATAGTTTTACACAAAATTCAAATAATATTCTCTAAGCTTCATAAATATGCCATATATAATTAAATATAACACTTTCCCCACCCCCATTTTTCGAAACAGGGTTTCTCAGTGAAACAGTCCTAGCTAACCTGGAACTCACTCTGTAGACCAGGCTGGCCTTGAACTCACAGAGATCCGCCTGCCTCTGCCTCCCGAGTGCTGGGATTAAGGTGTGTGCCACCACCACCGGCTTTAAATATGACACTTTAAAATAAAGATCCCAGAGGTAGGGACATAGCTAGTGGTACTGGATTGGACCTCCAGTACTTCAGTAATAATAAAAAACACCTCCAAGACAGAAGAGTAAATAAGAATTCTTAACAAATTCTGGCTTCTTATCTACACTACAGTATCCCCATACACTGTCATCAAGAAAGACATAAAGTAGACACCTTATTTCCACAATTAAAGTTTTAAATGCTAAGTGGTCATTTATATTTAGTTACATTTTCAGAGAATTTTCTTCCTTAATTTGATTTTAGAAAAGAGGAACATCAAACTTGTCTATTCAATGACATCAGGGTCAACACATTAGCAAGTCAATCTCTAGCTTTTTTTTTTTTTTTTTTTTTTTTTTTTTGGTTTTTCGAGACAGGGTTTCTCTGTGTAGCTTTGCGCCTTTCCTGGAACTCACTTGGTAGTCCAGGCTGGCCTCGAACTCACAGAGATCCGCCTGGCTCTGCCTCCTGAGTGCTGGGATTAAAGGCGTGCGCCACCACCGCCCGGCCAATCTCTAGCTTTTTTAAAATGGATCTTCTCATCTAAATAAAAGACCCGTACAAATTCAAGCCAGACAGAATTTCAGCACTGAGAAGGGGAGGTGGGCACAAAGTCCCACCACTAACCAGAAAGCTACCTGCAACTGAAACATGCTAGGAGAGGGAAAAAAATCAATTTTCTCCAATGGAGTGACACTCTGTAGATCAAACAAGCTTCTGGGCAGGCCTCATGCTCAGCAACAGCTGACCAACACCAATCAGACTCCCATGTTTTGTTTTGTGTGTGTGAACACAAATGCACATTTTTTTTTTGGTTTTACATTTTTTTGTCTTTTGGGATTTTGTTTTCTTTTTGTTTTTGAGAGAGAAAGGGATAGAAAGGGTGGGAGAAAGTACATGAATAGGTAGGGAGGATCTGGGAGGACTGGGGACAGAGAAAAGAATATGATAAAACATATTATATGAAAAAAGGAAAAAATATTAAAAAAAGAAATCTAAAAGAAGATAAAGGATTTAATCTGTCATGCACCTTTGATAGCAAAGAGAAAAATGTCCAGGGGCAGTGCTCATTTGTAGAGATTTTTTTTCCCCTGAGGAGCCTTACTACTTTACCATTGCCCAGGAAATAATTACTTTCTAATTTTCTGTCAAGAATTTCTTTACTACCTCAGTCATAGCTGAGAACAGAAATATCACGGTTGGATCCAGACCACAGCAATAAAGTCAGTCATATAATTTTTATTTTTTGGTTCCCTAGTGCATATGAAACCTGTGTTTATAATACACTATAGTATCTATGAAGTGTGCAGTCACATTATATTCTTCCTTAAACAATATACATACATACCTTCATTATAAAATACTCTGTTGCTAAAGGATTCTAATGATCATCTGAGCCTTTTGTGAGCTATCTCTTCACGGGTGGAAGATCTTGCCTCAGGGTTGATGGCTGCCTTTATCAGGGTGCTACAAACTTAAGGCTGGATGGGAGGTGATGGCTACTTTTTTTTTAATTTCAGATTTTTTATTGTTTTATATAATGAAAGGAATGGATGTTTAAAAGAAATAAAAGGTACCTGGGTCAGGTGACATGTGCTTGTAATCCCAACACTTAGCAGACAAAGGCAGAAAAATTCTGAGTTCAAGGTAAGGCAAAAAGGAATATAACATGAAAAATAATCAATGTTCCACAAAATATACCCTGTAAGCACTCTCTAATTGAGCGTTCTATCTCTATGCATGTTTACTTTTGTTGTTTTTTTTTTGAAACAGGTCTCACTATGTAGTCCTCCACAGTGAAACTCCCAATCCTTTCTGAAGCTGAGGAAGGATGCCCCGTCTTCTAACGTTACATTGACCCAAGACCCACACACACAGTATTTGTTCTTCCAGTTTTGGGATGGGTGTTTTTCTTTCTGCCACTTAAGGTAGCTAGGAATGGGGGAAATGTAACTACATTATTTGAAACCAAATACAAGAGAAATTTCCTGAGATTTCATTTATTTTTCTTTAGTAACTCTAGCCTTGTAAAACAGCAGATCCTATGGGGAGCCTTTCTTTATGGTGGTAAACTATTTTCTGTCTGTAACTGATGATATATTTCTAGAGAGGAAAGGACAACTCGCCGTTATCTCCTTAGGGTTAGAAACACTGCAAGAAGTACAACTGAAGCTGCCAGAGTCTGTAATGGTTTAAAGCATGGTAGCTTAGCCTCGCTTTTCTGTTCTTGCTTCTGATGACAAATGTTGTCCTTATTTTCCAAACGTTGTGTATAGCTTCACTTCTCCCTGGAAGTCAGCTGTGTGGGGAGAAGGAATGACCTAGCACAGAAAAGTAACCTGGAGTTTCTGAAATGAGATCGAAAGCACATTTGTCAATGACAAGTGTGTTGATCTTGGGAAGGTCATATAATCTGTCTATGCATTCAAGTTTCCTTCTCATTTAGCCAATCCATTACTTATGCAGAACACTAGAAACAAATCAAAGCAGAGGTGATGTGTCTAAGCAGGAAGTGAAAGCGTCTCCACATTAAGCAGAGTTGTCTGCCCATCACGGAAGGCCCGCAGACAGTGGCTTCATGTTGCCCTTTTGAAAGTGGATTTCTAAAAGTAAGACACAATGAAATCTGTAATGATTGATCCTTCACACAAAAAAGTCTCTGGAGCATGTGATGCTTTTTGACAGCATTTCTGGTGTTTTGTTTTGGGGAAACAAGGTCTTACTTGGTAGTCAACAGAGGTCTCAAACTCAGAATACTTCATTTTCAGCATCCAAAGTGCTGCTACTACAGGCATGCTACCATAGCTGATGATTATTTGATAATCATCAATCATACCCCAATATGAATCCTACCTGTTAAAATAATGACTGATCTGGTAAGAAATGCCCACTGGTATAATAGTGGCATAACCATCATAGGAGTAACCAACTGCTTTCTGACTAGTTCTAAGGCTGCTCCCCAAGATGAAACCTACACCTGGTACCATTATTGGACCAAGAACCTGTGTCTAGACAGGCCATAGGCCATAGAAACTACTATTATTATTCTGTTAAATGGACATAGTAATAAACCAACTCCTAATGACTTAAGATTACACCCATAGATCAATGATTTTCTCAACCCTCAACTGAGAAGCTTCTATCTGCAGTAGATGATGACTAACAGGGCAAAGTGTATACAATAAGATACATAAATAAAATAATAAAAATAAAATCTTAAAAAATTAAGGTCTGTATAAAAAGAAAGCAGGCATGACAATCTAGAAAATGACCGCTTGAAACAGAGGAATGGCTGCAGAAAGACCTTATGAGATGAGATGAGAATAAGCTTGGTACACTTAGGAACTTGTAATGTGCTAAATTGTAGTGAGCAGCATAGTGTTAAAAGAGGTCAGAAAATTTGGAGGCAGCCACACCCACCCAAGTTCATAAGGACCATGAAAACATCACTTTTATTCAAAACGTGGTCTGGAGTAACTGGAAAGTTTTAAGTAGCCACACAACAAGTCTGGTTAACTGATTTAAAAAGGCCAAATGATGGCTGGATTGTAAAGGGAGTAAGAACAGAAACAGAGGGCTGGAGGGATGTCTCAGCTCTTAAGAGTGCTTGCTGCTCTTACAAAGGACCTGGGTTAAGATCTTAGCACCCATGATGGTAGGCTCACAACTGCCTATTACTCTCATTCTGGTTCCAAGGGAACTGACACTGTCTTCTGGAAAGAGAAAGAGAGAGACAGACAAAGAGAGAAAGAGAAAGAAACCAAGAACACACAAATGAACACCACAGATAGAGGGAGTACTTAGAAGAAAGGTGTGAGCTGTCCTTTTCAATGAACAAGTAAACAAGGTTAATCCACAGCATAAACAGGGCGTGACAGCACGGTGTAAGAGACTAGTGCAGGGGGGGAGAAAGAGCATGGACCACAGGAGGCCGTCGAGGACACAATCAGGACTTCTGGGTTACTCTGAGGATGACAGGAAGCCACTGGAAGGCTTTATGTCTCCACAGGATCACTACAGCTGTTATCAAGGACAGACTGCACCATAAATGAGGAGGCAAAGGAGGTAGAGTTAGAAGGCCTTGACTGAGGTCAGAAAGTACTGAGGATAATGAGTAGTGGTCAGAGTTGAGTGTGAGGACCACAGAAGACTAGGAAAGGGCAAGTGACCTAGCTCAAGAGGCCAGCTTTCAGTCACTTCCCAGTGAAGCTAGGTAGAGGAGTCTATGCAATGACAGGTCAGTGGCATGGATCTCTTGGTTAGGTGTGAGCTAATAAATACAGCAGCTAGTAAAAACATTAAGAATTCACTTAATGAGAAGCAATTCAAATGTCCACTGTTGAATGAATAAACAAAATGTAGTATATCTGTACAGTTAAATATTTGGCCTTGAAAAGGAAGGTAATTTGGACACAAACTTGTGGGGGGGATATTGGATCACACTGTGAACCCCGAGTTTGCATTTGTGTTAGTTACATAAAATTAACCTTGGGGCAGGAGGCTGAATGAGCAAACTAGTTGACAGACAGTAATCATAGAGCCTCAGAGGGCATCCAGGAGAGATAGAGAGACACAGGAAGTAGTAGGGTGGGGTTTGGAGTGGCACAGCCTTTTTTGGTTTGGCAAAGCGGATGCATGGGTCTTCTGTGGACGCCAGCAAGGAGAGAGGGTTAGCTAGTTTCTACTCAGCCTCTCTGAGCTTGCAGGTTTTCACCCTAGCCTTTGAATCTTGAGTCTTATTCATAATTAGAATGATAAGAGATTTAGTTAAATCTCCTTTAACAGGAGCAGAATTCTCACCAGGCTGCGGCCTGAGTGGCCAGGCTGCTGCTAGAGAAACAGGTCGGTAACCTCAAAGTTGCAATCGCTGGCTGAGATAGCAGTATATTAAGGCGCAGCCACTGTGCCCAAATTAACACAAACTACAGGATGGATGAAGTTATTTCATTTATGAAATAACTCAGTCCCATGGACACAAAAGGCAAGTGTCTTATGAAGATCTGAAGCAGTCACTCAGAAACAGGAATGATGGTTCCTCAGATCTGTAGGGAGGAAAGTGACTCACACAATGCAAACATTCTGAAGCTCTTTTGTAGAGCAATGCAAATACACTTCATACAATTGAATTGTACATTTAAAAACTGAGCTGAGCATGGTAGACTATATGCCTATAATCCTAGAATCTGAGGAAGGAGAATCTCAAGACTGAAGAAGCTTGGGCTACTCATGATGAGAGTCTGTATCAGAAAGACAAAAATAAAAAAATGTAAAATTGGAGTAAGATTTATGTTACACTTTGTCACAATTCAAAAAACAATAGATGACTGTGATGATTTTTGTTTGGGGAGTGTTTTTTGGTGATAGTGGGGATTGGTGAGGCAGGATTGAGACAGACCCTCACTATGAAACCCAGACTTGCTTCACAATTTCCTGCATCAGCCTCCTGAGTGGTGGGATCACCTTATAGTAAAGCCATAAATCCATGGGAGTCTGTTTAAGAAGTATTAGGGAAATTTATTAAGGTAAATTAAGGAAATACACTCATGAATACAGAACAGAGTAGACAGCTGAAGTCATCCTGTGATCTGATGGGGAGTGAATCCACCTCGCAGGCAGGAGCAGGGAGAAGGAGCATGTGACCCTTCTCCCTTTCCTTTTTTTAAAAAAATTTTTATTTTATTTACTTATTTATTTATTTATTTTTAATTAAGAGGTTTTCTATTCATTTTATACACCAACCACAGATTCCCCTGTCCTCCTCCTCCAACCCCCCCCAGCTTTCACACCCCAACCCACCCTCCATTCCCACCTCCTCCAAGGCAAGGTCTCCCATGGGGAATCAGCAGAGCCTGGCACATTCAGCTGAGGCAAGTCCAAGCCCCACCTCCCTGCACCAAGGCTACTCCCTTTCCTTTTAAGAGGTACAATGGAAGGAAGCACTGCCTCCTTCCAGCCCTATAGCTCAAGGTCATGGGCGGAGCAAATACCACTACATTTCCCCTTTTTGTCTAAATAAGAAGGTTCTAAACTTAATGTAAACTATATACAATAAGAATAATTATCAAGTATTGTCCAGGAAAAACAAAGGTAATAACATAAACAAAAATGGAACTACAACCAACAAGAACAACAACAAACAAGAAAGACATGCTAAATGTCCAGAATATAGGTAAATGGTAAATCACCAAGATTACTCCAATAGCTGTCCACCTTGAAGATTCTAAACTCTAGTACTAATATGTTCTAGCTAAGATACGAGAAAATTGTAACCGTAACTACATTATAGTTTTGGTAAACAGACTGTGGTTTTCATTTACAGCATTCAAAAGTCTAAAATAAGGGCTCAGTTTTGTTACTTTTAATATTTTCTGTGTTCATTAGTTTTTCAGCAGCTTGGTCTCCCAAGTCACAAGACAGTATGAGCTCACTACACACTTCAGAGAAGATGACGCATCATGTAGCTTAAATATAAAACCACCTAATGCAGCTACAAACATTACTAATGCAATTCCAGTATTTCTGGAAAAAAGCTGAAGGATCAAATTTGAAAACTGTCCAATGTAAGACCTTGATTAACTTGGAGAATTCTAACATATGGTTTTAAGGACAGCAGTTAGGTAAAATGGAAACTGCTAAAATATAAGACTTCCATCCATTGCTATCAGGACTGATATTTAAATTAAAAAGCTAGTGAAAGCAGAGACTGTAAAAAAAATACTTACAGGGCTGGTGAGATGACCCCATGGGTTAAGATACTCACTGCCAAGCTTGAGGACCTGAGTTCCACTCCTGGAACCCACATAAAAATGGTTGTCCTCTGACCTCCCCCGTTACAGCATGTGCTTGTAAATGAACAGTTTAACCACTATTTTATAAGTACAAACATGTTTTTTGATTCATCAATCATTTGATAGAAGCTATACAACTTTGCTGATTGAATTTACTCTCTTTTTTTTCTTACCCGAATCATAAATATTAGGCAGGCATATGCCTATCATTTCTAATTTTCATTAATGGCACCAATGAAACAATATTTGTATCCTTTTAAAACTTTGTCATATTACCCCACTCTTTCTGAGATCTCTCATTTACTGGTAATTTAAATAAATTTTGCTGACTTGCCTAAGTAATTCATGTTAGTTTTCAGAGAGATGCTCTACTATCTCTTTAGGTACCATATCAATTTGTGCAATGTTTAATCAGCCTATCCACTTGTGATATAAATATATTTGTCATGGCAGTTTTCAAATCAAATACAACAAACTTTTGTACAAAAATAACAGCAACGGTCATCCAGAGCAATTATTTCTCTCTCTCTCTCTCTCTCTCTCTCTCTCTCTCTCTCTCTCTCTCTCTCTCTCTAATATAAATACATATGTAATATATATGACAAACATCCAAACCCCTTATCTGTTTTACTTCATTTACAGCATTTCCATCCCATGCTGTGGCTGCTGTTAGTATCACCTCATTTTATAGGAGAAACAAAGGGAATTCCCAGAATGGTGGTGAAGGGAGAGCCCTCTGTCACAGTGGGCACATATAAGGCAGAATGGAAATGAGAGCACAAGACTGGCAGGTAAAAACACAGGTAAGATTCTAACTCTACCATGCACTGTTCAGGTAACCTAGGAAAATGACTAAATATTTCTTAGCCTTAACTTTCTATTTATGCAATGAGACTAAAAATTTCTATCTATGCAATAAAATAATGCACAGAAAATTATGAGGATTGGATTGAGATGGAAGACACTCATTAAACAATTAGTATTAGAGAATTGAGCATGTTGGTCATCATATTACATGGCTTCAATTTCAGCAATTTGGCAGAGTGGGATAAGAGGACTGTCTTGAGAGTGATAGAGCGAGAGCGAGAGCGAGAACGAGAACGAGAGCGAGAGCGAGAGAGAGAGAGAGAGAGAGAGAGAATATTTATGAATAGAGAAGAAAAAAGCTGGGCATAGTGGCATGTGCTTTTAATGCCAACACTTGGAGGCAGAGGTAGCTCTGAGAGTTGGAGGCCACCCTGGTCTATATAGCAAGTTCTAGGCCACCAAGGGCTACATATTACGACCCTGTCTCTCACACACATGGCATACAAAAGGCAATTCCTAGCCGGGCGGTGGTGGCGCATGCCTTTAATCCCAGCACTCGGGAGGCAGAGCCAGGCGGATCTCTGTGAGTTCGAGGCCAGCCTGGACTACCAAGTGAGTTCCAGGAAAGGCGCAAAGCTACACAGAGAAACCCTGTCTCGAAAAACCAAAAAAAAAAAAAAAAAAAAAAAAAAAAAAAAAAAAGGCAATTCCTAATATAAGAAGCTCATAAACTAGTTGAAGAATCAAATTCAACATAAGAAACTGAAAACAGTGGTAGTATTTTATATTTAATAATACCCTACACTTGAAAAAAATGTTTCCATATATTTTCTTTGGTTCTCATGACAATCCTGTCATATCAGCAGGAAATGTATGAAGAAGTTAAAGCTAAGCTGGGCTCCATGGTCTGGCTAACACATACAGAATGTAAACTTCAAAAACTAGTTTGACAACAAACAACAAGAAAGAAACCAAAGAAACAATACTATCCACAATAGCCTTTAAAAAATATCTTGGAATAAATCTAACCAAGGAAGTAAAAGATCTGTATGATGAAAACAGTGAAGACACTGAAAAAAGAAACTGAAGAAGATACCAGAAGTTGGAAAGACCATACTCATGGATCGGCAGGATTGCGATTATGAAAACGGCCATCCTTTCAAAAGCAATCTACAGATTCAATGAAATCTCCATCAAAAATTCCAATATAATTCTTTACAGAAATTGAATAAAGCATTATTAAATTTCACGTAGACATTAAAAAAAAAGATGCAGAATAGCCAAAACAACAACAAACTGCTGGAGGTATCACCATCCCAGATTTCAAGTTGTATTACAGAGCTATAGAAAAACAGCATGGTAGTGGTATAACAGCCATTTTGATCAATGGAATAGAATTGAGGACCCACATATAAACCCACAACCCTATAGCTTCCTAATTTTTTACAAAGTCGTCAACAGTACACACTGGAGAGAGAAAAGCATCTTCAACAAATGGTGTTGCCCAAACTGGTTTGCTACATGTAGAATGAAATTCCTTATCACTCACCCTGCACAAAACTCAATTTCAAATGGATCAAGGACCTCAAACAATTCCTGATACCCTGAATCGGGTTGACAAAAAAAGCAGGAAATATGTTTGGACTGACTGATGCAGGAAAGGACTTTCTGAATAAGATCTCAATATTGAAACCATTAAGACCAACAATTAATAAATGGGACTTCATGAAGCTAAAATGTTTCTGTACAGCAAAGAACACCATCATTTGAGTGAAGAGGAGGTCTATAGGATAGTAAAAAGTCTTTTAACAGCTATACACAGAACAGAGAGTTACGATCTAGAATATGTTTCAAAAACTCAAAAAGTAAAACAAACAACACAGTTAGAAATGGGACGTGGTACTAAACAGAAAGTTCACAAAAGATAAAATATAAGTGGCTAAAAAAGTTTTAAATTAAAAAAATGATGATGACAAATGCTGGTGTGGATGTGAGGAAAAGGGAACTTATTCACCATTGAGGAGAGTGAAAACTAGTGAAGGAACCATGAAAATCAGTGTGGAGGTTCCTCAAAAGACTGAAAATATGTCTACCACATGATCCAGGCATACCACTCTTGGGCACATATCCAAAGGACTCTCTATCCTATGGCAGAGACACTTGCTCACTCACATTCATTACTGCTCTATTCACAATTGTCAGGAAATGGAAACAGTCTAGACCAACTAATGGATAATGAAAATGTGGTATACTTATATAGAAGAATATTTATAGCTATTAACAAAAATAAAATTATGAAATTCACAGGTAATTAGCTGGATCTGGAAGCAATCATTTTGAATGAAGTACCCCAGGCACAGAAAGACAAATGTCATGTTTTCTCTCAGTGGATATTAACTTTGAATCTTCAGATATGTGTGTTTCATTTGGAAATATCCAGGAGAGTCAGGAAATTGCTAACACACACACACACACACACACACAGAGGGGGGGGAAGAGGAGAGATGAGAGATAATGCATTGGTATAAAGTGTTATAAGGGAATTATGGAACAAAAGGGGATAAATTGGGGGAGGGCACAGAAGGAAGAAACTGGGAGGGCAAAACACCACCAAAGGTTTTTCAAAAGAGTCATATTGAAACCTACTACTGTAGAAGTTTCCTAAATATATCTAGACACTTACATAAAAAGAGTTAACCATAAAATGGGACAATATTCCTACTACATACCAGAGGCTAACAAGTGAAAAGCCCTGTCTCAGGAATGGGTTGCTTCTTTTGGAGTTGCTGGTCAATGAGATCCCACAGACCCTCAAATATAACAGGCGACTGCCCATGTTCTTGGTTATCCTCCAGAGTTTGGTGACAAGATACTATTGCCAAAGGCATGACTATATGAGTCACAAAACACAGAGAGATCAAGCTGGTACTGACTTGGAAGCTTCATCACTACTAGCTAGTTTTCACAGTCCTGGGAGGTGCCATACATGCTACCAGAAGAGAAAAATAATCATCATTCATACCCAGTGTGGAGGCCCACAAAGGTTTCCTAGTAAGATCTGAGCTTGCTTTACCCAGAATAGCTGCATTAGAGGATTGCTTGACCATGTGCATGGTTACCAGGCGATTGGAAAGGGTCTGCACTTGGCTGTGCTATGGGGAGGGCTTTTGCTCCACCCCTTGGCATTCCTATAAATAGCTCTTCAGAAGAGACAGAAGGGGCTGGTGGATAAGGATCCAGGCCCTCCTGAGGCTATCCTGTGTTTCTGTTTCTCTCCCCTCTATCCTTTTACCTAATCTCTTAACCCTCGCTCCTCAAGAGTACCCTGGGGTAAAATGTGGGAGCCAGTCTCCCACAACCCAGATAGGAATCCTGCCAGTTACACTTAGGACTGGCCTGGGAAGAAAAGCCCACCGGCATGAATGTCATGAGAGGAACTAACCATTTTCTGACTAGGTCTAAGGCTGCTCCACAAAAGGAAGCCCACACCTAACACCATTATTGGACCAAGATCCTGTGGCTAGACAGACCATAGACCATAGAAGCTACTACTGTTATTCTGCTAAATGGATACAGTATTAAACCAACTTAAGATTATACTCATAGATCAATGCAGTTCTCAACCCTCATCTCAGAAGCTTCATTTGCAGTAGATGGTGACTAACAGAGAGATCCACAATTGGCCAAGGTGCAGAGAATAAGGAGTGTATAATGTTCAGCCCTAAAAGGAACATACACACTGCGCCCTCTTCTCCAAAAGCTCAGGGATAATTATGGAGTTGGGAAGAATGTAAGAGCCAAAGGCTGTAGATGACTACAAGAAAACAGTGTCTTCTGGCCACAGCAGGACAGCTGGACTTATGAACTCACAATGTTAGGACAGAATGCACATGATCTGTACAAACCCAAACCAGCATGGAGAGAGGAGCTGGGGCAATCACTAGCTGCTGGGAGAGGAAGGGTCAGTTTTCTCTAATAGTGTAGCTCCTGGATAGTTGGTCACACTCTAGTTGAAGGCCACATTCCAAGAACACTGGGGCAGCACAAACTGGCTTTGATAGGAAAGAAAAAAGATGGTTGGGAAGGGAAGAGGAATTGGATCTGGGAAGAGATGAAAGAGGCTGGGTAAATCAAAACATGTATGAAATTCTCAAACAACTAACAAAAATATTTTCAAACAGCAAGTTTGAAATAATAGTAATAGTAATAATAATAATTTGCCCCTGGATTATGACTTTCCTATTACATTATGCTGGTTATAAATTTTGGTATAAAAACAAATTAATGAAGGTAACTTCATTACTAAGAGATGAAATAACTAAGGGTAAAGGATGTTACATGAAGCTTTGATGAAGGAATATTACAAATCATAAAAGAAGCTGCCTAAATATGTAGGAGAAAGTACACGGTGCCCACAGAGGACCATGTGGTGCCTACTCTAACATGTTCAGACACACTTTGTACCCAGGTAAGAGGGCCTCATGCCCCATCCAAAGAGCACAGCAGAACACGGGAAGAGGAAGCTCACCTAGTCACAGAATCCAACCCAGAGCCAGATGAAGTGACAGAGTTAGGGAGACACAGAACAACAGCAGAGGGGAATGCTTCTGCATAGTCACCAAGCTATTCATCTGTGCTAATACTTCCAATTACTAACACCAAGGTTCATAAATATTTATTAATTTAAATACAAAAAAACATTTCAAATATTTAACATTATTTATTAAATTCATTTTTGTATTGGATATCCTGATAATTTTTAACTGTGATTTTTAGGCTTCACGATGTGATTCTACCTTCTTGCCCCCAACTTGCCATTATTAGATCAATAAACTTAGAGTTGAAACATTTATCAAATATAATTTTAATGTGTTGGAATATCTTTAAATATCTCTTTAGAACTTGCTAGTCTTTCCTTAGAGCCTATGGTTGGCAACAGTATCTAACTAGATTAACAATACTTGTGCTGTATCTATTTTTAATTTATACTACATTCATGGCACACAATCTGATATTTCACTTTGTGACAAATCTTCTTTGTTAAAAGAAGTCACGAAAGCTGTGACTCAGTCTAAGTAAAAACAATAAATAAAATGTGAAGATGATTCATAAAGTTGGAATGATTATAAATGTAGTCCCTACATGATTGAATGTAGGGAAATTTTCTTACTATCATCATATCAAATCTGTGAGGAAGAATTATTACCATGTTCCTAACAACAGCATCTCTGTTGGGTGGTGGTGGCACATGCCAGAAACAAGCAAACAACAAACCCAGCATCTCTAAGACGTTCTCCAGGACAGCAGTAAGAGTTATTATTCTGAGATTAGGTTTTACTGTGTTGTCCAGGCTGGTATTGAACTCTTGAACACAACTGATAGTCCCACCTCAGCCTGCCTAGTGGCTTAGATTATCCGGCACACAGGTACTACTAACTCAACACGAGCTGGGAACAGAGGTGTCTTAGTTAGGGTTTCTGTTACCGTGATAAACACCATAACCAAAAGCAAAGTGGGGAGAAAAGGGTTTGTTTCATTTACAGTGTGTAGTCCATCATCCTGGGAAGTCAGGGCAGGGACTCGAGGCAGAAACCTGGAAGTAGGAACCTGTTTCTGACACAACCACGGAGGGGGAGGGGCACCGATTACTGGCTTGCTTCTCATGGCTTGCTCCACTAGCTTTCTTACACACTCCAGGACCACCTGCCTAGAGTTGGCACCACCCACAAAGGCTGGGCCCTCACATACCAATCACTAATTAAGAAAATAACCTAGAGGCTTGCATACAGGCCAATCTGAAGAGGCCTTTTTCTTATTAAGAGTCCCCCTTCCCAGATATGTTTAGGTTTGTGTCAAGGTGACAGAAACAACCAGGACAAGTGGCATACCTGTAATTTCATCTACCTGGAAGACGAGGTAGGAAGATCATGAATTTGAGGCCAGTATGGGCTGCATAATGAGACTCTTTTGGTACGGTTTTGTTGTTGGAAGATTTTCATCTACATGGCTTTAAAAAGGTGACTTTAGAAGAATAAGCATGCACATAGTATCTACAAAGCTATATGCTTATTAAGGAGAGGAGAAGGCAGCGGGTGGTGCCTTTAATTCCAACACTTGAAGAGGCAGAGGCAGGCAGATCTCTGTGACTTCAAGGCCAATCTGGTCTACATAGTGAGTTTCAGGAAAGCCAGTGCCACACTGAGAAACTCTGTCTCAAAAAGCCAAAAAGGGGTGTGTGTGTGTGTGTGTGTGTGTGTGTGTGTGTGTGTGTGTGTGTGTGTGTGTGAAAGTGGGGATGGGGGAAGAAGGTAAGGTATTATATTGGCTGTTTTTTCACTTGGGTGGCCAAATACTTGACAAGCACTGTAAGGGAGGAAGGTCTGTTTTGGTAGTTTCAGCTTTAGCCCATCCTGGTAGGACAGGTATGATGGAGTTCATGGAAGCAGAAAGGTGTGGCTGGGGCACTTTGTAACTCATTGGACCAGAAAACGGAGAATTTGTGCCAGAAGTGGGGGGAGGCTATAACCCTTAAAGGATTCCCACCCCCAGTGACCACCTGTACTATCCATGCATCCCAATCAGGGGGACCACGATCTTTCAAAACAGCACCACCAGCCTGATCAGGCCCAAGTATTCAAATATACAGGCCTGTGTGTGTCATTTCACATTCAAATCATAATTCTGTCTCATGGCCATCTCAGAAGACAAAATGCACTAAGTCCTAGTTCCAAAGTCCCCATACTACTAACAGTTCCAATACTGTTCAAAAGTCCGAAGTCTCTTCTGAGGGTCTGAGGATCTTCATGCCCAACATTCACGTCATATGGTAACATCATTTGGGCACCAACCAAGAGCCTGGAGTAGCATCGCCTCGTTAGCCCTTCATTTGCAAACCATGTGGGCTTTCTTGTGCTAGCTCCACTCTATTCATGCAGTTTTTCCTGACATATGTTCCATGGCCCTGACATATCCAACACCCTATAGTTTCCATGGCAGCTTAATTCATACATTGACCATTCAGGGTCTTCCTGTAGGGACTCTAGTCATACCACATATTGCCTGGCCTCATCAACATTTTTCAGGAACTCCAGTGAAAGTATCTATGACCTATGCCTACAAAACCAGCACCACATTGATGGCACAAGGTTTGGCTGCCTGTTGTGGTTGTAGATGGATCCCCTTCAGCACAGAGATCCTGTGTAGCTGAACCTGGGAAAACATGTCCTTCCGTGGTTCTGGTAGGAAAGAAACCCCAGGTACAATGCAGCCTCTCTTCAGACACTTTCCCCACTCCTCTCAAATCAAAGTTTTTCAAATAGGTTTGCATTTTTACTCCTGAGCCTAAAGTCTCTGATAGACAGGGTCTTGTCCCTAAAGTCCCTTTCCTGTAACTGCACTAATCTCCTGAACAATTATAGCTTATTTGCTTGCACCTACCTTCTCTATGGCTGTTAATATGTTCACTTTTTTCCTTCCAGAACTACAGTTTTTCACATCTTCTTGTTCCACTTTTTATATTGAATTACCACTGTAGTTTTCCACAAGCAGCCAGTAGCAATCACGCCCCAGCCTCAATGCTATTCAGTCTTGAAATTCCCTCCACCAAATTAATTAGCCCATGACTTCTAAATTCAGGCTCACTCAAATTTTCAGGACACACATGACAAAACATAGCCAGATTCCTTGCTAGGATACAGCATCAGTGGCCTCTTTGTTGTGGGATATTTATACATTGTGTGAAGATGTATTGCTATGATTGGTATAATAAAAAGCTGAACAGCCAATAGCTTAGGAAGGAAGTATAGGCAGGACTTCCCAGGCAGAGAGAGAACTCTAGGAAGACGAAAGGCAGAGTCACCAGCCAGCCAGAGAGGAAACAGGAGGTGCAAGATAGAAGAGAGGTAATGCCACACGACAGAATGCAGATTAATATAAATGGGTTAATTTAAGTTAGAAGAGCTAGTTGAGACAAGCCTAAACTAAAGGCCAAGCTTTCACAATCAATAATAAGTTTCTGTGTTGTTATTTGTGAGCTGGCGGTCCTGATGAGAAGGTACTGCTACAACCTCTATCCCAATTTCCCATAAAATCAGTCCTTATTCCCATCTGAAACCTCATGAACATCAGCTTTACTGGCCACATTTCTCTCCCCATTTTGCTCTTCTGACCCTGATCACAATCATTCCCAGTAAACTCTGCTTACAGTATTCACAGGCTTTTCTATTCTACAGCTCCACACTCTTCTACATGCTTCCGCTATACGGTTCTAAGAAAATGACAAACTACATGGTCGGGTTTAGCAAGGCAACAACTCCACTTTCCAGCACCGATTTTCTGTAGTGACTTTTGCATCACTGTGACCAAACACTGAACACAAAGGTTGATTTTGTCTATTCATAGTTTCAGTTTTGGTTCATCATGACAGGGAAGGCCTGGTCAATTCATGGTGGTGGCATGGACCAGGAAACAGGGCTCAAGCTAGAAGCAGGGCTGAGCTACCACCTTCAAAGGCTCGTTCCCAGTGACCCAACTCTATCAACGTAATTCCTACCCCACAGGTTCCATACCCTCCTAAAATAATGCCACCAACTAGGAGCCACATGTTCAAACACCTGATCCTGTAGGGGGCATTTCACATTTAAACTCTAACAGGAGTTACAGGCATTAAAGACAATACTGTGAACATTTTTGATATTTTAAGAGTATCGATTCCATGCCACAGACAAAAGACAATTAAGACAAAAATTCCTGCACCCACCTTTGCTTTTTTGAGACTTCCAGCACTTGTCATCCTCCAGCAAATGAACTTAAGCTCTTAGGAAGTGGCAAAGAAAAAAAGCAAACTATCTAGGGAAACCAGGCAACCAGCAAGAGAAAAACTATTTAGAATTAACAGTTGATTGGACCAGCTAAATAGAGATGCTGCAGCAGTCTCTTGAACCTAAAAATAATGAGAACACAGTAGTGCACGCCTTTAGTTGTACCAGTTGATTGCTGGGCCAGTGAGAACTGATGCCTGGTAATGTAAGCTCTGTCAAAACTCCCATAGAGTGGAGATCATAAGCCCTAGAAAGGAACTGCATATCTATCTATTAGTTATCATAAGCAACTGCAAGTTGAGGCACAGTGTTAGGTATGTTTGAGTGCTAACAGATAAATGGAATAATCAAGGCCAGGGATGACCAGATATGGCATCCAGAAGAAATGGATACCCATCAGGTCTGAAGATAATAGCGTTCAATGTGGTTGGGTGTAATTTTTTTATGGTATGCAGAGAATGAAAACAGAAGTTCAGATAAAAAGCAAAATAGAGCCAAGGGATAGCGGCACACGCCTTTAATCCCAGCATTCAGGAGGCAGAGACAGGTGGATCTCTGTGAGTTCAAGGTCAGCCTGGTCTACAAAGCCAGTTCCAGGACAGCCAGGGCTACACAGAGAAACCCTGTCTTAGAATTCTTCTTCCCCCCGCCCCCTCCGCCGCCACATCCCCCAAAAGCAAACCAGAGTAAAAGCAAGGAGGTGGGAGAAAGATGGTGAGGACATTGTAGACTCTTGCTCTAGAGCTGACATTTCTAACACTAACATTAGAATCTGCTTCCACAAAAGGTTCTGCTGCAGCGGGAAGAACACAGGAAGAGAAATGAACGGACTTACTGGATTAAAATAGTCCGTGTTTTTATGTATTTATGTGCCATATTCAATTTCCACCACATCTGTGTTATACCTATACGAGAACTTTCCTTTAAGCAGGATTATTTTTCTACATTTTATTGAAATAAAAATACCTAGTATAATTTCAGTAGTACATGTAAGTGTTTCTTGTTTTTTTCTTCCTTTTTTTAGACAGGTCTCACACTCTGTAGCTCAGGCTGGCCTTAAACTTGTAATGATCCTGCAGACCAGCCAATCACACCTAAAAGTCAGTTACTTTACATTGTCCTATCCTCCCACTAACCCTTAGTCTCTACGTCTCCATCTCACCGGTGTGTGTCTTCCTACAAATGTGAGCAGTAGAGAGATACTCTGGAACAGTCAGATTAAGCCAAGTTTCCTGCTTGCTCAGCTTTCTCCATTTTTGGCATCATTTAGAAGAATACAGTATATCTGGAAATAATCCATATCAAATAAAAGAGCAATGTAACTATGCAAATGTTGAAGAAGGAATAAACTTTCATTAATTTTGAGGAATTTATGATTACAAAAGAAATAGAACCTTAGAAATAGTAACTAAGAGAATACAGCAGCCTTGTAGAAAAGAATTAAATAGTGTTTGATTATTATTACATATATACACATCTACATACATATATAGAAACACACACATGGGAATGGATGGAGGCGGCCTAGGGAGGTTTGGAGAGAGGAACGGGAAGGGGGAAATGATCTAATTGTATTTTAATTAATGTATATTAAATAAAAAATTTACAATGTGTGTTTAGCTGGGGAGTAAGAGACAGTGCAGTGTAACGGAGGAAGGAAGGTTTTGCCGCTGTACAGACCCAAGCCTGAGTTCCGCACCTGTCACTTATGTATCCCTGATTTCTTGGCACCTTGCCTTCCTACTCTGACGTGGCTCGGTGGCTGCCTGCACTGGTTATTGTGGAATTAAGTAAGTCAGTATTGTTAAGTGCCTAGTTTAACACTGGCTCAGCCACCCACCTGGCTTAGCAACGGCAGCTGCTATTAAAATTTCTTCCTCTTTCAACCTGTCAAATTCAAGAAATACTAGTTTCTTTAGAGTTTACCAGCAGATAATCTCCTTTCTCTGTAAGTCCAAATTTGGACTGAAATTTGAAAATCTTTCAAATTTGAAATTTCACGGTGAATTAGACATACATCAAAAGTTTTAAAAAGTGGTATAATACACTAAAATTGTACATAATATATTCTTTACTCCAAATTAAATATTGAGTTTAGCCGGGCGGTGGTGGCGCACGCCTTTAGTCCCAGCACTCGGGAGGCAGAGGCCGGCGGATCTCTGTGAGTTCGAGGCCAGCCTGGGCTACCAAGTGAGTTCCAGGAAAGGGCAAAGCTACACAGAGAAACCCTGTCTCGAAAAACCAAAAAAAAAAAAAAAAAAAAAAAATTGAGTTTAGAACATAAAAGTAATAAGCAACATTTAAAATCAAATGAGTATATTGGGGGGGTTAATTTTGGAGACAGGGTTTCACTATGTAGGTTCTTATCTCAGCCTCCCAAGTACTGTGATTATAGGCATGCACTACCACACCCACTTGTATGTGTATTTTTATAGAGGTTTTATCTTTATAGAGTTTAATCTGTTTCAATCTGGTATGTCTCTTGTGGGGCCAAAGTAGCAAACAGTACATGAAGGTTGGGATACTAAGTAAGACAATCTGGAAGTGAGGAATCCTAACAAACCAGTGGTTAAGTAGTGTAGAAATAGAGAAAGAAAATGTTCAAGACTGAGAATGTAACATGTCAAAACCACACAGTGTTTCAGAGATGTAGAGAGCTTTCAGGAAACACTCCTTTTCTTGTGTTCTGTGTATGTGTGGTATGTGCATGTATGTGGACATGCTTGTAGAGGCCTAAGATCACAGGGTTGCTGAGCCAAACCTAGAGCTCACCAAAGCAGCTAGTCCTGCTAGCCAGCAAGCTCTGGGCTGGAATGACAGGCAGGCCACCATGCCCAGCAAGCACGAGAACTCTAGTTCTTACACTTGCAGAGCAAGCACTTCAACCATCGAGCCACTCCAAACTCTGGATTCTTGTTCTCAGGTACAATAAAAGTCATGACAAAATAACTGAGGAGATATTTGAGGGACATATAAAGTCCTTCTTACAATTCTGGAATATTGCAGTGTAGTATAAGAAGCAGAAAAACATGGGGGCTGGAGAGATGGCTCAGAGGTTAAGAGCACTGCTTGCTTTTCCAAAGGTCCTGAGTTCAATTCCCAGCAACCACATGGTGGCTCACAACCATCTGTAACGAGATCTGGTGCCCTCTTCTGGCCTGCAGGAATATGTGCACTGTATATATAATAAATAAATTAAAAAAAAAAAAAAAAAACATGTCCCAGCCAGCCAGTTCCAAAGTAACTTTTTTTCTTTTTTTTTTTTTTTTTGGTTTTTTGAGACAGGGCTTCTCTGTGTAGTTTTGGTGCCTGTCCTGGATCTCGCTCTGTAGACCAGGCTGGCCTCGAACTCACAGACATCCGCCTGGTTCTGCCTCCTGAGTGCTGGAATTAAAGGTGTGCGCCACCGCTGCCCACCAAAATAACTTTTAGCTCAGATTTTAAAACATGCAGATCTATGTTTCTGTTCTCAGGATCGGTTAAAGTCCCGTGCAAATAGTTAAAAGGAGGAAGAAAAATAAAGTTTAAAAAAAATTTCTTTGAGACAGGGTCTTATGCGGCCCAGGCTGGTCTGGAACTTGCTATGTAGACAAAGCTGGCCTTGAACTCACAGAGATCCCACTGCTTCTGCCTCCTCCTCTGGAGTGCTGGATTAAAGACATGCATTGAGACAGAGGTCTTGCTATGTCACCCAGGCTGGGGATACAGGTGTATGGCAGTATATCTCACTGTAAATCTTCACTCCAGAAAATCATCTACATAGACAAGACTCTGTAGTTATCTAGTTCAACCTATTTTAATTTTAATCAATAGGAAGTAGATAAAAGCCGTATTTTAAAGGATATTTCATGAGTCACAAGTACAACTAATATATAGATAACAGTTACAGCTTGTGAGTGCCTAAGATTTAATTCTCACTTAACAGAACTCTCACGGCATGCTCTTCTACCACATGTGTTCCTATTGCATTCCATGTTTGGAGTTGCTGTTTGGTAATAAGAGAGAGGGTGTTTTCTCTACTGTAATAGGTCCATTTCTGAAACTTTCCTTAGGTTCTATTTGCATCCTACTGAACTCCAATCTGCTATCTGTGTCTAGTGAGGTACACTTAGCAGCCCACATTTGCCTAATCCACAGTTGCCATAAGCTGATTTGAGGAGCAAGGAGATTTAGAGCAATTATTTAATGAAAATATTTGTATGATTCTAAAATTTAAATCAGGAAATGAATGTAGCATACATATCTGATTAAAAAATGAAATAAAGAATTAATGTCTGTAATAGTCCTATAAAGTATTTTTTTATTTATTTGAGACACAGCCTCATTGTATAGCATAGTCTGGTCTCAAACTCATCATCCTCCTGCCTGAGCCTGGATTACAGGCTTGTGTCACTATACCTACGGAAAAAAATACATGTTTAATAATCCTGTCAAACTCTGTGAGCCATGCATATTAGGACTTAGCAAAATGATGCAATGGGGAGCTCAAGTAACTGGAAACTACCTCCAGTGCAGATGTGTGCTAGTGGCAAGTACTGTCACTGGCCTGCAGGGGTGTCCCATGGAGGGAGGCGATGAAATGGATAGCACTCTGAACCAGCCTCCATCTACCTTCCTCTCTCTCCTCTTCTTCACCACATGCCTTGTAACTGCCCTCAAATTTTGTTTCTCACAAGTGCTTAACTTGCCCTCAAACCTTCAAACTCTTCCTATTGTTTGTGATCTTCTCTAGACGTGCCCTTAAGAATCTGTTGGGTCCCCTTCTCAGATCCCTATCTAGGATATCCTCCAGGCATCCTTATTCTTCCAGCATCAGCTATCCAAACCTGTTTCTTTTGCTCAGTGAACCACTAATCACACTGTAAGAAACAGGGATTCTTATTTGTAGTGCGATGTCACACAAGTATCTACGGGTTATCTATCCCACGCAGTCCTCACAGCCACCTTGTAAAGTAGGTATTGTTATTCCCTTGGTTTTACCAATGAGGAGAGAAGCTAAACAACTGACGAAAGTCACTCAGGTACTAATTATTACAAATTGTCACTATTACTAATTAGTAGTAATTAGTAGGTCTAGGATTCATAGCCAGGTCCCTGACTCTAAAGCCCTTTTACTGCCTTTGGTGGGGAACTTAAAATTTACATCTTTTGAACATTAAAAGAAAAGTGCAACACTACCTGGCCTGAAGTTGGGTGAACAGAAAAGGCAGAGAGCATTGTCTAGTCAGCAAACTACTTGCTGAGCTGCTTAGGACCCTGGGAACCAAAGGATCTGACAAAGTCCTGCCCTTGTGTTCCTTATCTTGGTCTGGTAGGGGACAGACAACAGCACAGCTGTGGTAGTGCTACTTCCATAAGCATGCTGCTGCCGAGAAGAGAGTTCAGGGAAGAGAGGAAGAAATGGCAGAAATCAGGTTCTGAGTTCCTTCTGAAACTCAAGCAGGGCCTACTGCACTGACCTTCTAGTACCTCGGGCAGCAAGAACTACTACACTTATTGCATTTATTAACAGTTTTATGAAAATGTCCTTCTGTAACCTAACAGCACGTACAATATATTCACACTAAAGATAATAAAATATATTTAAAATTACTTTACTTAAAAATTAATTTGGAATAGCTCTATTTTCATATCTCTATTTTATCTCAAATCATTTTTATAGTTCAAATAAATATATTAATTATATATTTTTAAAAATGATCATCTAAGTTTGGTTTATGTGACAATACATATTTTTCTTGCTACACAGAGGGGAAAAACGAAGGGCAGGTGGGAAGGGGACTGACAGGGGTGGCCAGGGTTTGAAGTACTAAACAAAACAACAAACTAGCTAGTATCTTTATTAGTACATAGTCATTGCACAAAATGGTAGGTTTCACCGAGTTTCTTCCTTTTTTTAACTTGGGAGAGCAAGAGGCTAAATTTCAAGCAAATGTGAAAGGTTGGGAGAGAAATCAACTTTCAATAACAAGAATAAAATTTCCCTTCTTTTCTTCTAATGTAACCCTATAGTAAAGACAATGTAGATAATACATTCCCAGTAGTTGTGCACTTGTCAAATATTACTTTATTCAAGTGGATAACTTCTGAGATATTATAGAAAACATCACACTAAAGAGTTTTATTAAATTCAAGTTAGCTTATTTCTGTTGCTTCTTCCTTTTCAAAGCAATTTTATGGAAGACAATATGTTAAGCCTAATAATGTCACATTATTAATAAAGCTGGGTTCTATCAAAATTTTAATGGCTTTCTAGGTGACTGTGAATACTGAATGACTTTATTACTGTTTTAAATCCTCCTCCCAAAAAACAAAATTCTCCAAATAATGAGACCAGTTAAGGTGAAATAATCAACTAAAGGTAGAGAAGAGAAACTTAGGACAAAGAGAGATGCGATGCACTTGCATTTTGTGGGATTATTGAAGACAGCAGACAAAGGCTACAGGCACTGAAAAGAACAGCATACGAGAAAGGGCAGCTTCAACTACACCCAAGCCTGAGAGACAGACACCAGCTCTTCTGAGCTGAAGCCACAGAGAATCAGGTTCAAGTCCCAGGGAGCTTAAACTTGCTTTCACAGCTCTGTGCTATACAGCAAAACGAAAACAACCTAGTAGGAGAAGAATTCACATAGAACATCTTCCTTACTGTCTCCTGATAAATTCTCTCACTAGAAGGATGAAAATAAATAAATGGAATCCCTAACGCCTGAGATATTACCCACAGCTGCTTGTTACAAGGAAGAACAACCGAGGAATTGTGAGTTTTCATTAAGCTTTGCTCACCTACAGAGACGTTGCTGGCGATTTACAAGTTTTGGGGTTTTTGTTTATTTGTTTGTTTGTTTTTAAAAAGAAGATTCAAAGTGTAACTATATTTAATACCACAGCATTAACTAAGACTTTAATTGCATGTTTAAAAATCCCAAACCACAATTCCCCGGTTAAGTATAACTGTCACCATTCAGAGGCCACAACAGAGATAAGCACATTCATCAAATAATTTTATTAAACCCTATGGTATGCTAATCATCACAATGAACATCTACTGTACTTTCCCTTTCATTAAAGAGTTATTAGAACATTTGTTACTGATTTACTGTGTACCTGGTAAATTGAGGCAAAATTCTGAATAACCACAAGTTCACAAGTAAAAAGTCCACAGAACAAAACTACTGAACCATGCTCCCTTTGTATATATTACATAAACTGCTAAGATTAAAAGGCCTCTTATCCGTCTGGTTCGAAGTCTTCTCTACATAGAATCTAAGCCGTCTGAGCGAAAACTGAATTCTAAATTCTGCATAAATGACTGACTGTGTCTTTCTTTTTGTTTGAAAAACTCTTTTCATACATTGCCACCGACTCAATTTCACCTGTTGGTAATGGACACAGAAAACTCTTTGTGGGGTAAAAACAAACCGCTTGGTGGAAAAAAAGAGACAAGTTATCAGATATCCAGGGAGTAAAACAACTGAAAACCACTTTCTCTCCATCCGCACCCGTGAGCAACAGTTCGAAGACTGATGGCCAAGTTACCACTTCCCTCACAGAAACTAGTCTGTGGGTCCCCAAAGCTACAAGCGCAGGACTCACCTGGCTCTTGGGGATCCTGAATCCGGGCTTTTACTTCTGCTGAGCTGGACTCGGGGAAGACGGAGCCTGCTGCCCCCTCCTCTGGGTCCTCCACCTTGGTCACGGTGAAGTGCGGCATTGTTCTAACCGACCCTTGCAGTCTCTGCTCTTTCAGCGTTTAAATTTCCTTCCCGTGTTTCTCTGCCTCCCTCCACACTCAGATCACAGCCTAGGGAGACAGTGGCTGGGAATCGGGAAGTACTAAGCCCACGTGATCACAGCCCCAAGGGAGTAGGGCGCTCGAAGACACGCCTTCCGCCCTGTTTATCATTCTCTTAAAAGGCTTAAGCACTCCACCCCTTGCTTATTGTTATTAACCTGTAGAACCCCAAGTGTCTGGGCTGTTTCTCCGCGCGACAGAAAGCTGAAGACCGGGCGCAGTTCCTCAAGTGCCGTCCACCCTGTGTCTCCCACTTGTTCCCTTTACTTAATTTATTGCCACCTCTCTGGACTTCATCATCTCAACCTCTGCCCTCTTACTTCACATGAGAAAGATTAGGGAATAGTTTCTTTCACAAACTATCCTCTTTAATGCAGACTGGCACTATGTCAACTCAGAAACAAAAGGTAGGCTGTTGGGTTTCCGTTGTTGCTTAAGTTCAAAGCATATGGGAAAAACCTAAGTCAGTGAAAGGCTTTTCTCCTCCTCCAGGTGAAAAAAAAACCATCTATTTAGCCAATATTTAATGACACATATTTTATAAACAATGCTGTTTTAGATACCCAGGTGCATGCAGTGACATTCAAGAAGAGAAACTAATTTTGCTAAAAGCACAAATTTGTTTCATTCAAAGACCACCACCTAAACAGGACCAATCCAATAGCCAGACCTACTTTGTACTCTGCATTGCACTAGAAACTCTACATCACAGTCTCATTAATTCTCTGCAGAAACAGATACAAAAGATGCCTAAAGCCATGGTGCTTGTAAAAGGTGAAGACAAACTTTAAAATGCCCAAAGCCCTGTGGTAGGCAACACAGACTATATTTAAAAGAAAATTCACACGTACTTAACCAGATTTTACTCCATGTGTTCCTAATTGTCCTGTTTTGCATGCTTGGCTGCACACTGTAACCTTTTAAAATACTGATGCTTAGGTTCCATCTCAGATATTTCTATTTAACTGCTTTGGAATAGAGCCTGGACCATAAGACTTTTAAAAGTCCCTTCACAATGTTCTAATGTGCAACCAAGATTTAAATAGAAGATTGCTATAGAGGTTAAGCTTATAACCTATGAAGTCTATGTATGTCTCTTTTTAAAAAGTTTCCTCTGTCCCCACCCCTCACCCCCGGTGTGTGTGTGTGTGTGTGTGTGTGTGTGTGTGTGTGTGTGTCTTTTGAGATAGGGTCTCACTATGTACCCCAGACTACCCATGAACTCACAGAGATCCTCCTGCCTGTTTCTCCAATACTGGGAATCAAGGTATGCACCTCACCTGACTTATTTATATCTATCACTGAAATAATTGTCAGGTGTTTTGTCTATATTTATAACTCAGTTACTCCATTGATTCATTTGAAGGAACTTAAAAGCACCATTAAACGGTCAAAGATTTCACTATTACATTCAGAGTTCAATGTCATTAATACTTTTAGCACTAGTACACTTTCCAGTTGGACCCTACTTTTCACATTCATCTTATGAAGAGCTGAACTGTGGCTAGTTTTTTATAGTCGATGAACAGAAACAATGTTTACAAATATGTGTATAGCTTCTGTGCATAAGACTAGATCCGAGGGCTGGAGAGATGGCTTAGCAGTTAAGAGCATTCCGCTTTTGTAGAGGACGCCTTTGAATCCCAGCATCTATATAAGGTAGCTCACAACTGCCTGTAACTCTAGCTCTAGGGAATTTGATGCCTCTGGTCTCAAATACATACACCTGAGCACATGTGTATGCAAACAGGAGACACACACTCAAAAACAAATCTTAAAAAAAAGACTAGATCTAAATGTTATCCTCTCACTCTCCTCCTCTCTAAGGGGAAAAAAACCCCCCCCCCAAAAAAAAAAACAAAACCACCAAAACTAAACAAGTAGGAATGTGACAAATTCCTGTTAATCTATGATAGGAGTAATTTATTTACCAACTCAGTGCTTTGTGCCACAGTGGTCAGCAATTTTACAGTTCTCTTCTAGGATGAACTGTAGAAAAAATTGCAGGCCATAGAAAACTGAAGGCAAAGTAATGCTTAATACACGAATGATGTGAACAGAGAGTAGTTACATAAAGAAGGTGGGATGTCACAGATACCTAAAATGCAATATATCATCACAGGAAATACTGTTATAGTTCCACTGAGACTGCTAAAAATCAGTAAGGCCAAATGTGGCAAGAATGAGGAATGAAAAGATTTTCATACATTGTTGTTTAGGCTGTTTTTAGGATAACTATGGAAAGAGCCTGGTACTCGGACCCATCACTCAGGAACTCCACTCTCAAGCATTTAATCCTAATAACCAACGTGTGCTCCCACAAAATGTTCATAATCCTAACATCTCCAAAGTGGCGATACGTCAGACATACATACAAGAGGAAATCTACAGAATCAAAGTATATTTACTATTCAAGAACTTAAAAATGAACAACTGATAAATACAACATGAATGAATCTCAAAACCAGGCTAAAATACTTTAACCCAAACTGTACATAGGTGAATGCAGTGTTATAAGATTTTAAAACAGACAAACTAGTCTATGGTACAAAAAAATCAGATGAAATCAGCCTAGGTGTTTGCAAGAGATGAATGGATAAAGAAAATATGGGTTTCAGAAAAATGGGTGCAACCAGAAATCATCACATTAAGCAAAACAAACTGTACTCGGAATGACAAACATTATACTTTAGCTGGTGTGTGGGATCTAGACCTAAGGAAGAAGAGGCCAGGTACCAGTAGCAGGAGAAGAAAGTGGGGCAATGAGAGGAGAATGGGACCAAAGTGCATAATATATGTGAATGAAAACGTTTGAATACAGACTACTGCTGTGTATGATGGATTCATGCTAACAGCTTTTCTAATTAGTGCAATGGTTGCCTCTAGAAGGGTGGAGTAGAGATTACCTGGGTTCCCACGTGGAAAACTTCCTGGAATGGTGATAATAGTGATCTTGTGAAAGATTAAGTATGTACATTTGTCAAATTCAGCCAATTTACTTAGAATATATAATTCTTACTTAGAATTCACTGTATAAGAAGTTTACTTCAGGCCGGGTGGTGGTGGCGCACGCCTTTAATCCCAGCACTCGGGAGGCAGAGGCAGGCGGACCTCTGTGAATTTGAGGCCAGCCTGGTCTCCAAAGTAAATTCCAGGAAAAGGTACAAAGCTACACAGAGAAACCTTGTCTCGGAAAAACCAAAAAGAAAAGAAGTTTACTTCAAAAGAAAAAAGAGCCTTGAGCAAATTCTAAGTTCTAATTAATAATATGAACTGATACCTCAATTTACCTTGAAATACAAGGCATTGGATGTAAAGTACACAAAGATTTCTTTCTTTCTTGTTCTTTTTTTTTTTTTTTTTTTTTTGGTTTTATTTTGTTTTCTTTTTGGAGACAGGTTTCTCCATGTAGTTTGGGTGCCTGTCCTGGATCTTGCTCTGTAGATCAGGCTGGCCTCGAACTCACAGAGATCCGCACAGCTCTGCCTCCTGAATGCTGGGATTAAAGGCGTGCACCACTGCCGACTGGCTACATGAAGATTTCTTAAACTCAAAGATAAAAAGACAAGACATGATTAAAACAAACAATTGACAGATGGTGGCAGCGCAAGTCTTTGATTCTCCAATTTGGGAGGCAGAGGCAGACATCTCTGTGGGTTCCAGGCCAGCCTGATCTACAGATCCAGTTCCAGGACAGCCAGGACTAACAGAGAAATCTTATCTTGAAAAAAAAAAATTGACTAAGATAAACAAATAGCCATTTGTTACAAGAAAACATTTGTAAAAGTGCTCAGTGTCAAGGATCCTTGGGGAGAAACAGGTGAAAATGAAAAAGACTTGGAAAAAGTGGAGAGTAGATATAAGTATCTTGAGAGAAGTTCTGGAAGCTTTTTATAAATCTAAAACATACTTTTATCATATGACCCAGCACATTCTCTTGGTATTTTTAACCAAGAGTACTAAAAATATATATTTACAAAAAAAAATCAAGCCAGCTTTATTCACAATAGCCCAAATAGGAAACAGCCCAAGTATCTATCAGTCAATAGGATAAACGCGTTACTTGACTCAGACAGTGGACTGTTACTAAACAATGAACAGGAATAAACTAGTAAATACAACACCATAGCATTAGGTGTAATGCAGCATAGATAACACAAATGATACACATATTAATGTGGTAAGAAGCAAAACATTTTGATTCCTACAACTTTAAAATGCTTAAAAAATAGGTTAGTGAAGAAGAAAGGTGTGGTGTGCATTGCACAAGTTTTCCATACATTTGAAATTTTTCATAATGAAGTGTTAGGAAATACAATAGCAGATCAACTTCAGCTTTAGTCAGTGTGGGGTCAAGTCCACTTCACACACAGGCTGGAGAGCTGCATAAATGCTCTGTTTGTGCTTTGGTTTCGTGCTGAGAGAGCTGTTGTGCAGGCTTGGAATATTTATATTATCACATTTTAAAAATGTGTGGCATTTCAAAATAAAAAAAATACTGAGGCCAGGCCAGGAGCTTTACGAAAAGCAGCATTTTTAATGCATCATTCCCATGGTGTTTTCTATATTAGGCCCAAAATGTACAAATTCCCTTTACTAATTAGTTGTAGTAAAATGGTTTATTTGTAACTATACCTTTAAATTGTCAGGATAGTCATTCTTCAGAAGAATGAGATTTGGGGTAATTATTTTGAAATTATAACTTACCATGCCACCCCATGCAATTATGTATTTTTAGACTGAACTCACAATTCATGATAACCAATGTTTTGTCGGATTCAAACATTTATTAAGCAAAATAAAGACAAGTTAGGCTTAGTGAAAAGACTGGAACAACAGTAAGGCAGTAGAAAACTATTTTCACAAGGATTAAGTTGTAACACATTTTAATTATCTATCCAATGGCAAAAATACTCAAATTTTGGGCAAATCATGTGTATTTTTATCTTGGTTCTTGGAACCTGACAGTTGTATTATATATGAATGTTGGGGAATATTATTTCAAGGAGTGTTACTTTTGTTTATGTTGTATTTGTTTAATTCTGTGAAGCTATGTTACTTTGCCTGTGAAAAACACCTGATGTTCTAGTAAAGAGCTGAACGGCCAATGGCAAAGCAGAAGAAAGGATAGGTGGGGCTAGCAGGCCGAGAGAATACATAGAAGGAGAAAACTGGGAGGAGAAAGCTAGGAGACAGGGAAGGAGGTGGATTCCAGGGGCCAGCCACCCAGCTATACAGCAAGCCACAAAGTAAGAGTAAGATTTACAGAAGTAAGAGAACAGGAAAAGCCCAGGCAGAGGCAAAAGGTAGACGGGATAATTTAAGAAAAACTGGTTAGAAAACAAGCCAAGCTAAGGTCGGGCATTCATAAGTAAGAATATGTCTCCGTGTGTGGTGGTATTGTGTTCTCCAAAATATTGTGCACCCTAATAAACTTATCTGGGGTCAGAGAACAGAACAGCCACTAGATACAAAGGTAGAAAATGGTGGCACACACACCTTTAAACCTATCCTTCTGGAGGCATGGATCTCTGTGAGTTCAAGGCCACACTGGAAATAACCAGGCATGGTGACTCACACCTTTAATCCCAGGAAGTGGTGGCAGAAAGCAGAAAGGTATATATAGGGCGTGAGGACCAGGAACTAGAGCAGGTTAAGCTTTTAGGCTTCTGAGCAACAGTTCAGCTGAGATTCATTCTGGATGAGGACTGAGAGGCTTCCAGTCTGAGGAAACAGGATCAGCTGAGGAATTAGCAAGACCTTCTAAGATTCATGTTACACCCGTGTGTATTTATTTGGGAGCTGCATGGCAGGTCCCCAAAAAGAGCAAAAACAAAACAACATATGAATAACCTAAAGTCATATGATCTTTATTTTTAATTTTTATTTATTTATTTTTGTTTTTTTGAGACAGGGTCTCACTATATAGCTCTGGCTGTTCTGGACTATGTAGACCAGGGTGGCCTCAAATTCACAGAGATCTGCCTGCCTCTGCCTCCTAAATCCTGGGATTAAAGGCATGTGCCACCATGCCAGGCCTAGAGTCATATGATCTTATTGCTGAAACAGGTGTTTTTTTTTTTGTTTTGTTTTGGTCCTTATTTTGAGCCCAAGCTGGCCTGGAAATTGTGATCCTCGGCCTCCTGGGTACAGAAATAAGAGCAAACATTCCCGTCTTGAAATAGTTTTAAGTTTCTTCTAATAAGCACTTATTTGAAAGTTGGGTCCATGATGTAAGAAAACTATTAGTGAACAGTAAGCAAACCCCCTGGATTTAACAGCCCTATTTATTTACTGTGACAAATGCCATTCTGTGCACTTTGGAGAACAACCTGCAGATATGTTAGATATTTCATAATATATATAAATTTAAATAGAACTCACTTTTAAAATATGAAATTAAATTTGATCAAATATTCAGGTGTATATTAAAACACTGGACACAAGGGCTGGAGAGATGGCTAAGCTGTTAAGAGTACTGGCTGCTCTGCTTCCAAGCCCCAACATGGAAGCTCACTACCATTAGTAATTCCAGTCTGAGGGAATCCATTGCATTCTTCAGGCCTCCATGGGCATCAGGCACACACACAGGACACAGACATCCATACAGGCAAAACACCCATACACATAAAATAAAAATAATAAAAACATTTTAAAAACTGAATACAGATAAAACAGAACAGACTAGATTTCATGAGCCCACACTGGCAAGTCTTTATTTATATACATCTGTTCACAGAATTCTTTCATTAACTTATACACACACAACCACACACTATACAGGACAAGGATTTATGAACACCATGCTTACTGGGAATGCTGAGCTAAGAACAAAGAATTCTGGCCTTAAAACAGATCAAACCATCTGAACCTCTCCTAAACTGCAGTTCTAAGACACCATTTAAAGTACTTTCTCCTCTTAAGACTAAATGCCTGAGGGGAACCTTTAAATTATGCCCAGTTGATGGCTGCACACCTACAGTATTACTTCATCCCAAAGGGCATTTTAATAAAATGGCCAACAAAGCAGAAAATCCTTGTAGGCAGTTCCAACATATGATTGTTTTGAAAATATTCGAGGCCAGCCTGGTCTACTGAGTGAGATCCAGGAAAGGCGCAAAGCTACACATTGAAACTCTGTCTTGGAAAAACAAAACAAAAAAAAAAAAAAAAAAAAAAAATCTATGGTAGGCTTTTCATTTTTTGTTTTTTGAGACAGGTCTTACTGTGTAGTTCCAGGTAGTCTAAAACTCACTAAATAGGCCAGGCTGGCCTGGACTCACAGAGATCCATCTGCTGCTGCCTCCCAAGTGCTAGAATTAAAGACCTGCACAACCACACCTGGCCTTATTGTAGATGTTCTTACTGAAACATTACAACCATTAGCCAGTGACCAAATAAATTAAAATTTTTCACTTTTGATTAAGGTAAATTTATTAAACACCCTGAGCATAAATTATAAATTGGCTGGTTTATCCTCAGTTGTAAACTGTGCTGTATTTTATAATCTGTACAACCATAATATACAATATTCATCCTCCTGTAGAGATGAGGTGAGGAGAAAATATGGAATATACTTCAGTTTTAGAAGGCACTGTTTCAGAAATGTAAGTAACACATTTTGATGATAGTCTCCCCTCTTGCCCCTTTTTGCTCCTCTCACTCCCACTGAACTCTTTCTTTCCAGTGAGTCCCCCCTTCTCGTTTCATGTATTTTTAAAATGACCCACTGAAGTTAATTAGTGTTGCTTGCATGAGCATGGCATGGGTTATTTAGTAGGAGCACAGGCAACCTACCAGTGGCTACACCACTGAAGAAAAGTGACACCTCACCCACTTCTCCAGCAGCTATTAGCTACCAATAACTCCTCAGTTAGGCATGTGGCCTACTAAGTCCCTCCTTCTATCATATATTTAAAATAGCAGAATTGAAGAACTTATAAAGAAGTATAAAACTTCCCCCAAATTGTAACTTCTTACATCATAGAGAAGAATATGTTGCATATGTTAGAACATAGATCTGTGTGTGTGTGTGTGTGTAAGCCAGAAAAGGAAATCAAGTGTCTTCTTCTATGTCTGTCTTATTCTCTTGAAACAAGGTCTCTCACTAAACTTGAAGTTCATTGTTTCTGGAGAAGCAGGCTAGCCAGTGAGCCCCAGATCTACCTGCTGCCATCTCCCAATGCTGGGGCTACAGACACATGTAGCCATGCTGGGCCTTTATGTGGGTGCTGGGATTTGAACCCTGATCCTCATGCTTATACAGCAAGCACTCTCATCCACTAAGTAATCTTCCCAGCCCTAGAGCAGTGATTCTTAAGCAAAAACACAGTTGCATGAAAGACAAGCCTATTCCCTACTTCTATCCAGAAACAATGGTAGAGAAACACCACTCAACTTTCCCATTGAGTATGGCATTATTTGGAGGGGCAGGCACACATCTGAAAGATGATTAACCACTGTTTTAGAATAGTGTTTTGAAAATTATTTCTGGTGAAGGCTATCTTTTTTCTATTCACTGAGACAGGGTCTCCAATAGCCCAGGCCGGCCTCAAGCTCACTATGTAGTGGATGGAGACGGGCCTTAAAGCCCTGATCTTCCTGCCTCCACCTTCCCAGGAATGTGTCACCATGCCAAGCAGAATTTGTTACATTTCCAATTCATTACAAGAAATAACAAAGTGAATTAATAAAAAAATGAAGATACACCAAATACAATTGCCAAGTTTTTTTAAATTATGAAATTCAACAGCTGTAAGATTGCTCTATCAAGCTACTGTGCAAGCTTCTAAAATTTCAATTTCTTACCTTACTTCCTCAGACAGGCAATGAACAGCTCATGACCCAGCAATGTCTGCATACTATACTCTGAATGGCTACTTTACAGAATGCTGTAAACATCTTACAGAAGATAATGAACAGTTCACTACTTAAATTTAGAGTTACTGCTTTTGCTGGAGCCTGCTAAGTATACTCCCATTCTCCAGTAAAAGACGAATCTACACTTTCCCTATTTATCATATTCAGCAAACCCTTTTTTATCTATTTGCTACTGAGAGACTGAATAATAGTTTAAAATATCAAAATGATGGGCTGGAGAGATGGGTCAGCGGTTAAGAGCACTTTGCAACTTCGCAAGAGTTGGTCTTGCACAGGAATTCAATTCCAGCATCCAAATGGTGGCTCACAACTATCTGTGACTCCAGTCCCAGGGGATCTGTTGCCCTCTTCTGACCTCTGAAGGCTCCAGGTACACACATAGTGCACATACATACATGTATTCTTTTTTTTTTTTTTTTTTGGTTTTTCGAGACAGGGTTTCTCTGTGTAGCTTTGCGCCTTTCCTGGGACTCACTTGGTAGTCCAGGCTGGCCTCGAACTCACAGAGATCCGCCTGGCTCTGCCTCCCGAGTGCTGGGATTAAAGGCGAGCGCCACCACCGCCCGGCGTATTCTAAACACCCATACACAAAATTAAGTAAGTAAATCTAAAATTTTTTAAGCTAAATGATAAAAAATTCCAGGTTTTATCTCACTTAGCATATATGTAGAGAAAGGGTGAGTGAATTACCTTGTGAAGACTAGGTATCATCTTGGCAAGTACTTACTAGTTAAACTATGAAAACAGATTTTTATGAAATGTTAGTAGTGGTTAACATTTAATAAATTTTAGCACCGGAAGTCTAAAAGATAATAGATAGAAGACATTACTTCATGGTGGATTCTACCATGTCTGTCTCAGACAAAGAACCATGCATTTATTCTGTATTACCGGAATGCCACCACATACCAGAAATAGGAAAGAAACAGTGCAAGACACTGTCCCCTGCCCCGCAGGAGCTTGAAGTCTTGTTAGCTAAATAACTATATAATGCACAAGAAAAGAAAGACCCAGGAAAGTGTAACACTCGCCCAAAGCTGTGCGAGTTCACTGGACGCAGTGGCTAGCTAACTGCAGAGCAGCTTCAGTCCTTTTGGGCAGCAGTGTCCAAACATTCAACGAAGTAGGACTGAATGGCTCTGGGAATTCCAGGCTCAGCTCGTAAAAGTCATCTCTTTAATCCTTGTTGTAACTTTCTGTACAGGGCTGTTGTCCCCTTGATCTAATGTCATTATAGCCCAGGTATAAGTGGATCCAAGACTCACCAACCAAAGAGGTAGCACTGGAAGCTAAGCATACAGAAAGCTCAGTTTCTCACTGCAGGTTTGATACTTTATCTATGCCACTTCGTTTTTCTAATATTATATAGTTGGTAGGTTAAAAATGTGTTTCTACTGATTATGAAGTCTATAGAACGAAAACATGACACTAAACAACATATTGTCAAAACTGTAAACATAGTCTTTAAACATAAGAACAATAAAAACACAATCCCAATAAGATGTCCTTGTTAACTAAATAATCCATCAACCAACCACTGTTGTTCGGTGGTGTCAGCTGTTGACCCCAGGGCCTTCCACATGCTATGTTAGTAGTCTATCACTGAGCGGCTTCCCGAGTTCAGGACCATCCTTGTTAATTTACTTCCTACTTCAAAGAACAAATGCTTTTATGAATCACTGCTTTCTTAACTGTCCCCAACCCCAAAAAGTCCACTTACAAAGAGATTTACTGAGCCAGGCATAGTGGTAATGAATGCCTGTAATCCAGGAACTCTGGGGGTTGAAGGAGGAGGCTCCCACACTCAAGGCCAACCTGGGCTAAATAGCAAGACTGCCTCAAAAAACAAAACAAAACAAAAAAATAAATAATAATAAAAAGTTAAGAAAAAATTCACTAAGGCTTGGAATGAAATATAAACATGCATGAACTTTACTGATGAACCAATGTAAAGTGTCCATTAGCTCTGCAGTACTACATGGCGCTGAACATGAGCACATCATTTGTGTATGTAATAATGAAATATACATTTCTAGGCCAAATTACCTTCAAGAAACGTGGACTCTAGCAATCCAAAGAACATGTAACTGTATTGCCTTCCACTTGTAGTTTTCTCTTGAATGTCAGGCAAAATAATGTCCTAGAGAATAAAAACTGTATTTCTTTAATACCTCTATTATATCACTATATAACTACTGTTTAATGAACATTCTGGCAGGGCCAGCCTATGTAAAAATGAAAACACTAGTGCTGGAATCACACAGATCTCCTAGAAGATCACTGCTTCTTATTGATCTGCACGACCTTGCTCAGGCTACTTATCTGATGCCTCAGTTTTTCTCCTAGACAAGAAAAAGTTAATCTTAGCACAGGAAAAAACAAAAACAAAAAAACCGTGGTGAAAAAATATCAAAACTTCTTTTTTACAGGAAAGAATTAACCTTATCTAATACAGAAGAACATTAATCCTAGCTCCTATTTGCGTTTAGTGTATTCAGTGGAATACAGCATACTGCTAAGCTAGAAAAAAAAAGTCAGTCTTTTACATGCATCTTAGGATGTTAACTGGCCACTTGTGAAAATAAGTATTATTTATATGTTTAAATAAGATAATAAATACAAATAATCTCAAAGCAAAATAAATTTTATCTGGATTCAGTTTCTCGTAACTCCTTAAGGTAAAAACACACATGTGTATGCACAAGTTTTTACTTACTGGTGTTTTTCTTTAACTAGCAATATGAAAAATGAATAGTTTTTCATCAGTGAAAGCAAACCTAACTAGTAAGATGTAAGAAATTCAAATGCCTTTAGCCAAAATCTTAAATCCACCAAATGATTATAAGAGCAACAGATAAATGCCATCAATTGGCTTTAGCTATGGACTTCTCAAGGTCACAAGAAACATAACAAGGATTATCAAATGCAGCAATAAAAACACAAACCAAAAGCTGCCACTGATTGTTTAGGTGAAGAAAATAGAGGCTGGATTGGAGATCTTTAATAGAAAAGACTAAAATAAGGAGTAAAAAGTAAACCTAAGGAAGAACTCAGTGAGGTGGTAAGGAAGGTTAAAGGCATGCGTCTCCAAGTCTTGACTACCCGGGTTCAATCCCCAGGACCTACATGGTACAAGAAGAGAATCACCTCCCCAAGGTTGTCCTCAACCTCCACACATGCCCCAAGGTGCACACTTGTATACCCCACCCACAAAAATAAAACAAATACTAAAAGAAAAACTAAATTAAATGTAAACAAAACAAATATCTGCCACTGCCCAATAATTTAATATAGCTTTTTTCTTCTAGTTTTGTGTTTTGAAGGATTTATTTTTGACTGTTTGTATTTATGTGTGGATGGGAGTGTGTGTGCATGTGAATACCAGTGCCTCTGGAGGCATAAGTCATCAGACCCTCTGAAGCCAGAGCTACAGGTTCTTCTCAGATGCCTGACCTGAGGGCTGAGGCTCAACTCGGGTCTTCTGCAAGAACTGTGTGTGCTTTTAACTGCTGAGCTGGCACTCCAACCCTAAAACCTGCAAAACTGAATTTAATCTTCTCAGTTACTCTATGAAAAATTTCAACATTTTAGATTTTGCATAGTTCTCAGATTTAATTTACTATTGCATATTTGGGGTGTGTGTGTGTGTGTGTGTGTGTGTGTGTGTGTGTGTGTGTGTGTGCAGGCAAATTTGTATGCATATGATGGTGGAAATCAGAGGATAACTTTTTAGGAATTGATTTTCTCCTTCCATCATGTAGATCATGGTACTAAATTCAGGTTATCAGTTTTGGTGGCAGGCATTTTTACACACGGAACCACCTTGCCAGCCATGAGATTAATTTATTCTGACTTGATTATGAAATCTTGTTAAGTAAGTTTCACTACTGACTTAACAAGAGCTTAAAAGTTGGAATCACAAATCCCAGCACTCGGGAGGCAGAGCCAGGCGGATCTCTGTGAGTTCGAGGCCAGCCCGGTCTCCAAAGCGAGTTCCAGGAAAGGCGCAAAGCTACACAGAGAAACCCTGTCTCGAAAAACCAAAAAAAAAAAAAAAAAAAAAAAAAAAAAGTTGGAATCACAGCTGGACACTGGTGATACACTCCTTTAGTTCCAGCACTCAGGAGGCAGAGACAGGCGGATATCTGTGAGTTCAAGGTCTACAGAGCAAGTTCCAGGACAGCCAGGACGGTTACACAGAGAAACTCTGTCTTGAAAAACAAAACAAAACAAACTAAAAATCAGAACGACAGCTCAGAGGGTAAAGGGCCTGCTGGCGAACGGGGAACTGAATGTGATTCCCAGCACCCATGTAACAAGCTGAGGGTGATAGAGTATGCCTGCCATCCCAGAACTGGGGAAGCAGAGGCAAGCTGATCCTGAGGCACACTGGCTAGACAGCCTAGCCTAACTAGTGAGCCCTAAATCCCAGTGAGAGGTCCTACCTATCTCAAAAGCAAGATGGATGGCTCCAGAGAAATGATACCCAAAATTGGCTTCTGGTCTCCACTTATACAAGTGCTTATGTACACACACACACACACACACACACACACACACACACACACACACAGCACTTCAAAAATAAAATATGTACTTGGGTAGTAGAGATAGGATGTTAATGGATTTGAGACCAACTGAAAATTTAAATGCATGGCTGCAGATATGCTCAGTAACAGAGCATGGTATATATGCCACGTAGCTTGCAGGATACCAGGCCCTGGGTTTAGGCCCTAATTACACACAGGTTCACATGTGTGGGCATACACATACACACAGACACTCATGGGGCAGCAGTAATAAAATGTTTTGAAAACAAGAAATGTTAAAATATGACAAGTGTATACTTTAGAAGTAAGCAAAATACTTCTTATTAACCAACCATTGAACCATTCAGGCAAAGTGTTACATGTATGTGCCTGCATATGTTATATATTATGTGGGTTTGTGTTTATGCCTTCATATGTAATTAAAGATTACAATACACTAAAGCACTAATTAGAGAGTATTAATAGAAATACTTTGTTTTTCTATTCATCTATAAAATTTATTAAAACACTATTTTGTTTAACATTTAATAAAAATGGATTTTGGAATTCCAGCAATGAGCACTTCAAATTTTTATATCTACTGTAAAGAGATATGTACTGCCAAAACCTAAAATGCACATAATTTGATTTATTCTCAGTTAACAAGCCTATTAGTTGTAGAATGTGCCTAAGGGCATCGGGCCAAAAGAGGCAAGGGTAGTGAGGACTGAATGCCAGCTTGCTCTTCCCAGTGAAGCCATAGGCTTACTGCCATAATGGTTCAGGACGTAAAGGTGGTGGTACCTTGTTAGAATCTGTGCCAAGTCCTTGGTAGTCCAGAAATGTTTACTGGTCACGAGGAGCGAAAGAGAAAACAGCCATGATCCAAAAGCATACAGGGTATTATTGTCCTGACAGGTCATTGTAGGCTGTCTTAAGTAACAGCTTTGGAATGTCCTGATAGGTCATAACAGGTTGCCTTAAATAGCACTCCCCTTATACTAATAGCTTTAAAACAGAAAGCATGATTTTTGTAAGGCTCCAGACCTCCAGGAAGATCTTCCATCCCCTGTGCTTTTCCATTAGTAAAGGTTGACATCAGGATATTCTGTATGAGAAACCAATCTATTTTCAGTAAAAGGAAAAAAGTTGTGAGAGTCTGAAGAAAATAAACAGGCCACCAAAAGGAAAAGCATGTGGGCTTTTAGTGGGGACATGGAAGAGAACACTACAGCTGGGAGATCAGAAGTCGACACAATCACTGTACCAATCGATGGTACTTAATCCATAGCTACCATATTCTAGGACTGCCTCTAGTATAGAAAACACTCCCTACTAAACCAGCTCTTAAAATTTCAAACCTTAGCCAGGTGGTGGGGCCAAACACCTTTAATCCTAGCATGTGGGAGGCAGAGGCAGGCAGATCTCTGTGAGTACAAGGCTAGCCTGGGCTACAGAGTGGGGCCAAAGCTACATAGAGAAACCCTGTCTCAAAAAAACAAAAAAAAAAAATTTTTTTTCAAACCTTTTTAGGGACAATGGGAGAAAGTGGTCCTGGGTCAGGCCGAAGGCCTGTGAGTGCTAAGCAAACTCTCTACCACTAAGCTGGATTTCCTCACCTTGCTTTTTCTGACAAGGGCCTATGTTGCCTAGGCTGATCTCGAACTTGTGATCTTCCTGCCTCTGCCTCCTGAGTGCACAACTCAACCTTTTATAGTTTTCATTTATAGGATAAAAGCTGAGAAAATGGCTCTTCAGGTACTTTTTACAACAATAAACTGTAAACATTTTCCAAGCTTTTCTTTTCTTCGTGTGTGTGTGTGTGTGTGTGTGTGTGTGTGTGTGTGTGTGTGTGTGTATGTGTGTGTGTGTCAGGGTGGAGAGTGGGAATTAAGGGAGCCAGAGGGAGAAAGCTAGAGCATATCATCTTACCTGTAAATACTCCAACATTTTAATATCGTGTATTTCAAATTCCCTCAGTTACTGTGACTTTCATTTGTTTTAGAGGCAGCGTCTCACTACATTGTCCAGGCTGGTGGCCTATTTGCAGACACAACTGATTCCTCTAGCTCACTGTCCTGAGTACTGGGATTACAGATGCATAGTATCATTCTCAGTCCCCGTTATCTCAAAAGTGTCTTTTTATAGTTGTTCTGGTCACTGTAGGAGTCAATCCAAACCTACACACTGCATTGATTGATGTGGCTCTTTTAAATCTATAAAAGCTTCCCTCTTTATCACTCTTCTTCTACCCTTTGCCATTTATGTTTTGAAGGATCTAGTTATTAAATAAAATTTCTCATATTCTGGATTTGGCTAATGGCTTTTGTGGCTCAGAGTAGTATTAGCATATTATCAAGTTTTTCTTTTCTTTTTTGGGGGCGGGTGTTTCGAGACAGGGTTTCTCTGTGTAGCTTTGGTGCCTGTCCTGGATCTCGCTCTGTAGACCAGGCTGGCCTTGAACTCAGAGATCCTCCTGGCTCTGCCTCCTGAATGCTGGGATTAAAGGCATGCACCACTGCCACCCAGCTATATTATCAAGTTTTAAAATAAGCTGTACCAAATTTAACTGCATCTTCAGTTGATTCATCAATTACCCACTTCCGTGAGCTGTCCTGAGAATTCTACTAGCTTTAGGGACGGACAAAGGTACCTAAGAAGGTATGCCATAAGCAAGGAGGCGGTAGAACACTACAAAGTTTAATGTTAATATTGGGTGTGAAGAGCAGGAGGAAAACAGTTGTAACCTAAAATCAAAATATTTTGGAAGGCCAGGGAGATGGATCGTTCACAAAGTGCTTGCCAAGCACGCAAGAGAACTGCAGCTCAGATTCCCCAGTACTCACACGAAAAGTTGGGTGCAACCTTGTGTGTCTATGATATCAACACTGTGGATCCTTGGGGCTTGCTGGCCAGCCCCTCAGTCTGGCTAAACAGGCAAGCTCCAGGTTCAGTGAGAGTCCCTGTTTTAAAAAGTAAAGTGTAGAGGACAACACTCAATGTTACCTTTGACCTCTACACATCCATGCCCACACTTGCACATACGTATATACATAAACCCATACAAATGTTTTGGATATGTGACACCAAAATGTCTTTTTTTAAAAAATCTATCAGAGAATGCTATCAAGCCAGCTAAAAGGGTACCAAATCAATATTTTAATAAGCTATCCATTTTACTTCCTTACATAATGTCACATAAGGAGCCAAAGTAAAACATGGAGGTAGTCAATAAGCATTAATAGTATATCTAAGAAGAGCATATACACAGTGAAATTCATTTGTTTTGGCTTTGGAGGAAACACTGAAGACGTTTATTTGAAAAGTATTTTTAAGTGCTTGGTGAAGCCAGGAATAGTGGTGCACCCTTTTAATACCAGCACTCAGGAGGCAGAGGCAAACTACTCTGTGAGTTCAAGGCCAGCTTTGTGTACATATCAAGTGCTAGGTCATCTAGGACTACATAATGAGACCTTGTTGAAAAACAAACAAACAAACAAACAAAAAGGTGCTTGGCATTTTAAAACTACAGTCCTATGAAAAGCAAAACACACTACTTCCCAAGTTTCCTACTCCGCTTTAGCCCTCACATTAGGGACTGGATGAGACCTATTCATACCATATCACAGAACTGGGAGAGCAACTGGGTGGTGATTCCAATCACTTACAATGTAGTGATTCCAAGTATAGATAAATATTCTGGACTGTCCTTTAACATTTAAGAAAAAGCTAGATGTGCCTTAACCACTTGGTGCACTTTGGTTCACCTTTCAAATGCCAGCTCAGACATGAAAGTGTTTTCCATGTATGTGGTATTAATCATTCTTCCTCTCTGAGCTGTGGTCAACACTGGCTTCATAACTGAACCAGCTGAAAGAGGTTTTTGTTTTTTAATATTAACATAAATAAACCAGAATCTATAGAAATGGAACTAGGACAGAAATGTTGAAAACAATTCTCTAGCTCAGTGGTTCTCAACCTTCCTAATGCCTCAACCCTTTAATACAGTTCCTTATGTTGTGGTGACCCCAACCATAAAATTATTTTCACTGATATTTCATAACTCCATAAATGTAAATATCTGTGTTTTCTGATGGTCTTAGCCAACCCCTGTAAAAGGACTGACAATCCCCCAGGGGTCATGACCCATAGGTTGAGAACCACCGCTCTAGATACTACACATCAGAAGAAGCTTCTCTGCTTCAATAGTGGCAACTCCTTCATCTCCTTTTATCACTTTATTTTTTTAGCTTCTGTTGAATTTGTGTCTTTGGATATGTCTGGAAGTTCAGCTCACTATTGAGTACAAAATAGATCTGACATCACACATTATACACTAGGTGTAAAAACTGTCCTTGAGAACTTTACAGCCTGATTGGATTGTAGAAAAGAGTATGTAAACAACAAAGTAAAGTGATACATATACTGCAGTCATGGTCTAGAGTAGGGATATAGGGACAGAAGACCTGATTTCATTGACTAGAACACAGGACTGAAGCAGAAGAGGTATCAGAACTCCTTGAAGGGACTATAGTTTTGAACTGACATTTTAATAATTTAAATGTAGTGTGATGGATTAAAGACTAAAACTATAATTTGGAAGTAATTTGGTACAGGCTGGGGATATAGCTCAGTTGAGAGAGTACAAGAGAGGCCTTGAGTTTCATCCACAGCATCCCATAAAACTGGGTGTGGTTGACAAGGTCTTTAATCTCTGCACCTGGGAGGTGGAGGCTGGAGGATCAGGAGTTCAGGCTCATCCTGGACCACATAGACTGTTTAAGGCCAGGCTGAGCTACATGAGATCCTGTCACAAAAATAGATAAATATATAAGCAAAAAAATCAAATAAAAATTTGGCATAGGAGGAAATTACAATGTTTTATTCCATATTTTAACTTTAACATAGTGTGTATAATCCAGTGTAAGGTTTAGCAATCGGTGGAAAGCAGTTAGACCAGGAATTGACATATAATACTGTCATAAAAAAATGACTAAGGATTAGTGAATTCTAGAACTATAAACTTTACCAAGTATATCTTGTCTCAAGACATTTAAAAACAAACAAAATTGAGGAACTAAAACTGGCTTCCGGAACACTGAAGGTCAGGAGGAACAGTATTTCCTGAAGCCGGAAATGGCAAGTCACTCTTGCTTTCACAAGTCAGTGGCCAAGGCCATGTTTTCAAACTTGAGTAGAATGTTTAGGAGTCTTTAGGATGCTAAAGGGAATTTTTTTTTCAACTAGAAGATTACACTCATCAGAAGGCAGTTCTCCAACTTTTTTTCTTGAGTTTGAAAAAGATACCTTATCTCTCTTTGCATCCCCCTTTCCCTCCAAATCAAATGAAAACTTCTAACATAAGCCAGTCTTCGAAGTTCAAGGTCAACTCAGGGAAGCAGTCAATATGAGCAGAAGTGGCTCCTGGATGTCCTGACTACAAAACCCAATAAAATACACAAAACAGTTTGTTTAAAGCTCAGCAGTGAAGTGATGTGGGAATCGGGCATTAGCTGCCTCTTTGCAAGTTCCATTCAACAGAATAGCATCTCCTTGAGTGAATTTAGCTACTTTAAACACTCTATAAAAACATGAATTTAAAAAAAAATCATTTTATGGCACACAGCAGTCTCTGGAAGAAGCCACTAAGACATTAGCAGTAACTACTCCTTGCAACCTGCCTTAAAAACCGACTGTAAGTCAAAGCCTCAAAGCCATCTAGAGAAAGCACATACCCAGGCCCATTAAATTTTACAGTTTAGGATTCTCTGTGTTGTAAGCTATTTAATTCTTTGTTATTTGTCTTTAACCAAAAATAGTCACTTTAGTTATAACTAAAAACAAGGAAATCAAAATATGCCTTTCCTTGCCTTCTTGCCAGATACCTTCCCAAACGCCAAATGTCTACTGCAGTGACCTACTCTGGTCACTAGCATCACAGAAAAGGGGGCCGTAATTCCTGGTGATCATTATAAAATGGAGTAGGTAGTTATCCTGCGTGAACAACCCAGGGGTTGAAAGACCCCGTCCTCTGGGTTTCTACTTACCTTCGGTAACATCCTGGGGGTTAGAAGTCCGGTCACTGGAAGGATCTAGGGCAACAGTTGCCAGAGAAGTAGTGGCCCCAGACAGTTCACTCATAGGCTCACTACGACTTGTTTCTGGCACACTTTCTCGGGAGCTAAATCTTACTCGCGAACTAGATCGAGAGCTGAGGTCTGGGCTGGTGTCTGACAAACCTGGAATGTCATCAATCTTTGTTGGTGTCACCATGAACCGAACTGAAGACATCTTGGTGGTGACTTCTGGAGGATGCATTTCCCCCCTCTTTTTTACAAAGAAAAAGGAAACGCTCACAAAAACTCTTCCTCCTACACTAGCTACTTTTGATTGCAAAAATAGAAAACTTAAAAAAAAAAACCCTCAATTACCTTGATTTACATCCCACAAAGGCCCAATTAAGAATCCTTCTACTTAGAAATTCTAGCCAACTGTTTTATAAAGTGCACCAGCAGTTAACTGAAAAATAATTTTTGAAAAACAAAATGAGAACAAATCGATGCTAATCTTGCGTGACTTGGTTCCTTCAGAATCCTAGGCTATCTCCCCTGGTCCAGGGCTGAGGGCTTCGTGCCATGATCTCACAGCAGCTGGTGATGCCTCCCTCTGCTCAACCCCCAGGTCCTGATGAGGTAGTTAGTCCTTTCTCTGCTGAGTGTCCCACGGTTCTGAGGAAAGAGCATGCAGGCCCACCCTTATCAGACGAATATATAGCGTGGATCAGATTGCGAAAAGGTGTGCACTGGCCACCTGTTGTGTATCAGGTGAATACCCCACAGGTCTGGCTGGGAGGAGGTGTGTGCTGAGCCACCCGATGTTTTTGAGGTCGACAATCCACTTGGGTCTGGTGGGAGAGATGCACATGCATAACGGGAAAAATACCCCCACACTACAGGATGGAGAGAAAAAGAGGGCAGCGACGAGAGGATGCCGGGGCAGAGTGGATTCCTGCCTCCCGGAGATCTCGTCCTGGCAGAGGAACTGCAGGCGGCGGCTAGCGGATCAGGGCAGCTCCGACAGCAGCTCCGGGTCGTGGCAGGTCGTCGCGAGTCCCTGGAGCCCACGACCGCTCGCCGTGTTTGCGCCGCGTGTGACAGGACGCGTTTTTCCCCGGGCCCGGCGCGGGTGGCCTCTCGCCGGCTTTCCTTGGGTCTCAGCCGAGAAGACGGCCACGCAGGCTGGTCGCGGCTAAGAAGGAGGAGGTCGCAGGTGCGGGATCCCGCGCCAGCTGATGCGGGTGCGCGCGCAGCTGTTGTTTACTAGCCGCTAACTGTTTCGGAGCCGCGGCGCGCACGAGGCCCCCTCCCCGGCAGACGCCCGAGGCCGTTACGTGACCTCGCCGCCCCCTGCCCCGGGCGCGGCGGGCTCTGCCCGCGCCGCCGCAGCCCTCCCCTTCCCGCCCCGCTCGTTCCTCATTCGAGGTTAACCGTCCGGAGAAGTCTGGGGAGCAGCTGGAGGGCGGCGCCGTCCTGAGGGCACCAGCAGCCCCGCCCGGAGTCTGCAGAGCAGAGACAGCTCGCAGCGCGCCTGCGCCGGCCGGCGGCTCTCACGTGGAGCACGACGGGAATTGCAGTCCACCCCCGGGCCTGACCGTGTGTGGCGGGATGCCTTTTCTCTCTCCTGTCACCTGTGCTGCATGGATTCTGGATGCAGCTCAGAGGCAGTCAACGCTCATTTACCCCGGGACCGCAAGGGTCATCTTTACTCAGAATATCTCAGAAACCTTAACTTTCTGGCACCCAAACCTCCCGTTACCACATCTATTTACCTTAGATGGGACCCTCAGTGTAAAATTTCACGTCTTTTCTGAAAAACCTGTATCTTCATCTTCAGTTTAGACTACTTTCCTGCTTCTTGTTCCTGTCCCTTTGAAAATCGCAAGCCAGGCTTAAACTTCCATTAAAGAGAACTCTATAGACATGGAGAAGACATTGAGGTATCTGCTCCACTCCATGTCCACTGTTTGACCTACTTTACTGTCTGTCACTAGGTATGTTTAATGTTTAATGCATTGAGGTGTTTAATAAATTTCAGTTCAACAATCTTCCTGTAATGTTAATCAAAATGCAGAAAAACTAGCTGGAGCCTTGCCAGGGTCCTTGGTTCCTCTTAGGTGCAAATAGTTAAACCAGCATATTTAATAATGGATCAGGGTTTAGAGAGACCACTCAGCAGTTAAGAGCATTTACTGCTCTTGCATTAGACCCCCGGTTCGGTTCCCAGTTCTCACATGATGTGTCTCATAACTGCCTATAACTCAGAGATCCGACCTCTAAAGACAAGGCATGGAAGTGGTGTACTTACACACATATAAAAAAAAAGGTTTATATTAAAAAAAATTAAAGTCATGGATCAAAACTGTCTTAATTCTTGGGTCTGGAAATTCCCCTTGATCAAATGACAATTCCCAGTCTAGTTAAAGGCCTGGGGAAAAAATGAAATTCCCATTAAAATGAAAAACTGTATTAGCTCTGTGATAAGAATTTGGCATAATCCAAAGCCCTAGATTCTATCCTCATCAACGGAGTTGAAGGCAGAGTTAAAAAACTTTAATGGTTTTTTAAAAAGCACACTTATTTTGGGGGGGGCATGCACATATATATGAGTCCTTCTACATATGGGTCCCAGGGATTGAACCCAGATCTGCAGGAGTGGCAGTGATACACTTTTGTTGGCCAAAGGCTTTTTTGATCTTTGGAGACAAAGTGAGACTTGGGTTCAGGTAGCAGAGGCTGTCCTCATACTCTGTGTAGCAGAGAATGATTTCCAATTTCTGACTTGCCTTCTCCTCCCAAGTGCTGGAATTATCACCAAACCTGATCTCTTCTGTGTGGCTTTGTGAATGTTAGAAAAGCACTCTACCTAGTGTGTTACATACATCCTCAGCCCCCTGCTGGTTTTCTGATACAAGGATTAGCTACATAGCCCAAGCTGGTGTGGAACTCACAGGAATCCTCTTACCTCATTCTCTCTATGCTAGGATTACAGGCCTGAGCCACCATGCCCAACTTGGATTCTTAAATAGCCTATGGCTCTTGATTCAAACTTACAACTGTACTTAAGAAAGGGAAGGAAGGAAGGAAAGAAAGAGAAAAAACCTTCCAGGGTTGGTAGAGTGCTCGCCTAGCATACAATTCCTGGGTTCAATCCCTACCATAAACCAGGAGTGGTAATACACATTTGTTATCCCAGAACTCAAAATGTAGTGGTGGGGGCTGGAGACAGGGGTGCTCTTCCAGAGGACCCGAGTTCCATCCCCAGCAGCCACATAAAGGCTACCACTGTCTAACTCTAGTCCCAGGGGATCTGACACCCTCTTCTGGCCTGGATGGGTACTAGCACACACACACACACACACACTTTAAACAGCAAATTTAGATAACTTTTGGGTCTAGAGATGGCTCAGCAGTTTGGAGCACTCGATGCTATTGCTGAGGACCCAGGTTCGGGTTCTAGCACCTACATGGTGGCTCATCATCCATAACTGCAGTTCTAGGGGATCCAGCTCCCTCTTCTGTCCTCTGAAGGTACCAGGCATGTGGTGCACATACATACATGGAGGCAAACACCACAGTTGGAAGATCAAAAGTTGTAAGTCATCCTCAACTACAGAGCAATTTTGAGACTCACTCAGAATAAAAAAGACTGTCACAAGCCAATGAAATAAACAAATGCCAAACAAGACAGAAAATTCCAGTTCATTTTTGCAGTTTGCAGAGTTTTAAAGATATCTTTATCCTTAGTAGGATATAGTTCATTCTTTAAAATCTCTCACAAACAACACTAAAAACTGTGTTTATGAATGGACTAAGAAATAAAATACTTGAGAGGAAAAAAAAAACCAACAAAATATATATATGATTTTAGCAGACTTATAACTTACTTGAAAGTTATCTGTCTTCTGTTAAAAGATATGTCAAATGATTTATTTTTCTTTCAAAACCAACAGTCAAGAGTAATCCTGAATTTTCCTACCTATATGATTATACAGCAAGAATGCAAAACAAAGTCTCCATAAAGAAAGTTTAAAATGAGTGGCATTACGGCTGGAGAGACTGCTCAGCAGAGGACCCAGGTTCCGTTCTCAGCACCCAGGTGGTCACTGACAACCATCCCTAACTCCAGTTTTAGGGGACCCAATGCCCTCTCTGTCTCTGTGGACACCAGAAACAAATGTGGCACACATACATACATGCAAGCAAAACACACATATACATAAAATAAAAATAAATACTTCTTTAAAAAAAAATTTAGTGGCAGTAAGCATAAATACAATCAGATCCAATGTCACAATCCAGGATTGAGAAACCGATAGCCGGTTAACTTGTCAAGGAAAGGAAGAGACCAACTAGCATTTCTTGAATGCCTGAATACAATTATTTTACTTCATCATCATTCTAATATGAAATAATTTAATTAAAAATCACAGGCTGGGCAGAGGTGGTGCACACCTTTAATCCCAGCACTTGGGAGGCAGAGGAAGGAGGATCTCTGTGAGTTCGAGGTCAGACTGATCTGCAGTGAGTTCCAGGACAGCCAAGACTGCTTCACAGAGAAACCTTGTCTCAAAAAACAAAACAACAAAATCACTTAGGTTAGCCAAGCATGGTAGCACATCTTTGATCCCAGCACTAGGGAGGCAGAGACAGGCGGATGGAGGCCAGCCTGGTCTATAGGGCGAGTTCCAGGAAAGCCAAGCTACACAGAGAAATGCTGTCTTGAAAAAACAAAAATCAAAACAAACAAACAAAATCACTTAGGTTGCTGGGCGTGGTGGCACACACCTTTAATCCCAACACTTGGGAGACAGAAGCAGGCAGATCTCTCTGAGTTCAAGGCTATGAGTGGGCAGTGGTGATGCACACTTTTGCTCTCAGCACTTGGGAGGCAGAGGCAGGCAGAGGCCAGCCTGGTCTACAGTTAGTTCCAGGACAGCCAGAGCTACACAGAGAAACTGTCTCAAAAAAAAAAAAAAAAAAAAAAAAATCAGTTTCCATGGCAGTGGCTAAAGTCCTTAAACTTCTATTTCATACATACACACACACACACACACACACACCACTAGATTGGAAAACAATAATCCTTTCTTGAATCTCTCATATCTCTTCAAAATTCAGATCTGTGGGGCATTACATAGCTGCCGGCAGCCGGAGACTACCGATGTAGGGGTATTATATGTATGCTAACTAGAGAGGAAAAAGTGTGGGTGTATTTCCAGGTCAGTAAGTTTGGTCAATGACATTCCCACTTATGACAGCTGAACCAACACTGGATAATTAAGAAGCTTCGCCTTCGCACCCTTAAAAATGAGAAAAACAGAGGACTAAACAAGTTAAGTGCCTTTACTCCTTACAGAAAGAGGGGGAAACAGAACCAGTTTCCTAACTTCCAATTCAGTCTTTTATGCCTTTATTATTCTTCGAGGAATTCAGAATGTTATTTAAAGGGGCCACAATTTACTTCAGGGACCAGAGTTATCTTTGCAGTGAATGCTGACCTTTGTGGGGGTCTCTCAGCCTTTCTTCCCCAGTACCCTAACTATCATTCATGGCGCAGCGCTCCTGCTACAGTGAGGACTTACCGTTTTTCTCAAGTGGCCTTGTACTAACAACCGCACTACCATCCCCCCACCTTTTCCTTAAACCACACTCAAAAATGAACTTTCAAGTCATTGTCTCTTTAATAACCTGGCAGTAATTCAAACCATGACAAAAAAAAAGTTAAGATAGTCCCTTTTACGGGTGATGCCCATCACGACAGACGCAATCACGTAGTGAGAGAGGATTCCAAACAGCATGGGAAGGCTTCACTGCTCACGGATTGACACACTTGGTTACTGATATTCGGCCTGGGGTCGGGCAGCACAAGAAATTAACGAACCCTCAGAGAACTGGGCGCGGTTGCTGGGTCATAAGCACCTTGAAGCGTTTCTTGATGGTGATTCGGTGTCTTGAGTATTTGTCGTCAGGGGAGAACCGAGCAGGATGGGCAGAGCAAGTCTGTTGTCCCGTAGGGTCAAATTTCTGCTCAAGGAAAAAAGGAAATGATCTCAATATAGGAGTGGTGTGACAGCATGGCGACAACAAGAAAATGGGAAACCTGAAGCCAGGAGACGCGATGGTCAGAACAAGAAGCCGTGCACTACCCACCCCAGTCTACCACGTTTCGGCCCCCGACACGGCTCCAAGCACCAGGCTGCGCAGGACGGTGGCCGGTTCCAACAGCTCCTCCCACCTAAATTTCTCGTTCTTCCGATTTACAGCTGTTTCCTCCTCTTACCTTCAACGTATAGACGCGATCTCCCTGTTCGTTGAGGTAATACTGGAGAAACATGACTGCACCTCAGCGAGAAGATGCCGACCTCTCTACAGCCAGCCGCGTTTACCCTCAGTGCACCACCTCAATCGTGCTAGCCAACATCCTTCCTGTCTGGCCGGAAGTTTCTATAAGGCATGCCGGGAAATGTAGTCCATTTCTCCAGTCATATCCAGAAGACCAGAAGGGGGCATAGTAGAGCAGGACTTGGCCTTGGGCTCCAGCTTGCTACAACCTTGCAGAGAGTTGTTAAGATGGATGGAATTGCCCACTGTGTGCCAGGCACTGCCAGACCTTAGGAGGTAGGGATGGGTGTGGGTTAAATATTGATGCATCCAGTCTCATCTTTAATCTCAAATTGCACACTCATTTCAGAGACACTGGTTTTGTAGTTCCTGGAGAAATAAGGGCTCCGGGATTCTCAACCTCCTATAATCCTAGGGAAGAAGTAAGATATTTTTCTGACCCCCACTTTTACATCCGGTTTCCTGCCCCATTTCAAAGTATTGGCGGTAAAGAGTGCATGATGGGTATTCGATATTATGCAAAGCGAAAAGAACGTAAAGCGTTTCTTATGAAACTGGTGAATTTTGTTTTAGAGGTCGAACCAAGATTCAAACTCAGGACTTGACCACAAATTCAGCTCTTTCTTATATGGTGAGTAGCGAATAATAGCAAAATAAGGTACCCTTCTTAGAATAGTCTCAGTTTTTAAAAGAATGAAAAGTCTTATAAGAGTCTAGTTTAAAAAAAAAATTAGAATCAGGATACTGCAAAATGATCATTGCAGCACTATTTATAGTGGCAAAATATTGTAACATATTAAATTTATAGGCAGAAAAACCTTAAAGTTTTTTTTTTTTTTTAAAGTAACGTATGTAGTTGGTTTGCTTGCCGTTGCATAAGATACATTCAAAAAGCCCGGGAGTTTAACACGTGCTTTTAACCCCAGAAGTCCGGAGGCTGAGGCGGAAGGATCTCCAGAAACTACGGGGTTCAAGGCCGGCCTGGGCAGTATTCCGAGCAGTGAGAATTTCGAGCAGTGAGACCCTGCTTTAAACCGAGAAAGAAAAAAAAAAAACGGTGTGTGTGTGTGTGTGTGTGTGTGTGTGTGCGCGCGCGCGCACGTGCGTGTGTCTGTGTCTGTGTATCTGTTTGTCTGTCTGTATGGGTACGCGCGCGCACTTGATTTTGCCAGGGGCGGGAATGTACTAGAAACAGTTAAAATTGACATCTTCTGGCATGGAGGACTTGGTTACAGGGAAATGAATGGGAAGAGTACTTGCTGTTGTGTATTTTATTTTGCATAGCCTGGATTTTTTGTTTTGTGTTTTTTGTTGTTGTCGACAGTTTAACACACACACACACACACACACACACACACACACACACACACACATACACGCATGCACACACACACACACACACTGAATTTTAGTAGTTTTCACCTTCCCATACCCCTTTCTTATCCCCCTTTCTCTCCCCCTCCAAACTTTTCTTAGTCTGACTTTTCAGCCATGCTAATATATGAATTTAATATAATTAATTTAATAACTTTAAAAGGTAATTTAATGAAAAAACTTTATGGTAATTTTAAGGCAGGGATTGTGGCTCAGGACTCTAATTTATGTACTCAAGAGGCTAAGGCAAGAAGGTCTTAGGGTTGAACCCAGGCTACATAGCCAGACTGTCTCAAAAAAATGAAAAAGGGACTGGAGAGATGGCGCAGTGGTTAAGAATGCTTGATGCTCTTGTAGAGTACCCAGGTTCGGGTCTCAGCACCCACATGATAACTCACAACTGGCTGGAACTCCAGTTCCAGAGGCTCTCACTCCCTCTTCTGGCTTCTGGGGGTACCAGGCATGCACCCAGCTGCACAGTCACACATCCAGACAAATATTGATACACATAAAATAAAACTATAAACCCTTTAAAAACTATTAAAGATTGTGTCTTTTCAAAAAAGGTAGAGGTCTTTAATCCAAGTACTCAGGAGGTAGAGGCAGGGAGATCTCTGTTGAGTTCTTAGTTAGCTAGGGCTACATAGCTATCCCATCTCAGAAAAAAATTATATATATATAATATATATATAATATATATATATATTATATGTATATAAAGGGTTTTCAGCAAATGGAAAAGGCCGTGGCTTCCATAAATTGCAGAGCTGTTGGGACTCGACTGTTTGGGAATTCTTTCTTCAGATAGTTAGTCCTACTTGTAGTCTAAGCTTTTCTAAAACTCTAACCTTTTGGAGTGCTAGGATTACAAGTGTTGTGGCAGCTTTTCCAGAAGGCGGTGCTCACACCACAGCAGTGAACACCCTGGATCATCCGAGACACTTCAGTTTCAAACATTTCGTTTTCTTGATCCTCAACTATACCAACCGTGCGCTCAGAGTTTGGCTCAGAAAATAGAGTCATCACTGTAACAAGCCAAAGGTCTACCGCTAATCTGTTCTTAATAGTAAGCCAGTTACGGAACTGGAGGAATCGAAGGGAACAGGATTAGGTATGTTGTTGAAGAACAAGGAACCAAAAGCAAAAACTGCAGTAGAATGCTGGGAATCTGAGAAACAGTGTGCAAACGGTCCTACAAAAAAGACACCCAACGACCGTGCTATCAAATCAATGTTAGAGGGATTTTCTAGTTTCTGCTTATTTACTAGAACCCATAGTGTAATGCCTCCCCATTCTCACCACACAATACCCTCCCCCCTCCCCCACTACAGAATGCCTGAGTCAAAGATTCTAATTCTGTTTTGACCCAGTCTTTACCCTACCTTCCTTGGATATCATCTGTTAGAGCTAGGTTACTGCCAGGATCCTGGACCCAACTGTTTCATTCAGGAGGCTTCAGACAGCTACTGTTGGTGTACCTAAACGTTAGATGATGGCGTCAGACAGAAGTAAGACAGGGTGGTGGAGACTGTAGGGTATCTGCCACCTGCTCACATCCCTGGGGTATCAGATTTGTCCCTTTACCTAGGAACAAATTATTTAGGCTACCCTAAAGGGGTATGAGACAGTTGACCCCACACAGGCGTTAGGGAGCCTGGGGAAGTAGATTTTTACCTTTAGGAATTGGGGAGGGCCTCCTTGGAAATGAACCAAAGTACCTCAGACGTAACACACTGAATATAGGGAATGGATAGCAATTACCAATTTGATTCCCAGGAAGAGGGACCACTTTACGTACAATATGAGTAGCCTAGTCAGGGTTTCAGGGAAGACTCAAGATCTGTCTTCTCGCAGCTAGTGCCTGCTCTAGGACTTCACCATGAGAAGGCAGGGCTGAGCCTCATTTGATCTCTTGAGAGAAAGCAGGCTGAAGGATGGAGAGGTGGGATTGGGCCCGGGGAACAGCCTTATTTGGAAAGCTAACACTCTTCAGTAGAGTTAATCACTTAAAAGCTAGAGATTTTATAAAACTGCTTGTGTCCCAGACCTGACGGCTCCTGCTAGCCACAGAGGTGGCTTCTTTCAGTTCAGGCAGCAGGCTTCCTTCCTTCCTTCCTTCCTTCCTTCCTTCCTTCCTTCCTTCCTTCCTTCCTTTCTTTCCTTTTATAGTAATTTATTATGCAAATATGTGGAAGTTGGGAAGATCAAGGTTCCATCTAATTAGCTTTCTGGGGAGGGTACTTTTCCTGCCCCATAGACAATTTCTGTGCACATGTGTGCGTTCATGCAGTTCTCTCTCTGTATGTGTAAAATTTTTGCATATTGAAATTGAATCCAAGGCCTTGCAAATGCTGGACAAGCGTTCTATGAGCCAAATCTGGAACCCTCACTTCACTTTTTAATTTGAGCTGAGGACTCACGAAGTTGCTCAGGCTGCCCTTGAACTTGTGACCTTCCTGCCTCATCCTCCAGAGTGGCTATATTTACAAACCTGTACATATTTTTAAGTATTTTTTTTTTGTTAGGGACAGTCTTTCTTGACTTTCAGGATGGAGGTGATGGGTCAGCTTAGCCACAGTGAGATGCTCAGTTTCCTTACTTATTGTGGAGCTAAGACCTTAGCAACATTTCACTGTGTGTAGAACTTGGTGGTTATAACCTGGCCCTCTGTTGTGTGGTTCAGATGAGTGTGAACATTAGTTTGTTCCTATTTCATGTCTCTTTTGTGGTCAGGAATCTGAGTAGTGCTGTTGTGTCAGTCGGTGAGATATTTTTTTTTTTTTTTTTTTTAAAGAGGGAGAAGAATAGCATGAAACTAGGCAGGTCGGGTTCTGTTTTTATCATTAAGAGTCACGTGGATATCCCTGTGGATGTCATGTGGATGGAGGCCATGTTCAATGCAGTACACATTTGTGTGCTCCTCCCCTCCTCCGCCTGACCAGTCTCCACATAGCTTGTCCCCAGCAGGAACTGTGTTCTGGATTTCCTTCTTCCTTAGCTCCAGCTCAATGCTTTATTCTTCATGAGTCCTAAACTTCTAACATTAAGAAGCAAGACCACAGATACTCTGTCCTGCCAAACTTCCACTTGCCCAGTAGCTCCTGAAGGCACTGGAAGTCCCCCTCCCTCCATGCTTTCCCCTCACCATTTCCTGGTCTTTCTAATCCTTTCCAGCTATTCCTGGCTGTTGCATAATGACGTTTCTGGGAAGCAAGAATCGAGGCTATCATACCCTGTTGTGGGGACTGTGCTTTCTGGATGTTGACAGGAGCCACAGAGCAGCTGGGAGCAGGTGGTTTCTGTCTCGTGGGAGTAGGTAGGGTTAGCACATGCCCATGTATGTTGGTGGCACTATTTTTGGAGAAATGAGTTTCATGAATCCTAGAGTCATTGTGCCTTCATAAACTGCATCTTCTGTTGTTTGAAATGTGGAGATTGTTAGGAGCAAGAGGAATAGAAAAAGGAGGAGAGGATAGGGTGAACCAGTGTTGGTGAAACAGCCTCCTTCCCAAGGACCCCACTAATGCTTTTCAGGAATCTGAAACTTTCCCTGCACTCAGCCTGCTTGCAGACTTTTTCCTGCAGAACAGGAGTCAGATCCTGTTTCGCTTCTTCTTGATGTGACTCTGGAGCTGCCAGGGGAGGTCTGCAGGAGCATTTTGAGGAAACCTCTTAGAGGCAGTGACAGCTTGAGCTTGTGCTTGGAAGATGCAGGTCTGTGTGTCTCATGGAAAGGGAACAATGTCTCTACCCCAGTAACTTTGGGGTAAAGCACTACTTGGGAGACATTTACAGATACACCACCCGTCCCCTCCTTCATCGCTCTGACCCCACAGGGACTAAAAGGCAGTCATGTGGCCTAACTTCTGGTCTCCTTCCTACTCCCTTCTCTGCTTTGTCTCAACAGCCTCTCCATTACCAGGACCTGATATGGCCATGAAACCTGGTGCTGGCCTGCCCCCTTTCACTACGCTACCCTTTGTCCCGCCTACTCCTGTTCCATCAGACCAACCCGTCTGGGAGCCATCACCACAGCCCCCCATACCTCCTGCATTCTCTGCAGGCAATCCTCTGCTCCTTTCTGCTTTTCCCAGCCCATTGTTGGTGACAGGAGAAGGAGGCTCTGGCCCCAGTGTGGCTGGAACTGGCCAGGTCATTGTCAAAGTCAAGACAGAAGTGGGGCCAGCTGAGCCCTCTCAAACTCAGAACCATATAGTGACCCAGACAGCCCTAAACTGGATTACCTCAGGTGCTCCCTGTGGGGGCCAGGAGGGGCCTCCTCCTCGGTATGTGACAGCCTCTAATGTGAAGACCATTCTGCCTGCTGTGGCTGTTGGAGTGAGCCAGGAGGGCCTTGCAGGGCTTCCTCTGCAGGCTCTACCACCACCCGCCGCCCAACTGGCTCCCATTGTGCCCCTGGAAAAGTCTTGGCCAGGAACACAAGCCTCAGCCATGGAAGGAGGTCCGGTGGCTGCCCGGAAGCCCTCTCAAGGTGACCTTGCCTATGCTTCCAAGGGTGTTTATGAGAACTATCGTCGCTGGCAACGCTACAAAGTCTTGGCCCGGACTCACCTATGCCAGAGTCCTGATGCAGAAGCTCTTTCCTGCTTTCTTATGTAAGTGGGGGTGGGTATCCAAGATTGATGTTCCTAGGGCTTTTAGAAGGGACTGTGAGATAGACATAGGGGTTTCTGTTACTCCAGAATTCTTGAAGGCAGTTGTGAGAGTGAGAAAGACACTGTTAAGAGAATTAAAAACAGTGCTACATTCTTTCTGGCTTGTAAGAAACGTTCAGGCACCTTTCAAAGAATACCTACAACTCTGTGAAGTCAGACAAGCATTTTGCGGTAGTCTTCATTGACAGATGAGAAGACGGAGAGACTTCCTGTCATAAAGCAGGAAGCAGAGAGTGTCATGTAGGTCCCTGACACCAAATGTCAGGGCCCTCCCTGCCCTCTGACACTGTTGAGCTGGCATGAGGTGGGCTGAGCCCTGACTCATTCCTGTGGGATGGGGAAGATGGCACTGGGCCAGGCCAAGACCTTAGGGTGTGTGAACCCTCTCTTACTCAGGAGTCAGGGTGACAGAGGGAGGGATGGAGTACAGCTGGCTCCACACACACTGGGTTTGTGATCCCGAGCAGGACATTTAACACCTTTGCCCTCAGTTTCCTCATCAGAAAAGGGGTAATTGTCCCTATCTCCAAGGGCTGATGAGATTAAAGGTGCTTGGCAAAGTGCCTGGCATAAAAAATGAACCATTGAAATGATAACTCTTTTATTATTCCTATAAAAAGGCAATCTTAATGAGGAAGGGAGCCCACAAAAGACAAAAATATCCCTCCTTTTGAGTGTATGTATATTTAGCCAAGAAGCCTGGAGTTACAGGCTGTCTTTTTTGTTTATACATCAGCCATTAGTCATCTGGGAGATTTTTCTCTACTTCCCAAGCAGATTGGGTATCTCTCAGCTGTGGACCATTGAGTAAACACTCTGTTTTGCCAGACTTTGGAAACAAAACAAAATGCAAGCTCCCTTCCCATGGAAGAACTCCTTCATCCAGACTTTGGAGCAAGTGATCAAAAGACCACTCCCAAAGTCCTCAATACACACCACTTTATTTGAGTTCTTGGTTTCTTGAGATAGCTCTGAGTTCTCTCTTGGGACCTGGTGAACAATTTCTAAATCTAGAACCAGCATGGGCTCTCGAGGTTGATTTGGGACCCGTCCCCTTTGGTTTCTGGCCCCCTGCTCCCCATGTTTCACTGTGGTGGGTAGGATCTTGTGCCAGACATGCTCCAGCCCCTAAAGAACTGCAGTTGATTAGGTGCCCAGTCCTAGGATCCCGTGGCCCTTACAAGCCACCGTTACAGCAAGCTTTCCCGGTGGTTCTGATACTCAATAGTGTTTAAGGACTTGAAGAGAAGCCAGAAAGCTAAAATGAAGTCCTGACTTCAGTCTGCACTCTTGATTTCCTCTGGAGCGTTCCAGAAGTAATGGTCCAATAGTCTATCTGAAGATCTATGAGGATGTTCTGGAGACAAAGAAAAAAAAATACAACAAAAAACCTCAATCCCCAAACCCAAACTCCCATACTACTATACATGCTTTAATTAGAGGCTCATGTTAGGCTAGTGAAATAAGTCTTTGACAATTCAAGAGGCTCTGGACAGGGTTAAATCCACTTTACAGTTAATAGTGTTTCCCTCTTTGTTAGGGCTAGCACCGTGAGAGTTAAAGGTGGGTGTTGATTTCAGAAGGTTGGGAGGACAATCATTTGATTTTGTGTGATTTGCACATCTTGGTGGGAAGGGCAGCAAGAATGGCAGACAACTGGAGGGGAGGTTGTGGAATCATTCAAAGGGAATGCTTTTGAATGCCGGACGGCTCATTCAAAGGGAACATGGCAGAGCCTGAGGGGCATGCTAGAGTTGGTGAAGGAAGTGGGGTATGTACTGAGGCGGGCATCAGAACAGGTGCAGGGCACACTCTTACAACGTGTCTGACCTAATGGGGGTTTTAGCCCAGTGCTTCGTTCCTTGGCCCGACTGAAGCCTACTATGACCCTGGAGGAGGGACTTCCGAGGGCTCTGCAGGAGTGGGAGCGTACCAGCAACTTTGACCGGATGATCTTTTATGAGATGGCAGAGAAGTGAGTTTGATGAACCCTCATTCACCCTGCAGGGCGGGGGAGTGGCGGCATGGTAGGGGCAGCAGAGACAGGCAGGTGTATGTATGTGTGTGTGTGAGGGCTGGGTTGTCAGGAGGGTCAGCAAGGTGGCCCAGCAGGTAAAGGTGCCCACCACCAAGCCTGACAACCCGAGTTGGATCCTCAGGACCCACATGGAGGAAGGAGAGAAGTGTCTCTCAAAAGCTGTCCTCTGAGGCTCACACGTGCATTCTACACACACACACACACACACACACACACACACACACACACACACACACACACGGAATAAATTTCAAAATGAACAAATAAAAGAGTCACAGGAGGAGGGCTGTAGATTAGATGAGGGTCTCCTGAATCCTTGCTGTTTCTTCCACCTGGGCTCTGGGGTTATTCTATCCTGTTTGCTCTTGAAAGCTCCCCACCTCTGGGTCTTGGATCAATATGGGGCTTTCATACTGAAGGTGTTAGGAAAGGATTGGTTGAGCCCAGTGCCCCCAAAATTCTCATGCTGAAGGAACCTCACCAGATGGCAGGTAGCTATTGATGCAGAACTTCAGAATCACTTTTCCTTTGGTTTTTCTGTTTGTTTTTAGAAAATAGCACAGAGGCCGGGCACCTTTAATCCCAGCACTCGGGAGGCAGAGCCAGGAGGATCTCTGTGAGTTCAAGGCCAGCCTGGTCTACAGAGTGAGATCCAGGACAGGCACCAAAGCTACACAGAGAAACCCTGTCTCAAAAAAACAAAACAAAACAAACAAACAAACAAAACACAGAAAACTCTGTCTCACCCATCCCAAGGAGGGACTAATTCCGTAAGAGGTTGGCCGGAATCAGGGTACTGGATACCCAGAGTGATCTCCTGACTCTTTATCCCCCATTTCTACAGAATAGTCTTGGCTAAAAAATAACTTTGGCAGGCTGTGATGTGTGAGTCAGCACACATGACCCCAGGTCAGAGGTGAGAGCATTGTGCGACCCCAGGAGTTCAAGGCCAGCCTGGGCAATCATAGTGAGAACTTCTGTCACAACAACAATGGGGGAAGAAATCATTTCTTCCAAGTGTACCTTTTACTTTTTTCCTGAACCGGAACATTTGACTTCCTGGATTTACCCCTCAGGGCCTGTTCCAGCCTTTGCACTCTGGTGGGCTCTGCTTCTGGAATTCTGCCATCATTTTCAGTTGTAGAAAGGGGCAGATGAGGCCATAAAGAGCAACCCTTTAGAGTGTACCTCGAGACAGACCGGACTGAATTCACCGAGCTTATATTAAGTAGTGCCGAATCCAGGGTACTGGATGAGATAGATATAACACAGAGGAGGAGGAGGATACCACTTTGCCCTGGAGAATTATCCAAGCTCTATACCGCCAGTTTCCTTAATCAAGCTTCTCAAGTGACAGTTAAGGTGAAGAGACAATATGATGTTATTCCCCAGAATTGTCATTAGGCTACCTGTGAGCCGCTTCCCCGGGCTGACCCGACTTCAACCGTGTTTAGTCAAAATGAGGGTGACTGTGGATGCTGCCTGGTGTCTGGGTTGTGGATGGGCTAGGTCTCCTTCTCAACACAGCCCATGCCTTCGTTACCCTCTGCAGGTTCATGGAGTTTGAGGCGGAGGAGGAGATGCAGATCCAGAACGCACAGCTGATGAATGGCTCCCCGGGTCTGTCCCCTGTGACCCCTTTGAAACTTGATCCAGGGCCCCTGGTCCCTGAGGCTTGCCAGCAGCCAGGTAAGGCCACCCACGAACCAGATGACAGTGCTCTTGCTTCTGTGACATTCTGTCCTGGAAGTGACATTTTATGAGCCAAACACAATGCCCCATAGGAAGCTGGGGTCTTAGTTCTCTTGGTCTTGAATTAGCTATTGATCTTGGCCAAAGGAACTAACTGCTCTCTCATTTAGGTTGTGCATGAGCCCTATACTTCATCAGCCTAAGAAATGGGGGTTGGACCAGGCAGTTTCTTGGAATGTCAAGGTGTATGGAAAGATTTCTAACAATGGTGTTCTCTCTCATACCTTCCAGCTTTTACATTTTCTTCCCCAAAGCTTGATCCTCCCCTTACAAGCATTGCCGGGAAGTCGATACCATAGCTTCTTTCCCACTCCCCATCTCTTCCCTCAGTGTACATTCCCAAGAAGGCGGCCTCTAAGACACGGGCTCCCCGCCGGCGGCAGCGCAAACCCCAGCGGCCTCCGGTTCCTGAGGCACCCAAGGAGATCCCACCAGAAGCTGTGCAAGAATATATAGACATCATGGAAGGGCTTCTGGGGAGCCACTTGGACACTGGGAAGGCAGAGGAGGAAGAGGAGCAGCTGGAGGATGCAGGGATGTATCCAGATACAAGTCTGCTGAGCTACATTGATGAACTGTGCTCCCAGGAGGTCTTTGTCTCCAAGGTGAGCTGAGTCTACATGGCTAATTCCTCCTCCTCCTTCTCCTCCTCCAAGACAGTTTCTCTGTGTGTAGCCCTGGCTGTCCTGGAACTCTGGAACTCCCTCTGCAGAAGACCAGGCTGGACCCGAAGTCACAAACGTCCACCTGCCTTTAATGCTGGGATTAAAAGTGTGTGCTACCACACATGCCCAGCTACATGGCTAATTTCTAATAGATATTTGTTGGTTGGACACTATGGGGCACCAGCCATCTGGGATTCTGCATGTGGCAGGAGGCTCCACTCTACAATTTGGAAATGGGTATACATGTGTGCACACATAGGTGGCTGGTGGTAGTCACGGTCTATAACAAACTCCAAGTGGGGGCATAGGCCTCATCACTTTGTCTCTGGAGCACCTGGGCTTCCAGGTCACTTCATACCAAGATTCACACCACTCTTCTTTCTGTTCCCCAGGTGGAGGCCGTCATTCACCCTCAATTTCTGGCAGATCTGCTGTCCCAGGAGGAGCAGAGAGATCCTTTGGCTTTAATTGAGGAACTAGACCAAGAAGAAGGACTTACTCTTGCCCAGGTAAACTTGGGAGTCATAGAACACTAGGAAAAGGAGGCTGCCTGATTATGTATAACCCTTTGATATCCTGATTCTGTTATAGAGGATTTAGGGTTGGGCTCTGGGTCTAGAACAAGGTAGGTAGGGAGGGGATTGTGCGATGAAGTGTATGGAAGAGGAAAAGCTCACAGCAGAGGAATAAAGCCCCAAAGGAGAAAAAGCTGTAGTACCTATCTTTGATACCATCACTTAAGCATTTGCTTTTCTTCCCCACATTGTCTACCTACCATCTCCTCTCACCCACTCCACCAACTCTTCTCCTAACCATGTACAGAACTGGCATTTGTCCCTTCCCTTACAGCTGGTCCAGAAACGACTCTTGGCTTTGGAGGAGGAAGATGCACAGGCACCTCCAAGTTGCAGTGGAGCTCAGTCAGACTCAAGTCTTTCAGTTTCTGATGAAGATGAAGATGGGGGTCGGAGGCCTCGGCCCTCACCTGGGCTTCAGGGGGCTGCGGGCACTGTTCACATTGGAAAATCTGCTTCTCCAGGCAAGCAGGCAAGAGAAATGTATGGTGGGCAGGAACAAGCCCTAGGTGGTCCAAGGGGGATTCACAAGGATGGAAACACTCTGCCATCCTCTAGCAGCTGGGACCTGCAGCTGGAACTCACAGCTTCACAGGGCATGCAAGTACCCTTGGGCATGGAGAGAAAAGGGTCTGGGAAGGTTATCAAACAGCTATCTGCCCATCATGATGGCCACCTGGGAGGTACTGGGCCCTTTGGGCACTACCCAGTGGCAGATAGGAATTTGGAATCTTTACCTTTTTGCTGGCATGAAGGCCCCCAGCCCATGGGAGCCTCCAATTTGGATATTGGACTTACAGAGCCAGTTTCTCTGCAAGGACTTGGGCTAGAAAAGCAGGCCTTGGGGCTGCAGATAGGACAACAGATTCAGGGAGTCGGGGTGCTCACTCAAGGGAGAGACCCTTCAGCAGTATCTCAGGAAGGCTCTTCAAGAGCCATGTGGGGAGATGACAGAGGTCCTGCCATGGTTCAGAGTTATGATCAGAACCATTCCCCTGGAGCCCCTGGCAACCTGGACAGGGTTTCTCTCAGCCCTGGATTGTGGCTGAGTGGTGACATGGACGCTGTACGCTTAGAGTTACCCTTACAAATCGAGAGGGTCATAGACAGCACCCAAGATGAGGCATGTATAAGAGAGGACCAGGCACTGAATTCCAGAAACAGTGTTTCTCCAAGCCCTAGGAAAGCCACAGTGCTGGAGGATGTAGGGAACATTGTGGTTCCCTGTGGAGGCACAGGTTCAACAGCTGTCCTAGAAAAGAGAAACTCCTGTAGCTTGCCAGGATCTCTGATGGCCAGTGGCCCAGCTTTGAGGTCCAAAGAAAATCAAGAGCTGAACCCTGAGACAGTACAGGATCCCAGTGACCTGTGGGATAAAGGTCACTCCCCTCTGTTGGAAACACTTGACACCTCCACACTGGGGTCTTCCACATGCCAAGGCAATCTCCTTATTCTTGGGACCCAGGATACCTCCTCTTTCCCCCAGGCTAGCTGCGAGGCAGAGAGCAGAGGTAATCTACTTTTTCCTCTGTTGGAAAACATAGAACATGTTGACATACTAGATGTTAGAAATGACAGTGCCCCCCAACCAGGGGTCAGCAAGGATTCCTGCTCATCAAATTTTAATTCTTGTAACCTTCAAGGAGAGGGCAGGGAAGATACTGTTATCTCCAAACCTACTGACCCTGTTCCTTTACAAGGCAATCAAGAATCTTATACACTCGAGACCACCAAATCAGCATCTTCCCAGGGTCTGGGAAGTACTTCCCCTAGACGGGGAACTAGGGATGCTTTAGTTTTGAGAGAAGTATCTATTAGAGAAACACACAACTCAGCAGATAGGGCCAAAGGGAGTGAGAAAGAGGAGGAAGAAGATGAAGAACTCTCTAACTTTGCCTACCTTTTGGCTTCAAAACTTAGCCTTTCTTCAGGAGGGGTTTCCCTTAGTACTTGTCATGCCTCTGGAGGTCAGGGAATCCAGAAAACATCCCACCCCTCTGCTGAAGTAGATGACCTTGGCCAACCTTCACCCTCTCCCCATACATCTGGGAAGCAAGCCCTAGTTGGGATTCCAGCTACTGCTGTGGAGAGACCCCAGCCAGGAACTCAGCCTGGCAGTTCTGGGCAGAAACCCCTTGCTCTGGGAATAGTGCAGCTCCCACAGCCTCGTAAAAGGCGGCGTGACACTTTAGTCACGAGCAAAAGGAAGAAACGACGTCGTAGCCAGTAGGAAGTGAAGGGCCATCCTGTTCCACCTAGCGGCACCCAAAGGTGGGGCCCCAGAGTATATTTTACTGCTGCTGCTCCCAAGAGAAGCAGCCCCAGTCCAATGTTGTTTTTGTTCGTGTGCAAGAAGCTGGAGAGCCTGGGGGAGAAGACCAGTCTGGCTAGGTTGCAGGGGCCCCCTTCAGTGGAAAGTAAAGGGAAAGGGAACCAACTTCGGGAAGTTATATGGAAAAAATAAAGATTTGTTTTTGGTTGGAAATTGCTCTCTATGTGCTCTTCTGTGTGAACATCTTGGCTGCTACGTAGAACACAGTCTTAACACTAAAGGTAGAGTGTGCGGATGCCCTGCAGTGTCTCTTAGATTAATCACCTTCTTGACTAGGTATCTTCCCAAGCCAGAACCTGGCATCGGCAGGTCTTGTCTGGATAACCTGTTATTGTTGGCTTCCTTTTAATATATAGGTGGGGAAAGATGCTTTTTTGTATGTGTCAGATCTCCGATCTGATTTCCTAAATGTAACTAATTTTACATATTTGTGTCAAGATACAGCACCTTGGGTGTGGGGTGTGGAGACCCCTTTTCCCTTTAAGGGGCCAGACATGAAGGATTTATACATCCTCAGCTCATGCTGCTGCAGAAGCACCATGGGGTTGGTGTGACCTGGAGAAGACTACTTTACTGACACAGGTCCCCAAGTATGGGCGATGGAATAAACTCTCAGTGGGACTGTTAAATACGGAATGGCAGTAAGCTATATTTTCATCTCATTAATGAGGACAGAGCATGAGGGAATGGGATGAAAAAGACGTTCATGAAGAAGTCTATTAAAATGTGCACATTTAAGCCGGGCGGTGGTGGCGCACGCCTTTAATCCCAGCACTTGGGAGGCAGAGCCAGGTGGATCTCTGTGAGTTCGAGGCCAGCCTGGACTACCAAGTGAGTCCCAGGAAAGGCGCAAAGCTACACAGAGAAACCCTGTCTCGAAAAACCAAAAAAAAAAAAAAAAAATGTGCACATTTAGTAGGTGGGAACAGGAAGGGGAAGACACAAACTTAATGTAAGATTTCCATGAAGGAAATACTCCAGTCCATTTGTGAGTGAGAATTCGGGTACGGCCAAGATCAACGTTTAGAGTTTAGAAATCCCAATGGAAATCTGGCAACCAACCATTCATCTCTTTCCTTCACAACTAATGATTCCACCCATGGGACCGAGCTTCATTTTTTTTAATAGATATATATTTATATTTATATATAAAATAGTCTTTTACAAAAAAACCCCACCAAACAAAAAATTAAAATAAACTTAAAAAACAAACAATGATAACCAAAAAAAATCAAACAGGAGCAGAGATAGGGTTGAGGCATAGGGTAGGCCTCTGGCGCTGTCCTGAGAGCAGGGCTGGATTCGAGCTGAGGAAGGAGTGGGAGGCTGAGGTGCTCAGTCATCCTTCTGCTTGGGGGCTTGCACAGTCCCGTTGGCCAGGGCAGTGGGGCTGCTTGGGGATGAGGCATTTGGTATCTGGGAGGTGCTTCGAGGCTTGTGTGGGGGGCGAAGGTAGGTACTGAAAAGCTTTCCATACAGAGGGTCGTGGAGGGAGAAGTTCTGGAACTGATCTGAACAGGGAGAATGGGAAACAGAAAAGTAAAATCACCTAAGCGTGTGAAGGGGACACACCTCTTCCTTTTTGCTTAGAACTGGGTACCCCCAGTCCTTCTAATCTGTTGGCCTTCTCACATATTGCTTTACATCCCTTTTCCTCACTTGCCTATTTCCTGCCCGCCTTGCCTCTCAGAGGTTCTGATGGGACCCCAGTGCCTGTGCAGGGTAGAGAAGGAAGTGACTTACGGAGGGAGAGGCCTTGGCTGCATCCAGGCTGGCACAGCTCGGCATGCAAAGTCGTGGCAGCAGGGCGGGGTGAACCCAGCAGCAGGTGCAGGATGGTGCTGAAGCCATCTTTGTACAGCAGGCGGCCAGGTCCTTCCGCCTGCTCTTCAGCAAAGAGCTTGGGGCAGAAAGAGATGCTTGTCAAGTTCTCTCCTCCAGACATTGCCTCATGCTGCCCAGAAAGCCTGCCTGATGGGCTCCTCTTCTTCCAAGAGTTCTGCATATAAGCCCTTGTGGCCCTCTAGTGCCCTTTCTTTCAGGGTAACTGTAAAATGTCTACCTTCTGCCTTCTGCCCGGCTAGGCCTCAGTAGGAGATACTGCAGATAGGCAGTTTTAGGTAGTGTGGCACTCCCGGGCACTGACCATGCATTATCTAAGAGCTGAGAACAGCGTAATATACCACCCTCCTGGGATGGAACTGTGGGGTAAATGGTATCAGCAGTTGTCCCACAGTCCCTCAAAGATACCTCAAAGGCCAGGCGAATCAGCTCCTCCAAGCTCCTGCCCCCATCCAGGGCTGCTAGTGCAAGGGCCACATTTCGGAAGTCCACCAAACCCTTGGCATCCTGGAGGGTGAAAAAGCAGAGCAACGTGGGGACCACACATCTTCCTCCTGCCCTCTGGACTTTGGTTTCTCTTCACCAGGCTTAGAAATGAGGGTTGTGGCCACTCTGCTCAGAATTGAGCACCATACTCCTCAGGACTCCTGAAGTTCTCAGGCTGTAAGCTTCCTTAGGGATCCCTTAACACACAAAGTCATCTAGTAACAAAGCCCTCCAACAGACATCTAGGAATGGCAGGGAATCCCCCAGGAATTCTAAAGTTACCACCCATTCTGATAGACCACAGGAGAGCAATCCTGGTTTCCAAGCCAGACAAACTGGTTTTCCTCTGACTCAGTCTATGTGGGAGAACTGGTCCAACAAATTAAAAGGGGGCCCCTGGCCTAATTTTTTTAAACCAAAAATTCAAACAGAATAGATGCTATGCCAGGTCTATGGGGGACATGTTGGCTGAGATGGGGACAGTCTTCTCCAATCTAAGCAATCTACACATGCTCATACTTAAAATTTTTAGTATTTTTATTTTTATAATCGAGACAACGTCTGACAATGTCTAACTATAGGACCTAGACTGGCCTTCCGTATGATCCTTTTGCCTCTGTCTTCTGAGGGTTGAGGATGTTGAGACTCATAGTCTGTGTCTATGCCCTTTCAGAGGCTTGGGGGTATAGCTAAAGTATAAGGCCACCTGCCTAGCAGAAAAACCTGAGTCTATTCTTAGCACTTAAAAAGAAAACACAAATTAGAATTGTAATTTGAAAGGATACTTGATTATGTTTCTGGAAATAACAGTTTGCCAACATTCTTGAGTTAGTTCAGGAGTCCTCTAGGAAGGCTACGGGATATTGGAAAAGAACCTGCTTCTGTGCTGCAGCAATTGTAGGTCTCAAATGCTCAGCTGTCTAACCTAATTAGTTTCTTCTCCACCTTCTCCTGCCACCTAACTTTTTTTTTTTTTTTCCCAAGATTCTCTTGTGTAGTTTTGGTGCCTATCCTAGAGCTTGCTCTGTAGACCAGGTTGGCCTCGAACTCACAGAGATCTGCCTGGCTCTGCCTCCCGAGCGCTGGGATTAAAGGCGTGCGCCACTGCTACCTGGCCACCTAACTCTTCATGGCCCTTCTGTGAAGGCCTTCACCCAGTGTCCTACATGGTCATGATTCCCCATCTCTGCCAATCTCGAAAGTGGCTCCAGGTTCTAGACTTCCCCGATGGAGTCTGTCATTTGTTCTTCCTTCTATGACTACAACACTGTTCCCTCTATGTACTGGATACTTGGGGGGGGGGGGGGGGATGTCCCAGTACATCTTGTAGCCAGCCATTTACAAGGGTTATTAGACTATGCAGAACAGACTTGCAATCGAGCCAGCAAACTAGAATTACAATTTGACAGGATACTTGGTTATATTTCTAGAAACACAGTTTGCCAAAACCGACATGTTCACTAGAACTTCATCTCTAAATCCTGAGCTTGTTGGCTTGGAGGGCAAGTCATCCATTACCTCCTGGAAGTAGCTGAAGGCACCAGCCACTGTCTGAGGATCTGAGAGCTGTAGCTGCTGGGCAAATGCCTCTTGGCTGATCATTCGACTACGGCCTGGCTCTGCCCCTGTGTCCACGCAGCCAGGGGACAGCCTACGATGGAAGTGACAGCAGTGAGCTGACTCGGTTTCTTTTTGGATCCACCATGCACAACCTTGCCCCCAGCACTAGGCTCCCAGCGTGGGTTCAGCGGCTGTCCTCCCACACCCTCTGTACTGAGGATCAAATCCAGCACGGCACTTCCTCCTTCATTTTCCCTTTGGAACTTTCTCTATCTGGGGCACAGTGCTCATACCCTCATCTTCAAGGGAACTTACCCAGCCTTCTGTAGCACCTTTCCCAGTTCCCAGAGCCGTGGCTCCAATGCTACCTTCAGCTGGCCCACCACAATCACAGGTAAGCTCCCTACAAACTCACATTCGGTGGCTGGAATGCCCAGGGCCCTGCAGGACAAAGAGGGATGGAGATCAAGGGGGAAGGGCAGTGCAAGAAACTGCTGAGGTTTCAGTACACCCTGTCTGATGGAAATGGTCAGTCTCCATCTTTTCTCCCCTTCACCTCAGCTGTCTGTCGCATGGACCTTGCCCACTATCCCTTATCTTGGCCTCAAAACCTCCTGCCCCTTCTGTGGTTCCTCTGCTCTGCATAACTGCTCCAGGAAATACTTTGTGGAATACCAGGAAATACGTGTAATACTCACTGTGCCATGACTCTCTGCACATTGTTGGCATAAAGGGTGGGGTCCTTACTCTCCGCAGGGCTGGGCTGATAGACTGGCAGGAACTGAAACACAGACACAGCTCTCATCAGGACCTGGAAACAAGGCACGGGCACTACTGCTCCATTCCCTGCTCCCCACTAAGGGGGCGGGGGACGACACACGGTCATACCTCTACGTCCACGATGCTGCAGGGCTGAGAGGCTGTGAGCCAGAGAACTTTGAGTCTAAGGGAAGAGAGATGGGTGTTTACCACTTTAACTCTTTAACTGTGATGAGCAAGGCAGTGGGATATTCTCTCAGTGATATGAAAAGTGGGACCCCTCCCTAGCTCCGGTTAATTGGGAGACCGTGAGAAGGGCCAGAAGGGTGATGGGGAGAGAGAGAGAAAATCTGCAGGAACACACCAGGGGGAAAGCTGCAGGCAAGGGGGAGGCTGGGTACCAAGGAGAAGGGAAGAGGCATGTCTAGTGATGTGGGTTCTCCAGAAAAGACCACTGAGTAAAGACCCCCCTCCCCGCCCCCAAGAACCCCACAAACAAGAAACAAACTCAGGACAGTAAATAAGAAGGAACTGTATCACAGCGGGAGTGAGTCGGGGGTTGGGGTGGGGGTGGGCTAGAAGTACTGCCTAGTTATAAAGGGAGGTCGGACGGCAATCTCCTCTAGAGTTCTCTCAGTCCTACAAGGTCGGGCCATTCATCTCTTCTAGAGATTGGACCAGGGATGCTCTGATGGACCGGACCCCACACCCTTACCCCCACAACACTAGAACTCACACGCCAGGGCCCCTCCATGCCCAGCTGGTGGTGTCCTGTGGGAAAGCAGAGGGAGGGGCAGGTTACTTTTCTTTCTGACCGCACGCTTTGCCCCCAGGTGCATACTGTAACACGCCACCAACAGTTTTCACTGGGTTCCCTTTAGGAAGGACTCATGCTCCCACCCTTCTTCCACTGAGACTCACCAGACTGTTGGGGTACCGGATGAGGACAGGCTGCACCGGCACCCCCGCGATGAAGGCTCCTGAATCCCATTTCCACCCCACCCCCCCAAGGCAGAAGTTAGTACACGGATGTAGCTACACGGCATGAGAGTCTGGGACAAACGACACGTGGCTTTGCTTTACTGATACTTTTCTCTGTGTCTCACCTTGCCGGCGTTAGGTAAGAGGCTTCCCGTCGCCACCACCCCTTCCCCTCTCCGCTACTCCTCAGTTACTCCTCCCCCCCCAGAGCTGGAGCTCCTTCTCCTTCACCACCTTGTCGCCCACTATCATTTTACTCACCTGCTTTGAACTTCAGCAAAGCCTTCTTGTTAGAACAGGTGCCTTCAGGAAAAAATAGTACCTGGGGGGGGGGGGGGAGACCAAAAAACAACAAAAACAAAAACCATAAAAGGGCAGAGTGAGGTGGGAAGCAAAGAGCAACCACTCGGCACACAAGACAAAGAGAGGGTCCTGAGACCCTCACCCACCTGAGGCCACTTGCCTCCTGAGGTGGCCCGCCTCCGCACCTCCTCAACCACTCTCCGGCGAGAGGCTGGGTCATGACGGGACACCAGGATGGCTTGATTGAATCGAAGAAGGGCTGGGTCGGGAAGGTTACAAGGAGGAGTCACTTGGTTGTTGTGACCCTGAGGCACTGACATCTGGCAGCCTCTATTTCCTCAACAGTATAGGTATTTCAACAATCCATTTATTGCTACAATCTATTTATTGTAGTCTGTCTTTCTCGTACCTTGCCTCTGGCCCCAGCCTTGAAGTCTGAGATCAGCTGATAAAACGGTGTTGATCTGCATTTCATCTGCCAATAGTCAATACCCCTCCTAACTTTCCTCTCTAGTGTTTCCATGTCTTGACTTTTGGGGTCCAGAGCTGTCATCCTCCCCTTTACCTCTTGAATTCTCTCACCTCCAATGACAGGCACAGAAAGATTCTCAGCTCGAGACACAACCTTGGGCAGGTCACAGGGTAGCAGAACAATTGGGTCAAAGAAAGTTGAGTGGGGAGCAGCAACCAGGACAGGGGCTTCCAGGCGAGAGGCCCTCTGTCCCCGAACACGGATCCGGAGGAAGCCAAGCAGGAAAAAGAGCAGGCGGCTCAGACCAAGAACTCCGTTGTGGCATACAGTCCTGTCAGGGTTAAGGCTGGGGATCAGTGGAGGAGGGAGTTCCGGTCCTTAGTCAACTCTGTCCCCCAGCCAGGCACCTGGGACAGTAGGAAACACCTCTTCCCCTCTTAAAACATGTTGGCCATAGAGTTGAAGTATTTGGGACATGACACTTAGAGGTGAGGTTCTAAGGACCAGATCTGGGGTCGGTTGATAGCTCATGTAACAGACTCAGAGCCCCCCTTGGGGGGTGAGCACAGCACAGAACAGGGGTGAGAAGTAGGGTCTTGGGAGTTGGGTCTCACTTACTTCCTCCACCCAGTAACTGGTTCCTGAAGCTGCTCTTCAGTGAGACCTGCTACTTGGAGCCACGCAAAGGGCCAGAGGAGAAAGAGGACGATAAAGGCTAGAAGCACTCGGATTGGGGCCAGCAGTACCCCCAGGAGGCAGAACTGCAGAAGGGCAGGAGAAAATATCCCTTAGGGCCGGGAAAGGCTCATTCCACAGCATCCATCTCCTACAAGGACTGACCCAGGGGCAAAGAGTTAACACCTTGCAGGTAACAGGGTAGAGGCACAGGGATCCAAGTGGGATGAAGAAGACACTAGTGAGGCCAGGAGGGTAAAAGATTAATACCACTAGGTGCCGTATAGTCTCGCTCTCAGTTGACTCCCACCCCACCTACAAAGGTTAATGTCATAAAATGCATCTAGTACTTGGAATGGTTGTTAAGAGGATTTAATGAGAGAATGCAGTGAAGGTGTCCAGCACTGTGTTTGATGTAGGTTAGAGACAGGTCCTCTTTCCCAACATCCCATTCCATAAATAGCTCCTATGCCAAACAAACCCGGTGCGGGGCTCTTTCCACACTTTGGGCCCAAGGAGAAGATGGTTGGAAACAGAGATCCACTTTTCAAGCCTCAGGTCAATCAATCCCTAGTACTGCAGAACAGCAATCCTTAGGTAACGCTCAGCCCTATTCCGCAAGGTAAGGGTTGCCAAGAGCCAGGGTGACTCCAGAGGCTTCTCCTTAGGATGGAGCAGGTAAATAAACCTAGCCCCCCGGGGGGCCGGCCTCAGGGGAGGTGATCACAGCAGAAACCTTGGACACTTCCTTCCCACATCACCTCCTGCCTACCCTAGGGTGGTGCGTCCCTCTACTTCCTGTAGCCAACCCCCCTCCCAGCCTCCCTGCCCCCACCAGTAGGTGCTGCAGTGAGGGTGTGTGTGGGGAGGTGGTGGTAGCGGAAAGAGGAGGTGCTGGAAGGGCACAAGGACGCAGTCTCCGGGTCCAAACCGTTTAAGTCGAAGCCGGGAGAATCGCTGAGCACGCCCCTGCCCCCACCCCGGGCTTTCCGTAGCCTCCAGCTCCATCCTAGCCCGTCAACCTCCGAGGGATGTAATCCGCATTCCCCAGTGTCCTCCATCTCTCCTATCCTTGGGTCCCCTTCAATCCTTCCTCTTCACCCACTCGTTTCTTCCACACTTCTGAGCCTGTCTATCGCCCAAGCTCGACTCCTCACCAGGGCTCCTCGCCCACCTCCGGCCGCCCCCACGTGCGCACCCCCGGACTCCCTCTCCAAAAGCGTCTCCGCTGCCTCCTCTCCCATTCGCGTACCCATCTCAGCCTCGGCTCCTCAACACCCGGTCTCCCCATCCCAACCAGTCCCCCGCACGCCCCCTGCCCACACCTTACCTTAACCCTCTGGAGGCCGGAGAGGTGTAACTCATGCACGAACGGGTTTGGGGGTGCTGAGGGCCCGGAGGTGGGATCGAGGGGGGCCCAGGCCCCAGGACTTCCTTGGCTCATGATGGGAGAAGGTGGAGCGAGGGCCGCGGCCCCCCCGCCCCCGGCCCGGGCCCCGCTCCCGGTCCCGGTCCCGGTCCGGCTCTGCAGAGCAGCTCGGCTCGTGCGGCGGCGGCAGCGGCGGCGCTCTGGTCCCAGCCCCGCCTGGTGCCGGCCGAGGGGCGGGGAGCCGCGGCGCCGCCCGGGCCGCTCGTGTTGTCAGGGCGCCGGCCGCGGGGCGGGGCTTGCGGCGCCCGGGCGTCCCCGCTCCCCCGCGCTCTCGGCGGGCCCTCGTGCCATTCGGAGCGCGGCGCCCCGAAGGGCCTGGCTGTCCCTTTCCGGGGGTCACGGGCTGGAAAGACCGGCGACGACGTGGGCGCGCAGCCGAGCGCCCCGGTCACCTCCCGGACGCCGCGGCCACCCTGAGCGCGCGGGCGGCGTGGAGCCCTGGTCGGGGCAGGGTGCCGAAGCCCGCGGCTGCGGAAGGAGGCTGGGCCCCCTCTCCCCGCTGCTCCCGCGTCCCAATTTCTCCCATCTTCCCGGCGGACCACCTCTTTTTCCTTCCCGGCCGACGCGCCGCCATAGTGGAGCTCGCGCCCTCTGGCGGCCGTACTGCGCGTCGCCGCTCTCGGCGCCCGCGCGTGCCGGGCTGCGCTGCGTGGGCCACCGTCCCCCCGCGCGCCTGCATCCCTCGAGGCTCAGCGGATGCACGTCCCCCGCGTCCCGCAAAGGCCGGCTGGAGACTGTTCACTATCTCAGCTCCTATATTGGTCTCCCTCTGGAATATGGAAGGCACCTAAATGCCTCGTCCCCTGCAGACTCCTAAAGCCTCCCCAAACACACTGTACAGCGGCTTAACTGATGGATTACCAGAGAACTGAATGGACTCTGAAACCCATAGCTGAAAACATTATCAAAAATATAGTGCACGGGGAGAAGGAATTAAGGGCTTTGCCTGTGAAAGTAATCCGGGTTTAGTTCACCTTGTCTCCCGTCTGCCTACTGAAAGGTAAAAACTGAATGGTTGTTGAAGCAAGAAAATCAAGGGGGGTTAACTTCAGAAATAAGGATGTTTGCCCCCAACGCCTCCTTGAATTGTGAGTTCACTCCGGGATATATTCTGAGGCCAGGATAGGGTGATGAGGGCTCACAAGTTCTGTTGATAACAAAGAAAATAGAACATGGGATTCCCAGCACAAACCCACAGATAATTCCTGAACCTCAACAAGAACTGAATAGGAGATACTAGTTTCCTACATTCTCACCAGAAAAGAGAGAGCACAACTTTACTGATTTTCCCTTGCCTTGGTTTCAGAGTGCCAGAGTTCGTGCGCGTGTGTGCGTGTGTGCATAAGTGCGCGTGTGTGCGTGTGCGTGGTCATAGGACAACTTGCAGCAATTTTCTCTGTTTCCACTTTTTGGGTCTCAGGAATCAAACTCAGGTTATGGGACTTGGCAGCAGCGGCAAGCAGCTTTACCGGATGAGTCATCTTACAGACCTCCTTTGGGACTTTTAAGAAATAAGGCTCAGGGGATAGGAGAGAGAGGAAGGACTTTGAAAGGGATACTAGGTACGAGCCAGAAGTCACTCCTGTCTAGAACCTCAGTCCCCCATAACTTTCTCTCATACCACTGACTGTATCCACAAGGAAAGGAACGGCTGGCAGTGTCCAGGAAATAAAATCCTACTTAGGATTTGCTTCTGCCATATCTGAAAGTTAGTGTGTGTCTCCCCTCCTTCTCCTAAATATGCTGAAGTCCTAGTCCCTAGGTGGTGGTTACTTGGAGGTTAGTCCTTTGGGAAATGTGTCTCCTTGTTGTGGTAAAACACCGGACAGAAGCCGTTTAAGAAAGGAAGGAGCCCGGCGGTGGTGGCGCACGCCTTTAATCCCAGCACTCGGGAGGCAGAGGCAGGCGGATCTCTGTGAGTTCGAGGCCAGCCTGGGCTACCAAGTGAGTCCCAGGAAAGGCGCAAAGCTACAGAGAAACCCTGCCTCGAAAAACCAAAAAAAAAAAAAAAAAAAAAAAAAAAAGAAAGGAAGGAGTACTGTGACTCACAGTGAGGGTTACCATCCATCACTTCAGGGAAGGCAAGGAGCCAGAGGGTGGGGTGGCTGGTCACATTGCACCTGCAGGTTCAATGAGGCAGAGACACAAATGCTAATGCTCAGCTCATTTTGAATCCCTTTTAATCCATGGACCCCAGCCTATGGAATGCTGCCACCTATATTCTGGGTGTGTCTTAGTGAACCTTTCTTTAGTTAAACCTTTCTGGAAACACCCTTAGAGACACGCCCAGAGCTGTGTCTCTATGATGATTTTAAATCCCCTTCAAATTGATTGAGAGGCCTAACCATCACCAGACAAGACCCTTGTGATCACAACAGTACCCTTGAAAGGAGAGGAAGAGAGAGAGAGTGACAGGACCAAGCAGATACCATAACAGGCTGTCAGTCTTCTCTCAGAGACCAAACCTCAATTTCAGTTTCCTGAGACTTGAGCAAGCAGTTTCTGGGAGGGCCATGAACAAAACACATAGTCCTTGCAGTAGCTCCCTTTCTGCACTTACTCTGACTGCCCAAGGTTCAGCCAGTTGTTTACTGTCTGGAACCCCTCATCAACTTAGAGCTACATGCATGGGTCAAGGTCAGAGCCTGGGCCACTGAGTCAGCCCCCACAGTCGGTATGTGCAAGGCCAGCCAGCCTCCATGGCAGCTCAAGGACAGAGCCTGGGACTTGTCCAGGCCTGCCCACAAATGATAACTGTGACCCCCCCCTTCACCAGTAAATTCAAAGGTTACATACCCTCACCCAATCATATGATGCCAAGGCTTGCACTACCCTGCTTGCAGTTTTTCCCTTTAAAAACCCCTCACCCTGAGAGCTCAGGGCAGTCCTCCTCTACCTGCTGTGTTGAGTGTTGGACACAGACCAAGCCCCGGGCTTGCTTGTTATCAATAAACACCTTTGTGTTTTGCGTCAGATATCGGCTCTGTGGTGGCCTTGCTCGGGGGTCTTGAGATGTCGCCAAAACAAGAGATTGTACCTGCGGAAATCCCCTGGGCAGAAAAGATTATATGAGACACAGCCAGATCCCCCTAGTCTACAAGCCAAGAAGCTGACCCGGCCTGCACAAGTCTGTGGGCACCTTTATCTTGGAATTCCCAGGCTCTGGAACTGTAAGAGTTGCTTGCTGTTTAAGACACCTTATCTATTACACTCTTGCAGTAGTCCATGAAGACTAAGACTTTTTTTTTTTTTGAGAGAGAGAGAGAGAGAGAGAAAAGAGAATATGTCTGTGTGTAGTCCACACTGGTCTTGAACTTGAGATCCTATTGCGTCAGTTCCCAAGTCCTGGGATTTCAGCTGTGTGTCATCGTCACATCTGGTCTCAAACAGTTTTTTAAAGTTAATCTTCGAACAAGACATTCCAAGACAAAGCCAGATTTAAACAATACTTATCCACAAACACAGCCCTACAGAAAGCACTAGAAGGAAAATTCCAACCTAAGGAAGTCATATACACCCTTGAAAACACAGGCAATAGATAAAGCCACAGCAGTAAAGTTAATCTTCAAGAAGACTCTATTGCTTTCTTTTATGGAGTATTAAAATAAGGCAGGTTTTTTTTTTATAGCACATGTGTTCCAAAATAGTTTGACTCTTTCTATAATCTCATATTTTAGTTTAAGATGCTTCATAAATACATAAACAACATTTGATTTTTATGCCCTTATTTATTGTTATTGTTGTATGTTTTTTTTTTTTTTGAGACAGTATTTCTCTGTGTAGTGTTGGTACCTGTCCTGGATCTCACTCTGTAGACCAGGCTGGCCTCAAACTCACAGAGATCTGCCTACCTCTGCCTCCCTAGTGCTGGGATTAAAGGCGTGTGCCATCACAGGTTCAAACCCTTTTTCTTTTTTTTTAAAAAAAATATTTTTTTATTTTTATTTTATGTGCAGTGGTGTTTTGCCTTCATGTGGGTGTCAGATCCCCTGGGACTGGAGTTACAGACAGTTGTGAGCTGTCATATGGGTGCTGGGAGTTGAACCCAGGTCCTCTGGAAGAGCAGTCAGTGCTTTTAACCACTGAGGCATCTCTCCAGCCCCTCAAACCCTTTTTCTTTTTTTTTTCTTTTTTTTTTTTTTTTTGGTTTTTCGAGACAGGGTTTCTCTGTGTAGCTTTGCGCCTCTCCTGGAACTCACTTGGTAGCCCAGGCTGGCCTCGAACTCACAGAGATCCGCCTGGCTCTGCCTCCCGAGTGCTGGGATTACAAACCCTTTTTCTTAAAGTATGATTTTTAGTTAGCTTATAAAGTAGTAGGTTTCTATGTGACTCCTTTCATACATCTTAGTTTCAGTCCTTCCCTTCCCTGCATATTTCCCCCTACCTCTTGTTCGCATTCCTATCTAATCTTACTGAAAGTTCAGTGAGAAGGGAAGACAGACAGACAAGAGAATGGGTGTTTCACGACAGCTCAGGCCTTTATTTGGGGGGGATCCCTCCCTGAAGAGTGGGAGTCTGTAAGAATCAAAGCCTGCTGTCAACTTGCAAGCTGTCCCACAGTTGGCCATTGCTAGAAGTAACCAGTTAGTCAGTGGAAGAGTATTAGAGAGTCGATACGTATCTTTCCTGACTGGTTATTACTTGGAGTCCATGCATCGGGGCAATAAAGAATCTAGACAAACAAGTTAGTTTACTGCTAGAAACCAAATTGTTATAGTTACTGGAATTGACGCAGTCCAGGCAAATTGGAAGAGTTTACAAAATGGTGTGGTCCTTGCTAATGCTTTCTGTGCTTTGTAGTTCTGCCCCTCTGCTTTCCAACCGTATGTGTTTTACGGTTCTCCCTTCAGCCTCTTTTCTCACGGCTTATTTCTTGCTTTCTAGTATCTATAGATGTTTTTAATGTTAATATGGTGACCTCTTCATTACCTTTCATGAAACACCTCATTAATCAATGACTGGAGATTTATTAGTTTTTACTTCAAGTAGCTATTACAACATTAAAAATCTGAATGAAGAAAGTACTTTTTTATACGGAGATAAAAGCTGAAATACCTGTCTGTGTCTATCTTCCTACTAACGATTTTTTTTTATCTTTAGTATTATGTGTGATATTTCACAATGAAAGAACCCATTAAACAGAAACAGAAGGTTTGGGGTTTAGGTCAGCATGAGAACACTTGGCTGGCATGTTGGGAGGAGGAAGGGAAAGATGAGGAAGCAAACAGCATTATTTAACATGGCGTTTTAGCACTGGTTTCTATTTCTGTGATAAAACACCAGGACCAAAAGAAACTTGGGGAGGAAAGGATGTATTTCAACTTATGGTTTCACATCACATTCCATCACTGAGAGAAGTCAGGGCAGGAACTCAAGCTGGGCATGAACTCAGAGGCAGGAACTGAAGCAGAAGCCACAGAGGACTACTGCTTACAGGCTTACTTCTCATGGCTTGCTTAGCCTGTTTTTTTTTTTTTTTTTATAGCACACAGGACTACCAGCCCAGGGTGTTACTGCCCACAGTGATCTGGACTGTCCCACAATAACCATCAATCAAGAAAATGCACCACAGATTTGCTGGTGGCAGCATTTTCTCGATTGAAGTTTCCTCTTCCCAAATGACTCAAGCTTGTGTCAAGTTGACCTGAAACCATAGTACACATGGACTAATGTAATGAAATTTTGAATAGAGGAGAGAGCTTGGGCTCAATTGTTAAGACAAGTAGGAAGAGTGGACATTTGTAACCAAGAAGTTGTGTAGAGGACAGTGGATAGGGTATTACAGAGAGGAAACATCAGGTTGAGAGGAGTTCTAGCTAAAAAAAAAAAAAACTCATTGTGCTAGATAGTTTATGTCAGCTTGACACAAGCTAAAGTCATCTGAGAGGAGATTACTTCAGTTAGGAAAATGCATTCATAAGATCAGGCTACAAGCAAGCCTGTAGGGCAGTAGTTCTCAACCTTCCTAATGCTACAACCCTTTAATATAGTTCTTCATGTTGTGGTGACCCCCAACCATAAAATTATTTTCATTGCTACTTCATAACTGTAATTTTGCTACTGTTATGAATCCTAATGTAAATATCTGTGCTTTATGATGATCTTAGGTGACTCCTGCAAAAGGGTCGTTTGATGCCCAAAGGGGTTGCAACCCACGTGTTGAGAACTGATACTGTAGGGTATTTTCTTAATTAGCCATTTGTGGTGGAGGGCACAGGGCATTGTGGGTGATACTATCCTTGGATTGGTGGTACTGGAGTCTATAAATAAGCAGGCTGAGCAAGCCATGAGGAACAAGCCAGTAAGCAGCACCCTTCCATGGCTTCTGTGTCAGCTCCTCCTCCAGGTTCCTGCCCTGTTTGAGTTCCTGCCCTGACTTCCTTCCGTGATGAACTGTGATGTGGAAGTGTAAGCCAAATAAACCCTTTCCTCCCCAAGTTATTTTTTTTTCATTGCAGCAATAGTAACCCTAACTAAGGCACTTATCTAAAGGATTCTCGACAATGGCAGGCCACAGTGGAGGAAAATAAAGTTGATCAGATATCAAGGTTGGGAGAGTACTGCCTTTCCATAAGTAGTGAAGACCCACAGGCTGCTGTAACTAATTGCAAGGCTGAAGACAGGTCAGTTGCAGGGGCTCTATACTGCCCATAAAACGAAGAGGTAAACTGAAGACAATAAATGAAATTGACTCCTCTTTCCTGGCCCAAAGCTAACCAAACCAAAAGGTAAGCTGACAATAAAACAACTTCTTCTTGTTCTTTCCTAATTGAACCAATCTCATATTTCTAGCCACACAGAGCAACTCCGAGCTAACCACAGTGAGAAACTGCGGTTGATGTCTTTCTGTATGCTGTGAAAATGTGTTGCTCTGATTAATTGATAAATAAAACGCTGATTGGCCAGTAGCCAGACAGGAAGTATAGTATAGGTGGGATAAAGAGAGAGGAGAATTCTGGGAAGTGGAAGGCTGAGTCAGGAGATGCTGCCATGAGAAGCAAATGACCAAAACCACCCACTCCACCTCTTGGGAATGTGGGCATCATGTTCTCTAGATGGTTTTCTGTTGTCTGGAGGTGTCTTTAGGGGATGCAAATGGATTTTTCTTTGGGCTTCAAGTTCACAAAAAAAGACACAGAGACTTATATTAATTATGAAAGCTCAGCCTTAGCTTAGGCTTGTTTCTAACTAGTTCTTATAACTTAAATTAACCACTATCTTTTAATCTACTTTTTAAAATGTGGCCTGGTTACCTTTACTCTGTACTTCCCATCTCACTTCCTCTCTGTCTCCTAGCATTTTCTTTCTTCTTCCCAGTGTCCTCTCTGCCTGGCAATCCTGCCTAGCTATTGGCCATTTAGCTTTTTAAAAAACCAATCAGAGTAACACATTTTCACAGTGTACAAAAAGATTATTCTGTTTAGTCTCTGTGTGATGGAAAAGTGTTGAGCTTATCTGAAGTCTTGGCTGGATAGTCTGTGAGGCTGGACCATCTCATCTATCAGCTTTGAAGTTGTTCTGGATGTAGAATTTTGAGGAAACTGCAACAGAGGCATTCTGAGAGTCTGGATCACCTTGGCTACTTGTCTTTATTGGTGTCTGGTCCTTTTTTTTGCTGAAAACACATACACTTTTAAAGGTAACATATATGTCTGCATTAACACAAATATGGAATGTGTTGGATGCATAAGTCAGCTAAAGATGATTTTTTTGTTTTATGTTTGAGCAAGTAAAAAGCATCTGTTAACTTTATAAGTCTGTTTGGACTGCATAACCAAACTGTCATGAGGATTCTGTAGCCAAGAAGATTTATCATGTTACATCCAGTCTCAGCTGTTCTCATGTTGAGGGATCAGCATATATATCACCTGTTCTGTAGTCTTTCTTGGCCTTTTCCCTCATGTCTGCAGCCAAGATCCTCAGGAGGTCTCCCCCAGTCAAATCTCATCTTGATTAACTTTGAAGGAATCCATAGCTTTTCATTTCCTGTGGAAACAAAAGCACAAACTCTCCCCCAGTGTAACATATTCTTGACTTTCATTCTGAAGCAAAGATATCTCTAAAGTATATAGGCTGTTTTAATTCATCAATCCCTCCCATAATCCAATGTCTCTCAGCAGCTGTTGTTTTTTTTTTGTTCATTAGCTTTCAAAAAATTCAAAGTCAACAAAGCATCATACAGGATCCAGATGCCCTGTGTATTTTCCATCTCTACATGGCTTTTTTCTTTTATATCACTTTACTCTCTTTTTAAAGACTTTATTATTTTTAAACTATTTTTTCCATGACTGTCTATAACCATTTTCTTTTCTTTCTTCAGTATCTAAGCACATTTATTTTATTTTATTTATTTATTTATTTTTTTGGTTTTTCGAGACAGGGTTTCTCTGTGTAGCTTTGCGCCTTTCCTGGAACTCACTTGGTAGTCCAGGCTGGCCTCGAACTCACAGAGATCCGCCTGGCTCTGCCTCCCGAGTGCTGGGATTAAAGGCGTGCGCCACCACCGCCCGGCTTATTTTATTTTTTTTATTAAGAAAAGTTTTCCATTCATTTTACATACCAATCAAAGATCCCCCTCTCCCTCCTCCCACCTCCCCAGCTTCCTCCTTCCAACCTACCCTCCACTTCCTCCCACAAGAAGGCAAGACCTCCCACAGGGAGGCACATCCAGTAGAGGCAAGTCCAAACCCCTCTCCCTGCTTCAAGGCTGTGTGAGGTGTCCCATCATAGGTAGCGGGCTCAAAAAAGCTCACTCATGCACCAGGAATGGGTTCTGATCCTAAAGCCAGCCTCCCCCCGCTCAAGCAGATCAAGCTACACAATTGTCTTACCATGCAGAGGGCCTAGCCCAGTCCCATGCAGGCTCCACATCTGTTGATCCAACTTTCATGAGTTCCCACTAGTTGGTTTAGTCATCTCTGCAGGTTTCTCCATCATGATCCTGATGCCCTTGCTCATAGAATCCCTCTTCTTTCTCTTTAACTAGACTCCTGGAGCTCTGTCTGGTGTTTGGCTATGGATCTCTGCATCTGCTTCCATCAGTCACTGGAGAAAAGCTCTGTGGTGACAGGGTATTCACCAATCTGATCACTGGGGTAAGCCAGTTCAGTTCAGGAACCCTCTCTACTATTTCTTGTAGTCCAAGCTGGGGTCATCCTTGGGGATTCCCAGAAACTTCCTTAGCGCCTGGTTTCTCTCTATCCCCATGATGTCTCCCTCTATCATGGTATCTCTTTTATTGCTTTCCCACTCCATCCCTGTTCCAGCTTGACCATCCCATTCCTTTATGTTCTCATTCCGTATCCCCTACACTCCATTGCCCACTCCTCATCCCCAGTTTACTCATGGAGGTCTCATCTATTTCCCCTTCCCAGGGCGATCCATGCATCCCTCTTTGGGTCTCCCTTGTTAGCTAGCTTTTCTGGAGTTGTGGGTTGTAGTCTGGTTATCCTTTGCTTTACATCTAGTATCCACTTATGAGTGAGTACATACCATGTTTGTCTTTCTGAGTCTGGATTACTTCACTCAGGATGCTATTTTCTAGTTCCATCCATTTGCCTGAAAATTTCATGATGTCATTGTTTTTCTCTGCTGAGTAGTACTCTATTGTGTATATGTACCACATTTTATTTATCCATTCTTCAGTTGAGGGGCATCTAAGTTGTTTCCACGTTCTGGCTATTACGAATAATGCTGCTATGAACATAGTTGAGCATGTGTCCTTGTGGTATGATTGAGCATTCCTTGGATATATGGCCAAGGGTAGTATAGCTGGGTCTTGAGGAAGACTAAGCATTTTAAAGCATACTATATATCTGCTCTGAACTGTAAGCCAGCCCCAGTTAAATGTTTTCCTTTGTAAGAGTTGCTGTGGTCATGGTGTCTCTTCACAGTAATAAAACCCTAACTAAGACAGAGTCCATGAGCATCATGGTGCAAAGCAGGTAGGTAGGCATGGCACTGGAGCAGTAGCTGAGAGCTCACATTCTGAGACACAATTTTTAGGAGGCAGAGAGAGCACACTGGGAATGGCGTGGGCTTTTTGAAACCTCAAAGCCAACCTCCAGCAACAAATCTCCTCCAACAAAGCCACACCTTCTAATCTTCTCAAATACTTCCACCAACTGGGAAACTAAGTATTTAAATATACAAGCCTAAGAAAGCCATTCTAATTTCAACTGCCACATTATTGTTACTCAAATTCTGACACTGTGGGAAGACACAAACATGTCTGTCTGTGCTGCTGACACAGTACATTCATGAAACCTGCATGGTTTCTTTTTGTTTCTGATTCTGCTAAGTTGTCCTCAAGTTCCCGTCTGTGTCTATTTCTAAATTCTTTCATCTATTAGACCAAGAGCTTTCAAATAAAGCTCTGTGCCTCCAGTGACAGAGAGAATCTGTCACTATTTTTAGACAGAGATTCTATTTGATGCAAAAAGTCCCTCATCACATTAGTTTTCTACCACTTTATAATAAATTGTCATATAATTGGTGGCTCAAAATTGTTAAGTTTCAAAGAAGCTCATGACAGGTCTCACTCAGTACCTGTGGCTCCTCCAGTATTTCTAACCCCTCCCCCTCCCCTAAACCTCTCTTTCCCAGGGGCTGGGTTTCTGTTTCCCTTTCCCCAACCTGATCCCTATGTAACTCAACCATTTTGGTTACACTGGTTTCTTGGCCTAGAGAGCGATGGCTCCTCTCTCCTCTTATGGTCTGATTTAGTCTGCCGGCCATGTTCAGCCCGGACTCTTCCCTCTGCCTGCTTCCTTCCTTATATCTACAATAAAAATCTTTTTCATACTTTAGGAGTAGTCTGGTCCTCCTCTTTTTATTTCATTTTTTTTCAAAAATACTTTAAAAATACATTTTTTGAATTTTATGTATAAGAGTGTTTTGCCTGCGTTCATGAAGTGTGTACTATTTGTGTGCATTGCCTGAAGAGGGCAGAAGAGGGCATCAGAGGTCCTGGAACTGGAGTTGCAGATGGTTGTGAGCTACCATGGGAACTGAACCTGGTGCTTTCAACTCTTAGGCAAGTTCTCTAACCTCATCAAAGTGATACCCTTGTATTGTTACAGTTTCTGCAGAACCGAAGTCTAGACATCCTTAGAGAGGTCCTCTGTTCAGGTTGAATCATGGTGTTAGCCAAACCATGTTCTCATCTGGTGGCTTGACTAGGTGCCAATCTACTTTCCAATTTTATCTCCTTTAGGCTATAGAATTCATGGCGGTCTGTTTGTTTGTTGTTGTTTTTGTTTGCTTTGTTTTTTTTTATTTTTTGAGACAGTGTTTCTCCGTGTAGCAGCCCTGGCTGTCCTGGAACTCAGTTTGTAGACCAGGCTGGCCTTGAACTCACAAAGATCCACTTGCCTCTGCCTCCTGAGTGCTGGGATTAAAGGCATGTGCCACTAGGCCCAGCTGGTAGTTTGTTGTCCCTGGCTGCTTCATCTCTAATTCCATTTTAAGGATTATGTCAGGCTAATCCAGTACAATACTTCTTTCTATCAAATGCAAGGTCAACTAATCTAGGGACCGTATTAACATTTGTGAAACCCATGACTGGCGAACTATTGATCCCATTGGGTGAGAATAAGACCACTACCACAATTTTTAAAAATTTATTTATTTAATTTTTTTTTTCATTTTACATACTAATCTCAGTTCCCCCTCTGTGGTGATATTTTATTTGTGTACTCCAATAAAGTTTACCTGGGGATCAGAGGAAAAAGCCAACCACTATATTAAACATAGAGCCAGGCAGTGGTAGCACACACCTTTAATCCTAGCATTTGGGAGGCAGAGATCCATCTGGATCTCTGTGAGTTCAAGGCCATACTGGGAACAAAGCCAGGCAGTGGTAGCATGGTGGCATACACCTTTAATCCCAGCACTAGTTAACCATAGAGGTCTGGAGGTCTGTACAGACACACAGGAAGTGATAGAGCTGGGCAGAGAGAGGAAGTAAGATGGCAGGGCACAGAAAGGTATATAGGCATGAGTATATAGGAAGCAGCTCTCTCTGGAGGTAAGGTGACGTTGGCTGTGGCTTGTCCTATTCTTCTGATCTCTCAGTTTTCATCCCAATATCTGGCTGTTGGGTTTTTAATAAGACCGCTTAGCAATTTGTTTTGCACTCCTTCCTCCCCTTCTCCCACCCTCCACCTCTGCCCCCCCCAACTCCTCAGAGAGGGTAAGGCCTCCCTTGGGAGTCAACAAAGTCTGGCATACTTACTTGAGGCAGGACCAAGCCCCTCCCCACTGTGTCAAGGCTGAGCAAGGTATCCCACTCTAGGAAACATATTCCAAAAAGCCATTTCATATACCTGGGATAAGTCCTGGTCCCACTGCCAGGGCTCCCAAACAGATCTAGCCACCTAACTGTCACCCACATTCAGAGAGCCTAGTTTGCTCCCATGTAGGTTCCCCAGCTGACAGGTCAGAGTCCATGAGCTCCCAATATCTCGGGTCAGCTGTCTCTGTGGTTTTCCCCATCATGGTCTTGATCTCACTTGCTCCTGTAATCCCTCCTCCCTCTCTTCAACTGAAGTCTAGGAACTCAGCCCAGTGCCTGGTTGTGTATCACTGCATCTGCTTCTATCAGTTACTGGATGAAAGTTCTATGATGACAATTAGGGTAGTCACCAATCTGATTATAGGGGAAGGTAAGGTCAGGCACCCTTTCCGTTATTGCTAGGAGTCTTAGCTGGTGTTATCCTTGTGGATTCCTGGGGATTTCCCTAGCACCAGGTTTCTCTCTAACCCCCTAATGGTTCCCTCTACCAAGATATCTCTTTTATTGCTCTCCTTCTCCATTCCTCCCTCTACTTGGCCATCTTAGTTCCTCCTGTTCCCATCCCCCATCCCTTCCCTTTTACCCCCCACCCCCACCCCAGTTTACCCAGGAGATCTTAACTATTCTCCCTTCCTGGAGCCCTCCATGTATGTCCCTCTTAGGGTCATTCTTTTTACCTAACTTCTCTGGAGTTGTGGATTGTAGCCTGGTTATCATTTGCTTTGTGTCTAGTATCCACTTATGAGTGAGTGCATACCGTGTTTGTCTTTCTGGGTCTGGGTTACCTCACTCAGGATGGGTGATTCTTTCTAGTTCCATCCATTTACCTGCAAATTCCATGATGTCATTGTTTTTGACACCTTGCAGAGGCTTCAAAAGGCAACCTCACAAGGCCACTGTATTTCCCATCAGGTCCAATCAGGGGTAAGTAAATTTCCTGTCTACACATCCCACCTCCACCTACATCCAATCAGGGGTGAGTAAACAGCCTGACGTATTTCCTGCCCACGTACTTCCTGCCCACATGTGATCAAGCACATCTGGCTCAGGTGAAGATGGATCAAAAAAACTTGTTTAGGGAAGTGAAAACATAAATAGCCCCCAGCCTTTAACTTTGGTTCTCACACAAGCACATCCTGTGCAGTTGGAGCAACTACATTTGTTAACAGAAGTAAAAACATGTAGCTTGTTTTCTTACATGAACAAAGGCCCTCAACATTCTAGAAAGTTAGACATCCTTGGGCAAATGGGGCTTCCAGGTTAGAGGCATTTTTGTTTTATAGATTTCTTTTTTTTTTTACTTTCTTTTTATTTATTCTTTGTGTCTTTCACATCATGCATCTTGATCCCATTCACCTTCCTGTCCTTTCAAATCTGCCCTCTGCTCTTGCAACCTCTCCCCCAATAAAATAACATAAAATTTGAGAAAAAAAGAAAAGAAAAATCTCATCATGAATCTTGTCCTGGAAGCTGTAGTGTGACACTGTGAGTCATGCAGTATACCTTTTTATCCATATATCTTTACTTGCAAGTGTTCATTGCAAAGCCATTGATCTGGTTCAAGGTCTCTGGCTTCTGCTACACCATCGATCCTGGGCTCTCCCTGGGGCTCCTCTTGGATATCCTGTTGTTGCCCTGTGTTGTAGAGATCCTGCAGCTTTGGCTCTATAGGACATGCCCTTCTCGTGCTCTAGCAGATCATAGATGGGATGGATGTTGGGGTGGGCCAACTTATAACCCTGGTTCTGGGCCTGGGTAGTTGCAGGGTTGATTGGCTCGATTGCTCTCCCTGATCCTCCCCACCAGGGTGAGCTCTCCAGCATTGCTTGGCTAGCTCGCCCTTTGTGGTGATGAGCAAGAGGCGGAACCAGTTCTCTTGCTTTCACAGGGACAGGGTCTGGCTCACTCACACCTACATCATTAGGACCAGTTCTACTGTGTGGCCCAGGTGCAGGGGCCACTCTCCCTAGTGTTGTAGCTGGTGAGAGGAAGGGTCGGCTCTCTCATCTGCTACAGGCAGTGAGGGGCAAGGGGCAAGAGGGGGCATCTTTCCCTCGCCCACACCTCCACATGGACAGAGGAGTAGTGGGGACTGTTCTTCCATGCTCAAACTTCGGGGCGAGCTCACCCAACCAACCGCCAACAGGGTTGGCTTTACTGTGTTGCCCAGGTTAGGTACAGAACCTGCTTTCCCAAGCGCTGCAGCTGGTGAGGGCCAGGGATAGCTCTCCTGCTCTTATGACTAAGGGGGAAGGGAGGGCGTCTTTCCCTTGCCCATGCCACCATATGGCAGATGAGGGGTGGGGAAAGATCTACCATGCTTACATTCTTGGCTCACCCTCGCCCCTGTCAACAGGGTCATCTCCATTGTGCTGCCTAGATACAGGGCCACTTCCCCCAGTGCTGCAGCTGGTAAAGGGGAGGGTCAGCTCCCTCGCCAGCTGCAGGTGATGGGGTGAGGGAGGAGAGCATCTTTCTCTCACCCTCACCACTGCTCCGCAGGTGAGGGGAGCAGTACCAGCTATCCAACTCTCGTGCCCTCAGGGCTAGTCTACAGGGTCAGCTCTATTGTGCTGCCCAGGTGAGGCGTAGGACCTGAGCACTTCAGCCAGTGAGGGATGGATGGGACAAGTTCTCCCTAGTGTTGCAGCCAGTGAGGGGCAGGGCCAACTCTGTGATGCCCAATCTGCTTGGCCTTCAGTGGTATCCAGTTCCACGGAATCAACACAGACCTTGGCTGCAACAGGGTCATGAACCCAGACATGGGCCCTGGCAGCAAGCAGCCCAGGTCCAGACATCACCATAGCCCTGGGTGGCAATCTAGCCACACTATTGGTGAAATTATTAAGGCCACTCCACGTAGTTAAAAGGGAGGTTTATTTTGTGGGGTAGCTTACAAGTGAAGGGATAGGTAACAGGATCTGGGAAAGGTGTAGCGCAGTCTGGCGGTGTTCTCTGGAGAACTCTGCTTGGTCTACCTTCAGCGTCCTGGGTCCAGGAACCAAGAGAGCCAGTGCATCTGGATCTTGGGTCTTCAGGGTCCTCTCTTGGCCCTGCCTTGTAGGCATGACAGTTACCGAAGCCTCAATGTGGGTTGGAACTTCCAGATCAAAGCTGGAATGGCTACCCACTACACCACACCCACTTCACCCCGCTCCTCACCCCTCACCTCTTTCACCTCTTCAGATATGTCTCTGTTCACTGGACATGACCCACTCTGTCTTTTTCACTTTTCCATACCACACCATACATTTGCTCACCATAATAATGCCTGACTGCCTGATACCATGATGTGCCAGGCAGGCCCATGTTTTCTCCTCGGAGCCTGGGGTGAACCTCCCCAGGCATGCGTATGGGTCGTCTTGTTCCACTCATGTTCATCATGACTCTGGGCAGAACCATGCTTTGTCCTCAGAGCCCAGAGTGGACTGCCTATAGATTTTTAAATCATAGTAATTTAAACTTAAAACATAACTTTAGCCCTCACAGAATGTGGCTCAGTAATGAAGTGCTCATCTAGTATGTGGAGAGCTCTGGGTTTAGTCATCAACACTGCCAACACCTGCCTCACAACACCCTGCCATCCCAGGAAAGCATCGCAAGCAATAACATCAGTAAAATGCATTCATTTTCGCCAAGTAATGCAACACAATCAGGGTAAGTATATCCCAGCATGCTTGCCATATTGTGTTAGCATTAGGTAGCTAGCCAGATATTAGCAGGCTTCAAGGTCACTGAAGATGTCCTCCTCCCTCATAACCGGGAGCTTACAAAATCAGGAACGGATGGAGCGTTGCCAGTGCTCACTTGCATCTTTTGAGGGTACCACACACGCACTGTGTCACAAACTCTGTTCTGCACTATGCCCTGTGTACATCATCTTTATTCTTTCTATGGATGTTACAAGGACCCCAGAGCTGAGAGTGGACCAGAGCGAGATCCCAGGAACATTAGCACTAAGTCCTGTCTGTACTCATCAGGAAGAACTTTCGGTTTTTTTTTCTTTTTTAAGGGAGAATTTATATAAAGATACTGCATACTAGGAGACAGGAATCACAGTGCTACCAAAGGGTGCGCTCATCACAGTCTGAGTCAGTGTAATTTGGAGTCCAAGCTGACTGCTGTTCTCACAGCGTGGAAAAAGATATTTATTTCTCCTGAGTCAAAGTAAAAACTGCTCTCTTGTTCTTTTTAAAAGAACATCTCAAGCTCCTGATTATGTGAGCCATACAAAATGCCTAAAGCCTAACAAAGGGAACAATTAAGTTGGTCATGGTGACTCATGACGAACTTCCCCAAAGAGAATCATTTAAATTTGATCTTGCCCAGTGAATACAAGTATGTAAACAAGCTGGAGGAGTTGGGGGTGGGTAAAACCCATGGCCAAAGACAGGAGAAGGCAAGCAATGGTATGAACTAACACGTGTGGCCAGGTTGTTGGGAGACTAATATTCAAAAGGGTTAGTTAACTACCCTATCCCCACCTCTGCCTCTGGAGTGCTGGGATTAAAGGTGTATACTTTATTCATGTATTTGTTTAGTTTTTTTTTTCCCCTGAGATGGGGTTTCTCTATGTAACAGCCCTGACTGTTCTGGAACTCACTCTGTAGAACAGCCTGGCATTGAACTCACAGAGATCTGCCTGTCTCTGCCTCCTGAGTGTTGGGAATAAAGTCATGTACCATCACTGCCTGGCTTACTGTTTTTCTTTTTTTGACAGGGTTTTGCTATGTAACTCTAGCTGTATTGGACCTGGCTATACATATAGACCAGGCTTGCCTCGAATTCACAGAGATCTGCCTACCTCTGCCTCTGGAGTGTTGATATCGATGGTGTGTGTTACCATGCCTGCCTACTTTATTAATTTTAAATGACTGATGCAGATGTTCTTTGACTTATAATTAGATTATGTCTCAAAAAATCCATTGTAAATAGAAAATATCGTAAGTATCTTGAAAACAGAGAGTATTACTGCTCCCTCACCCCCGTGATCAAGTGGTTGGCTGGGAGTGTTTCTCACGACCACTGCCAGCATCATGTGAGAATGTCATACCACACATCAGGAAAAGGGCAAAATTCAAAAGTGAAGGGCCTAGAGAGATCCTCAGCCAATGAAGTGCTTGCCACACATGCATAAGGCCCCGAGTCTGGATCCATAGCATCCATATAAAAGTTGGGTATGAAATTGGACTCAGTGGGTTAAAAATAAACAATAAATACAAAATTATAACGGGATAATATGAAGCTGGGAGGGAGCTGTGATGGGGAGGTCCTCGGGATATGAGGAGGGGAAGTTGGGGTGGACATGATCAAGATTTATGTATGACGTTTTCAAAGAATAAAAACCAAAGCAAAACAAACAAAGCCAGGTGTGTTGATGTGCAACTGTAACCCCAGCTCTGTGGCAGGGCAGAGATAGGCAGATTCCTGGAGCTCACTGGCCAGCCAGTTTAGCTGAATTAGTGATCTCCAGGTCTAGTGAGAGACCATGTCTCAAAACTAAAGAGCAACGGAGGAAGACACCTGATGCTGCCCTCTGGCCTTCACACGCTCACACGAACATGCACACGCATATGTGCATACACACACGAATTTCAAAAGTCAGCCTCTAAGTTTTACTGTGTGCCTGTTGCTGTTGCACTACTGTAAAATAAAAAAAGGAAACATTGAAGTTGAAACCACGGCAAGCCAGGTACTGCTGACAGAGCAGGAGGGCAGTTGTGTTAATTTCCTGGGGCTGTCATAACAAACTACCATGAACTGAGTTGCTTAAAACAGCAGAAATGTACTATTGGCCGGTGACCCCACTACTGACTATATTGCCATCTCCATTCCATGTTGACCACCACTACCCACTCCCATGCAGCTGTTACCACCACTGCCACCATGGCTGTCTATACGCCTGGACTTTTCGGCTATTGAGTCGGCATGGATCTTCAATGAGTTAACTCATTTCTCAGTTCTGTGGTGTTGGTCCCAGGGACCAACATCTGACAGAAGAGAGGTTTATTTTAGCTTGCTGTTTTAGGGCGTATTAGTTCATTATGGTCCATGACAGCCTGGAGGTGGAAGCTGGCCAGTACACAGAGGTGTACTGTAGCCACCGCTTCTTCTCAAGCCTTGGCAGCTCAAAAGAGAGAGCTCAGACCGGGCGGTGGTGATGCGTGCCTTTAATCCCAGCACTCGGGAGGCAGAGGCAGGCTGATGTCTGTGAGTTCGAGGCTAGCCTGGGCTACCAAGTGAGTTCCAGGAAAGGCACAAAGCTACACAGAGAAACCCTGTCTTGAAAAACAAATGAGAGAGAGAGAGAGAGAGAGAGAGAGAGAGAGAGAGAGAGAGAGAGAGAGAGAGAGAGAGCGCGCTCAGGCTGGAGCTAGAGGTGGATATAACCTTTAAGGCTCACTGCCACCCATTTCTGCTAGCCAGGCTGCAAGTCACAGTGGTCCCACTGCTTCCTAAATGGTGCCATCTAGCTGGAGGCTAAGTTCAATCACAGAAGCCTGTGTGCAGGGCACTTCACATTTAATCCATAGTGCTCCTGCATTTAAGGAGATTCTGAAGGGCGGTAACTACTGCCAGGCACAGCATGATCTCTACACCTAAAAGTGAAGTGTAGAAATTCATTACAACTCCATCCAGAAGCTCCCATTGAAATTTACAAGAGTTCTGACCTCTGACCCTGGCAGGGTAAACCTCAGGGAAAGCCTTTGGGTGGGTGGGTGGGGGCGGGGGGGGGGGGAGAGACCAGGGAAAAAGGAAGAAGGAGGGCAAATATAAGCAAAGTATGATGATCCATATGTATGAAAATATCGTAACACGCCTCCCCCCATTTTTTTTTTTACCTTCACTAACAAAAGTTAATGACAAAATATAATCTCAAGCTCCAGGATGGAGGAAACTAGTTTGGAAAAGTCTATGTGTGTGATAGGTGGATTGAAATTGGAAGTAGGTCTCCCATATACTTTTGGGATCATATGTATTTTCTGTTTATTTCAGAGGTAAGTTAAAACAGAAAAGAACTCTCCTGAGAAATTGTTTTGTTAATTTTTAAATTTAGTTAAAAATATTAAGTGAGTAATACGTAACAGACATCATTCTAGGAATAAACACCAAAGATAGACAGCCCTGGTTGGAATTTGAACTGTGACCTCCTCATCCGCTATCACTTTTAGTATATTTATATTGAACTATTTTTGAAATCTCGGTAATGGAAGCTGCTCACTTACTAACAATCTTGATTCTTTTTAGGGGATGAATTGGTTGGATTTCTCCTTGTGGTATTAATTATAACACACCTTTTTCTGCTTTCATTCCAGGTCCCTAAGAGTGTCCTTGGAAGAGTTTGAGTTTGGAGAAAAACATCTGTTAATTTCATCCTCAACACCTTTAAAAATATTTAATATGGCCTTGGGATGAGACTTGAAGTTTAATGAGAGAACTTCTGCGCAAGGCTCCAGGAGAGCCGGAGAAGGCGGGATCCATCTCCGTGGCTCCAACTGCGTTGTATACTGGTTATATCAGTTTTATCAGTATCTTCTGTTGTTTGAGAAACTCAGATTTAAAAAAAAAAAAAGAGCAGTAACTGTTGTAAATTCTTGATCATCCTTTGTTCCTCCACAAGTCACCTCAAACCAGAGGCCTGGAATAATGGTCACTGATCGCTGTCCCTGAGTGACTCTTGAGTTTTCCATTTGCAGTGAACTTTGTGAAATATGAGAACAGTAAAGAACATAGGGTCTTTCCTATTTAAGAATACCGCTGTTGTCTGGGCTGTTTTCTTTCGGCATCCTTTAGGCGTGCACTAATATTTCTGGGCATAATGATATGAATTTGTGTGGCCACAGTGAAGGATGGTAGTAGAAAATAAACGGCTCTGAACTTGGCACTATACCCCTGTTCCCGGGGGCGTTAGTCAGTAGCTCCTTTGCTTGAAGCAGGCACCAACCCATCCTCCCTCACACCACTGACTAATTTCAGCTGTCTTCAAGCCATTCCCTCCTACTGCTTCTTAGTCCGAAGGGTTTCTGTTCTCTGGTGGTTAAAGAGCTCTGCTTCATGTCCTCTTCTTTTTATTTCAGAAATTGCTATTTGTGTTTTGGTGAAAGAGCCAAGAACAAGCAATGGAGCACAGGGAAGAACTTGAATTGGGACTGTGTGCATGGAGGTGGGGATTAGCCGTGCTGGTGCAGGATGCGGGAAGAGGCGACGCAGAGACCTGTCCGGGCATTAACTGTGTGTTCACAGGGCCTTGCACAGGACCTGGCATCAAGTAACTGCTTCACAATTATTCGTTGAACACTAAGTCATTTTTATTGATTCTCATGCCATATTTTACAAAAAGTATTTGTTTGCTCACAATCAGAACAAGCAGAATATAAGTAAGACGCAAAAATTAGAACCAAGGAAAATATCAATAAGGATGAGTAAATAAGTTAAGAGGTGAATTAAACGTTTGTTTGGCTCAATCTGTTTGGGAGGCACCCAGGCAGGGGGATCGGGATCTGTCCCTGGTCTATGGGCAGGCTTCTGGGAATCCGGTGCCTGTGGTGTGACGCCTCGCACAGCCTTGGTGCAGTGGGAAGGGGCTTGGACCTGCCTAGGCTCAGTGTGCCGGGCTCTGCTGACTCCCCATGGGAGGCCTTGATTTGGGTGATGTGGGAATGTGGGGTGGCTTGGGAGAAAGGGCTGGGGGTGGGTGGGTGGGAGGAGGGAGGAGGTGAGATCTGTGGGCGGTGTGTAGAGTGAGTAGAAAATTTCTTAATAAGGAAAAATGAAAAAAAAAAGAGGTGAATTAAAAAATGAGTTATTCTATAAACCAACTTTACTGAAGCATAGTCTACTCTGCAGTTCTTTTTTTATTAAAAAGTTTTTATTGTAGTGGTTGGAGAGATGGCTCTGTGGTTAAGAGTGTTTACAGCTATTTCGGAGAACCCGAGTTCAACTGCCAGCATCCATGTTGGGCAGCTCAGAACTATGGTAACTCCAGTTCCAGGAGAATCTGATGCGTCTGACTTCTGCAGTACCAGCACTCGTGCACATACACAGACAGACAGACACACAGCCACAATTAAAAACAATAAATCTTAACTTTTCTATTACATCCATTCCTTTATTCTGCGACTGTGCCAACAGTATGCATATAGAGGCCAGAGGACAGCTTGTGAGAGTTTGTTCTCTTCTACCGTGTGGGTCTCGGCAATGGAACTCAGGTCATTAGGCTTGGCCACAATTGGCTCTAACCACTGAGCCATCTCGTTAGCTCATACTCTGTCCCTCTCAAATTTACCTTTTTACAAAAAGTTCACAGTAAATTTCAATGTATCCAAGAACTCTGTGTCCTTCTCAGGTTCCTCTAAGGGCTACATCTTTCATAACTGCAGTGTCATAATAAAATCAGGAAACGAACCTTGTTGGAATATGTGTATGGTTCTTTCTTGTTTTATCATGTGTGTGGACTTGGGAGCCAGGGAATTGAACTTGGGTCCTCTGCAATATCGGTGTATACCCTTAATCACTGACTCATCTCTCCAGCTCCATAATAATAAAAACTTCTTAATAAAAAAAATTGCAGAGTAGACTCTGCATCAGTAAAGTTGGTTTTCAGGACAACTGAGGGTTTTTAAATCCACCTCTTATTTGCTCGTCCTTATTTATATTTTACTGGTCCCACCCCAGCTGGGATGCAGAACTGTCTGTCTCTCCAAAGACCTCTTTGTGCTTCCTCTTTAAAGTTACAGCTGTCTTCCCCTCCCACCACCCCTCATCTTAGCAGTCACTAGCTGGATTAGCCTGTTTTCCATCTCTGGAATTTGCCATATTAAGAATGTTGTATGAATAGATCATACAGATAGGACTATGTTTATGCTTCTTGGCCTGCTTTTCACTTAGTGTAATGCTCTCCAGGGCTATGTTCTTCAGTACTGGATTTCTTTCTTTTTATTACCATTTAGTATTCCACAAAATAGAATTTAGCACAGTTTATTTAACTATGCACAGAATAAGGAACATGTTCGTGGTTGCCAGGTTTTGGTGATTATAAATAAAGCCATGGTGCTTGTATACAGGCTTTTATACAGAGGTAATTTTCACTTCTCTAGTATTTGCACCCAGGGATATAATTGCTGGTGTGTGTGTGTGTGTGTGTGTGTGTGTGTGTAGTACAGGTCAGACTCAAGTTTACTGTCAGATCAGGCTGGCCTTGAACTTGTGATCCTCCTGTTTCAGGCTACCAAATAATTGGGATTGGTGCATTTAGTTTGATAAGAAATTGCCTGACTGTGAACATTCTTCTATGTTCCTTCCCTCAACAATCCAGCTGCTCTCTATCTTTGACAGTCTTTGGTATTGCATTTCTCTTCTTTCTTTCTGGCTTTTTGAGACAGGGTTTCATTGTGTACCGCTGGCTGTCCTGGAACTCACTCTGTAGACCAGGGTGGCCTCAAACTCACAGAGATCCACCTGCCTCTGCCTCCTGAGTGCTGGGATTAAAGGCATGGACAACCACTGCCCGGCTGCATTTATTTGTTTATTTTTCCTCTCTCTCTCTCTCTCTCTCTCTCTCTCTCTCTCTCTCTCTCTCTCTCTCTCTTTTTCTTTTATGGGCATGTGCCTCTGTGCATGTAGAGGCCAGAGGTGGACCTCGAGATTCTTCCCCTATGACCTTCCATCTCATCTTTTGAGAAAGGGTCCCTTTACTGACCCTGCATTGCAGCGTTTCTTGGCTAGACTTGCTTGTTTGTGAACTCTGTGGCTCTGCTTGTAGCTGTTCTGCAGTACTGGGGTTAAAGGCATGGGCCACCAAACCCATTTTTTTATGGGTGTTGGGGGTCTGAACTGAGGTTCTTCATGTCTGTGAAGCAGACACTACTCACAGAGCTGTTTCCCCAGCCTGTTTGTTTTGATTTTAACTGCTGTAATAGGTGTGTGTGGTTTTTCTTTGTTAGCACCTTGCGATCTTATTTGCATTTCTTTAGTGGCTAGTGATATTGATATCCTTCATTGGTTTTTAATATTTCCTCCCAAAATTTCTTCCTTTTGAACAATGAGAGTCATCTGAGACCACATTTTATTTCTCATGCTTATTACTTAACATCCTTCTGTCCCCCCCCCAACCCCCAGCATCTCACACCGACAGTAGCCTGAAGAAGGAGGGCATGTGGTTAGGAAGAAACCCTCCCACCCCCAGGTCTCTGTCCTTTCTTGTAGGCAACATGGAGGTCCTTGTGCTCATAGGGCTATGGAAATCAGGAATGTTAAACACGCAGGGCTGTCTCTTCAAAGGGAGAGATGTACGACCTGTTTTCTGTCTAGAAGACTGGGAACAGAGGTGGTTAATAGTTTGGTGGTCTTTGTCCTAAAGTATGACCCAGACCACATCAGATCCTCCCCCAGACCCTTAAGATGTCATATATAATCAACCTATAGACTCCATCTTTATGGAAGATGTCACATGTACTTTATGAAGAGTTTTGGTGGAGTCATACCTTAAGCTTTATCGTGCACATGGGGCTGAGTTAATTATCACCAGAAAACTTTCCCCCAATTGTGCTGTACTTAAATATGCCTAAAATAAATTTCTGTTGTCACACTCCCTAATTTTGAACCAACACTGGCTACTGAGTCATGTTGAACCAGACTTCTTTCTTTCCTCACTTAGATAGACACTCTGCTGGCTATGGTGGTCACAGAGACCACCCCACACCTTCTGAAGCCCCCTCCCCCATTCCATAGCTCTGTCTTTTCTGAAGCCCTCCATCCCCAGGTCTCTGTCCTTTTTGATTTCTCATATTTAGACACAAAGGGTGCTATTGTTTAGGATGACTTGGGTCTCATCAGGATAGTGATAACACCAGGAGTTGGGGCTCCTGTCACAGAGCCTGGGCCAGATTTCACGCTCTCTTTAGGCAGCAAACATGCACACTTCAGCTTCCTGGAATCATAATGATAAAACATAGAATGGTATCCTGCCTGGGGTCCTTGGTGGAGAAGTAAGGTAGACCAACTATTCAAACAATTTTCATATTTTTCTTTTTTAGTAATATTTTTCACTTGTGAGTTTTGACTTTTGTTGTTGGATTTTTTTTGTTCTGAGTTGTTTGTTTTTGAGACAGGGTCTTAGTTTAAGCTGCCTTCATACTTACTGTGTAACTCAGGCTGCCTTTAAACTCCTAATCTTCTTTCCTCTGCATCCCAAATTCTAGGATTGTAGGCATGTGCTATCATCTGTAGTTAGTGGGTAACATTTTCAAATATGTACACAATGGTACCTTGATCAGTTTCACCCCCATTCTCCCGAGTCTTCTTTTGCCTCCTACTTTCCTTTCCCCTCCTCTCCTCTCCCCCTTTCGTTTTATGTTATATATATTTAAATCTAAATTCACGTAGTGATGCAAGACTTGCAGCTTTATGAGCTCTGACCCTTCTGCAGCTGATGTTATCTTCTTTCTCTTGTACCAAAGGCCACACAGAGGAATCTCAAAAGCAGCCACCACAAAGACCAGGTATAGACCCCAACTCTGAAGCATCATCACCAGGGCCTCCCACAGACCTGCTTCTCTCACTGTGGTCCACATGGCAACTGAACCAGCTCCTCTCCTTGGGAGCCCTAGTGGTCATCCAGCTCTTGTAGATCTCATTCTAACAGGGCATGACACCCTCAGATGGATGTCCATGCTAAGGGTGCAGGCCAGAGAGGGAAGCCCAGAATAGAAATTGAGGGCCCAAACATGTGCCGTTGATGATACCTTTCAAGGCCATGCTGCAGGCCACATCCACTGCTGGGGACTCTTATCTTCTTGAAGCCAGCTCAGGAAGACAAGTATCTCTAGGATCTTCCACACAGTTGTCCTTGACATGAGCCTGTTGGGACTTACTTCAAATGACATCTGTGTCCCAGCCCTTCCGGACTCTCATAGTTGAGGTTTGAGCTGTAGATAAAGCACCATCCAGATGTGGGTTATGTGGTTATCAGAAAGGATGGACTCTCCATCACATGGAAAGCCCAGAATCCCCTGGTGTAGCTTTATCTTGAATCTTACAGCCCCAAATCTTCTGGAGGGAATGGGGCTCCCACTCAGCCATGATTTTACAGCCCCTTTGCACCTCTGCCTTCCCCTAACTGAGAAACTTCAGCCCGGAGCTGAGCCCTCTTGGCTCCCCTCCTCGCCTCCATGCCTGCTGAGTCATGATTCACTTTTGGCTGAGTTCTACAGACCCTTTCTGAGCTCTCCAAGTTGAGAACAGTGATCTCCACCCCACCCTTCCAGGAAAACTCTCACACTCTTTCTGCCCTGCGCACACTCAACTCTTTTGCGCTCTCCCAGGGCACAGCCATCTGCCAGTGTTACTCCGAGGTTCTCATTCTCTGCCAACTCTTGGGTCTCTGTGTCCCAGGTCAACGCCCAGGTAAGTTTCTGTTTGGCCCCTGAGGCCATGCCCTACCATTTTCTGTGTCAAAAATGAAGGATGGCTTGATCATTCAAACAGGAGAGAACTGCACCGATCCATCTTGAGATCTCACTGTGAGGCTGTAAGAAGAGGTGGGACCCAGTGGCTGTTTCCCAGTGGTGCAGAAAAGCTGGTCTGTGTAGGAGTAGCAGAACATGGGACAGTCCCACAGCAGCCAGTACCATGTCCCCATCAGCAGGGTGCAGTAGGGAGCTTGACCCTCAACTTTGGAGTTGTACCTCTTATCTTGTTAGTAGTCAAGGCCTGTCTAAGGGTTGAAGGTAGCTTGATGAAGACAGCACAGATGAATCATGGTTTGCTTTGCTGTTTAAAAGGCTTGTACTGTTATGGGGGAGGGTCAAAATGGTGATGTGTTAAGTATTTTCTTTTTATTATTTGTAAATAAAAATTTAATTAATAAAAATATTTAATATTTGAGAGTTTGATACACCATGTTTTGATAATATTTGCCCTCCCACAAATCCTCCTAGATTATTTAGCTTTGTGTGTGTATGGTGAATGTATGTGATATATGTGCACATGTGTGCAGGCATGTGCAGCCATGCAAGAGTTTGGAGGCCAGTAGACGATGTCTGGTGTCCTGTTCTATAGAAATAGGTTCTCTCACTGAACATGGAACTAGGTTGGCAGTGAGAAAGCCCCAAAGATCCTCCTGTCTCAGTCTCCTACCCTCACCCAGTGTGGGGGTTACAGGTGTGTATGAAGCCATGTCCAGCTTTTCATGTGGGTGCCAAGGATTTGAACTCAGGTCCTCCTGTATGAGCAGTAATTGCTCTTATCAGCTCAACTCCTTAAGTGCTTTATATATGTTAGCTAATTTAACTCCTGTAATAAGATTTACATTACTTATTCTCAACAACTTATAATTTCCTGACAGTTTTAAGGCATAACTGTGATGGGGTGCAGGGAGGGGAGTTGGTTGGCTTCTTTCCACATGCCATTCCCTTCCTGAGGATGAACATCCATTCTCCCTAACTTGGGTGGAATGACTAAAGTACCATATTGGATAGGTAAGTTTGGAAGGAGAAAACGGGCATTCTTCTTTAGGCACTGAGTTGTAGAGGGTTTAACTCTACATGGGCAAGTCTGTGAAGGCCCAGCTCTGCATGTGCCGGGTGAGTCTTGTTAGTGTCTTGTTGGAGGCTTATGCTGCTCTCCCATCTCTGAACAGCATCCTCGACTCCAACTTTGTCAGCACCAACCGTACTTTGTTTATTATCTCTATCATCACTGGCTAGAAAAAAGGAAGGGGTGTGATTTTTGGAGAATCTTAGCACCGTCGCTGCTCTTTATCTCAAAAATTCGAGAGGGTTTATTTATTTCAAGTTTTTCTTAGGAAAAAAAGGTACCCCGTTGACTGGTCATTCATAAGAGTTCCACTAGGTGGCAGTCACACTCTGTCACAAACAATCCCACAGTTGTACTAAGGAATAAGTCAATAGGAAGTCAAACTGAAACCTGAAAAACTGATCTCCATGGTGAAGCAAATTCCCTACTTTCTATGATGGTGCATAATTCTGGGGTCAGCAGTCATGCTGTTTAGGTCATTCTGTACATGTTGGTCTCCTCCATTGTAGTAGGAAGAATCTGCAATACTGAACCAAAGGTATTGAGAGGAGCAGTTCTGTAAGAACATGGAAGCTACTGTACAGTAATTGCTGGGCAGATGCTAAGAATGCAAAATTATTATCCCAAATTTTCAGACAAAGAGTCTATAGTGAAGGCGTTTAGGGGAGTAACTGAAATTCATCTGCTGGGATGCTGTCTGAATTGCTGCAGGAAATTGTCCAAATGAGCATTATTTTTTTTCTAGAAAGAAAGGATGAAAGGAGGTCATACCCCTTCACCCTGTCTAGGAAGATGTGGTGATGCACATAAGTGTTAGAAGGACTGCTACTTGAGTGCAGGTTTCAGGTGTGTAGCTGTAGGGTCCTGAGCCAGGGGACAAGCTGCAGATGATGCATCACAAGCAGAGTTAGAGCAGGATTGAGTCTCTAACACTTAGAATAGAAGGGGAATGATGCGGTTGATGAAATAGAGAGTCTCTGTGCTTGGAAATTCTCTCTCTATTGCTTAGTTATGTTCTCATTATGACAGCAGCAGCAGCATCACCTAGCAACATCAAAGCATCATCTTCATTATCATCATCATCAGCAACATCAAACATTATGCTAATTATCTGGAACTGTCGCTTGCCAGCCTGTATTTGGAACAGTATTGCTAGGCGGGACTGTTGCAACAGTCTTGGTACCAAGACAGCCACTTGGATACACATACTAGCAATGTGACCTGGGGCAAATTACTGAACTTAAGTGGTTTTGGTGTCCCATCTCTACGTGGGGATAGTTATAGCACATATTTCATAGGGTTGTCTGATATTCACGAGTTAGTCTATGGTTTGCAGCAAGTACTAAGTGAGAACAGTAATTAAAATGAGGAAACAAGGCACACAGAATGTGAGTTCTAACTTTCTCAAAGTTATGGAAGTAATGATAAGGTTAGGGCTTAAAACTAAGCAGATCATCTATAGAGTTCATATTCCTAACCACTAATCAGGGCCCACTAGACAACTGAGATCCAATTTTTAGTAGAGAAGTAAGAAGGCATGATACTCGGAAGACATAGCCCATTCATTAATTCGTTCATTCATTCATGCATTCACTCATTCAGTTTCTGAGCTCAGTTGCTATTCTATATAGTTTATAAAATTAACTCAGTTTTGTTAAGCTAACTGTCCCAGTTTAGTGCTGAGGTGGAATTCTGTCAATCAACTCTGCAGCCAGTTCCTTGTTTTCTTGATATTACTGAGATTATTTCACTTCATTTCAAAAACAAGAATCATATCTCTGCACACGGACTCACCCTGTGATGAACAGGATAAGATGAATATGACCATCTTTATAGGTTTTTCATTATTAATTACTAAAGAATCACCAGAAAGTCCAAATACTAAAAATTTCTCAACCCTTTCTTTTCTTTTTTTTTTGAGGCAATGTTGCTGTATAATCCAGGGTAGCCTTGAGTTTATGATTCCCATTCAGCCTCTCTCTCTCTCTCTCTCTCTCTCTCTCTCTCTCTCTCTCTCTCTCTCTCTCTCTCTCTCTTTCGAGACAGGGTTTCTCTATGTAGTTTTTGTGCCTGTCCTGGATCTTACTCGAGCTCTCAGAGATCCACCTGTCTCTCCCTCCCGAGTGCTGGGATTAAAGGCATGCACCACCACCGCCCGGCTAATGAAATGATTCTTGAGATATTCTACTAAACTCACAGATCTATGCCTCATCCAGTCATCATTAAAGGGGCTTTCTCTGGCAGCTGACGGTAGCAGACGAAGAAACCCTCAGCCAAACATTAGGTGGAGCTCCTGGAACCCCATGGAAGAAGGGGAGCAAGGGTTGTAGGAGCCAGAGGGGTTGAGGACACCAGGAGAACACAGCCCACAGAATCAACTAAGCGGGGCTCACAGGGGCTCACAAAGACTGAAGCAGCAATCATGGAGCCAGCCTGGGTCTGTGCTAGGTCCTCTGCATGTATGTTATGGTTGTGTAGCTTAGTATTCTTTTGGGACTCCAAACAGTGGGAATGGCAGACCTGCTCTTGGGACCCTTTTCCTCCTCCTGGGTTGTCTTGTCCAGCCTTGATGTGAACGTTTATACCCAGTCTTATTGCATCTTATTGTGTTGTGTTGACTGATATCCCTGGGATGTCTGTTCTTTTCTGAAGGGAAATGGAGGAGCAGTGGACCTGGGGGAGAGGGGAGGTTGGGGAAGGGGCTGGGAGGAGAGGAGGGAGGGAAGGCTGCTGTCAGGATGTATTGTATGAGAGAAGAATAAATAAAAAGAAAAGGGACAAAAAGAAAAGTGAAGATTTGGAGTTAGGGTCAGGTGGCGGTGGTGCATGCCTTTAATCCTAGCACTCGGGAGGCAGAGTCAGAGGTGAATCTCTGTGAGTTCAAGGCCAGCCTGGTCTACAGAGTGAGATCCAGTACAGGCACCAAAACTACAGAGAGAAACCCTGTCTCGAAAAACAAAAAAACAAAATGAAACAAAAAAAAGGTTTGGAGTTAGGATCCATGAGTATTAGCAAGCATGAGGTGTTTGTCTTTGGGTCTGGTTCCTTCACTCAGTATAATATTTTCTTATGTGGTCTATGTACCTATAAATTTTATGATTTCATTTTTCTTTACATGTGACTAGAATTCTTTTGTGTATATGACCCATGTTTTCATTATCTACTCATCAGTTCAATAACATTTAGGTTATTTTCATTTCTTAGGTGTAGTAACAATGAACAAGGTTGAACAATTACTTGTGGGGTAGGATGTCAAGTCTTAAAATCTTAACAAGATTTCTGAAATCTTATTCAGAAAACTGAAATATTTCTGTGTAGCTTATCTTACTATAACGCAATAAATCATATAACAAATCTCAAGTAATTATAAAAACTCATGAGGATTAAATAACACATTACTGAATGATGAAATCAAGAAATAAGGACTCAAAAAAGAAATAAAGATATTCCTGGAATTAACTGAAAGTGAGAATACAGCACAACAGAACCCCTGAGGACACGTTAAAGCAGTCCTAGGAGGGATGTTTATAGCTCTAAGTGCTTCCATTGGAAAAAAAGCCAGAAAGAGCACAAATAAGTGAGTTAGCGATGCAACTCAAGAATCTGGAAAAAAAGAACAAACCAAACTCAAACTCAGTAGACAGCAAGAAATAGTAAAAATCAGAACAGAAATGAATGCAATGGAAACAAAACAGTACTCAGAATCAACGGATCTAAGGTCTCGTTCTTTGAGAAGATAAATGAGACCAACAGGTCCTTGACTGAATTAACCAAAAGGAAGAAGGGGAGGAGCTAAACCAGATGAATCAGAGATGAACCAGGAAGCATCACAACAGATACCAAAGAAATCCAGAATATTATAAGAGAATACTGTAAAACATATACTCCATTAAGTTAGAAAACCTGAAAGAAATGGATGAATTTCTCCATTAATCAAAACCACCAAAGTTAAACCAAGGAGATAACAGCAACTTAAACATCCCTACAACAATTAGGGAGATGGAAATAGTAACAAAACCTTCTGACTCAAAAAAAAAAAAAAAAAAAAAAAGCCAAATAGACTCAAAGCAAAATTCCACTTTTTCTTTGTATTTATTCTTTGTGTCTTTTACACCATGCATCACAATCCTGTTCTTTTCCCATCCCTGCTATATATCTGCCCTCTGCCCTTGCAACCTGCCACTGCCCCCTCGACTCTCCACCCCCCTTGATAAAATTTAAGAGAAAAAAGAAAGAAGAAAAAAAAGGGGGAGGGGAATCTCATCATGGAAGCTGTAGTGTGACACAGTGAGTCACACAGCAAACCCCTTTGTCCAAACATCTTTACTTGCAAGTGTTCATTGCAAAGAGTCATTGGTCTGGTTCAAGGCCTCCGGTTTCTGCTACACTATCGATGCTGGGCCCTCACTGGAACTCCTCTTGGGCATCCTGTTGTTGCCCTGTGTTGTGGAAATCCTACAGCTTTGGGTCTGCAGGTCAGGTCCCTTCAAGTGCTCCAGCAGATCACAGATGGGGTGGATATTGGGGTGGGACAACCCATAACCCTAGCTCTGGGCCTGGGTAGGTACAAAGTTGGTCAGCCTGCCTGTTCTCCCTTGTCCTCACCACCAGGGTGAGCTCTCCTGCATTGCCTTGGCAAATTCACCCTTTGCAGCTTTGCGCAAGAGGAGGGGGCAGTCCTCCTGCTTTCACGTCCTCAGGATCAGATCTCCCACATCGACACCCTCAGGACCAGCTCTACTGTGTTGTCCAGGTGTGGCATAGGGGCCACTCTCTCAAAACGCTGCAGCAGATGAGGGACAGGGACAGCTCTCCTGCTCTTATGACCCCAGGGCTGGCTCTCCCATCTGCCTCAGGCATTGATGGGTGGGTGGGTGGATGGGGGAACACATCTCTCCCCTGCCCATGCCACCACATGAACGATGAGTAATGGGGGCAATTCTCCTATGCTCACAACTTGGAGCTGGCTCAACCACACCTTTGCCACCAGGATTGGCTCTATTGTGCTGCCCAGGCGAGGGGCAGGGCCTACTCTCCTGAGTGTTGCAGCTGGTGGCAGGCAGGGGCAGCTCTCTCTCCCTTCTGACCTCAGGGTCAGCTCTCCCACCCTTCAGGCATTGATGGATGAGGGGGTTCTCTCTCCTGCACACACTGCCACATGACAGATGAGTAATGGAGACAGCTCTCCCATGTCCACAACTTCGGGACTGGCCAGAATTCTACTGGACTGGCCAGAATTCTACTTTTAATGAAGATTTACAACCAATATCTCTTAAATTATTTAAAAAATAGAAACAGGAAGAATTTCTAAAATCCTTTACAAAGCCAGTGTTTCTTTAGCATCAAAGCCAGGTAAAGACGCAATAACAACAAAAAAGAAAACCATAGGCCAATATCCCTGATGAACATAGTTGCCAAAATCCTCAATAAAATACCTGTGAAATGAATATAAGCATATATACATAAAACAGATCACCTACCACCATCAAATTGCCTGAGATGTAGTGATGTCTCAACTGGCATAGGTCAATAAATATAATAAATTATGTAAATGGACTTAAAGATAAAGGTCACAGGATCACCTTAATAATTCCAGAAAAGACTTTTCACAAAATCCAATTATGGCTTCATGATAAAAGTCTTAGAGAGAGTAGGACTGGAAAAACATGCCTCAGCATAGTAAAGGCTGTATACGAAAAATCCACAGCCAACATTATCTTAAATGGAGAAAAACTGAAAGAAATCTTATCAAAATCAGGAATGACACAGAGCTGTCCACTCTCTTTACTCTTTTTCAGTACAGTGCTTGAAGCACTAGCTAGAGCAATAAGGCAAGAAAAGGAAATTAAAAGAATACAAGTTGGAAAAGAAGCAAAATTATCCCTATTTACAGGTAACATAATATTATACATTAGAGATGTATGTTTTCTATTTGAAAACAACACTTTTAGACAAAATTAACAGTAGCCTTTATATGTAGCAATAGCAAGCACACAGAGCAAGAGATCACTGAAGCATTCTCATTCACACTTGCCTTTCACATTACTTCCAGAAAACAAAATATTTAGAAATAAACCTAATCAAGGAGGTGAAAGACCTCTACAACGAAAGAAAATTAAATTTCTGAAGAAAGAAATGGAAGTGTAGGAAAGGACTTTCTAAAGAGGACCCATTTACCCAGGAAGCAAGGTCAACAATAGACATGTGACCTCATAAAACTAAAAAGATTCTGCTAAGAAAACAACCAACTGAATGAAGAGGAAATGGGAAGAGAATCTTTGCCAATTACACGTATAATAAAAGATTAATATTCATAGTATATAAATAATTAAAAAAACAAAAAATCATAACAAATGGCCCAATTTAATATTGAGATACAAAACCATTTATCCATGGAGCTTGGGGAAGGAACTGTCTTGGTTGGGCTCAGATGGAAAAGCTTGTGCCAGCAGGTAGATGCTGCTCCATCAACATGGACAAAGGAGACCCTACCAAGCTGGGGACTCTTCCTGCAGACTTGCTTGGAAGAGCACAAGATGAAATACCCTGACTCCTTGGTCAACTTTGATGAGTTCTCAAGGAAATGCTCTGAGAGATGCAAGACCATGTCTGCAAAGGAAAAGTTGAAGCTTGAAGATATGGCCCAAAGCGACAAAGCTCATTATGATGTTCCACCTAGAGGTGATTAGAAAATAAAGAAAAAAGACTTCAGTGTTTTCCCCAATCCTAACAACAGTGAGTGAGACTTCTCTTTTCTCCGAATTCCCTCAAGCATTCATCGTGGTTGTTTTGTTGATCTTTACCCTTCTAACCGGGATAAGAAGAAATCTCAAAGTTGTTTTAATTTATGTTTCCCTAGTTACTAGGAATGAACCCCCCTCCCCCCTTTTGTTTCAAGACAGGGTTTCCAAGACTGGCTAACCTGTAACTTGCTCTGTAGACCAGGCTGGTCTCAAACTCACAGAGATCTGCCTGTCTCAACCTCTCCAGTACTGGGATTAAAGGTGTGGCCACCACTACCCAGCAAAGAATATTTTTTGAAATATTTCTTTGACATTTTTTTTCCTTTTTCTTTTGAGAACTGCCTGCTCAGGTCCCAGGCCCACTTTTCCAATTGGTTATTTAATTTTTTGAGTCTTTTTCTTAAGTTCTTTGTGAAAGGACCAGGCAGATGCCATAACATGCTGCTTCTCTCAGAGATCAGGGCTCAATTTCAGTTTCCTGAGACTTGAGCAAGCAGTTTCTGGGAGGGCCATGAACAAAAGACATAGTCCTTGAAGTAGTTCCCTTTCTCCATGTACTCTGACCACTCAAGGTTCAGCCAGTTGTTTACTGTCTGGGACTCCTCACCAACCTAGAGCTCTGTGCATGAGTCAAGGACAGAGCCTGGGCCACTGAATCAACCTCCACAGTCAGTATGTGCTAGGCCAGCCAGCCTCCATGACAGCTCAAGGACAAAGCCTGGGACTTGTCTAGGACTGCCCCAAAATGGTAACTGTAACCCCCAACTAACCCTAGCCAATTAAAAGTTACTAACATGATTGCCACTCACATCAACCAATCCTGAGTCTGTTCCCATGTGGTCTGTAGACCCCAAGCCCCCTTTGCTTTAAAAATCCTGCCCCATTGCTACTTGGGGTCTCTCCTGCTCTGTTGCAGCATCAGACAGATGGAGAGTCCCTAGTTAACTTGTAGTACAAAGACTCTTTGCTTTTGCATCGGATTCGGTCTCTTGGTGGTCTTTGGGGCACCCTGGGTACAATACTTTGTATATTCTAGATATCAGTCCTCTGTCAGATATATAGCTGGTAATGAATCTCTTCCATTCTGTGGGCTTCCTCTTCACCTGGTTGATTGTTTCTTTATTTGGGCAGAAGAGTTTTAGTTTTATGAAGTTCCACTTGTTAATTGTTGACCTCAATTCTTGCAGTCCTATTCAGAAGGTCCTTTCCTACACCTGTGTCATGTAGGGTACTGCCTATGTTTTCATTTCACAGTTTCACTCTCATGTTTAGGTCCGTGATCCATTTGGAGTTAATTTTTGTGTAAGTGATAGATAGAGATCTAATTTCGTTCTGAATGTGGACATCCAGTTTCCCCAGCATCTTTTGTTAAGGATGCTTTCTTTTATCCAGCATATGTGTTTGGCACCTTTGTCAAATATTAAGTAGATGAAGTTAGGCGTACTCATGTTTGGGTCTTTTATTTTGTTCCTTCACTTTACATGTCTGTTTTTGTGGCAGTACCGTATTATTTTTATCGTGATGGCTCTGGAATATATCTTGAGATGGTAACCCTTCAGCATTATTCTTTTTACTCAGGATTGTTTTGGCTGTCTGGGGTCTACGGTTCCATATGAATTTTAGGATATGTTTTCTTTTTCTTTCTTTCTTTCTTTCTTTCTTTCTTTCTTTCTTTCTTTTTTTTTTTTTTTTTTTTTTTGGTTTTTCGAGACAGGGTTTCTCTGTGTAGCGTTGTGCCTATCCTGGAACTCACTCTGTAGTCCAGGCTGGCCTCGAACTCACAGAGATCCACCTTCCTCTGCCTCCCAAGTGCTGGGATTAAAGGCATGTGCCACCACCACCTGACTAGGATCCGTTTTCTGTTTTTGTGAAGAATGAGATGGGGATTGCATTGAATCTGTTAATAGCTTTTGGGTGTTGCTTTTTATCTACATACTGAATTCTTTGAGGAGGTGTCTATGCCCCGTTCTTCCTTCCTCTGTTCTTTCTCTTCTATATACATTCCTTGTATAACAGAGCTTAGTGTATTAGAGTTATCATTAGTGTTGGAGAATCCATAATTCTGTCACTTTTTAAATTAATATCTTACTGAATAGCCTACAAATATTTAATGAACAATATTTTGTCAAGAATACTAACTAGACACTGGAAAGTCCCAGTTGATAAAGTGATTATAAATACTTATTTGGAGCTGACCATGGTAGCACAAGTCGTTAATCCCAACACTTGGGGAAGGGGAGCAGAGGCAGGTGGATCTCTGTGAGTTCAAGAGGTCTACAGAGAAAGTTCCAGGACAGCCAGAGTTGTTACACAAAGAAATCTTATCTCTAAAAATCAATAAATAAATCATACATGCATAAATATTTATTTATTTGGTAGAATGACATTTCTTTTACACAGAGGCAAGATCACCGGTGAAAACTGTTACATAGATTAATAGGTGCATTTGAGATAGGACCAAGAACAGAAGGTTTACTTTTTGGTGGCTCTTTTCCTTGGACTCTTTTTGTAGTTGCTTATTCTTTTTTTGACCTATCTAAATATAGATATCTGGAAAATAAATATTAAGTAGGCATTATTTTTGTGTCTGTCTTGTGTGTATATAGGAGTAAACATGATTTTATTCAAAAGTAATTAGAAACTGGGTGTGATGGTTTGTGACCCCAGCACTTAAAAAGTCAAAGCAAGCTGGGCGGTGGTGGCGCACGCCTTTAATCCCAGCACTCGGGAGGCAGAGCCAGGCGGATCTCTGTGAGTTCGAGGCCAGCCCGGGCTACCAAGTGAGTCCCAGGAAAGGCGCAAAGCTACACAGAGAAACCCTGTCTCGAAAAACCAAAAAAAAAAAAAAAAAAAAAGTCAAAGCAGGAAGATTACAAAATTTGAGGCCAGTCTAAGCTATTTAGTAAATACTGACTACAAAAAAAGAAAGAAAGAAAGAAAGAAAGAAAGAAAGAAAGAAAGAAAGAAAGAAAGAAAGAAAGCAATTGAAAAGTATAATGAATCTCAGGATTTCATTTTGCATAAGCCCCAAGGTAGAAAACAACCCAGTGAAGCTTTTGTACTCTTGAGGGATGATCACTTCCCCTAGGTGACCTATTAGCTACCTTCTCTTCTGTCGCTGTGGGGGAATCAATCTAAGAGGCATCCTGCATGGATTGAAGTCACACTGGCCTTTATTTTGTCACCCTTTTCTTTTTGCTACTATCTGTATTGCTAAATAGCTAGATGTTTTCTACTTCTGAGTCATGCCAAGGAGAGCCACAGGGGTAAAACTTCTGGAGCTGCTGTCGTTTCAGGCCTGCTAGAAATCAGGTGGGTGAAAAAAGATGGGCTGCATTTCAGTGACCAGGACTTCCTTTCTTTCCAAAAATACATTTGCTTGTTTATGTGTATAAGTGTGTATTTATGTGTAGAAGTGTGTGGGTGTGTGCATAACACAGCACACCTATAGACGTCAGAGGACAACTTGCAGGAGTCGGTTCTGCTTCTACCATGTGGATCCTGGGCATCAAACTCAAGTCACTGTGCTTGGTGGCAAGTGTCTTACTTAACTTGCAGAGCCATCTTGCTGGCCATGATCAGGATTTTCTGGTAGCTCACAGCACAGTTTGAAATCACTGAGAAGAGAAAAAGGGGTATTGAGACCAATGAGGACAGTGGTTGAAGACACCCTGTCAAGAACAAAGGCTGGTATTTAAGAAGAGGAACCACGCTGTGAGAGGTAGGCTGTGAGTCAAGAAAGAGCTTACCGGAGTGTAGAGCCTTCTGGGATAGTTGGATTTAATTGTGGATTAAGATTAGTTTGGCAGTAAACATCTATGAGAAGTAATTTGTTTTTGACAGTGAAAAACAGCTTTGTAGATCAAGCAGACACAAGGACATAAATCAGGCAGTGTGACCTAAAATAAAGAAGCAGAAATGATCCGGTTATTAAAAAAGGAAGGAAGAGAACAAATCTGAAGTGATTAATAAAATATTATATTCCCTCTAATTTGCTCAGTTGGATCCCTGTCCTTTTGAAATACTGAAAGAACCTTAATTTCTAGTTTGGATGGTTTTACTAATTATTCATTCAGCGAAGACCACTTCAGCTTCTATTGTGTTCCCACATTGGTGCTGGATGTTGAGCATTCCTGTTCTTCCCTCATGGACCTTGGGCCTGTTTATGGGAGACAGAGCAGAAGGCTGTAGTGTGCAGCTGCCTAGGGAGAGCCAGATGGAAGGGCCACTGAAGGAGGGGTGCTCTTCAGAGAAGTGCTGAATTGGAAGAGAAATGAAAAAGTGGGGCGCTGAATTAAGGGCCTGCCATTTTCTATCTATCAGGGTCTGGATCAAAGATTCCCTGAGAATGAAAACTCACGGTGTATCTGTGTGAATAGCTTTTCCTTGTAAGGACTTCTGCTTGGTATGTGGGTAGAGCCCATCCAAACTGTAAAAATACAAACGAGTTTTTATAAATTTATTTGTTTATTTTACATCCCAGCAACAGTATCCCCTACCTCCTCTCCTCCCAGTCCCTTCTCTTCTGCCTGTCCCCCATCCACTCCTCCATTTCTATTCAGAAAAGGGCAGGCCTCCCATGAATATCAACAAAACATGGTATATCGAGTTGCAGTAAGACAAAGCACCTCCCCTTGTATTAAGGTCGGGCAAGGCAACCATATGAGGAATAGGTTCCCAAAAGCCAGCAAAAGAGTCAGAGACAGCCCCTGCCCCCACTGTGAGGAGTCTCGGAGGAAGATCAAGCTACACAACTGTCACATATGTGCAGAGGGCCTAGGTCAGTCCCATGCAGGCTCCCTGGTTGTCAGTTCAGTCTCTGTGAACTTCTATAAGCACAGGTTAGTTGGTTCTGTGGGTTTTCTTATGTCCTTGACTTTTCTGGCTCCTACAATCCTTCTTTCCTCTCTTCTGCGTAGGATTCCTGATGTTCTTCTGTGGGTCTCTGCATCTGTTTCCACCAATTGCCGGATGAAGGCGCTCTGATGACTATTGGACTAGGCTCCAATCTATGAGTGTCGCAGAATATCATTAGGCATCATTGCACTGACATTTTCTTTTCCTCCAGTCGTGTTTGGCTTTATCCTAGGTCTCCGGGCCAACCAGCCTCTGGGTCCAGGCGCTCCAGGCAGTGTCAGGGGTGGGCTCACTCTCAGGGTAGGGGTCTCAGACTGGAGCAGCCATTTGTTGGCCACTCCCACATTCTTTGTGTCACCTTTGCCCCAGTACATCCGGTAGGCCAGACAGACTGTAGGTCGAAGGTTATGTGGCTGGGTTGGTGTCCTAATCCCTCTGCTGGTAGTCTTGCCTGGTCACAGGAGGAGGCCAGTTCAAGCTAAGTATCTTCTTTTGCTAGGAGTCTTAGCTGGGGTCATCCTTGTAGATTCCTGGGAGTTTCCCTTGCCCCAGGTTTCTACCTGACCTTGAAATGACCCACTTTCCAGTTGGCTCTTTCAGTAACCCCCACTCCCGATACCTCATTTCCCGTCTCCATCGGCCTCCAGTCCACCCAGGAAATCTCTTCTGTTTCCCCTTCCCAGGGAGATCTGAGTGTCCTCCGTGGGCCCTCCTTGTTACCTAGCTTCACTGGGCCTGTGGATTGTAGCATGGTTATCCTTTACAGCTAATGTCCACTTAGGAGTGCGTACCGTGTGCGTTTGTCTTTCTGGGTCTGGGTTACCTCACGCAGGATGATTTTTTTTTTTTCTAGTTCCATCCACACAAATGAGTTTTAACGTTTTTTTTTTTTTTTTTTTTTTTTTTTTTCCCTTCTGTCTTTTTGTGTCTGTGAGTGTGAATCTCCGCTCTCAGAACCTGAGGGCTTTTTCTTCCTTCCTTCGCATTGCCTTTTGTCAGGATGGTTCTGCCTCTCCTTTGCTCTCTTTCTTAGCTTCTCTCCACCCCCACCTTCCCCGGTTTAAAGACAGAACTTCATGTAGCCCAGACCCTTGAACTTTCTATGAAGCCGAGGATGACCTTGGATTTCTGAACTTCCTGCCTTTGCCTCCCACTGCTAGGATTACAGGTACATGCCATCATATCCAGTTTAGTGAATACCAGGGTTCAAACCCAGGGCCTTGTGCATGCTAGGCAAGCACTCTGCCAACTGAGTTACACCCTCTGCTCTGAATTTTCTACCTTTTAAAAAAAATGTCTCCTTTATCATCATCACCCAAAATGGTCCGATTTGAAACAACCACTCAATATCGCAAAGAAATGAATTTGAATTAATTTATCAAATGCTTATCTACTTCCCTGAACTGATAATTATGCCCAGCCACATATCCTTTGATCTGAGGATAAAGGCACAGATGACCAATGCAGGGAAGTCATTTTCTAGTGCTTAGAAACAGAGAAAATACTCTACTCACAATCAACTCTATATCCCACAGGTGAAAGACATCAAAAAAGAACTATGGGAAAGGGAAAGGGAGATTAATAATTTTTTTTTTCTAGATAGGAGAATTGAGCAGGCATCGTGGGGCATTATCTGGGGCTCTGAAAAATGGGGACTATTCCAGAAGAGATGAGACAAATGTTTTATGGGAGGGGGGAGGGGAGGAGTTTTAACAAAAGAGGTAAAGGAAGTCCTGGGCTGGTGAGGGCCCTGACTTGGCTGAAGGTAACGGTGAACTACTTTGATGGTGCTGATGTTTGGAGGCCCTGAGGCTGCTTGATTTTTCTTTAGCTGATGGGGAATAACCAGCCAATTGGGAGTGCTTTAAGTAGTAAGGAGCTCTAACTAGAGTTTTCAGAGTACTAATGTGCTGTGCAGGAGGCTGGGGAGCAGAAACCGCTGGGATTACATTGGGTTTTTCAGGACCCCTGTTTCCCACCTCTGGGTGGTTGATCTTCGCCATGTGTCATTTGCAACTTCCAGTCTTCTGGGTCATTCCACAGTTTTGATTTTTGGACCTCCTCTTTCTCCCTAAGTTTCACTTAATCCCAACCAGACTCCAAATAAATCATTGACAGTTTTGTCTTTCTTTTCTCTCTAATGTCCAAACTGAAGGTTCACCTGGTGACCTTTTACTTGCTGTTTGGATTTATTTGATTTGATTTATTCATTTATTTGATACTGACACGATCAAAGGAAGCAAAGGCAGTAAGTGACAGAAAGATCTTAAGCATCTCGTTGAAAATCTAAAGTTGTACAGTTTACTGACAGTACAGCTTCTAGAGACCACCACAACAGTTAAAATTCATCTGTTACTATTCTAGAGTACTGTTTTCTGCAAGAAAAGTTGTATGTAACACTCCAAATAGCTTTTTATATAGACTTCTTTCTCTTGATTCTGATGAATATATAAAAACAAGCTCACTCTTCTTATGTTTATTGTGATTCCAATTGCTTCTGATTTCCCAGGACTTTATAACGAAAGGTCTCCACCTCACATTGCTTCCTATTCTGACTCCAACAAAATGCTCACCTTTCCTTTCCAATTAGTTGCCAAAAACTCATTTTTGAGAGACTGTTTCTGCATTCTTGACTTTCATTTTGCTGGTAGTTGTACAGCATCAATAGATGTGTGTGTGTGTGTGTGTGTGTGTGTGTGTGTGTGTGTGTGTGTGTGTGTGTGAAAGCGAATGGATGGGATTGAACAGTGGCCTTGGGCATAGTAACCAAGTGCTCTACCACTGAGCTATGCTTTCAGGCATCAGTAGACGAGCTTTCTGAAAATCACCTTTGCCTTGATTTTAGAGATTCCAAGTTCCTCTCTCATCCCCCTATGTTTAAACATTTATTGACACCTTTGGCTTAGTAGTCATGCTCCAGCCACTAGAATTATGTAGGTAGAGCGTTCCTACAGGGTCCTTGTTCTTCCAGAAGCTGCATTCTTACTAATGATCCCATGAACACAAATTCAGTTCTTATTCTTTTTTACTTCCCCATGAATGATACCTTCCACTCTCGTGAAATAGTCTCACATCTTGAGCTCTGGGCTCTGAGCTCTCCTGTTCTTTGATGCCATTTTTCTGCCTCTACCACTCTTTCTGTTTCCTTTTTCAGACTCTCAGTCTTGAGCATTTCTGTCTTTTCTCTGGATATATAATTTCCTCTGGCTCCAGTGATCACATTTAAACACATGAGATCCACGTTTTCCCTTTATCTTAACTTCATCCTAAAGTGCTGCATTACTTAAGGTAAAGAACCCTCTCCCATCCAACTGAAAAACTCCAAATAAGCTGAGCATGGAGGCACACACCTTTATTCTTAGCATTCAGGTGGGTAGACCTCTGAGTTCAAGGCCAGGCTGGTCTACACAGTAAGTTCCGGGCTACCCAAGTCTACACAGTAAGATTCTGTCTCAAAAAACCAAACCAAACCAAACCACCACCCACCCACCCATCCAACCACCCACCCACCCAACCAACCAAACGAACCTCAAAATAACTTCTCCTCCACTTTGGAGAATTTCATTTCTTTTAGCTCAGCTTTTGAGTGTCTCTGAAGTCATTTACATTTTAATGTCTTGTGTTCCTCCTACACAACCTTATTGTGAAGCCCAGAAAGTGCTTTTGCTTCTGAACTACCTACTGACTCTTTCTTCTGTATCTTTTTACATGTTTCTTTTCTCTTGAATGTCTATACCTATTTTTTCTTCTTTTTACCGTTATTTAAAAATTTGTGATATATATTCTATAGCCAAAGCATGTGTTAAAAAAACCCCTTTGCATATTAAGGATAATCAAACGGGGGTTGGAGAGATGGCTCAGCAGTTAAGAGCAGATGCTGCTCTTCCAGAGGGTTCAGGCTTGATTCCAAGCATCAATACGGCAGCTCACAACTGCTTGTAATTCCAGTTCCAGAGTATCTAATCCCTCTTCTGGTCTCTGTGGGTACTGCATGCATGTGGTGTACATAAATACATGCAGATAAAACACTCTTACACATGAGATAAAAATAAAAACAGCTAAGAAGAAAAGACAATAAAATGAACTCTTATTACATTCATTAACTAGAACCTTAGAGAACTCCCATGCTCTTATATTTTTATCCTCCGTTCTAGGGTTAAGATTATTGTATTAGTAATCTCTTATGTTTTTTCTCTTTATGATAGAAATATGCAAAGAAGGAAAAGCAATACAAAGCAAGTAAGGATACATGCATTGGTCCTTGTATGTCCATTTCTTCACTCAGTTATGCAATTACTATTATTATTATTTTCTTTCTGGAACTGAGGACCAAACCCAGGGCTTTATGATTGTTAGGCAAGCAATGTATCACTGAGCTAAATCGCCAGCTCAGTGATATGTGGATGAAAACACTCTCATCTCTTTTTCTCCCTGCTACCCTGATTTTCCTTCAAAAAAGGAGGTGCTGCTTGGTGGAGGACCTAAGCAGGCAGCTTCTAGACGGTCACCCCTTTGGTTCTGCTTTAGCAGCAGTGAGGCCCAAGTCCACATCCTTCCTGGACGGTGCTTAAGGTGTGGATGGCTGAGTGAGAGTGTGTTAACGGTGGAATAAATGCTCAACAATTTCCAGCTCAGGTGGAATAAGTTGATGGAGAAAAACTCACTACAAATCTCCCTCTGCTGGAGGCTTGCTTTAGCCTGGATTATAGTTAGACATCTGCTTTTTTCCCATCCTCCTTTGAAAAATACTTGCCTTCAACTTCGTATCTTGTGTCTCAAACTCATTAGAAACTTGTATTTGGGGAATCAAAACTGCTCTTTCTTATTTCCAGCCTCTTGTCATTATGATTTTTGTTAAATTTTTATTTATTTCCACAGATATATTACATTTTCTTTGTTTTTTTCCTGTCAAAACTTAACATGGAGATCATACTGTCTCATAAAATCAGACGGGGGAAATATCTTCCTTTTTTCTATACAACTTATACAAACTTAGTTATCTGTTTCTTTTTTTTTAATTATTTATTTATTATGTACACAGAAGAGGGCACCAGATCTCATTATAGATGGTTGTGAGCCACCATGTGGGTGCTGGGAATTGAACTCAGGACCATCTGGAAGTGCAGTCGGTGTTCTTAACCTCTGCACCATCTCTCCAGCCGGTTATCTGTTTCTTGATTCTTTGCTAGATCATGTCATTAGGACGGCAGTCACTTTTGTGGAATACTTCTTGCACGTAGTTGAAAGGCCGAGCAGTGACTGGGTTTGAAAATGACTGATTTTCCAAATGCAGCTATGAGATTATTTAGCCTCCTATTTTATCAACAGTCATATCTGTAGGGAACAGCGTACATGACGGGGTGTTACTGACACATCCTATAATTGCAGGACTCCGAAGGCAGAGGCAGGAGGACAGTGAGTTTGAGGCCAGCCTGGGCTACATAGCGAGTCCTTGTCTCAAAACAAGGGACAGCGGTGACACATTAATGAAAAAAAGAAAAAACAGGACATTGAAATGAAGTAATGGGACAAATTAATAACAAAGGGACTAATGATGATGTGACAGTTTAGTAAAGTAAGGTTAGGATTATGGGAATTATGAGGGGTTGGTCAAGCACATCAAGGTTGCTGACTCTGTAAAGAAAGATCTGGGTTGCTGGGCCGTGGCGGTGCACGTCCTTAATCCCAGCACTCGGGAGGCAGAGGCAGGTCGATCTCTGTTCGAGGCCAGCCTGGTCTACAGAGTGAGTTCCAGGACAGCCAGGGCTACACAGAGAAACCCTGTCGTGTAAGTCTAAGAGAGGGATAGTCTTTTGTAGAGAACTGCGAGCGAGCGAGCACTGCAGGCTGACATCTGTAGGGAGCAGGTCAGGACACTAGCTATCCCTGTCGTTGTCTTTGGCTCCCTAGCCTCCCATTTCTCCTAGCATCTCTGTTTGCCAAAAACTAACCAGCAGCAGTGGTGGAGCAGGAGGTACCAGTTCTTGTTTCCTCAAAGGGAACCCTCAGGGCTACAAAGTGGAGTGAGAGGCGTCCTGTATCGACAGGCTCAGCAGAGTAAGCTGTGTTAAGCTGCACAAATCAACCCTGGTGGTGCCATATGATAAATCTAGCTGTGTTTCCTTTAGCTAATGCCATTAGGGTTTAGTTGAAGATTTGAGTTCATGGGCTGACATCTTCCCTCAATTTTGTAAGATTTCTAGTCCTTATCTATTCAATGTTAATCAGAACTTTGACTAAATTTATGTTGCACTTTTCTCGTGTTTCTCTGTGTCTTATCTTTTATGCCTCCCAGCTCTGCTTCCTATGTTGTTCCTCCAGATGTAACTTCCAGTTGACAGATTCTATCCTTGACTAAACTTTCTGTGATATTGCTTTGGCTTTTGACTTTATTTTAAATTTCCAGAAGCTTTGTCTATTTTTTTAAGTGCATGCTTCTTCAGCCTTGGCATTTTCTTTTTGCTATTTATATTTTTGTTTTCTGTTTATTAAACACATTGATACGCATGTGATCATTCTAGATCTTCAAGGTTTTGTGATTTTGTATCGTCTTTCTTTCCCACCTTCTTTTACTACATTTCTACAGGTTCCTAGATTTAAAAAATGTTTAAATAAGCAATGTATTTAGGAGCTGTGTTTACCCTTTGGAAAGTTTGAGAATTCTGGGAGCCCTTGGGTTAAGATTAAGATTGAAGTTTTAAGACCAGACCTCATGACCAGCAGTAGATGACGAACACAAAATGAACTCAATGACATTTTTGGAGGTTCTTTGTCTAATAATGCTTCACCACAGCTTTGTTTCCCCCACCGTACAGGTCCTTTGTGTTTATATTCCGGTTTCTGGTTTTGTGTTTATAATGGGATTTCTTTGTGAAGTGTGTGTCTCTGTGCCTATACGTGTTTCTTGAGTTTTTTCTTCGGCTCTTTTTTCCCATTTGTTGGTTTGTTTTGTCCTAATCTGGTTTGTTTGTTTTTATTTAATATACTACATAATGATAGTAATAATAAAAATAATAATTATTAAGATGCCTGTTTGTATCCTAATGAGAGAGAGAGAATATTTGAGTGGATTGGGAAGTGGGGAGGAGTTGGGGGATGGTAACCATAATCAGTATATGTTATATTAAAACTCGATTTTCAATTAAAAAAGACTCAAAACAGAATAAAGCCCGACCATAACCCACTGGAAGCTAAGCAGCTTTGGAGCTGTTCCAATTCAGATGTCTATTTGTTCTCCTTCTGAAAAATTTTTATTAAATGTGTTCCTTGACAATCTAAAAAAGATTGAAAACATAAACTTCTGCTTGCTAGCTCACTGGAACATGAGGTCGGTGGCCCTAGTTATTCTTTCAAGAATTGAGGTCTTTGATATTCATAGATTTATTGGGAGAGATTCTTATATTGGACCTACATCTTAATTGGACTCAAGTCTTTTATTCTTTGTTTTATTCTTTTATCCTGGTATTCTAACAGATTTTGAGAAAGGAGAGCTCAGATTTACTTGATTTGGTTTAAGGTCTTAAGTCAGAAGCTAGGTTCTATGCTCAGTTTTATTTATTTATTTTTTACCATATGCAATGATTTACTAAGAAAATTATCACCAGATATTAATTTCTTTTAAGATTTATTTATCTATTATGTCTACAGTATTCTGCCTGCATGTGTCCCTGCAGGCCAGAAGAGGGCACCAGATCTCATTACAAGTGGTTGAGCCACCATGTGGTTGCTGGGAATTGAACTCAGGACCTCTGGAAGAACAGTCAGTGCTCTTAACCACTGAGCCTCTCTCCAGCCCTTTTTGTGGTTTTTTGAGACAAGGTTTCTCTGTGTAGTTTTGGTGCCTGTCTTGGATCTTGCTCTGTAGACTAGACTGGCCTCGAACTCACAGAGATTCGCTTGGCTCTGCCTCCCGAGTGCTGGGGTTAAAGGCATGTGCTGCTGCTGCCTGGCTAGATATTAAAATATTTTATATAGAGAAGTTATTAAAAACAGGACAAACAACACTGGTAAGATGCCTCAGTGGGTGAGCACCTGCACAAATATACTCAAATATATCGATCAATAAATGTTTAAAAATTTAAAAGCAGGACAAACAAAACTTGTATTACCATTATTGAAGTCTTAGAAATAATGTGTTCTTTTTAATAGTAAAAATATTTCTTTGACAATTTCATCCAAGTATATAATACATTTTGGTTATGTTTATCTACAATACATCTTCTCATCATTCCCCATGTCTACTGAACCCTTTATTTTTTTTCATTTTTCTTTATTAAGAAATTTTCTACTCACTCCACATATCATCCACAGATCCCCCCTCCTCCCTCCTCCCATCCCCCAGCCTTCTTTCCCAAGCCACCCTGCATCCCCACATCCCCCAAATTGAGGTCTTCCATGGGGAGTCAGCAGAGCCCAGCACACTAAGCCTAGGCAGGTCCAAGCCCCTCTCCACTGCACCAAGGCTGTGCAAGGCTTCACACCACAGGCACCGGATTCCCAGAAGCCTGCCCATAGACCAGGGACAGATCCTGATCCCCCTGCCTGGGTGGCCCCCAAACAGTTCGAGCCAAACAACCATCTTCCATATCCAGAGGGCCTAGTCTAGTCCCATGGGGGCTCCACAGCCACCAGTCCACAGTTCATGGGCTTCCACTAGTGTGGCCGGTCATCTCTGCACGTCCTTCCATCATGATCTCGACGTCCCTCGCCTGCAGAATCTCTCCTGTCTCTCATCAATTGGATTCCTGGAGCTCAGCCTGGTGCCTGGCTGTGGATTTCTGCATCTGCCTCCAGACCAGATTCATTTTTAAAAATTTATTTCTGTTTACTAATTTATTTAAGAAGTAACTGTTGTCCGGAACTTTTCAATGGGGTCTTGCTTTTGATAAATATTTGTTTATTTGAGTATTATTCTATGAAACTGTGCTGAGACCTTAAGGCTTGTTTTAAGAATCATAAATATAAGGGTAAATATTCTTTTTTTTTTTTTTAAAGATTTATTTATTATGTATATAGTGTTCTGCCTACATGTATGTCTGCAAACCAGAAGAGGGCACCAGATCTCATTACGGATGGTTGAGAGCCACCATGTGGTTGCTGGGAATTGAACTCGGGACCTCTGGAAGAGCAGCCGGTGCTCTTAACCTCTGAGCCATCTCTCCAGCCCCTGGAGTAAATATTCTTATTCTCAGGCCTTAGGGCCCAGTTTGGTTCTTTAGATTTTTGGATACATCTATTAGGAATAAGCAGTAGTTAACATCCATGTAGTTTATTCAAGGGTGTGCTGACTCTATTTTTCTATTTTGTAGCATCTATTAATTATGTATTATTTCCTCCTGTGATCACTAGTTCTGGGATTGAACTCCAAAGCTACAATAAATTTTTCATCAAAAGAATACTATGTCTATAAGGAAAATGAGTAATAGTTATACAATCTGCCAGTTGTGTTTTACTACACTTGTTTTTTTATTGAAAATGGATTCTTCTCTCATAAAATGCCTCCTGACTACAGTTTCCTCTCCCTTCAGTCTTCCCAGCACCTGCCCCCAAACTCTCCTCTCCCCCAGATCCACCCCCTTTCTGTTTCCTCTTCAGAAAACAGCAGGCCCCTGAGAGATGACAGCCAAACAGGAAAAATCAAGATCCAATCAGACCAGGCAAAGGCAAGACGGCAACCCACTAGGAGGAAAAGAGTCCCAAGAGCAGGCAAAAGCAAGACGGCAACCCACTAGGAGGAAAAGAGTCCCAAGAGCAGGCAAAAGAGTCAGAGGCACACCTGCTCCCTGTGAGGAGTCCCACAAAAACACCAAGCTGACAGCCATAACGTATATGCAGAGGACCTGTCGCAGACCCGTGCAGGACCCACGCTTGCCACCTCAGTCTCTGTGAGCCCGTGTGAGCCCTGCTTAGTTGAGTTAGTGGGCCATGTTCTCCTTTTTACCATACCTTTAAAATGATTATTCAAGAGGAATATAATAAAACGGAGCGTGATGGCTCAAGTTAGTGATCACAGCATTCAGGGGCTGAAGGAGGAGGACTGCCTTGAGTTCGAGGCAAGTCAGGACTCTATAGTGAGCCATAGGCCAGTATGACTAGAGTGAGACTGTTTTAAAAACAAAAACAAAACCATAAACAACAAAACATGAATAGAATCAGGATTCTAAGCAAAGTCCAATGTTATGTGATGGAATTAAAAAAAAATCCAGATATTTTTCTTGTAGGAAGGTGATGTTGGCTAGATATGAAAGATAGCTTCAAATATTTGAAAGGTTGGTATAAGAAAGATGGATTTGGTTAGTTCTGCCTGATTTCAAATTGCAAAAGTAGACCTATGATTAAAAGTTAATGAAAACAGACTTCTCATTAGATGGAAGAATGTTATAACACACACATCCAGCCATAGGTATGTTAATTCCGGAGCTAGCTTGTTCTTCATCAATAGAATTGATCATGGATGGCCACCTACCAGGAATTCCACAGAGGACATTTCTGCTAATGGATGTCTTCAGTTTGCTTGTTGCCAATATGAACACCTAACCTACAAACTTGAGTCTTCCCATGCTCTGTCAGTAAGGTATAAACCAGCTTTCACCTGTCTTTGTAGATTCTAGATCTTGCTTTTGAGTCCTGGCTTATTTTGTTCTGCTCAAGTTTACATCGGCACTCTCTTCTTTTCTGCCCATCTGATAGACTTCGAGGTACAACATTAAAGACTCTGAAGTTAAAGACTTCTGAACAAACTGCTATGATAATGTGAGGTCAACTTCCTATAGTAGATCCCTCAGCATTTATATCCTAGAGGTTGTGCTACTCTGATGGCACCCTGAATGATATATCCAGTAATTCTACTTTCTTATTCTGATGTTCTTTCAGGAAAATCTGGAGCCAGAAGTAACTGAGACCATGTGGGGAGAAAATCATTCAGTAGTGTCTGAAATTGTGCTGATGGGATTTGCCAGTTCTTTGGAGATATGCATTGTCCTCTTCCTGGTTTTCTCTATGTTCTATGTGGCAGGCGTTTTAGGAAATTTCTTAGTTGTACTCACCGTGATTGCTGACCCCCACTTACACTCTCCCATGTACTTCCTGCTCGCCAACCTCTCTTTTATTGACATGTGTGTTTCCTCCATTACAGTTCCCAAGATGATTTCTGATCTTTTAAAGGAGAGAAAAGTAATTTCCCTTCAAGGCTGCATCACTCAGATGTTCTTCATTCATGTTAGTGGAGGAACAGAGATGGTGCTCCTCATAGTCATGGCCTATGACCGGTACATTGCTATCTGTAAGCCCCTCCACTATCTCACCATCATGAACCCAAGGACATGTATTTCACTCTTAGTAGTGACTTGGACCATTGGAATCATGCACTCACTGATCCAAATTGTATTTGTTGCAAACCTTCAGTTCTGTGGCCACAATGAAGTGGACAGCTTTTATTGTGATCTTCCTCGGTTTATTAAGCTTGCCTGCACAGTCACGTACAGGCTGGATCTCATGGTCACTGCCAACAGTGGCTTCATCTCTCTAGGGACTTTTATCACTCTGATGATCTCCTATGCCCTTATGCTGGTCACTGTTTGGCAGCATTCCTCTGGAGGCTCATCCAAGGCTCTCTCTACATTGTCAGCTCACATCACAGTGGTGGTATTGTTTTTTGGCCCATGTATCTTTGTGTATTCATGGCCTTTTCTCACAGTGCCTGTAGATAAATTCCTTGCCATTTTTGATGTGATAATCACCCCATTTCTGAACCCTGTAATCTATACTTTTAGGAACAAAGAGATGAAGGCAGCAATGAGGAGGATATTCAGCCAAATGCTGAGTTCCCAGAATCCACTGTAAGGCTGTGGTATCAGCAAAGACAAGTGTCTCTAACGTTCCCTAAGTTACAGATAGGAGTCTAAGGACACACAGCCCCACACATACTTTATTTACTAGTCAAATTAGCAACACACAAGTTTTTCTTGATGTATTTTCTATTCATAACCAAGGAAGATGTATTCTTTTAATGTAATGTGTTGGAATAAAATGTATTTTATATTTTTCTACCCTCTTCTTGATAAAGAGGGCTCTGGACTGACCTATTACTACCATCCTGCACTCTGAGGAAGCATTTCCTGCTGTGGGATGTTCTGTGGGATGTTAAATGTGTTGTTCTGATTGGTTAATAAATAAAACACTGATTGTCCAGTAGCCAGACAGGAAGTACAGGCGGGACAAGCAGAGAAGAGAATTCTGAGAAGTGAAAGGCTGAGGCAGAGAGACACTGCCAGCTGCCGCCATGACAAGCAACATGTAAAAGATACGGTAAGCCACAAGCCATGTGGCAACTTATAGATTAATAGAAATGGGTTAATTTAAGATATAAGAACAGTTAGCAAGAAGCCTGCCATGGCCATACAGTTTGTAAACAATATAAGTCTCTGTGTGCTTACTTGGTTGGGTCTGAGGGGCCGTGGGATTGGCGGGTGAGAGAGATTTGTCCTGACTGTGGGCCAGGCAGGAAAACTCTAGCTACAATTTCCATTCTTAGATTTTCTTCTTTTTCTTTTTGGTTTTACAATGCACAATATGAAGAAATGGTTCTGCAAATATGAGAAAATTTGCAGTTGCTACACATTTAAAAAATGTTTCTAACAGAAGTAGAATCTCATCCCTTTCTCTCTCCTTTTCTTCCCTCTACTCCCCCCCAGGTACTCTTCCTCCAACTTTTCTCAGCCCCTCTATCCAATAGCCTCTTTTTCTTTGATTATTATTGCTACATACATACATATATATGTATATTCATAACTATATGTACAATTGAATTGATCCATTTTTTTCTGATTTTTTTTTGAATTTGAGACTCTGGGTGAGACATTGTGGAATCAGCTGTGATAAATGAGAAAAAATAAGCATAGCAGACATTAAAGCAGCAGCACCTGCCTCATCCTTCAGTGCCTATTGTCCTTGTAAAATTACTATTTTATATTTTTGAGCTGGTCTTTTATATAGCCCTGGCTGTTCTGGAGCTCACTGTGTAGACCAGGCTGTCCTCAAACTCACAGAGATCCACCTGCCTCTGTCTCCTGAATGATGGGCTTAAAGGTGTACATCATCACGCCCAGTCCTTGAAATAACTTTTTACGTTTACCACAGTAGCATCCTGAAATTGGTTCACTGAATTGCAGCTTTTTGTGTATACCAGCCAGTGCCTATGGCAAGAACAGATGAGGCCTTAAAATCACTTCACCCCATTTAAGACTGTGTTCCAGCAGTGCCAGGGGATTAGAACAACAGGGACCTGGGAAGGAACACAGATGGCACTGAGCTTATTCCTCCCAGGTGCTTGTCCCTAATGCCATGGCTGTCTTTACCCTACAATTTCTACGAGACACAATCTCACAGCAGACTTCCTGGTCCTCTGGTTCTGGCAATCTTCCCACCCTCTCTTGTGTTATTCCCTGAGCCACAAGTGCACTAGCTGTGCTGTAGATGTATCCACTGGGGCCAGGCACTCAAAAATGAGCTGTTCTCCACATCATGACCAGTTGTGGCTTCTTAAAAATGGTTTCCATCTACTTCAAGAGAAGCTTCTTTGATGATGGGTAAGAGCCACACTTAACTGTGGGTATAAGGACAGGTTGTAGAGTGCAGTTAGGAATTATGCCAGTCTAGTAAAGGGCCAGTAATAGGTTCTTCTCTAAGACCCATGACCTCACTGGCCTTGCTAAGTTGGCTAGGGTTACAGTACCTGGCATGATTTCCCTCCTGTTAAGCAGGTTTTAAGTACAATGAGATAGCTGTCGGCTACTGCCAAAATATGAGAGCCACTGTTGCACTCTTAGGGGTATCTTGACATGCTGGTCACTGCTGTGGTCAATAGACTTCAAAGCTGGTTAGGACTACTGTTTGCTTCCCTCCTTCGGCAGCTTCCCCAGCACCGACTGGTACTTTGAAAGCTAGAGCACAGGAGGGAGGCTGTCAGCTTAGATCCAGCTCTAATCTTCTGAGTCCTGTGTTGAAAATGTACAGTGTCTGCAGCAACAGAGACTTACCTTCAGCCTTCGAGGGGCAACCCAAGGCAACAGCAATAGCATAGCCAAGTGTGTTTACAAGACCCATGGTCCATGTTCCTCCTTCTCCTCCTCCTTCTTTTGGTTTTTTTTGAGACAGGGTTTCTCTGTGTAACAGTCCCGGCTGTCCTGGAACTCACTTTATAGACCAGGTTAGCCTCAAACTCACAAAGATCCGCCTGTCTCTGCTTCCCTGAGTGTTGGGATTAAAGGAATGTGCCACATGTTCTTTCTTACTATTGGACTGAACATAGTAAACAATTTTCTAAATTTCTGGGCATGAAAAATAGAATGTAATATGTATTCATGCATTTTTATCAACTAAATTTCTATTTATAAGCTAATCACTTTGATAATTTCTTCTATCATATTAAGCTCATCACTTTGGTATTTTCTTCTAGCATATCAAAATGCATCATTGAAGAGCCACATGTGATGGTTTATGCCTGCAATGTCAGCACTTGGGAGGGGGAGGCAGTAAGAAACTGTTGTGTGTCTAGGTCAGTGGTTCTCAACCTCCCAGTGCTGTGATCCTTTAATACGGTTCCTTGGGTTGTGGTGACCCCCCCAACCATAGAAACACTTTCGTTGCTACTTCATAATTGTAATTTTGATACTGTTATGAATTGTAATGTAAATATTTTTGGAGACAGAGGTTTGTGACCCACAGGTTGAGAACTACTGGTCTGGGTCAAAGGGAGTTTCAGACATTTTAACCCTTCCTTCACGCAGGACACTAGTGTTTATGCATGAAGAGGTTAAATAGTTTGAATCAGTGAAAGAAAAAGCTAAGATTAGAAGTCATGTGTTATGGGTCTCATATATGCACGCCACTAAATGAAAACAGATTCTACTTGAGGTAGAATTGCTGGTGTCACTGTTAAAATTTTTGGCACTTTTTAAAAAAAATTTTATTTATAAACTGTACGGCCATGGCAGGTTTCTTGGTAACTGTTTTTGTATCTTAAATTAACTCATTTCTATAAGTCTATACCTTGCCACATGGCTCATGGCTTACCAGTATCTTACATGTTGGTACTCATGGCAGCGGCTGGCAGTGTCTCTCTGCCTCAGCCTTCCATTTCCCAGAATTCTCCTCTCTCCTTGTCCCACCTATACTTCCTGCCTGGCTACTGGCCAATCAGTGTTTTATTTATTAACCAATCAGAGCAACACATTTAACATACAGAACATCCCACAGCACTTCCCCTTTTCTTTTTTTCAAAAAGGAAAGTTTTTAACGTTCACATAGTAAAATTACAGATAACAAAACAATTATCTAACAAGAATTACATTTACAATATCTAGTTTATTTGTATTTGGCAAAATTAAAGAAGATATCCTATCTATCTTATATTTGTGAGTCTAAGGCTTCATGTCTAACTTATCTCTTATCATAACTAAGGAAATTATAACTATCTAGTCTTCAACTACATCAAAGACCTTAGAAGATACTTTTCCTTATTCACTTACTTAAAAAAAATTGATTGCAAGAACTGGGATTGGATTTAATAGTCAGGTGTGTAAAATTAGGCAGGTCATTTGATGACTTCAAGTCTTTTATTATTTTTATTTTAAAAGAAGCATATACTATTTATTTTATATTTGTGAGTGATTGTAAGTGTGCATGTGCCATGGTGAATGCTGGTGGTGAGAGGAAAACTGTTGGGGTCATGTCTCTCCTTCTCCTGTGTGGGAACCAGGGATTGAATTCAGGCATGACCTCAGGTCTTCCAGTTTGGTGTCAAGTGCCTGAACCTGAGTCATCTCTCTGGCCTTTGAATCATTTAGAAAAATTTCTGCAAAACATGCCATTTTTCTTGGACTAATTTTCAACAAGAGATATGGACTATTTTTCACAGTCTGTAAGCAATTAGGAATAATAATCCTTCAAGTTCTAGTACTCCTCTACAAAAGTACAAATGATTGGAAATAGCTGGGGAGGTAGCTGAGCTATAGAGAACTTGCTTATTGTGCACAAGGTCTGGTTTGATCTCCAGCACTGCAAAAGAAAAGAAAAGTCAAACACACCAACAGAAACCAGAAAAGAGCATTCCCAGTTCCAAAGCCTTGAAAGTAATGATCTTACTTGCAACCATGTGAGACACCAGAAAGACTCTCTCTGATGAGTTTTCAAACTTATAAAGCTAATTACCTAAAGCTGTAGAAGCTGGGTTTGAAGAAAGACTCGAATCTGAGGATGGAAGGTTTGATTAAGCACACACAGAAGGTGATGAGATGGAAAACATGACAGGAAAATTGGCAGGGTAGATCCATGGGACACAATAAATAAGGCCAGTAGCATTTCCAGAAAGATAGGAAAAACTGGCTTGTTTGCAATGGGATGCAGAGGCAGAGGGTGGAGAAAAGAATCCTAATGATCTCATTGTAATTGGTGCGGAGGAACAGTAGGGAGGAAATAGAGGGTATTGGTAAGGCAAATAGTTCATATATTTAAAAAAGTGTGTCATTATGAATGGGATAGTAGCCAAGAAAAGAAAGAATAGTAAGGGTTCAATGTTATTAGGATTGTAATGTAATTGATACTATATAAAACCATCAACAATTCAAAATTCTTCTTTTATTAATGACCTAACTATAAAATTCAGCAACCCAAGACACATCGGCAAAGTGCTCCAGAGTGTCGTGGGGTAGCTGTGTACAGCAGACAAAAATAAATGATTCTATTTTAATGTATTTCCATTCTGTAGCAAAATTTCCCGTGTTGAATTTAGGAAGCATGAGTCTCTACTTCCCAACTTGCCACTCCTTAAATTCTTAGATGTCTTTGTTTGTATAACTCAGTTGAGGCTGAAGTTATATAGACAAATGGTCACAGAGATCTAGGCATGGAAAACGCGGCTACTCTCTGTGAGTAATATGGTTTGGGTACTCCTTATATTGCTTATTTTTATTTTTTATTTTGTGTGTGGGTGCACATACTTGTGTGTGTGTGTTGTGTGTGTGTGTGTGCATGTGCATATGTATGTCTGCTATCAAGATGATTACCTTTTTCTATTGTTTTCCATTTTATTTTTTGGGAAAAAATGAGCTATGAAATGCCTTCTGAAGGACTCTATTTTTTAGGATTGTCAGTTCTTTCGATGGGACCCTGGCTGTAAGGATCCTGAAAATAATGAGGAGCAGTTAATTCATCCTTGGATAGCTGCCATTTTTAATATATCCTGTCTGTAGTTTTTGTTTTTTCTGCAATGTCCAGGGACTGAGAGCTGTCATAGTTCCTGGGTTAAAAGACGTTTGCCTGCTTCTGCCTCCCAAGAGCTAGGATTAAAGATGTGCACCACCTTGCCTAGCCTGACCTTGTACTTTCTATATCCCAGGCTGGCCTCATACTCACAGCAATCCTCATGCCTCAGCCTCCCTGTTTCTGAGTTTACATATGTGTGCCACTACACCTTTGTGGAATGTCTTTTTAATATAATTTTCTGGTTACAAATTATGTAATTATGCTAAACAGAGTTAGAAAATATGCAGAAAGTCTCAGTAGTATTTTATCAAAACTAGTAACAAAGAGGCATGCATATAATGCAGCATGAGGATTAATAGAATTATAAATATGTCTATTTTATAAGTACATTTCATGGCTCTAGTAAGACCTCAGATTAAGGTGTTTTTTTTTTTAAATTTTCTTTTGTGGTGTTAGGAATCAAATCCAGGGTCTCCTACATGCTGGAAAAATGCTATGTCACTGAGATATGTCTTTCATTCCAAGAAAAAAATTAAATTAATTTATTTAGTTTTATAAAATTTTTTTATTCATTATTCTGTAGTATTTAAGCATGGAGCTGTCTATGTCTAAGGTTTAAATACATTAATCAAGGTATGAATTAAAATAAATGCACATCTACTTCATAACGTGAACATATTCAGCATGTACATTAGCCCGCCTCTCCCACTCTGGTCCCTGAAATAGCTCTGCCTGTAGGAGCGTGCTTCACCACTGGCGGTGACTGCTCCCTAGCGGACATTTGGTAGTATTTCATGTAACTGCGTGAAATAGCACAGGAGCAGGTATGTTATGCTGCTAAACACGCGTCAGTACAGATGGACCCCCAACACAAAGACTTCTCCAGACCAGTGCTGATTGTGTTAAGGGATTTATTAGCTCTTGGAAAACGGAAATCAACCCCAGTTTTGTGAGTAGTGTCTCTTACAATTCTGAAAACAGATTTTTACCCACCAGAAAATAATGATTTAAAGGAGTTAGCACTGCCAAAAATAAGTTAAGTGTAGCGAATTTCATGTTCACCGCAGTTACTGTTAGGTGATGCTTTGAAGTGACTTCGTGTTCTATGATTAATTTCTTCTGTATGAACCTCTTCTCACGGAATCTGTAGTCCAGCTTTTAAATCTGTCACTTGCTCAACCTACACCAACGGCATTCTTTTCTTCAAGCACAACTGAAACCGTAACACATGACCAGGATAAATTTTGGTAAAGCAGGTAAGTTTTAGCTTCTGATATTTCTGTGTCAGGAGCTCATTTTTTTTTAAAGATTTATTTATTTATTAGGTATACAGTGTTCTGTCTGCATGTACCCCTGCCCGCCCAGAACAGGGCGCCAGATCTCATTACAGATGGCTGTGAGCCACCATGTGGTGGTTGGGAATTGAACTCAGGACCTCTGGAAGAACAGCCAGTGCTCTTAACCACTGAGCCATCTCTCCAGCCCTGCTCATTTTCAATATTAACTAAGAAGATGCTAGAAGCTCAAAGTGATATTCTTGTCTTAACCTTTTCTTTCAGGTGACAGTTCTTTGTGATGTCAGCCTCAAGGTATCGCACCTTCATCAGTGAGAACGTACAGTTTTCCTAGGAGTTGATCCCCTTGTTCATCGTAATGTATGGTGTTGCTGGGAATGGTGGTACACACCTGTAATTCCAGTACCTGGGGAGTTGAGGCACGAGGATCAGGAGTTCAGGGTCATTCTCATCTACATGGTGAGCTCAAGGCTACATGAGATCCTCTCTCACAAAAACAGTGTTGGATATTTGTGTCACATTTAGTTACAAAGTGTTTGATTTTCTCCAGACTATCAGGCCCCTCACCCGTGCCATATCTGGTAGTCAGTCTCCTACTTTCAGGTCAACATTACATTGTTTTTACTTTATACATATGACGAATGCGGGACTTTTCTTTCTTGTGGCTAGCTTGTTGACCTGATGAGATGTCCTCCAGCTCCACCCATTTTGCTGCAAATGACAGGATTGCATTCTTTTTTAAAAAATGGCTGAATAATACATTACTAACACACACACATACTTTATATACTAATATACACATATATGTAGTATTTTCATTATCCACTCACCTGTTGGTGGGCAACTAGATTGCTCTCATAGCTCAGCTATTGTGAACAGTGCCATAAAGTCATGGATGTGCAAACATCTTTGTTGCAGGCTGACTAAAGATCCTTCAGGGATATAACCAGGAGTGGTATAGGGGATAATATGGTAGTCCTGATCTATTTTTTTGTTAAAAATTTTTGCTGTTATAGCATGCATGTGCATGTGTGTGCACATATGTGTGTGTGTATGTTTGTGTAGTGTGTGCCACAGCCCATGTGCCAGTCAGAGGACAACTTTTGGGAGTGGGCTTTTTCTTTCTCCCTTCAGGCTAGCTGACCTGTGAGCTTACTGGTGTTACTGTCTCTGCCTCTCATATCTCCACAGGCACAAGTGATGAGAAGTTATCATAACTTTACCATATGAAAAAAGTGTCAATTAACAGGCTCCTTTCTAACCCTTAGTAACCATGTTAGATAATTAGCCATACAAGTTTTAAACAAAAATAATTTTCACACACACTTGACTGACATCAAATTTCTATTTACTTTTCTCAGAAAGAGCCATAATGACTTACGTGATTTACACAGAATAAACATTAGACCAATCACATTTCCCTCAGAAAGGGATAATCAACCCACAGTACATGATTCATGGTAACATCAGTATATATTGTTAATATGTACAATTAATGTCAACAAAAACACATATTACAGTGATTTAGAAAAATAAACATAGAAAGCTGGCCTTTTTAGATGATATGGTAAAACTGATCTTTGTTGCAAGATACTTGATCACACAGCGAACCCCAAGATTGCATTAATTAAATAAAATTAACCTTGAGCCAAGAGGTGGAGCCAGCACCTAGTTGACAGGAAGTAGCCATAGAAAGTCAGAGGGAGTCCAGAAAATGGATAGAGAAACACACAGGAAGTAGTGAAGAAGGCTTTTTGAGTCTGGTGGCTCTTTTGGTTCGGGACAGTAGAAGAGAAGGCCTCTTTCTGAGACGCCAGCTAAGGAGGAAGGTCAGTTGGTTGCTCCTCTGCCTCTCTGAGCTAGCAGGTTTTCACTCCAGCATTGACTCCCAAGTCTTTATTGGTAAAATCATAAGATTGAGATTTAGTATAAAAACAACAGACCATTAATTTACAATCATCAAGAGAGTATGGTACATATTGGGCCCAGAGAGATGGCTTAGTGGTTAAGAGCACTTGCTTTTCTTCTAGAGGGCCTAAGTTTGGTTTCCCGAATCCATATCAGGCAGCTCACAATAGTCTGTAACTTATAGCTCCTTTTTGCCTTTGTGAGCAACTGCACACATGTGGCAAGTGCACGTGTGCACCCACACAGACACACGCAAATAAAAATAAATCTTTAAAAAACTATTATATAGACAGAGCAATAGGTCAATTGGATAGTGAATAAAACAATTGATCCCAATATACATATTAATTTAATATACAAAATATATTGTTTCAATTTAAAGGAAAGGAATGGAACAATAGCTATTCATCCAAAGAAAACCAATAGAGATCTTCCCTTATACCATAAAAGCTTCAAGATGATTAGGTGTTGGTAATTTAAGGGATAAAAAGCATTATCTATTTAAGTGTACAGAGGACTGCAGGATGGTATAATAGATTTTGATAGAGAGTCTCTGAAAACAACACTCTAGATGAGAAAATACTGCTTAATATGGAGGCTTCCCACTTTCCAAAATTAATGCAATGGTTTAAAATTCACCTTTCACAGGGCCCAAGCAAGGAAAAGTATGGTAGTGGGAGAAGTTAGGAAAAGAATTAGAAATGACTACGGCATGCCAAATGAAAATGGCTTTACAGGAAGGGAGGGATGCAAGGGAGATATACAGCTGTCCCACAATTTTAGGCCTACAGGAAAACCTCAAAGAGTGAAAAATGAGCATTGATTCAAATACACAGCTGACCTGAAAATGAAAGGGCACTGATGTAGTTGTCAGCATCAAGGTTTCTTAAGCCTGTCTCTCCCTGGTTACTTTATAACTGTTTTTTTTTTTTTCTAGGAAAGTTTCATCAATTCCTCTTTTAAAATGTAGGCTTCATACAGCAACTGATGGGGGCAGATACAGAGACCCACAGTCAAACATTAGGAACCCCATGGAAGACAGTAAGGAAGGATTGTAGGAACCAGAGGGGTTGAGGACACCAGGAGAACGTGGCGCACAGACATCACTTAACTAGGGCTCATAGGGGCTCACAGAGACTGGAGCGATAATTAGGGAGCCAGTATGGGTCTGGCTTAGGTCTTCTGCATATATGTTATGGTTGTGTAGCTTGGTGTTCTTGTGGGACTCTTAACAGTGGAAGTGGGAGGTGTCTGACATTTTGCCTGCACTTGGGAACCTTTTCCAGTAGGGTTGCCTTGTCCAGTCTTGATATGAGGGTATGTGGTTAGTCTTATCGTAACTAGTTATGCCATGTTTGGTTGATATCCCTGGGAGACCTGCTCTTTTCTGAAGGGAAATGGAGGAGGAGTGGGTCTTGGGAAAGGGAGAAGAGTGGGAGTGACTGGAAGGAGTGGAGGGAGGGGAAACTGCAGTCTGGATGTAATATATGAGAGAAGAATAAATAAAAAATTAAAACACATATTCTTTATTTTAAATTTATAACTTAAGGAGATTGGAATAAATGGTGTTAGTCAATCACTCCAAACTTCAATTCTAATAATCTACACACAAGACCAATAATTTTCTAGACTGTGAGACAGAGGAATATGATAAAGAGGTGAAATATACAGAGACTGGAACAATGGAAAGTAAACAGTTTAAAAACAAGAAACTTAATATCAGGATAGATAGTGAACAGATTAGAGAGTGTGTGACTGACTGTAATCTATATTTTAATGTAATAGTCTGTCTACTACAGAAAACTGATAAAATATTATTCCTTGATTTATGGTGTGAAATTTCCCTAGATCATGGACTTTCAAGATGGTAAATTATAAAGGACACTGAATTGATCTTAATACTCCGATGTACAGAGTGTTGATCATTAACACCAATTCTATTAGTGTAACCAATGCCACAATTTAACAGCAGATTTCTGGGCATGCAGCACTGCATGCATCTCAGGAACGTCTCTGACATTTCCTGGTACCTTTTCTACATTGAGCATGATGGAGCATCTATAGTTCTACCATCACAGTCAAACCTTTTATGACATTTTCCTGTAGTGCCTAAGATAGCCCCACAGTCTCCCCATTGCCACTTTCATGTCTTTGTTCCTGAATGTATAGATGACTGGATTCAAAAAGGGAGTAATAAATGCATCAAAAATAGCAAGATATTTATCCAGGTGTGATGTTGGTGATGGCCATGTATAGAAAAACATCAGTGGCCCAAAGAATAAGATGACCACCGTGACATGGGCTGAAAGGGTGGAAAGGGCCTTAGACAATCCACCAGAAGAATGTTTCCAAACAGTGAACAGAATGAAAATATAGGAAACGACCAGTAAGAGAAAGGAGCCCACAGAAATGAGCCCACTGTTGGCAGTGACCATGAGCTCAAGCTCTTGAGTGTTTGTGCAAGCAAGTCTGAGGAGTCGGGGGAGGTCACAATAAAAACTGTCCAAGGTATTAGGACCACAGAAAGGCAAGTCTACCACAAACACCAATTGTACCACTGAGTGAATAAGGCCAATGACCCAGGAAGTGACTAAAAAGAATAGACACACGCGTGGGCTCATGATAATCAGGTAGTGCAGAGGCTTACATATGGCTACATATCGGTCAAAAGCCATGGCTATGAGCAATACCATCTCAGTGCCCCCAACTGCATGACTGAAGAAGATCTGAGTGATACAGCCCCAGAAGGAGATGGTTTTGTGTTTCTTGAAAATGTCACAGATCATCTTAGGAGCTGTAATTGAGCAGAATACCATATCAATGACTGAGAGATTAGCCAAGAGGAAGTAGAGGGGGGAGTTTAGATGAGCGTCCAAAGTTACAGTGAGCACAATGACAAGGTTGTCCATCATGCTCGCAAAGTAGAACAACAAAGTGAAGACAAAAAGTAGAAACTGAATCTCCCATATATTAGTGATCCCGAGGAACACAAACTCTGATACCACAGAGCGATTCATCCCACGCATGAATGGTCAGAATGTCAGAATCAGCATTCGTATTTGCTGAGGGAAGAAGGAAAAAGAGAACGATTTACTTAGACAAGAGTTAGTGCTTGAGAAAGCAAGCCTATAACTATGGAAGTAATTATTACATTCAAATTATGTGCAGCAAAATATTCTTTATCACATCCATGTACACTGGCTTCCTCTTAGATGGGCTGGCTGATTTCCACATGGCGTCATAGTTCTCAAAGCTACTACCACTAAATTATTTCCACCTCTAGACCTGTTTCTTCTCTGTTGTTGCTTAATATTAAGTGGAGATTTTCTATTTTCTCTTGTCCAGGATATTCTACCTGGATGACAAAAAAGTCATTTTTAAATCCCTTTGACCACAGTTTCTTATGAATTGATATGATTACAGCTTTTCACACAAAACACCTAACAATACTCATGCAAGATATACAGCTTTAAAAGTCTCTACACTGTTATTTTTTTATTAATCAATTAAATTTTAAACATTTTTCCTTTTTCTTTGACTTCCAAAATTTCTGCCATTGTATCATGCACTACACAAAGTCTAATTCTCCAACTCCGGGTAAACATGCCCTTGTTTGTGAAATCACAGCCTGGTGGAGTCTTCACACACTCAATGCTAGTTTTTAATGTCGACTCGACACAAGATAGTCATCTGAGAGGAGCAAACCTCAATTGAGAAAATGCCTCCATAAGATCAGGCAGTAGGCAAGCCTATGGGGCATTTCCTCATTTAGTGATCAATGGGGGAGAACCCAGTCCATTGTGGGTGGCGCCATCCCTGGGCAGGTGGTCCTGGGTTCTAGGAGAAAGCAGGCTGAGCAAGCTATGAAGAGCAAGCCAGTAAGCAGCACCCCTCCATGGCCTCTGTTCAGCTCCTGCCCTGTTTGAGTTCCTGTCCCGACTTCCTTTGATGATGAGTAGTGATATGGAATTATAAGCCAAATAAATCCTTCTTGCTTTCGATCATGCTGTTTCACTACAGTGGTGGTAACCCTACTTAAGACTAAGCTCTGATAGTATTTAGTTCACTTTGCGTTCAGAATTATGTAACCGTCCATCTCTTGAACTGAAATGTAGCTTCTTGCTGTAGGTGTTGCTCAGTGGTAGAGTACTTTCCTAGCTTGTGTGAGGCCCGCTTGATCCCTGCAACTGTAAAATAAAACAGTTTAATTGAGCCGGGCGATGGTGGCGCACGCCTTTAATCCCAGCACTCGGGAGGCAGAGACAGGCGGATCTCTGTGAGTTCGAGGCCAGCCTGGGCTACCAAGTGAGTCCCAGGAAAGGCGCAAAGCTACACAGAGAAACCCTGTCTCGAAAAACCAAAAAAAAAAAAAAAAAAAAAAAACAGTTTAATTGGATATGGAAATCATGTTTAGTTCACATGTATCGTTTCTATCACCATCGCGTCACTAACAGGGACTCACAAAGCCTGAAGACAAGTGCTTCACACTTGCTGAATGAAGGAAGAAATTCATGGGACTGAGAGTAGAGTTGAGAGCATATCCTAAGTCAGTAGGCTTCAAACCAACAGTATGTAAATAGTATGCCAATTAGTGGCTCTCACAAGATCCCAAGGTCATTCCTATACGTGTTTAACCACACAGAGAAAAGTTGCATGGGAAACCTCTGTTGTAAAAATAATTATGAAGCCTCAGTCGTTCATTTAAAGAAGTTGATAAAAGGCATCTGATGTTTTAAAATGGAAGAAGTCATTTTACTTTATAACCATTATTCACTTTCAATAAAGTCTACGTCTGGTCTAAAGGGTTGTGAGCTGAGACAAAAAAAAAAAAAAAAACACACTCTGCACACCCACTTGACTCTCAAAGGCAAGAATTACCTCACATAAAACTTACACTTTTTCAAAATACACTTGGATTGGGTAAAAGAAGAGCAAATAAAATATTGGGAGGAGCCGGGCGGTGGTGGCGCACGCCTTTAATCCCAGCACTCGGGAGGCAGAGGCAGGCGGATCTCTGTGAGTTCGAGGCCAGCCTGGTCTCCAAAGCGAGTTCCAGGAAAGGCGCAAAGCTACACAGAGAAACCCTGTCTCGAAAAACCAAAAAAAAAAAAAAAAAAAAAAAAAAATTGGGAGGAAAGAGCTAGATTGTGTGTGTGTTTGTGGACAGGGTACTGCTGAGTTATAAAGAGCATCAAAGCAATTAAGGACAGTGGTCAGATCCCAGCACTGGGAAGAAGAGGACGATAGAGTTCTTTAGGGACAAGCAACAGGTGCTGCAGGTGGACAGTGAGGTGATTTACACAGGAAACTATTTCACCAAATATCATGAAACTTTACACTAAGATCAAGATTTCCACTCTCACTAAGTGTTCTTCACAATAAACAGCTTTTCAGCTCCCTTTTTATTTATTTAGCACATCTGGGGATCGAACCCAGGTCCTTGTGCATGCTTTTAAAACAAGTGCTTTACCACTGAGCTATTTTCTCAGCCCCATAAGTAGCTTTTATATTGGGTGTTGTAAGAAATAGTCACAAATTTTGTGGCTTAAAACAGCTATCCTAGTTGGGCGGTGGTGGCGCACGCCTTTAATCCCAGCACTCGGGAGGCAGAGGCAGGCGGATCTCTGTGAGTTCGAGGCCAGCCTGGTCTACCGAGTGAGTGCCAGGACAGGCTCCAAAGCTATACAAAGAAACCCTGTCTTGGGGTTGGGGATTTAGCTCAGTGGTAGAGCGCTTGCCTAGCAAGCACAAGGCCCTGGGTTCGGTCCTCAGCTCTGACAAAATAAAATAAAATAAAATAAAAATGAAAGACAGCTCTTAAAAAAAAAAAAAAGAAACCCTGTCTTGAAAAACAAACAAACAAACAACAAAAAAAGCTATCCTGCCCTCAGCTCACTGTCCCAACCCCCACATCATTCACCTACTTCCTCATCCTCACTTACCCCAGGGCAGTTATAGTTTTAAATCAGGAAAGCTGATATGAGTCTTTGAATATAAAATTAAAGTATCACCAGAAATCTTTTCTTTCTGAAGTTTCCAGAAGAGAATCTGTTTCCTTGTCATTTCCAGCTACAAAAGGCTACCTGCATTTCTTGGCTTAGGGCCCCACAGTCCCAGCGTCTACTATTAATCCTCTCAACTTCTCTCACTCTGACTCTCGGTGTTCTCTTATAATTATCACTGGAATTACATTGGACAGATCAATGATAACCTTAAATCTTAAACTTCTTGAACCAATTATAGCCACAAAGTTGCCTTTGCCCTAAGGTAATATTCACAGATCTGTGTTGAAGACATAAACATCCTTGAAGGACATTATTCTGTATGTCACACTATTCTAATGGGATAATGACAATCTTGCAATGAAGCAATGAGTCTTATACTGTGGATTTCAGGTAGCTTGTCAGGATATTAAAAAGGATGTTGAGGGGTGAGGAATATATAATGCATCTTGACCTATGCCTTGAGAGTATGCATAAAGAGTTTCTGACTCCACTAACACTCCACTAACATAAGATGGATAACAAATGGCCATCAAGGATGAGTCAGTGGTAGTCAGTCAACCAATACATTATCAGAGAAATTGTTGTAGAAGGTATGTAAATGACCTCTGAGTTTTTTTTTTATGACTTTTCCCTGTTATTAATTCAATAAATATTTTGAATACCTAGAGTGCCAGATACCATCCCAGAGGTCTCAGGCATAACACTGACATGAATTCTTGACTTTGTGGAATCCATATTTAGTATAGAAAAAAATGCCATTTTAATATTAGATCTCCCTTTTTCAGAAGAGATAAGTACAGTGGAAAGAAGAAACTCTATAATTCATTACCTAGGCCATCTCAAACCCTCTGCTTACATCAGAAAGTCTCTTCTAGGTGTTCTTACTTCTTTTTATCTGAACTCTTATGTGTATAGTTTTTGTTACATACTTTATTTTTCAAGGTCTCTATTTAATAATTGCGAATTGGTCTCCCCACTTACATTTATAAAACTTAAGGACAGGTATCATTCTCTAACTAACTTTTTGTTAATGACTGAAAATCAACCCAGAAGTAACACTAGGAAGATTTCTTTGGTTGTCTACTCACTCATTCAACAAACATGTATGTGGAATCCATAACGTCTCCAGCAATATAGTAAATCTCAGAGATAACAGAATGGTGAAAAACTTAGCTATCATGTGCAATAATTTAATGGTATAGGAAACTGGAGGCACACAAAATGCCTATGAGAACAATTTTAAGAGCTTTATAAAACCATTTCATCCTGTTAATTGGGTCTTCTCTTTCTTTTAGTTGGGTTAAGAGTCTGCAAATCTTGTTTAAGAACCAGCTCCTTGATTCTATGATTCTCTGTGTTGTTTTCAGTGAGTATAGCTCATAATCCTTTCTATTTTTCTTTCATCCAAGAAACTTCTCTTTGTAACAGATGGAGACCATTACAGAAAACCACAACTAATCAAAATGCAGAGTTGTGGAGTCCAGTTGCAGTTGATACAACACAAGTCCTGCACCCAAGGCTCAGGGATCATCATGGAAGAGAGGACAGAAAAATCACATAACTAGAGGAACAGGGAGTTTGTTGTGAGACTGCATCTCCTAGAAATGTCAGAAGCTACATCCATGAATCCTCACCAGTGTGACTGCCTAACATGAACTGAGCAAGGGTGAAACCAGTAGACTTGCTAATGTGAAAAAGGGAAAGCTCCCGCCCCCTCAACTGTACACTAAGAACTATACACAACTAAGGAACGCTGAGAGCAGGAGAAATGGATGCCTGGATGCCAGATGGTCATCCCTGCAAACGCATACAAGCAAGTAACATTGCATGCCCTAAGCAGGTTGTATTTGTATATTTAGGAATACATATATTAAATAGAAAGAGGCCATGAATTTGAAAGAGAGTGGGTGAGAAGAAAGGGAGCATTGAAATGATGCAAATATATTATAATCTCAAATAAATAAAAAATTAAAAAAACTAATTTATGATTTCTATTCAAACTTCCACGTGATGTGCTATAAACGAATCAACACTGTCCTAAAAAAAATAGAAAATTTAAAAGCTCCAAAAGAATTCCTTGTGGTTACTAAGAAAAATATGCTTTTACTTAAAAAAATTAGGCTTTATGAAATAAGCACAATGAGAATATACTGTGAAGTGGGAACATAAGTGATGCTTTTTACAAATTAAAATTTGGACAGCAAAAAACCAAAAGAACGGGAAGTGGCGATAGACACCTGCATTCTCATTACTTGGGAGGCAGAGGCAGGAGGCTTACTGTTAGTTTGAGTCCAGACTATGCTCCATAGTGAGCTACAGTCAGCTGGACTGTGTAGAGAGACTCTTTGGTAAAAAGGACAAATCACAACAGCTGAAAAAAATGACACTCAGCTGTTCATGGATTTATAACGGCAAGATCAAAATTAGGATATTTATGGGGTCATTTAAAGACAAAAATATGATATTTCATATACAATTTGTGCAAAGACAAAGCCTAGGCAGAGGACAACTTGGACATTTTAGGGTAATTAAAGATACTTTTAATAAATGAGAAAAGAATTAGATGGAAAAATTAGAATAAGAAAGAGAAAGGGAAATTAGATCATTGAATGTGGCAGGAGATGAAGTCGGCCAGTGAGGCTGAACATTATGATAGAGAGGAAGAGATGTCAGAAAAGAAGTTTAAGGGTGCACTTTTAAAAACAGCAGCACCCCCAAATAATTCTCTGCCAACATTCCAGCAGAGCTGTGTCATTTTAGGCTAACACACTGCAGTCCCCAGTCTTGCATACACTGTTGTAAAAAGGGAGCCCTCTCAAGTTATTACAGATGAATTTCCAGGCGACTTTCCTGACATAGTATCCAGAGATTTTATTCATACAGGGATGAAGGTTTTGTGGATGAATAATATAATTTCCTTAAACCTGAGTCATTATCCAAAGAGGATTAGCTTGGATCTGTGGCTTCAGGAGACAGGATAAGAGAAGAAAGTGTGGGTAGGAGAGAGACAGTGTGCAGGAATGGCCGCTAGATAGAAGGGGAGAAGTATGACTGAACACATATTTCCCCTTTTCATAATTCCTTAAAAGCCAAAGAAGGTAACATGACATGAATAGTAAATATCAGCGTATTTAGTAACTTACTCCCTTTTTGCCTTCAGATCTTCAGATTTCCTGAGTGGCTCACGTCCAAATCTGAGAACTAGTCACTTAAAGACTTCCACAGGGAGGTACTTGGTTCTGAGTGCTCCACCACGTTTACACCCTCCCGGACCGAGTGTGTCCGCTTCTGTGACTAGTGTCATCAGGGGTATTCTGCTTTGAGGTGACTAGCTCTGTCTTCATTTATATGGAATTGAACAACACTTTAGAATAGATTAATAATAACTTGACATTCAGAAAAATTGAAAAAAAATGTTATGTTCATTATTAAGTGATGAAATTCCTGAACCAGAGGAATGAAATACGCTCTGAGACTGTTCCTTTTGGACATAATGTTTCCCTCAGCTTACAAGGTTTGAAGATTAGTTTATTTCCTGTTTTGTTTTTTGTTAATATAGTAATTCTGAAGTTCTTTGCATAAATAAAACGTGTTTCTCTCCCTCTCCCTCTCTCTCTCTCTCTCTCTCTCTCTCTCTCTCTCTCTCTCTCTCGTTTTTTTGAGGCAGGGTTTCTCTGTATAACTTTACGCCTTTCTTGGAACTCACTCTGTAGTTCAGGCTGGCCTCAAACTCATGGACATCCTCCTGACTCTGCCTCCTGATTGCTGGGATTAAAGGCATGCGCCACCACCACCCGGCCGTTTCTTTCTCTCTCTTTTTTTTTTTCCGTTTCTTTCTCTTAATAGAGCCAATGTGTACTTAGTTCTCCTGCTGTGGACATGAAGAATTGCCCGTGAATGTATGCTCACTTCTGCTATGGACTCTGCTAAGAACTTGACTGTGAGTCTTTTGGTAGTTAATATCCTTAACGTTGGTAAAAACAAAATCAATTCTCTGTACCTTTAAGTTTTTAACTTTTTTTATGATTAAAAAACCCCCTACTACTTGTGTACGGTAGTTTTGGCCGTACTCTCCTGGCCACTGACAGGTGTTCATGTTCCAGTGACGGCCACACACCCTGTGAATGCGGCTCCCCACCCTTTAGTGTTAATCCTCTGGGTTCCTTTGGTTTTTCCTCGTAGCATTCATTTTCTGTCCACCTTTCTGTGTTGCTGCTGCCCAATGACCCCAGTTCTCCTTGAGTTAACCTAGAAAAATTACGATAAATGTTTTAAAAATAGAAATGACGAGAATATTGATAAGTTGAAAATTAAACATTATGCATTTACTTTTCTAGCCCTTTTTCTTTCTTCCAGCATGCAATTTTAGCTGATCCTACAGGATTTTAGCTTGGAGTAAATTAATACCTTCGATAATTTTCTTTTAAGCACATAATTTTCTTTTCAATCACTCTATTACCACATTTCTTACAGGACATCGGTTTTTTTATTTTTTTTAAACTGCACTTGTCACTTACGAATTTTCTCTTCATATCTTAGCTCCTCTCTACAGAAAAGTAAACAACAGACTTGTTTGAAAGAGATAAGGATATTTGTCTTCACTTTCAGTGATAATAATTTCCCTAAAGAGACAGGGATACAGTTACTAGCCTGCATCCTACTTCAGTCCTGAACTGAACCAGGGTGAGGACTATACTGCAGTACACCTTAGACGAATCTTGATTCTCTAAGTGACTTCAGTGAAGATTGCTTCTTGTCTCTGTAACCACAAAGATTCACAGTCACTCTTCTAATCATCGTTCCTCCCATCATCCATTTCTTCCTCTCCACAAGGCAAACCTTAATTAATGTATGCAAAGAGCTAACTGTTACCCAGGTCTTCCTTGCTGCTGAAGCTTATTTAGCATAAGGTCTTCCTGTTGTGAACTTCATGGCCTCCCTCCTTTGTGGCTACTTGCAGGCTCTTACTTCAAGCACAGAGGCATACAAAATGTTTTTATAGAAAGAGAACTCAGCTACTTCACTGTGGAGAAAGGATAGTGACCAAATCAAGCTATAATGATGAGGTCCTGCAAAACTAGAGTCAATTAGCCAAGGAAATTGTCTTCTACAACATATTCATTGTGGTCAAGGCAACAAGGGGGAATGTTGATAACGGGTCACAGGAGGGCAAGATGGCACCAGGATCTGCACAGAAACCAATTTCTACCATTTGTCATGATGAATCCAAATATTTCTAGACACCTTGTAATATTCAGCTTCCAAGAAAGTCATAGAAATGATGTTAAAATCCTTGAAAACAGAATTTTCTTTGTACATTCATGAATTACACAAATTAAACCACTACAAGAATATTTTAAATGATCTTAAAATGACTTTTATAAATTATGAGTTTAATACATTGTGGTAAGTGTGTAAGTACACTTTGTCTAACTCAATTTGTGACTTGCAGGGCAACTTTTTTCTGCTATTAAGGGTATCCAGATCATATTTGTTGCATTTAACAAGTGAGTTTTGCTGTTCAAATGCCTTCAATGTCCCTCACTGTACCTGCTATTTGGAGGCAGAAATAATATGACCATAGAGAACATACTCATTCTGGTGTTTAAAAATCTATGATGCCTACAAACCACTGGAACCAGCAGCCTGGCATGATAACCCTAAGGGCGCAGTAATGGCACACATGCCTCAGGTGGTAACCAAAAGATCTCTAATTGGAGATAGAGCTTTAAATTAATAGTAAGGGAATGAGCCAAGATGCCTACAAGCCACTGGAACCAGCAGCCTGGCATGATAACCCTAAGGGCGCAGTAATGGCACACATGCCTCAGGTGGTAACCAAAAGATCTCTAATTGGAGATAGAGCTTTAAATTAATAGTAAGGGAATGAGCCAAGAGAAGAGTACAAGGAGACATCATGTACACATTTTCCCTCAATATTCAATCAAATTGGGATGAAGTTAAAATTAACCTTTGCTTGTACTTAAAGTATCCAAGCGATAATATTTAGAAATTATAATGTACTATCAAGTTCATAGATAAGTTGGGAAAAGATTGATTATCTAAGTAGGATGGGAGACTACAGGTGACATAAGAATTCACCTCTTCCCTTTAAAGTTGTTAGGACAAATTCTCTTTATGTGATCATCATCAATATGACATCATATGGTTGTTATGGACCCAAATATTATCCAATAAAGAGTTTTATTTTCTTGAGTATCCCTTACAATATCCAGAGGCCAAGTCTACTTGTGATGAAAAAATTCAGAGAAGATCAAGTATGTCAATGAAGTTTGAAATGTCCAATGTTCTAAAAACTTACAGCTATGGAAAGAAACAGATTAAATACTGTCAGATGAAACTCAGAAGACAAGCTAAGCATGACATAGCATCTAGTATTGAACGTGGACAGAAAATAAATATAAATGAAAAAAAAACCCAAAGATGAGTGAAATCTGAATAAACTGTGGCATTTAGAGTAATGTTATTGTCTTAGTGATTGGAAAGTATGCCAGGAAAATGAATGTTAGCATCAGGGGAATCTGAGTTTAGTTTAAATAAAAGTCATAAGGACACTCTGCACCAACTTCGAGTGTTTATGAATCTGAAATAATTTCCAAATAAGACTTAAAAACAGAATAAGCCAAGGAAGTAACATCTAGCTGAATATCATTAAAAAACCGAGTGAAAAGTCAATGTGAGCATTTGTTGGAATTCAGTATTTGAATAACATGAAAAACACAAGGAGAATAATATTCATGGTCATGTCAGTGAAACAGCAGTTGGACAACACACCAGATTGACTAAGGAAGTGTGATCTGGAATGACAAATGAGAGCAGCTGAGCAGCATAGTTCAATGTTTGGACTGTCCATGTGTTACTTTAATCACCGTGGAGCAAATACTTAGGATTGGGACTTAAGAAGGACATTAAATAGATTTAAAACTTATTTTGAAACACAGAACTCTAGGATCTATTTTAAGTCAGCAGTTTTCTAAGAAACTGCACTGTTTGCAGAATCTTCAACTGCAAGGAACTTTTCTTCCTTCTTTGTGATATGGGAGCTGGGTTTGCCAGCTTTCCATTCTTGGCAGTTCCTCCTTTTAGAGTCTATTACAGTGGTTCTCACCCTTCCTACTGCCACAATTCTTTAATACAGTTCTTCATGTTGTGGTGACTCCCAACCATAGAATTATTTCATTGCTACTTCATAACTGTAATTTTGTTATTGTTATAAATCATAATGAAAATATCTGATATATGACTTCTGTGGAGTTTGCAACTCACAGTTTGAGATCCACTGTTCTATTACAACTATATATCACCCCAATTTCCTTGATTCCATTCCAAAGGAACAGTCAAACCCTCCTCAGAGACATGCACTGGGCGTGGCACCTCTGCCTCAGGGTTGTGTTCTGCGTTGTAGATCTTTCTTTAAGCTGACACACTGGCATCACCAGACAGCCAAATCCACCTGTCCTTCTTCAAAGTTTTTAATCATTCTGCTGATTTAAGTTTTAATAATTCTGATATTTTCTTCTTATTTATTTTCCTAGCTCTAGGTGTACATTCTGTTTCCCACCTTCCTAAAAATGCTACTTCTCTGATCACAGATTTACATCTCTCTCAAATAACTACTCAACACTTGTTAAAAACAAAAAGGTCATAAATTTTGTTTGATTTTATTTGAAACATAATTAGTTTTTATTTGTGATTCTAGAAGTGGGCAGCACCTTATGTGTAAAGAGTAATGAGTGGTTTGATGATCTTAATAGAGAAAGTTAGCTTCATGAGGAGAAAAACACTGAATAAAACATGACTCAAAGGAAAAGAATGATGAGAAGAGAATGTGTTCTCGTTGCATTTGCTCTGTTTTTCCCTTTCCATCTCCTGATTTTTTTTCCCTTTTGCTTGGAAACTGAACTGTTTAGAAGTGGAGTTTGACCAGGAAAGGTCCCATTAGCACTGTGAGCTTCTCTGGTCCGGTCTGTGCTGCTGGGAAGTCATCTAAAGCAATGGCTTCCCATGAAAATCATTCAGCATAGTTTTATGTTTAGTGAACAGTTCTTCACACTAAAATTTGTTTTTTCATAAAAAATTGATGCAGTTTCAGTCTTACTGGTCTTTGAGGAAGTCAGATTAGCAAATAAATGGTTGACAAGCAAGACACTGAAGGGGCAGAAAATAAATCATCAGAATAGTAAGAAAGAAAATAGATGAAGTAGAAACTACAGACTACAATCCACAGCTCCAGAGAAGCCAGGTAACAAGGAGGACCCTAAGAGGGACCCATGGATCACCCTGGGAAGGGGAAATAGATGAGATCTCCTGAGTAAACTGGGGGTGTGAGGGGCAATGGAGGGCAGGGGATGGGGGATGGGAGCTTGGGGAAATAGGATGGTTGAGTTTGGACAGGGGCTGAGTGGGAGAGCAATGAGGGAGTTATCTTGATAGAGGGAGACATTATGGGGATAGGGTAGAAACTTGGTGCGAGGAAAGTTCCCAAGAATCCACAGGGATGACCCCAGCTTAAACTACCAGCAGTAGTGGAGGGGATACCTGAGCTGGCCTACCCTGGTGATCAGTGATCTGACTCCCCCAGGGGGAGTGAGAGGAGGGATAAGGGGGGATCTGTGGTTGGACTGCAGAATGAATAAAAAATTTCTTAAGAAAAAAAGAATTAAATTGAAAATACTCTCAAGATTGGAAATATAAATATGTAAAACTCACATACTTATTTTTGCAAGTAGATTCTTTAACATTTATCATTATTGCATTCATCAATAGAGCCACAGAATGGTAAGTCTACCACAAAAAGCAACATAACATCATTGGTGAGAAATGACATGCACCAAACTTAGTTTTTCAGTATGTATGATTTTTATTGACAGGTACTTTTATTTTATGTGTATGAGTGATTTGCCTGCAAGTATGTATGTGTACTACATGCATGTTGGTTCTAGCAGAGACCAGAAGAGAGGATTTGATTCATTTAAACTGGAATTATAGATAGTTGTGAGCATCTGTGTGTGGGTGCTGGGAACCGAACCTTGGTCCTATAAAAAACAATAAGTGTTCTGAACTACCAAGTCATCTCTCTAGCCCATCAAGTCTCTTCCAGAAACTATTTATTAGTTGGTATTTCATTTCAGTGTTTGGGTAAAGCAAGTAAGGGCATATCAAATTTTAGTACAGAAAACATTCTGAATAAATATAACATAGCAAATGCAGCAATATCCACCTGAAATTCTAGTATAATTTGTGTGCTTATATGTTTTCAATATATTTAAGAAATTTTATTGTAGTTAATAAACTGACTGCATAGTCTTCTCATTGCCACCTTCATATCTTTATTCCTAAGTGTATAAATTACTGGATTTAGAAAAGGAGTAATAACTGCATCAAAGAGGGCAAGAAATTTATCCAGATGTGATGTTGGAAATGGCCACATGTAGAAGAAGATTAGGGGTCCAAAGAACAAAACAACCACCATGACATGAGCTGACAGAGTGGAGAGGGCCTTGGCTAAACTCCCCAAAGATTTCTTTTGAACAGTCATCAAAATAAACATGTAAGAGATGATCAGAATTAAAAAGGAGGCTACAGAAATGAACCCACTGTTGGCAGTAACCATAAATTCCAGTGCATTGGTGTCCATACAAGCAAGTTTAATAAACCGAGGAAGGTCACAGAAAAAGCTGTCTAATTCATTAGAGCCACAGAAGGGTAAGTCTACCACAAAAAGCAACTGAGTCACTGAGTGGATGAAGCCAATAATCCAAGAAGCAACTAAAAATAGAATGCACTTTTGTGGACTCATGATGGTCAGGTAGTGAAGAGGCTTACATATGGCAACATATCGATCAAAAGCCATGCCTATGAGCAACACCATCTCAGTGCCTCCAACTGCATGGATGAAAAAGATCTGAGTGATACAGCCCCCAAAAGAGATGGTTTTGTGCCTTCTGAAAAGGTCGTAAATCATCTTGGGTGCCGTGGAGGAGCAAAATATCAAGTCAAGAAAGGAAAGATTGGCTAATAGGAAGTACATAGGGGACTGTAAATGGGGGTCTGAAGTTACAGTTAGCACAATGAGAAAATTTCCCAACAGACTTGCCACGTAGAACACACAGGAAAAGAGGAAGAGGAACAGCTGGATTGTCCATGAGTTGGAGAGTCCCAGGAAGACAAACTCAGACACCACAGAGTAGTTTGCTTCATGCATTGCCTTTGTTGGCTGTGACAACCCTCGTGCTGTCTGAAATAGGAGAGTAATGAGAAACTCTGATTAAGGACAAGCTGCATTCAATTGACAAAGTTACATGAAAGACTAACATGACTTTGTAGACAGTTTAAGTAAAATAGCAATTATTTGTCTACTGTGGAATTCTGAGAGCAGGAGAGATAATCTTCTCCAGGTAGGAATCCCCCAGTGGGTGATCCAATACCAAATGATCAGCCCTGCAAGTAACATTTTATGGACTGAGCAAGTTGTACTTATGTATTTTAGAATATATATGTATATCTGTAGAACAATGGAAGAAAAAGAAGCCACGAATTTGAAACAAAGCAAGTGTGGGGGAGGGAGATACACTGAGGGGATTAGAGAGAGGGAAGTGATGTAATTATTATAATTTCAAAATATAAAAAATTAAAACATGCTTACTCCATGTCAAATAATACAATTCTTATTCCTCTCATATATCTTTTTGTTCAAAATATACTAAGCTAATTAATTCTTTCATTTACTTGGGTAATGTATTTGTTATATTTTAATAATAAATTTTGTAAGCATAGCTTTCAGATGACTCTGAACTAAAGGCTTTTTGGATATTAAATGTGACATTCTTAAGTGACTGTGGTTTTCATAATTTGGAAATTCCTTAACATATATTAATATTACATTTAAGATCACACTAAATGCCTACATACACATTTCAGGCCTGGAGGTGGACATTTCTCTTATCTTTATATTCAGATAACAAGGAGACAAAAAAGGGCAGAGGATGCAGGTTTACAGCACTCACTGTGGTTTGGAGAAATTAAAAAAGCCATGGACACTCTGGAGCAGATTCCGTCTGATGCCCAGTGGAGGAAATAATGGAAAATATCAAATGAAAGAGACAACCAGAATGAGAGCCATGTGTCATGATCCCCACAAAGAAGTGAGAGCAAACGTGTCAACAGATGTGGTGAGGACCTGCCTCCTTGTAGGTAAAGACTCTTCAGTTCATTCACAACTAAATTAAATGCATGCCAAATATCAACACAATAGCCTTTTCTTATCAATTAGACAGGAGTTTAAATGTCATGGTTTAGTGATGGATGGAGAAGCAAGCATTCTCACACCTGATGGCAGAAAAATGATGTGGTTAAGTTTGAAATGCCTTCTGAGTTTTTACAAAGGTGTTTGCTTTGGTTCAGCACTTCTACCTCTAAGGTTCAAAACTGGTGAGTATATTCACATGTATATTCATGTGAGTAAGGTAGACAACGAAAGAATATTTTTTGTTATTTTGTTTAAAGCACTATTTTCAAGCTTAATGGCTTGAAAATGCCTCCAGTATGTGACACAGGATACTAGGTAAATAACTCATCTTCGAGTGTTGTTATTTTTAGTCTTTCAAGTTAGCAAAGGTGTAAAAGTGGATAAGTTACTATGTTTTGTAAAAATCTGGGAAGCAGGTGTGGACATTGTTGGTGGATTGTCCAGCTAGTCAATGTTCTATCTCTACTTAAATCTCAGTTCCCCAGGTTTCAAGTTTTCTATTTGTTTAGCAGAATGGCTCTACTTTAAAAGAGGGCAGAATTGGGGGTGAGGCTGATGCTAGGACAGAGGGTCACTCTCCTCAAACTGACAGTGGGGCCTGATATAAAAATGATAAAAAGATAGATATTAAGTCTACTTTATTCCAAAGAACAACTGTTAATGTCAAAATACTTTACATTGGTATGGATTTTGGTTTATTAATGCAAATTTAAGGTCAATTTTATTATACTATATATATTTATACTCTTGTTTAAGATATTATGTTTATGAAATTCTTGTTTCAGATATTATGTTTACGAATCTCACTTAAAAATGTAATGTGTAATTAAAAATACAGATTAATAGTCATCTACGTTAATCAAACTTATACTCATGTTAAGTTTTTTAAGTATACAAAGATATATTTCAATTAGATAGGCAATCTTCAAACACTTCAAAGACCTATAGGATATGGTATTTAAAATATTTTAAGAACTTATCTGGACAGTGGGACACATTTGCTCCTGGCAGCACCAATTACTTCAAAGAGGATGATGGGCATCGAAGAAACTCCGTATGGAGTTTCCTTACAATGTGGAAAAGGCTAGCCATTTGAGCAAGAAATTACTTTTGCCTGGACTGCTTGATAAACTGGACATGCAGAACCCATAGGAAGATGACTACTGAACTTCGCCAAAGCAAGGCGAGATGATCCTTCAGGTTCCTGCTTTGCAGAAGAAACTGCTGACATTCTGCAGGACACAGAGGAAAGAGACTGATGAACTTTGCTAATAGGTGGAATAGTCCTTCAAATTTCCTGCTTCACTGAAAAGTCTGCCAGAGACTCTAGGCCTGTAGGCTGAAGATGGATGCCCCGGTGTTGCAGAGGAACTTTGGGTGATTGTTTAGGCAGCCAGATGTCTCTGTCATTTCTAAAATTTTGGAAGTTGCTTACAATGCACTTCTTGTTTACTCAGGTAGTATTATATCTTCTGGGGTCTTTGATGGAGTTGAAGACTAGATAGTTATAGTTACAGTTTTCCTTAGTTATGATACAAGATAAATTAAATATGAAACTTAAGACTCACAAAGATAGGATAGATGATAGAGTATTTTCTTTAATTTTGTCAAATACAAATAGACTAAATATTGTAACTGTAATTCTTGCTTGTTAACTGTTTTGTTATATGTAATTTTACTATGTTAAAATTAAAACTTTCCTTTTTGATTAGCCAGAAAGGGGAAGTGCTATGGGATGTCGTTCTGTATGCTGTGAATATGTGTTGCCACTATTGGTTAATAAGGAAGCTCTTTTGGCCTCTGGTAAGGCAGGATAAGAGCCTGGCCTGAAATCCAAGAGAGATACAGAAAAAAGAAGGGTGGAGTTAGGGTAGATACAATCCAGCTGCCCAAGGAGGAACAAGATGCCAGCAGATTGGTAACTCCATGGCCACATGGCAATGCATAGATTAATAGAAATGGATTAATTTAAGATGAAAGAGCTGGCTAGCAAGAAGCCTGAGCCATAGACCAAACAGTTTGTAATTAATATTAAGCCTCTGAGTGATTATTTAATAAGCTGCTGTGGGCCGGGTGGGACACAGGGAAACTTCTTGTTACAATCTCTGACTCTTTCTGCCTGCTTTTGGGACTCTTTTCCTCCTATTGGGTTGCCTTGTCCAGTCTCCATATGAGGGCTTTCACCTTGTCTTATTGTATCTTGTTTTCTTGGGTTTGGTTGTTGTCTCTTGGAGGCCTACTCTCTTCTGAAGGGAAACTGAGGGGAAGAGGAGAGGAAGAAGGTGGGAGGAGTGGATGGTGTGTGTGTGGGAAACTCTGGTCAGGTGTATTGTTTGATAGAAGAATCTATTTTCAATAAAAAGGCAGCAAAGTTCGTCAGACTATGCTTCAGCAAAAATAGATTGAAGTCATATAGTTAACTGAATACAGTTTATTAATGAGGGAGGATTTGGACCTCAGTCCCACTGTCTTTGCAGTGTCCTAAATCTCAGACTGTGCTCATCACAGAGCAAAAGTCTCTGCTCACACTCCACTGCTAAGTGTAAAGTGTAAGAGAAGGACAAGCCTCAGAGACCTTCCAGAGGCGTGCATTCCCTCCTGTGCTCAGGGCAGCTTGTCCTTTCCTGAGTCAACATAAACAGGCAATGAACTTAAATCATGTGAAATTAACACTGATGGAGCAGGTTGATAATGCTGGTGTCTTTGTTAAAACCTCAAATCAACATCTGAAGCTGCTCAGGGAAAGACTGGCTATTCTTTACTTGGTAAACTTTTTTTTCTGAGTTATTTAAAAAGTTGAATTAAATTAGAGTTTCTGGATAGTGCTGAAAATTTCCTTCAAAGAGTTCCATATGATCACCACAAGCTTCTCCACTCTTTCTTCTTCCCGAGAGAGACAGAGAGAGCCCAGGACATCGGTCAGTGTCCTAGAAGTTGTGTGGAGAGGCCATTAGAGGTGCATGCTTCCACAGGAGTCCTCAGTGTTTTCAGGACAGACTGGAAGACTGCTGTCACCCAGTGATACTTTGCCAAGTGTCTGTGATGCTCTTTTGATTCTAAACTAAGGAAACAAAGGTCCAGGAAGGTCGAGGACTCTGCTTGAGTCACAGAGCAAATCGTTGCAAATCTGGAGCAAGCGTGTTTGCCTTTTGGCCTCATCAGTCCCAGATTTATTTATTATTTCATTCCACCCGTTTATTTTGCTCTGATTATTTTATAATTTGTGTCCTGTCTGTGGTCCAAGGAATCATAACACACCACTTGGACGACATTATAAGAAGAGAGGGTTTTGAAGGTTTCACTATATAGAAATAATAAATGTTTAGTCAATTGTTTGCTAATCATCCCAATTTGATAATACAATATGAGCATGTGACTTAACAGCTTATTGTATACCTACAAATATTGTATTTACAGTTAGAATTCAGCCCTTCAAACCATATATATGAATTCTAGTTTCTTTACTGTTGTCCAAAATTACTATTTTTTCTAAATGACTGTACTTTACCTCTTATTTATTTCTTTTGTGGGATGTACATGTAAGACTTCCTGTGGTGATATATTGTGTACCACAATAAACTTTTTCTACCATGCAGAACATCTCATGACTTTGTCCATTCCTCTGACTTGTACACTTTGATGGGTAATACGTTGCAGTTTCCACATTTAATTCTTTACTTCTTGTTGATTAGGCTTTTCCTCTGCTCTATGTGTTTCCACTTCAAATTCTGATTTTTCTCATAGACAGTTTCTATCAATGGAATAGACAGAGGTACAAGAAAGGGTTGGATAGGTAGATAAAAATGAGCAAAGTAAAATACATACATACATACATACATACATACATACATACATACATACATACACACATACACACACACACACAAGTATGAATCTCGGCATTTTGTGTGCTAAGTAGGGAAAATAATGAAAAGGCAGCTTCCATCCCTCTAACCTACCTGGATCAGTGTTGGAATGATCACGAGTTAGACAGCCCGAACCTGCCGAGCTCTAGGCTATGCCATGGTTTGGTATAAAAAGTCAAGTGTAATCCCTCCACAGAGGGAAAGGTGGCTAATTAGCAGCACGGGAAAGTCACTTCAGTGTTGCCATAGAACTCTGGGACTGCCATTCTGAGTACATTTGGCCAAGGGAATTGTTTCCTAGGACCACAGAAATTTGGCCAGAGCCAAAGGAAAATTGTGGTAATGGGTCAATCAAGGAGTAAGAAGGGAGAGTAGGGATTTTGTATTTGTGAATATTACATGCATTTACATTTTTTAAATCCATTTGGCCTATTGATTTTCTTATTTATAAGAAGAGACATTTCTTTTGAAAATATATACTTTCAAAAAGTGAAGAGTGATGTATCATTTCTGCGAGAAGGTAGGAATGGAGAGATAAAATGAGTAAATATCCTTTAATGCATACTGCATGATATAATCCATGTCCATGAGAAGAGTTGACCAAATTAGATGTGATAGGAGGTACAGCTGTCTGGTCAACTTTGAGTCAATTTGTTGCTGATTATGTGATATGGATTGAAAAAAACACAATTAGAATATCTCAAATTTAGGAACTCAAAGAGCTGGTGGATCAGGTAAAAGACAAATTATTTATAGTTTGACCAGTCCTAGAATAAGAGTTTTTTTCCCTTAAAAAATATCAACAGAGCCAAAAATTTATAGATAAAATTTGCTTCTTTACCTAAAAACCAGAGAATCAATGAAAGGGCCATTTGTAAATTATAATTACACAATATATCATTTTCCATTGGTGATTACTCAGTATCTAAATTAATAGCTTAGCTGTGCAGAAGTCTAAAACTCAGGTTCAGACGGTGGGTAGTTCTTCTGGTCTCAACTGAAATTCTTCAGAAGTACAGGCCATCTAGCCTATAGGTACCATCACTCACATGCCTTGAGTTTTAGATATCTCTAGTCTAGGCACTTCCTTGAAAATACTGTTTGGTCATGAGTCTTGCACAAGCTTTGTTAACTTCTGATTACGAGCAAGCAATAAAAGGAGAAAAATTCCAATCCCATTAGGGATTAGGGCAGTTTCAAACTGCCCTAAATTCTACAAATCAAGAAGCAAAACCTTTACTACACCCCATTGGTCAAATCAAGTTCAGGCACCAAGTCATCTTAAAGACTGGAGAAATAGACTCCACCCATTGGCAGGAAGAGTTACACAGATTTTTTCATCACTATAGATTTTGTGACTAACTATTCTGAGTTGTATTGATTAGCCAAGTCTCTGTTAGAATTAAGTTACATCTCTCCCTGACCCCTTTATCCCCTGAGAAATGGTCTCACTATGTAGCCTAAACTACCCTGAGCTTGTGATTCTCCTGTTGTAGCCTCCGGAGTTCTGGGTTACAAATTGGCATTCCATCATCTTGCTTGATGTGATATTTGCTCCCACTGCTCCGAGGTGGCATCACTACAACTTCTACTAAGGAATGTCAGTTGTCTTCCATGTTGCTTTTTTCTTAGATGCAATGTATTTGTAAAAAGTCTTTTAAATACTTTCTTTTCTCCTTGTTTATTAAGTTTTCTCTGTGTCCTCCTATGCCCAGGGGGTGTGTGTGTGCTCATGCTACAGCTTGCTTGTGTTCAGAGTTCAGAGGACAACCTGCAGGATTTGGGTCTCTCCACTGTTTCAGCTTGGGGTATTGGCCCCAGGTTGTTTAGCTTGGTGGCAATTGTCTCGCCATCTGCTAAACCATCCTACTGTCCCTTAAAATATCTTCTCAATGAGTTTACTACAAATAGGACTTGATTTGGTCACATGATCTTCTAGATTCTTTTGTGCCTTGTATTGAAGAGGCTTCTAACCCTCAAATAGATTTTAGGAACATAAAAGTAGAAACACAGCCTTGTTACTGAATTTGAAAGGATCCTCCTCAGCACTCTATCACAAGGAAATTCTCAACACCAGTGAATCAGTTTATGTGTACAAACATGGATGTTTTTACATCATATATGTAAATATATACACATATACATACACACACACTCTGATTAACTGAGGTGTTCACAGGATGGAAGTTTGGAAGATATATAGGAAAAGCCTTTTTGAATCTAAAGATAGCATCAGAGTAGGCCCTACTCTAAGCAACAAGGGTATCAAGAGAGTCATATATCTTAATTCCTGCTCAAATGTCCTACAGATTCAGCATGCTCTTTTACAGGCTGGAAATGGCAGAGCTATGATACAATGCAGATTGTGTAATGCCCCTGTTTTAGCTAAAATCTATGCATCAAAGTTTTCTTAAATGTTTTCATTAAAAAATACCAGTTTTAGGTGAATGAACATTTTTGTGTTAATACTTTGAATGTTTTTTTATGTTTCCAATGATATGACAGTAGTACTTATAGTTCAATGATGAAGAGTTTTATGACATGTTAATAAATGAAGATTTACCTTTACGAAATACTCTCCACTGTTACACGCTGATGAGACTCAATCACTTTTCCTCCTATGTAAAAATAATTTGAGGGCTGGAGAGATGGCTCAGAGGTTAAGAGCACTGGCTGCTTTTCCAGAGGACCTGAGTTCAATTCTCAGCAACCACATGGTGGTTCACAACCATCTGTAATGAGATCTGGTGCTTTTTTCTGGCCTGCAGTCATACATGCAGGCAGAACACTGTATGCATAATCAATCAATCAACCAACTAACCAATCAATCAATCTTAAAAAATAATTTGAGAAGGCTCTAAGTTTTATTCCTAAAACCCATGCCAGAGGTGATGGTTGGTTAGTGGTTCCCAAAACTACCTGTAACTCCAGCTTGAAAAGATCCAACGGTTTCTTCAGACCTTTTTGGGCACCTCAAAGCATGTAACATTCTCTCTCTCTTTCTCTCTCATCTCTGTCTGTCCTTCCTTTTCTCCCTCCTCATCTCTTTCTTCCCATATTTATTGCTTCATTACTCACAGTGTTGGGTTTTATATAGTCTATAGACAATTTCTTATCCTGTATTACTGAGACTGTACTTACCTCCTCCTGTTAACTCCCTAGTCCTCACTTAGACAATTTCTTATACTATATCATGCCTGTGACTGTATTCAGCCCCTCATTACTTCCCTAGTCCTCACACACTCTCTTCTCTTGCTAGTCTCCTTCCTTCCCACCAGGTTCTCTTCTACTTTGTGACATGAATTTATGTAGGGAATAATACGTAAAACTAAAGATTAAAAAAATTCAGCAAAGTGCCAATATTACTAAATGTACAGTAAATAACAATAAAAAGGGATTCAAAAACAGAAAGATAAAAAGATAAGAAAGAAATCAGGAGTGGGGAATGCCTTTAATCCCGGCACTCTGGAGGCAGAGGCAGGAGGATTTTGTGAGTTTGAGGTAAGCTAGATCTGTATAGTGAGTTCCAGAACACGCAGAGCTCCATAGGAAGACCGTGTCTCAAAAATCCAAAAAACAAATCAACCAAACAAGCAAGTAAGCAAGCAACAAAAAAAACCAAAATATAAGAATGAGGATGAACTGTTGGAGTGGTTTCTTTCTTGGCCCACAAAGATTGGATACTGCCAGTTATAAACTTACACACACATATACACATTTGCATATACACAAAGCATGCACAAGTATACACACATGTATGTACACACACATTTGCATATAAGCACATACACAAAAACACACATGAATGCTTACACACACCCCCCCCACAGATCCAGCAAACACACATGCAAATAGGTGTACACAGACATACTGACACACACATGTCCACATACATGCACGCACATATACACCAGCATACTCACACATGCATACACCTATGCATACACACATGTACTCACATAGACATGTGTGCATATATGCACACACATGTATGATCTTCCACACATGCACAAATTCACACAGACACACTTGCACACATAGGCACCCATGTATACACATAGATGCTTACACACATGTAAATTGATTTATGTGTATATAAAGAATGTTATCACTTGAAAATGAGAGAAAACGCATATTTGTCTTTTGTTCTTCTTTGTCTGACTTTTTGTTTAATATCATGATGCCCAGTTACATCCATTTCCCATTAAATTACATAATTTTTTATTTATTATTATTATTTATTAGTGTTTGAGATTATTTATTGTGTTTTCAAGGGTGTAGTTAACCTCTTTGGGTTGGAGTTTTCCTTCTAGCACCTTCTGTAGGGCTGAGTTTTTGAATAGATATTGCTTAAATTTGACTTTACCATAGAATATCTTGTTTTCTCCATCTATGGTGAGTGAAAGTTTTGCTGGGTATAGTAGTCTGGGCTGGCATCTATGGTTTCTTAGAGTCTGAAAGATACCTGTCCAGGTCCTTCTGGGTTTCAGAGTCTCTGTTGAGAAGTCAGGTGTAATTCTTTTTTTTTTTTATTTAATTTTTTTTATTTTTATTTTGCAATACAATTCAGCTCTACATATCAGCCACGGATTCCCTTGTTCTCCCCCCCCTGCCCCCCTCACCTTCCCCCCAGCCCACCCCCCATTCCCACCTCCTCCAGGGCAAAGCCTCCCCCGAGGACTGAGATCAACCTGGTAGACTCAGTCCAGGTAGGTCCAGTTCCCTCCTCCCAGGCCGAGTCAAGTGATCCTGCATAGGCCCCAGGTTTCAAACAGCCCACTCATGCAATGAGCACAGGACCCGGTCCCACTGCCTGGATGCCTCCCAAACAGATCAAGCCAATCAACTGTCTCACCCATTCAGAGTGCCTGATCCAGTTGGTGACCCCTCAGCCATTGGTTCATAGCTCATGTGTTTCCATTCATTTGGCTATTTGTCCCTGTGCTTTATCCAACCTTGATCTCAACAATTCTCACTCATATAAACCCTCCTCATTCTCGCTAATTGGACTCCCAGAGATCGACCCAGGGCCTAGCCATGGATCTCTGCATCTAGATCCCTCAGTAGTTGAATGGGGTTTCTAGCACGACAATTAGGGTATTTGGCCATCCCATCACCAGAGTAGGTCAGTTCGGGCTGTCTCTCAACCATTGCCAGCAGTCTGTTGTGGGGGTATCTTTGTGGATTTCTGTGGGCCTCTCTAGCACTTTGCTTCTTCCTGTTCTCATGTGGTTTTCATTTACCATGGTCTCCTATTCCTTGTTCTCCCTCTCTGTTGTTGATCCAGCTGGGATCTCCCGCTCCCCCAAGCTCTCTTTCCCTCGACCCTCGCCCTTCACTTCCCCCACTCATGTCCAGGCTGTTCATGGATAAACAAAATGTGGTACATATACACATTGGAATACTACTCAGCAGAGAAAAACAATGACATCATGAGGTTTGCAGACAAATGGATGGATTAGAAAAAATCATCCTGAGTGAGGTAACCCAGACTCAGAAAGACAAACATGGTATGTACTCACTCATAGGAGGATACTAGATGTGGAACAAGGATGACTGGATTGCTACTCACATCACCAGGGAGGCTACCTGGAAAACAGGACCCCAAGAAAGACACGGGGATCGCCCAATGACGGAGAAATGGGTGAGGTCTACATGAACAGCCTGGACATGAGTGGGGGTAGTGAAGGGCGAGGGTCGAGGGAAAGAGAGCTTGGAGGAGCGGGAGATCCCAGCTGGATCAACAACAGAGAGGGAGAACAAGGAATAGGAGACCATGGTAAATGAAGACCACATGAGAATAGGAAGAAGCAAAGTGCAAGCGAGACCCACAGAAATCCACAAAGATACCCCCACAACAGACTACTGGCAATGGTTGAGATACAGCCCGAACTGACCTACTCTGGTGATGGGATGGCCAAACACCCTAATTGTCATGCTAGAAACCCCATCCAATGACTGAGGGATCTGGATGCAGAGATCCACGGCTAGGCCCAGGGTGGAGCTCCGGGAGTCTAATTAGCGAGAATGAGGAGGGTTTATATGAGAGAGAATTGTTGAGATCAAGGTTGGATAAAGCACAGGAACAAATAGCCAAACGAATGGAAACACAGGTGTAATTCTAATGGGTCTGTCTTTATATGTTACTTGGCCCTTTTCTTTTGCAGCTTTCAATATTCTTTCTTTGTTATGTGTATTTAGTGTTTTGGTTATTATGTGGCAGGCAGGGTGCTTTCTTTTCTGGTCCAATCTATTTGGTATTCTGTAAGCTTTTTTTATGTCCTTCTTAAGGATAGGAAATTTTTCTTCTATGATTTTGTTAAAAATATTTTCTGGGCCTTTGAGTAGGGATTCTTCTTCTATTCCTACTCTTCTTTTGTTTGGTCTTTTCATAGTGTCCCACAAGTCCTGGATGTTTTGTGTCATGAAGTTTTTAGCTTTAATATTTTCATTGACCAATGTATCATTTTTCTTCTGTTGTATCTTCTATGCTTGAGAGTCTCTCTTTCCTCTCCCATCTGAGGAGAGGAAAGCTTGTGTCTGTAGTTTCATTTGCTTACCTAGATTTTCCATCTCCAGGATTCCCTCAGTTTGTGTTTTCTTGATTGTTTCCATTTTCAGGTTCTTGAGCAGTTTTATTCATTTCCTTCATCTATTTCTTTGTTTTATTCTTGGCTTTCTTTAAGTGATTTATTAATTTCCTCCCGTTGTTTGCTTGTGTTTTCCTGGATTTCTTTATTTCCCTTGTAAGAACCTCTATTATCTTCATAAAGTTGGTTTAAGGTCATTTTCTTGTACTTCAGCTGTGTTGGACTATTCAGGGCTCTCTGTAGTAGGATAGCTGGGCTCTAGTGGTGACACATTGCCATGTCTATTGTTGTGTTCTTATGCTGGCCTTTAGGCATCTGGGTTTTGGGTAATAAGTTTTAGGGGTCAATTTCTTAGTTTATCTTTGTTGGATGGGTGTTTTCCCCCTTGTTTTCTGTTTCCTCTCTGGTCTCTGGCCTGAGTTGCCTATGATTCTGGTGACCAGAGAGTCCACTGGAGTTATGTCAGCCTGCATGGCCTCTGTGGTTTTGGGTGTTGGTGTTGCCTTTGAGGTTCTGGGAATTGGCATGGCCTCTGGAGTTCTGGGTATTCTCATGTCCTCTGGCAGTGCAGGGGCTTGTGCTGGACCTATGGGCCAGGATATTGTGACATTGGGAATGGGGCTGTTGGGGAAAGCTGGGCTATCTCTGAGGTATGTTGGAGATCTGCAGGCAGGTTCTAACCTGGGGTTCTGGGTACCAGCATGGTCTCTGGTAGAACAGGGGTCTTCTGCCAGAGTTATTGGTCAGGGTATGGACTCAGCTTGCTTTCTTATAGAACCCAGGACTGCCAGCCCAAGAATGGCACCACCCACAATGGGCTGGGCCCTCACCCACCAGTCACTAATTATGAGAAGGCCTACTGCTAGATTTTATGGAGGCATTTTCTTCATTGAGGTTCCATCCTTTCAGATAATTCCAGCTCAGCTTTTGTAGCAAGTTGACATAAAACTGGTCAGCACAATTGATGCCCTATCAACTTGACACACAAACACAACATTGTGAAGCCTTAACATTTCTTTTCTTATTCTTCCCTGAGATCAGACATTAACATCAACATCACAATGTAAACATTCTAAAATTTAAAATCTCACAGTTTTAAAAAATACACTTAAAGTCTCCTTAAAGTTCAAAGTCTTGAGGTCAGGTAGAAAACTGGTGCAAGGGAAACTCCCATGAATCTATAGGACGACCCCAGGGAAGACTCCTAGCAATAGTGGATAGGTAGCCTGAACTGGCCATCTCCTGTAATCAGATTGGTAACTACCCTAATTGTCATCAGAGAGCCTTCATCCAGTGCCTGATTGAAACAGATGCAGAGATCCACAGCCAAGCACTGGGCCAAGCTTGGGGAATCCTGCTGAAGATAGGGAGGAAGGATTGTACGACCAGGGGTGTCAAGGTCATCACAAGGGAACCCAAAGAAACACCTAAACTGGGTTCATCGGAACTCACAGAGTCTGGACCTCCAGCTAGGGAGCCTGCATGGGACCGACCTAGTCCCTCTACATATGTGTGACAGTTGTATAGCTTCATCTCATTGTGGGACTCCTAGTGGTGGAAGCAGGTCCTGTCCCTAATGCTTTGGCTGGCTTCCAGGAACCTACTCATACCAGGTTGCCTTGCCCAGCCTTAATCTTACAAGGGGAGGAGCTTAGTCCCAGCTCAACTTGATATGCCATGCTTTGTTGACACCCATGGGAGGCCTACCCCTTTCTGAACAGAAACAGAGGAGGAATATCCACTGGGGGGTTGAGTGGAGGTAGGGCTTGGGAGGAGAGGAGAGAGGGGAAACTTAGGTGGGCATATAAAATAAATGAATATACTTAATTAATAATAAAAATTAAAAAATTCAAAGTCTTTTAAAATTCAAAGTTTCTCAACTGTGGGCTCTTGTAAAATCAAAAGTAAATTAAATAATTTCTTTTTTTAAGAGGGGAGAACCAGGGCATAGTCACAATCTTGATAGAGCAAATCCACATCTAGAATGTGTAAATACCTCAATATAAATCACCTGGGGTTCACTCATGATCTTCTAGACTCCTCCAAAGGGCTTGGATCACTTCTCTGACTCCGCCCTCTCCCACACACACAGCCTGTCTTCTTTGCCCAGGCTGGCTCCAATCCACTTCTGCTGCTGTTTTTGATGCCATTTTAAAAGAGCTGTATATATATTTTTTCTTTTAGAATGTTAGCTCCTCAAAAGCAGGGGCAATGTTTTCTGTATGTTCTATTGTGGCTAGTACACTGCAAATGCTCAATAAATATTGGTGATGGGAGGCAGAGGGTCTCAACAACGAGGGTGATAAAAATCCCAAGCACTGTTCTATGGCTTATTTCATTATGATCTGATCACATTCAGAAATATCAGCCATTTTGGACAAATCATCCCAAATACTGCATTCAAATAAAAGTGCAGTGGAGGGGGAGGTTGTTTTAAGAGAAATGAAATCACATGCATTTGTGGTGCCATGATGCATCTTCATTCACAACTCATTTACCTTGATTTTGCCTCAGTTCCCAGGCCAAGGAGAATTAAGCTAAGGACAGCAGGATGTCATCTCATTCAAGTAAATTACAAACGATCCCTGAAACTTGTCACATTTGTCTAATTGGTTATTCATATGCATTAGACATTGCTAAACTAGTTTGATTCTGAAATTGTGATACTTACCTGCTATTCGTTATTGGTTTTTTTAAATGAATAATGCCCAATAGATGAAGAAAGATTTGCAACCTAAAATTTTCCACCCCTTGGAATTTGAATAATAAATTTGTTATTTAGCTTATTTCCCTAATTGTTCCCCCTTCAAAAAAATGTGATTTTATAAATGTGTTCTTTAACAGTTACCACTATTGCATTGGTCATTGTGGTGGGGTAAGATTATTGGTGGGCTAAGCCTGGCAAACTCTTTTTGTCTTCAAGTCTGTTGAATAAACAGTTAATAATATCCAAATTCAATACAGGCAGAAAACAAGCAAGGTTACATCACATATTAGTACACAGCAACATTCTGGTTAAATATAACATAGTTTATATAGTACATAGCCATCTGAAATTCTACTTGCATGTTCACGTATCTTCAATATATTTAAGAAAGCTTACTATAATCCATAAGCCGAGTGCATAGTCTTCTCATTGCCACCTTCATATCTTTATTCCTAAGTGTATAAATTACTGGATTTAGAAAAGGAGTAATAATTACATCGAAGATGGCAAGAAATTTATCCAGATGTGATGTTGGAAATGATCACATGTAGAAGAAGATTAAGGGTCCAAAGAACAAAATGACCACCATGACATGAGCTGACAGAGTGGAGAGGGCCTTGGCTAAACTCCCCAAAGATTTCTTTTGAACAGTCATCAAGATAAACATGTAAGAGATGATCAGAATTAAAAAGGAGGCTACAGAAATGAACCCACTGTTGGCAGTAACCATAAATTCCAGTGCATTGGTGTCCATACAAGCAAGTTTAATAAACCGAGGAAGGTCACAGAAAAAGCTGTCTAATTCATTAGGGCCACAGAAGGGTAAGTCTACCACAAAAAGCAACTGAGTCACTGAGTGGATGAAGCCAATAATCCAAGAAGCAACTAAAACCAAAATGCACTTTTTTGGACTCATGATGGTCAGGTAGTGGAGAGGCTTACATATGGCAACATATCGATCAAAAGCCATGGCTATGAGCAGCATCATCTCAGCACCTCCAATTGCATGGATCAAAAAGATCTGAGTGATACAGCCCCCAAAAGAGATGGTTTTGTGCTTTCTGAGAAGGTCGTAAATCATCTTGGGTGCTGTTGATGATGAACATATCAAGTCAATGATGGAAAGATTGGCTAATAGGAAGTACATAGGAGACTGTAAATGGGGGTCTGAAGTTACAGTTAGTGCAATAAGAAAATTTCCCAACAGACTTGCCACGTAGAACACACAGGAAAAGAGGAAGAGGAATAGCTGGATTGTCCATGAGTTGGAGAGTCCCAGGAAGACAAACTCAGACACCACAGAGGAGTTTGCTTCATGCATTGCCTTTGTTGGCTGTGACAACCTTCATGCTTTCTGAAATAGGAGAACAATGAGAACCTCTGATTTAGGACAAACAGTGCTCAACTGACAAAGTCACATGAAAGACTAGCATGCCTTTGATGCCTTTGGAGAGAGTTATGTATAAATAGTGAAAGAAAAAGAGGCCATAAATTTGAAACAAAGCAAGGGGGTGGGAGATACATGGAAGGGATTAGTGTGAAGAAAGGAGGAAAGTGATGTAATGATATTCTAACTTCAAACAATAAAAAAGTGCTTCTTTCAGGCCAGACCCAAAAAAGCAATTACTACTCCTCTCATATATCTCATTGTTTAAAGTATACCAAAACTTAGCCATTCCATTTACTTAGATAAATTTTTAAAAATATATTTTTTATATTTTAAAAATATAATTTTATAGGCATATCTTTCAGATGTAGCTAAAAGGTTTTTTGGATATTAACTGTCAATTTTTTTTATATCAACATGGTAACTGTCAAATTCTTAAGTTACTGTGTTTTCCATAATTTGGCAATTCTTTAAGATATTAATATTATGTATAGGATCACATTAAAAGCCTATAAATACATTTCAGGATCAGAGAAGAGGAAACAGTCTTCTTTTTTCTATATTGAAATGACAAGGAGACAAAAAAGGACCGAGGATGCAGGTTTATAGCACTTACTGTGATTTGGAGAAATTAAAGCAAGCTGTGGACACTCTGGAGCAGATTCTGCCTGATGCCCAGTGGAGGAAACAATGGAAAATATCAAATGAAATAGACAACCAGAATGAGAGCCATGTGTCATGATCCCCACAAAGAAGTGAGAGCAAACATGTCAGCAGATGTAGTGAGGACCTGCCTCCTTGTAGGTAAAGACTCTGCAGTTCATTCACAACTAAATTAAATGCATGCCAAATATCAACACAATAGCCTCTTCTTATTAATTAGATGGGAGTTTAAATACCATAGTTTGGGAATGGATGGAGAAGCAAGCATTCTCACACCTGATGGCAGAAAAATGAAGTGATTAAGTTTGAAATGCCTTCTAAATTTTTACAAAGGTGTTTGCTTTGGTTCAGCACTTCTACCTCTAAGGTTCAAAACTGGTGAGTATATTCACATATATATTCATGTGAGTAAGGTAGACAATGAAAGAATATGTTTTGTTATTTTGTCTAAAGCACTATTTTTCAAGCTCAATGGCTCAAAAATGGCTTCAGTATGTGACATAGAATATTAGATAAATAACTCATCTCATAATGTTGTAATTTTAGTCTTTCAAGTTAGCAAAGGTGTAAAAGTGGATAAGCTACTATGGTTTGTAAAAATCTGGAAAGCAGGTGTGTTGGTTTGTTAGTAGATTGTCCAGCTAGTCAATGCTCTGTCTCTACTCAAATCCCAGTTCTCCAGGTTTCAAACTTTCTATTTGTTTAGCAGAATGGCTCTGCTTTAAAAGAGGGCAGAATTGGGGGTGAGGCTGATGCTAGGACAGAGGGACACTCTCTTCAATCTTCAGTGGTCCCCATTGCAGAGGACAACATCCACACAGCCCATTGAATGTGGAGAGGTTGAGCTGGTGCCCGTATTGAGCCCTCACCTGTGCATTCTAGTTTCTTTGGTGAGGGAAGGTACTCTGCAGGCTACTGAAAGAGGAACATAAATGCCATACACCCACAAACCCCTGGACCTACAATCTGTCCTTCCTGCAAGGTGTGCTGGGTAAGGGGTGGCACAGCACTTGTGGGAGTAGCCAACCAATATCTGAAGTCCATGCCATGAGAGGGAGCCCATGCCCTACACTGCTTGGGATAGCTAGGAACCGGAGACTGGATAGCCCAGAGACCTAGGGTAGAATCAAAAATGACTGGTGAAAAAAAATCAGTGAAGTGATTCCTAACAATATTCTTCTATGCTCATAGATTGGTGCCTTGTCCAGTCATCATCAGAGAGGCTTCTTGTGGCAGAAGATGGGAGTGGATGCAGACCCACAGTAGACATTAGGCAAGAGAGAGAGTCTAAATGTGTGGTCTCCATTGGATCCTTCCACTCTGCACATTGGGATCCCCATGGAGGGAGCGAGGAATGACTGTAGGAGTCAGAGGGGATGGAGGACACCAGGAGAACATGACTCACTGAATCAACTAAGCAGAGTGCATATAGGCTCACAGAGACTAAAGCAGGAAGCATGGTGTCTGCATGGGTCTGCACCAGGTCCTCTGTGTGTATATTATGGTGTTTTTGTGGGACTTTTGCCAGTACAAGTGGGTGTATCTTTGACTCTTTTGCCTGCTCTTGGGACTCTTTTCCTCCTATTGGGTTGCCTTGTCCAGCCTCCATATGAGGGCTTTCGCCTTGTCTTATTATTTCTTTTTTTCTTGGGTTTGGTTGTTGTCTCTTGGAGGCCTACTCTCTTCTGAAGGGAAACTGAGGGGAAGAGGAGAGGAAGAAGGTGGGAGGAGTGGATGGTGTGTGTGTGGGAAACTCTGGTCAGGTGTATTGTTTGATAGAAGAATCTATTTTCAATAAAAAGGCAGCAAAGTTCGTCAGACTATGCTTCAGCAAAAATAGATTGAAGTCATATAGTTAACTGAATACAGTTTATTAATGAGGATTTGGACCTCAGTCCCACTGTCTTTGCAGTGTCCTAAATCTCAGACTGTGCTCATCACTGAGCAAAAGTCTCTGCTCACACTCCACTGCTAAGTGTAAAGTGTAAGAGAAGGACAAGCCTCAGAGACCTTCCAGAGGCGTGCATTCCCTCCTGTGCTCAGGGCAGTTTATCCTTTCCTGAGTCAACATAAACAGGCAATGAACTTAAATCATGTGAAATTAACACTGATGGAGCAGGTTGATAATGCTGGTGTCTTTGTTAAAATCTCAAATCAACATCTGAAGCTGCTCAGGGAAAGACTGGCTATTCTTTACTTGGTAAACTTTTTTTTCTGAGTTATTTAAAAAGTTGAATTAAAGCCGGGCGGTGGTGGCGCACACCTTTAATCCCAGCACTCGGGAGGCAGAGGCAGGCGGATCTCTACGAGTTCGAGGCCAGCCTGGTCTACAAAGTGAGTTCCAGGAAAGGCACAAAACTACAGAGAAACCCTGTCTCGAAACCCCCCCCCCCAAAAAAAAAGTTGAATTAAATTAGAGTTTTTGGATAGTGCTGAAAATTTCCTTGGAAGAGTTCCATATGATCACCACAAGCTTCTCCACTCTTTCTTCTTCCCAAGAGAGACAGAGAGAGCCCAGGACATCGGTCAGTGTCCTAGAAGTTGTGTGGAGAGGCCATTAGAGGTGCATGCTTCCACAGGAGTCCTCAGTGCTGCCAGGACAGACTGGAAGACTGCTGTCACCCAGTGATACTTTGCCAAGTGTCTGTGATGCTCTTTTGATTCTAAACTAAGGAAACAAAGGTCCAGGAAGGTCGAGGACTCTGCTTAAGCCACAGAACAAATCGTTGCAAATCTGGAGCAAGCATGTTTGCCTCTTGGCCTCATCAGTTCCAGATTTATTTATTATTTCATTCCACCTGTTTATTTTGATCTAATTATTCTATAATTTGTGTCCTGTTGTGGCCCTAGGGATCACAATCTATCACTTGAACAACATTATAAGAAGAGAGGGTTCTGAAAGTTTCACTATATAGGAATAATGAAGGTTAAGTCAATTGTTTGCTAATCATCCCAATTTGATGATACAATATGATTATGTGTCTTAACAGTTTATTGTATACCTGCAAATACTGCATTTACAGTTAGAATTCAGCCCTTCAACCTATATATATGAACCCTAGTTTCTTTACTGTTGTTCAAGATTATTGATATTTTCTCTATCTGGCTATACTTTAACTCTTATCTTATTCCTTTTGTGGAATGCACACGTAAGACTTCCTGAAAATGCCACTGGAGTAACCTCTACCATGCCGAAAATCTCACGACTTTGCTCATTCCTCTGACTTGTACACTTTAATTGGTGGGTAATATGTTGCAATTTCCGTAATTAATTTATTTCTTCTGGTTGATTAGATTGTTTTCCTCTGCGCTATGTGTTTCCACTTCAAATTCTAATTTTTCTCAAATACAATTTCTACCAGTGGGATAGTCAGAAGTACAAGGATGGGCTGGATAGGGAGATCAAAATGAGCAAAGTATAATACATACATACATACACACATACACACACACACACACACACACACAAGTATGAATCTCGGCATTTTGTGTGCTAAGTAGGGAAAATAATGAAAAGGCAGTTTCCATCCCTCTAACCTACCTGGATCAGTGTTGGAATGATCCAGGTTAGACAGCCCGAACCTGCCAAGCTCTAGGCTATGCCATGGCTTGGCATAAAAAGTCAAGTGTAATCCCTCCACAGAGGGAAAGGTGGCTAATTAGCAGCATGGGAAAGTCACTTCAGTGTTGCCATAGAACTCTGGGACTGCCATTTTGAGTACATTTGGCCAAGGGAATTGTTTCCTAGGGTCACAGAAATTTGGCCAGAGTCAAAAGAAAACTGATAATGGGACACTTGAGGAGAAAGAAGGGAGACTATAGAATTATTTTACTATAAAAATTTACTGCTAAGTTTTATCCCCTTTGAATAGTAAAGCAATGAATATTTAGTGACATATTAAAATGATAGAATGTAAATCTCAATTAATGTATTTTATCAAGTTGTTTTGTTTACTATTTTACAATGGTATGTGAAGATATAAAATGCATTTAGAATTTATAAGTACAGGTGAAGGGACTCATTTTCCTGCAAGCAGTAGAGTATTTTGAAATAAAACAAGGTTGCTTGTTTTTACAGCCTAGATCTTGTCAGATGGTGTCTTTGGTCTCATTGGTCGGTCTTTTTTGTTTTAGTTTCCTTATCTATAAAACAAGAATGAACATATTACCTACCTTGTTTTTGCTAGAATTGAATCAGTGCATATAAAAACCTGACATGTTATATACATATAATACTTGTTGAAGGTGGTGCAGAAGGGACCTGTGGGTGGTTGCAGGTAGAAAGAGTCCTGGTGGAAGCCAAGAATTGGCTGTGGTGCAGGCATGGGTGGCCAGAGTAGGCAGGGTCACTAGCTGTGGGACCTGGGCTTGATCTGGAGAGTTATGAAAAAGATGTGATGGGTAGGTCAGCTGTACTCACCAATCTTGACCATGGAGGACTTGGGACATCGGGGTACCAAGTGGGTGGTTATAAAATTGAATGTTTAATAATTTCAAACAAAGTTTATGTCAGATTATCATTAGTCTTCTTGCCCTTGGTGTTTCATTCGCTAGCCTGTTTGGAACTGTCATAGCTTTCACCCCATCAGCATCCCCACAGGATTTTAAGAGCCTATCCATTGTTTTAGTTCAGCTGCAACCACAGTCATTGCTTCCTATAAGCTTCATTTTTCACCACCACCACCACAAAAATGTTTATTGAACGCTTATTAAAACAGGGAAATATAACAATAAAAAGGAGTTATGCTCATCTTCAATAGTAAATTGCTGGACATAATCCTCTAGGCTTCTCTTGGAGGTTTAAGAACACTATATCCTACTTTCTCTTCTAGCAGGTTCAGAGTAGCTGGATTTATGTTGAGCGGGAGATCCCAGCTGGATCAACAACAGAGAGGGAGAACAAGGAATAGGAGACCATGGTAAATGAAGACCACATGAGAATAGGAAGAAGCAAAGTGCTAGAGAGGCCCACAGAAATCCACAAAGATACCCCCACAACAGACTTCTGGCAATGGTTGAGAGACAGCCCGAACTGACCTACTCTGGTGATGGGATGGCCAAACACCCTAATTGTCGTGCTAGAAACCACATCCAACTACTGAGGGATCTGGATGCAGAGATCCATGACTAGGCCCTGGGTGGATCTCTGGGAGTCCAATTAGCGAGAATGAGGAGGGTTTATATGAGCGAGAATTGTTGAGACCAAGGTTGGATAAAGCACAGGGACAAATAGCCAAATGAATGGAAACACATGAACTATGAACCAATGGCTGAGGGGTCCCCACTGGATCAGGCCCTCTGAATGGGTGAGACAGTTGATTGGCTTGATCTGTTTGGGTGGCATCCAGTAAGAGGGACCGGGTCCTGTGCTCATTGCATGAGTTGGCTGTTTGAAACCTGGGGCCTATGCAGGATCACTTGGCTCGGCCTGGGAGGAGGGGACTGGACCTACCTGGACTGAGTCTACCAGGTTGATCTCAGTCTGTGGGGAAGGCTTTGCCCTGGAGGAGATGGGAATGGGGGGGGCTGGGGGGAAGGTGAGGGGGACAGGAGGGGGGAGAACAAGGGAATCCGTTGCTGATATGTAGAACTGAATTGTATTGCAAAATAATAATAATAAAAAGAACACTATAACTGGTAGATTGAGTGGAAAATCAACTTTGTTTTGAAGTATTTTACATAGTAATTATAAAAGGAACAGGTGGAAAACATTCCTTAATTTATTTTGCAAAATCATCAAGGTAAAATACTGTACAGAATTATGACTATTAAATACTTTCTAGGAAGCATCCAGCACAGGGTCTGAGCATAGAATCTCCAATTCTAACTCTTGGTATCCATGTTGATGAAGGTACTAATGACAATAACTTGGCAAATTCCTAAATGTAACCTGGTACACAAACTAATGGAGAGCTGAAATACCACTGACTTTATTTTCCTTATTGTCATTGAGTGCAGAGTTACACTTTTACTGTTTTTTTTTTTTAAAGTACTTAGGATACCTTCCTGTACCTAAGAATCTGGTAGCAGAGTTTCCTCATTGCTGCTTTCATCTCCTTGTTCCTGAATGTGTAGATGACTGGATTCAGAAAAGGAGTGAGGACTGCATCAAAAATAGCAAGAAATTTGTCTAAGTGTGATGAAGGGAAGGGCCAGGTGTAGAAGAAGATTAACGGTCCAAAGAACAAAACCACCACAGTCACGTGAGCTGACAAAGTGGAGAGGGCCTTGGATATGCCACCTGAAGAGTGCTTCCTAACAGTTACCAAAATGAAGATATAAGAAATGATCAGTATGAAGAAGGTGCCCACAGAGATGAGTCCACTGTTGGCTGTGACCATGAACTCCAATTTATTAGTCTCTGTGCAAGCAAGTTTAATGAGCTGAGGGAGATCACAGTAAAAACTGTCCAATGTATTAGGTCCACAGAAGGGCAAGTCTACAACAAAAGCTAGTTGGGCCACTGAGTGGATAAATCCCAGGATCCAGGCTACTGACAAAATTAAAATGCATATTCCTGGTCTCATGATGGTCAAGTAGTGCAGAGGTTTACATATGGCTATGTATCTATCAAAGGCCATGGCTATGAGCAACACCATTTCTGTGCCTCCAATAGCATGAATAAAGAAGATCTGAGTTATACAACCCCCAAATGAGATGGATTTGTGTTTTCTAAAAAGATCATAAATCATCTTGGGTGCTGCAATAGAGCAAACCCCCAGGTCAAGAAATGAGAGATTGGCCAGCAGGAAGTACATTGGGGAGTGCAGGTTGGAGTCAGCGGTCACAGAGAACACAATGAGGAGGTTCCCCATCAGACTTGCTGAATAGAACACAGAAGAAAATAGGAAGAGAAGTAACTGGATTCCCCACGTATTGGAGAGTCCCAGGAACACAAACTCAGATACAACAGAGTAGTTGTTTCCATCCATTGCAGTGGAGAACAGAGCTGTATTCAACAAAACCTGAAAAATTCAGAGAAGAGAAAAATCAAGCTTTGTGTGGAGTTAGTAATTACATCAGTTTCAAACTATAAACAAAACACATTGCTGCATAGAATCAATACACCTCAGCATAATTGTAGAAAATTGGCAGTCACTCAGTGCCATGAGCTACCACATCTAATGTCCTTTATTTTCTAACATTATCCAAATAAAGATTGGGGAATACTTGGGGATAAGTATTAGAAAAGAACAAATGACTGGCCTGAAGAAAGGCTATGAGAAGACTGAAGATTCACTGGAAATAACAACATGGGATGAAGGAAATGAGAAGAACCCCCCTGATTTCTCTCTCCCAGTTTGTTGCTCCTGCCCATGGTGTTTCCCAAATACCAAGGAGTTTCTGTTGATCTTTGTTTTTCTTATCTCTTCGATTGCTCCAGTTAGCAAAGTGGTACAGTACTATTATTCCCATTAACGCTGTCTCGTAGTTAATTTTATATCAAACCATATTCACCTTTTCCATATACATGGAGAAGATAATGTAGAAACCCTAACAACACCCCACTTTAATACCAGTCTAGGGAGTACAAAGGGTTACAAGCTTAGGTTGTAGATGCATCAGAGTAAGAACACGGTCAGAAAAGATACTTAGGATGCAGAAAAAAGCATAGATTATGTGAATAAAATACATAAAATTCCATTTTATAATGAAGTTTATTAACAATTTCTACATGATTCATACTTGGGGATCATTTCCACACTGTTTTGTCTTTTCATACTTCATTGCATGGTGGAAAGAACACTATTTGGAGTGAGAAAAGCAGTATCACATCCTAGCCCCAAGTCTTTGAGAACTCAAGGAAGGTTTTTCTTCCATCCCTTCCACATTTCATTCACTGCCTGCCTCCCACTTAATTGTCTGTTAAATTGAAGGGGCTGAGTGCAGATGATAAATAATTATCCCAAGTCTAATATTTTAGTTATTTTATAATATAATACTAGCCTGCTATGCAATGAAACTCTTCATAATGATGGTATCCTCTTCTCTTTGGGCTGCTACTATATCCACTCTTGTTCCTTGTTTGTAGTTATTTATATTTCATATTCTATAGAAGACCTTTCCCCAGATCAATCTACTTCTTATTCCTTTTGTTATGCAGTTAGAACACCACCATAAATTTACAGTGTCACTTATCATAGCCCTTTGTGATCAATGAACAGGCACTTACTAGATGTCTACCATACCCAATGTTCACTGAATTTTTGAAGTAGTAACACATTCGGTACCCGTTAGTCTTCTATTTAAGCACACAACAATGTAAATAATAGTAAGATTGCCAAATAAGTAATAAGCACCTATAATTTTTCTGAAGTAGGAATGATACCTGTGAGTCAGCCTGATGATGGTTGCAGTCTGAAGGAAAGAAGACTCCATGCTGCAGGTTCAGAGATAGCTCTGGTTCATTTCAATATACAACTCATATCTGGGCTTAAAGATTTCCTGACACAGCCAAGGAATCTCTGCAGCAGTCCCCAGTTGACAAAATCTCTATGAAAGTAATGACCCAATTCAAAACAAAACCAGCAACAACTACGTGCATGGCACCATACTTTCTTCCACATACTATCTTTGTCTGATACTGCAAGAGTTGATGTTATTCATAGAAGAATTTAGACCACAAGAGTAGAAGTAACATTTCAGAACAGTGAGTTGTAAAAACCCTGACAGTCTGATCAGCTTTTTCTCCAATATTTATAGGAGACTTGGCCTTTTCTCATGACTGTTCAGTTATGTGCTGCACCTTAGTGACTGCCTGGTTGCCTTATAGTGACTCACAGTGTGCTTGGCAGATCTAAATGAGAGAAGGCAGGCTGCGTTCGTAATTATCAGGGTTTCTTAGTTTTCGTAAAATGCATCTATAATTCACCACAACTCCTAAAATAAACATGGAAAAGGAGAACAATCCATTCAACACCTGCAGCTCAGAACATCCTGGTTGTTTCCAGGCCATCTTTATCTAGTTCCACATGAAGATCTTTAGCATTTCAAAGAACAGACAGTTCTTTGCATTCTCTGATGCAATGTCAATTCTTACCCACACGTGTAAAGCTGCCTCCTAAACTTCCAGCTCCTTGGTTTTGGATCTCAAACTTAGAGTTAAAAAGGCAATTTAAGTTTCTGACATTGTATCTTTCTTCTTTTCCTTAGTTTATTTTTTTAGCTCATTAATCTTAGTTTAGGCATTTTTTTCTGGTGTAAGGTAATATTTCATTGATTTCTATGGAAAATAATCTATCATTAAAGAACTATTCAATACTGCCTAGTTGGGATGTTAGATATTGTACTCCAATAGGCTGTTTCTATATTTGTCAATAGTGCTCTTAAAGGTTTATTTCCAAAGACTTAAGCATAGTATAGCTTTCTTCTGGTTAGAAGTAGCATTATTTCATGTACTAACATCTACATGAGTGCTGCTACTGTGGGAGACACAGCTAATTGGCCCACAGAGGAGTACTGACCAAATGATACCACAGAGACTTGAGATCACCAGTATGAACTCATTTGTGCAAGAAAATTGTTACCCGGAATCCTGGCAAGTCAATGGAAGAAGCTTTCAATGAGTCACAAAGGAGGGTATGTGAGAGAGACAGAAAGATATATGAATGTAAAAGACCTAAGGTATCTGCATAATAAAATAAAGTTGACTAGACACTTAAATCAAAACTACCTTCTTATTTTTAAGTATTCATGGAGACAGCATATGTGACCAAAAATTTTATATACATTTGTGTATGATACTTATGTATAAATTAAAATATAATTACATCATTCCCCTCTTTCCTTTCCACCTTCCAATTCTTCCCCTGTGTCCTTATCTTGCTATAATTCATGACCTTTTTTCTTTGTTATAGTTACACACACACACACACACACACACACACACACACACACACACACACACGTAAATATTACTTGCTCAGTCTGTTTAGTATTACTTGTGTGTATATCATCTCAGAGCTTACCAATTGGGGCTCATCCATGGGAAAGGCTATTTCTACACTCAGCATTTCTTAATTTCCTGTAGTTTTTTGTGTATGGTTTAATGGAATTTTCCCCTTTCATGTTAGCAGGTTTATCATTGTTGTATTTGTTCAGGTCTTATTTTGGCAGCAACATTATTGAGGTATCATGGTTTAAGCTTCCCTGTTATTTCTAGGAGACATAATATCACAGAGATTTTATGATGCCCTGGCTCTTACAATATTTCTTCCCTTCTTCCATGATGTTCCCTGAGCCTCAGGTGCAGAAGTTGTGTTGTAGATATATTAACAGGGGCTGTGCTCCTCATAATCAGTTGTTCTTTGCATTTTATCCAGTAGTGGCTCTCTGTAATGAGGGGTGGTAGCTACATCGTGGATAGAAGGATAAGTATAAAGAATGCAAGACATGAATTATGACGGTTTAGTAAAATAGAGGTAGTAGGTTCTCTTCTAACATCCATGATCTCACTAGCCCAGGTAGATGGCTAAGTTTACAGTACCAGGCATGGTTTTCATCCTGTAGAATGGGTCTTAAGCCCAATTAGACAGAAGTTGGCTACCACCAATATATGTCTACCCACTATTGCACCTTTAGGAACTTCAAGAAAATATTAAAACTACTTTAAGACTCCACTTCAACCTAATCAGAATTGCCATCATCAGGAATACAAATGAGAACAAATTCTGCAGTGGACTTTGGAAAAGAGTATCTTTATACACTGTTGGTGGGGCTGTACAGTACCATAGCCACTTTGGAAATTAGTCTGTTGACTTCTCAAAAACCAGAAAGAGAACTACCTTAGAAATAGATCTTTCTCTCAGTGTCTGTGCTACTGGTGTTATATTTAGGAAGTGATCTCCAGTGCCAATGCGTTCAAGACTACTTTCTACTTTCTCTTCTATCAGATTCAGTGTAACTGAATTTACGTTGAGGTCTTTGATCCACTTGGACTTAAGTTTTGTGCATGGCCACAGATATGGATCTATTTGCAATCTTCTGCATGTTGACATCCAGTTGTGCCAGCACCGTTGTTGAAGATGCTTTCTTTTTTCCTTGGTACAGTTTTGGCTTCTTTGTTGAAAATCATATGTTCATAGGTGTGCAGATTAATGTTAGGGTCTTCAATTCGATTCCATTGGTCCACATGTCAGTTTTTATGCCAGTACCAAGCTGTAAATTGGACCTCCTGAAATTGAGAAGCTTTTGTAGCGCAAAGGACACGGCCATAAGACAAAACGACAGTCTACAGAATGGGAAAAGATCTTCACCAACCCCACATCTGACAGAGGGCTGATCTCCAAAATATATAAAGAACTAAAAAAGCTAGACTTCAAAATACTGAACAATCCAATTAAAAAAATGGGCTACAGAGCTTAACAGAGAATTCTCAACAGAAAAATTTCAAATGGCTGAAAGACATTTAAGGAATTGCTCAACATCCTTAGTTATCAGGGAAATGCAAATCAAAACAACTCTGAGATACCATCTTACACCTGTCAGAATGGCTAAGATCAAAAACACTGAAGACAGCTTATGTTGGAGAGGATGTGGAGCAAGGGGAACACTCCTAAACTGTTTGTGGGATTGCAAACTTGTACAGCCACTCTGGAAATCAGTATGGCGGTTTCACAGAAAATTGGGAATCAATCTTCCTCAAGACCTAGCTATACCACTCTTGGGCATATACCCAAGGAATGCTCAATCTTACCACAAGGATGCTTGTTCAACTATGTTCACATCAGCATTATTTGTAATAGCAAGAACCTGGAAACAACCTAGATGCCCCTCAACTGAAGAATGGATAAAGAAAATGTGACATATGTACCCAATGGAGTACTACTCAGCAGTAAGAAAACAATGACATCATGAAATTTGCAGGCAAATGGATGGAACTAGAAATTATCATTCTGAGTGAGGTAACCCACTCATAAGTGGATACTAGATGTAGGGCAAGGGATGGCCAGACTGCACCCCACGGTTTTGTAGAGGCTAGCTGACAAGGAGGGACCCTGGGAGGGACACATGGATAACCCAGTGAAGTAGAAGTGGATGGGATCTAAATGAGTGGGCTGGAGGTTGGGGGATGGTGAAGGGCAAGGAATGGGGGGTGAGAACATAGGGAAATGAGAGGGTTGAGCTGGAGTGGGGACAGAGTGGGAGAGCAGGGAAGGAGATACTGTGATAGATGAAGACATCATGGGAGTGGGAAAAGGCAGGGTGCCGGGGAAGCTCTCAGGAATCCACAGGGATGACCCCACTCTGGACTGCTGGCAGTGATTGAAGGGATGCCTGGACTGATCTACTCTGGTGATTGGTCTAGTGAATACCCTAACTGTCATCACAGAGCCTTTATCCAGTGACTGATGAAGGTGGATGCAGGGATCCATGAAGGAGGAATCCAAGTGAATGGAGAGAGGAGGGATTTCGGGGGCAGGAGACTTCGAGACCATGATGGGAAGATGTGTGGAGATGACCAGTCACACTGGTGGAGACCCATGAACTGTAGACTAATGGCTGTGGAGCCCCCATGGGACTAGACTAGGCCCTCTGAATATGGGAGACAGCTGTTTAGCTCAAACTGTTTGGGGGACACCTGGGCAGGGGAATTGGGATCCATCCCTGGTGCATGGGCAGGCTTTTGGAAGCCTGGTGCTTGCGGTGTGGCACCTTGAGCAGCCTTGGTGCAGTGGGGAAGGGCCTTGATTTGGAGGATGTGGGGATCAAGGGTGGCTTGGGAAGGAGAGCTGGGGGGTGAAAGGAGGGAGGAGGAGGGATCTGTGGGTGGTATGTAGGGCGAGTAGAAAATTTCTTAATTAAAAAAATATTAAAAAAAAGAAATAGATCTTTCCAATTGTAGGAGTCAGCAGGGTCAAGGAAATTACAAGAAAACCTACAGAACAACTAACCTGGGCTTATAGGAACTCACAGAGTCTGAACCAACAACCAGTGCATAAGAGTGACCTAGGCCCTTTACATATATGTGACAGATGTGTAGCTTGGTCTACTTGTGAGACTCCTAACAGTGGGAGCAGAGGCTGTCTTAACACTCATAGGCTCTTGAGAAATCTATTCCTCATACTGGATTGCCTTGCTCAGCCTTAATATAAGGGGAAGTGCTTAGTCTTACTGCAACTTGATATGCCATGTTTTGTTGATACCCGTTGAAGGTCTGTCTCTTTCTGAACAGACACAGAGGAGGAGTAATAAGAAGAGGGAGGTGAGTTGGTGCAGAGGGAATAGGAGGAGAGGAGGGAGGAGAAACTGTGGTCTGGATGTAAAATAAATAAATAAATAAAATAAAAAATTAGACTCTTCTATACCACCTAAGCACTCTATATTCCTCTAAAGAGAAACTTGTTCTACATTCATGTTCACTGCTGCTCTTTACACAATGCAAGAAGATGGAATCAGCCCCAGATGTCCATCAACAGAATAACATCAGATAATGTAATTGTGATACATACACATAGTGGAATTTTATTCAATAGTAAAGAGAAATGGAATTTTCAGGGAATGGTTGGAATTATGATAACTATGTTGAGCTGGACAACTTAGGTCCAGAAGCCAAGCAATGTGTGTTTTCTCTTCTTTGTACATAGCCTTGTATACACACACACACACACACACACACACACACACACACGTTAGAATGTCTGTAGAGACCTGGGAGTAAAAAAAGTCTATGACAGGGTGTGTGTGGACCAGAAGCTTTAAGGAGTTTGGGAATGGTAAAACATATGTGATTTGGAAAGTAGAGGAAGGAATACTTGTCATTTGATAAGGTTCAAACAGCAAGGGAGGGTGGATGAAGGAGAAAATGGGAGCAGGTGAAGAGTTACTCAAGTCTAAGCATGTTTGAAGGAGTCACATGGAAACCAGTACTGTTGTGGGGTATTCACCAGAGAAGAATGCTGAGACATGGGTTCAAGCCAATAGAAAGTCTTTATTCGCATGACTACACTAGGTGTTCAAGATCCCAGTGTAGCAAGGAGCCTTTCTCAGGGTGATCTTTTGAGCACAAAAACCATGTTCTGAGTTGACATACTTCAGTTAATGAGAACAGTTAGCCAGAAGTGGATCTACAGAAGCTAAAAAGTAAGGTTAGTATATTTTGAGATTTTTCCAGAATTATGTGGATTTTGATGGATTAGGCCTTTGTTTTAGTTTTTGCAGATGGTGCGGTTTACATGCTGAATGTTCTACATCATGAATGGTATTTCCATCATGGAGTCAGTTGTGATGAGGTCTCAGGGCCTATTAAAGTCTGGGGCCCTGTTACACTACGTTATAAGTTAGTTATAAAATGTAATTAACAAAAGACTTGGAACACAAATATTGTGCATTGGTAAATGTCCATCCCAGAAGTCATGGATTAGTAACATGCCCCAGTGACTGCTGTAGGGCATTTACTTAGGAGTTGTTAGAGTAGAAATTCTCAGAGGCCCACGAAACTATACAGAACGCAACCACTGTCATTGATACCCACCTGAACTGGGCAATAAGACCCCATTGCTGAAGATACCACACACTTTGGCTACAGAATACAGAGAAATCATGTTGGAACTGAATTGGAAGCTTCATCCCTTCTGGATAGCCCTCATAGTACTGGAAGTTGCTGTGTGATAGTCTTCCTCAACTTTATTCTTCGCATGCTAGAATACCAACTTGCTAGGTATCCAGTGCTTACTGGAACAAAGTGACATCACTGTTAGGAAGGTACCCCACTGATTTCTAGTTGGATCTGAAGCTTTCTCTGTAGGAGGGAGTTTCTGGCTGAAGGTCCATGGCTTGGAAAGTCATAGGAGGGAGTGAATTTATCACTTTTGCCTTGCTAATTAGATATGCTACCAAACTGCCTCCTAAATATTCATTGGAACCCATAGGCCAGAGCTGTTCTCAGCCTTGATTAATGAAGCTTCTTTTTGCAACAAATGGCAGTTCTCTTGCAGCAAATACAGATTCATGGCTTTTCTAGGTGAGGAGAAATGAGTTTTGAGTGCTCAGCATTAAATGAAATACTTATATAATTCCCTTACAAGATTCAAAGACCATTACAGAAGAGGGAACAGCAATAATGTAAGAGCTGAACAATAGGGTAGAGGGCTAGGAAATGGCATCTTATGGACAGGACATGACAGAGGCACTCAGGAACTCACAACTTGCTTGCATAGGGCCTGTACAGAACTGAGCCAGTAAATATTCAGTCACAGATGGGGGCAGGGTGGTTGGGTCTCTTCCCAGGTCAGCTAATGAAAGTGGAGGGCTACTGGAGGAGAGGAAGTCATTGTCTACAGTGATGTAGCCCTGGTGAGTTACTCATGCTCCAGTGAATAGCTTCACACTCATGCCCTTGCAAGCAGCCCTGGCTAAACCCAGTGGGTCAAAATGCAAAGCCAAAAACAAACAAAAAAATGGAATGGCTAGAAAGAAAGGGGAGTTAGAGTAGGAGGAGGATAAGAGAGCGTGGAAGAGGAGTATGACTACAAGGTATTACATGCATGTATGATTGTCAAATAATATATTAATTAAAAATTAATCTCTTTTCAAACCTAGAACTTTCAAAGTATAAAATTATATATAAATGGAAATTAAACTACATTTTCTTGTATAAGAAAAATGAATCAATGAAGAAATGAAGAGAAACTAGAAATCTGAAGAAAATATTGTTCACTAAAATATCTTTTTAGACATAAATGCAAATTTTTATGTATTTACTTTTCCTGCTCAAAATACTTTCTAGGATTGGTATGCTTGTTGGACTGATTTTTTGGAACCATTCTCTCATTCTCTTTCCATTTTCAAGTAATTCTCAAGTTATTTGATATGCTGTATAGTGACTCTGATGTGATAGCTGTTTTCTGAAACTGTGTTGCTCATATTTCTCAGACAATAAACTTGAAAGATTTATCTTATTTAGTCTGCAGTAGGAAAATAAATTTTGAACATTTAATATTAGAGATTTGCAATGTAACTCTTAAATACTGAATTTTATTTTAAAACATCATAAAATGCTATATAACCATTGCTTTCTGGATTATATGACCAAGAAATTTGAAAAGCATTTGAAATAGCTAAAGAATTACACTTCATCACATAAAATATCATAAATTTGCTAGAAGTCAGAAGCTTTATTATCATTACTTGATGCATTTCAGCTGTTAACAACACTGTTTACTGATTCATAACTGATGAATTTGTTATTCCTCAGAATCTTTTATGTTAGATTTTGCTCTTGCTGTAGCTACCAGCTGTCTGTACAGGCAAGGTTCTTTCTAGTTTTATTCCACTCTAGATCTAGAGAAACACATGGCTTTGCCACTCATCCTTGGTAAAACATATTGTTAAGAAATGGTCAAAATTTCCTTCACATTTTCTTTAATATACATACAAAAATTGTTCTAAAAATAAAATTCTTCCAGAAGGCAAAGTTCTGTAACTCATGTGCTTATAACACAGTCATTAAAAATCATCAGTGATGCACAATATTTATTAGCATCCATCTAAATATTATTTAGACATTGGTGTATGTATAGAGGGTTTTTTTCTCTGTGTAGCCCTGGCTGTCCTGGAAGTCACTTTGTATATCAGGCTGGTTTTAAACTCACAGAGCTTTGCCTTCTGTTGCCTCTTGAGTGCTGGGATTAAAAGCATCCTCCATCATCGCCTGGCTGTGTACAGAGTTTTGATGTAGAAGATATTTCTTTTTGAGAGTTGTAGTAAAAAGATTTAAAAAAAGCTACTTCAAAATTTCTTTTTTAAAAATGTGGTTTAACAGCTGTCAGACAACTTAAAAAAGTAAAACTGTATGGATTCCTAGGTCATATTATTAACTGGATCTCTGCTGTTTGTATTAGGGTAAATTATATGTCAGTTCACTACAAAGGAAATGTTTTCACAAACTTTCCTGCTTTTCACAACCTTATGGATGTCCTAGGATGAACCTCTTCCCCCTAATCCTCATTTGGTACAGCATCCCACCATGAATATTGACACTTGTTATCTCTGTTTGTCTTTCAGAATTACGTTCAGTGATATAAATTTATTTTTGTCTATGTTTTCAGTGCCTATGCCCCAAACACCAATTCTTGAATCTACTCACTGCTGCTACAAAAACCAGGTTTTGGAGCAAAGAGCTCACATGTTTCACCATCATGATATCTGCATATATTCATATTAATCCAAACACCAGTGTCTCATCACTCTTATAGAAGAAATGTGGACAAGGGGAATAATTGGAATCCTGTGTGGTAGATGGTATAAGAGCAATCACATGACCAAATTTACATTACAGAAAACCTTTGGTGAGATTCTCTCTTGAGAGAGAATCAGGAGACAAAGTGAAGAGAATAACTAAGGGAAGGCATTGAAAAGTGAGAGGAAAGGACACACATACAAGGTTAGAAAGAACTGACAGAAGACTGCGGAATACATCTCATTGGCAGAATGCTTATCTAACACAAACTAGGTCCTGGATTCAATTCCTAGTGTAGAGTGTTGTGGTTGTATCTTATTAAATGAATGCCTAGCTTGTGCAAAGTCCTTGGTTGAATTTCTATTGTGCTGTGTGTGTGTGTGTGTGTGTGTGTGTGTGTGTGTGTGTGTGTACGAGTGCGTGTCTAATCAAAACAAGAAACCAAAGCCAAGAACAAACAAACAAGACCAGAACAAGGAACAAGGATTCCAGCAAAGGGGGAACAGAATTGAAATATCTTTTTGTAGTTCAAAGTTTTCCTGTGTCCCACCTGGTCCCACAGCTTCTAGGACCCAAGTAAACACACAGAGGCTTATATTACTTGCAAACTGTATGGCCTGTGGGTCAGATTTCTTGTTAGCTAGCTTTTACAACTTAACTCAACCCATTTCTATTAATCTATATGTTTTGCCACATCGCTGTGGCATTACCAGTCTGCTGGCATCTTGTTGCTCTTTGGACAGCGGGCTAAATCTCTCACCTCTGCCTATTTCTTTCCTCTCTCTCTCTCTTTGGATTTCCCACCTGCCTGTAAGCTGCCTTGCCATAGGCCGAAGCAGTTTATTTATTAATCAACGGGAACAACATATATTCACAGAAAGACCTCCCCCAGCAACTTTTGCAACTAAGACTGATAGCTCTGCCAAGTTAGAGACAAGCAGAAGAGCCAGGTACTACAGGAAAGAGACAATCTTAGTATGCTACATATGGATTTCTCTTAATATTATTGCCTGGAGTTTGTGACAGAAGCAAGCAGTGGAACCTTTGGAGGATATTATTGGGAGGGGGTGTCATTGAAATAGTTGACACTAAAGAGGAGTGCCAGTTCATTTCTTTTTAAGTTAAATATGGTCTGATACTGAAGCTTTGCTTCAGTAGAATGTTTGTATAAGACACCAATGAAAGATACTACTCAAAGCTCTCAGCATTGTCCTTCTACTGCTTTTCTCTTAGTTTCTTTCAAGGAGTGCTATAGATCACTTGGGAGCCCATGAGTGGCAGGTCAGTTTCATATCAGTTGTATAACCCAAACTTGAAAAATAATGTATTCAGGTGACATCTGGATTGAATCACCTGGAAACGCAAGTTGTGTGGTACTCTCCCTAAAGTTTTATTAATTATAAAGATTATACTTAAAATAAATCATATATTATGTGAAAAGCATAATATATTTCTTCCTTACTTTTTCTTTTTGGTTTTTCAAGACAGGGTTTCTCTGTGTAGTTTTGGTGCCTGTCCTGGATCTCACTCTGTAGACCAGGCTGGCTTTGAACTCACAGAGATCCACCTGGCTCTGCCTCTCATGTGCTAGGTAGGATTAAAGGTGTGTGCCATTGCCACCCAGCCATTTTTATACTTCTATTTACTAATAGTTTGTCATGCTTTTTCTAATTCTTATACTTTTCTTTTTATATAGTTATAAACAAGGTTTACATTAATATTATTATTTTGTATTTTATTGATAAATCAGCATTTTCAGTTTTTAGCTCCAAAATACTCAAAACATTAATTGTAACCTATTAGTGACACAGAGTTCTTTGCCAAAAACAATGACTAGAAAGAGGGGGTAAAATAGTTTTCATATACATAAGTGAAATGAAATTTACATCTTCTAGTCTCCAAATATATGTGTTGACTAACATTATTAAAATTTCCTCTCGTTCTCTGTAATGGACCACAGAGTTTGCTTTTCAACTATAACCACATCCAAAACTGTTAGAAATAGTCTAATCCACATTTAGGTGAACAAATTCAAATGATAAAAGCCTTGAACTCTTGAATTTATTTAGGTAAAGATCTTTATTTTGAGTAATTCTACTGCTTGTGACATGGAGAAACCCATAAGGCACAAATCTAGGCAGTTGGTAAAAGTGCTCTGTTTCTGAGAACTAGTGTCAATGCGAAGTTTCCAACATTTGAGATGATAACAAAGTATGTTGATATGTGTGAGAGTTCAGCAGTTACCATTATTTCCATAAGCATCTGACATAAACCGCATTTTAGGCTGAATTTATTGATTTTCAGTACTTTAGAATCCAAGAATTACTTAGCAAAAACTGATCATGTCTGCAAAGAATACTTGAGGAGGCATTTCACAGTTGGTATTTACAATAGTAAATTGAAGGAATCTTTGAAACTGCTTTTCTTAGAAGTAAATTAAAAAATATTTAATTAAAATATTATTACATAATTTCTCTCTTCCCTTTTCTCCCTCATATCACCCTCATGCCTGACAACCCTTCATCTACCAAATTTAAGGCCTCATCTTTATTTACTGTTGTTACATATACATATAAATTATATACATACATACATTTATGTATACATACTATATAACATATTAATACAACCTGCTGAGTCCATTTAGTGTTGCTTGCATGAATGTTTCTAGGGTAGACCACTCAGTAAAGAATAAAAATTATTTACCCTCAAGAAAGTTCTATTTTAATCTGAATCTCTTGGACTCCCAATGAAAGAATTTTTGAAACTTAAAGCCCTAATAAAGAGTCTCCTCATTGCAGCCTTCATCTCCTTATTTCTAAGTGTATAGATGACAGGATTCATAAAAGGAGTGATAATAGCATCAAAAATTGCCAAAAATTTATCTATGGGTAACGTAGGGAAAGGCCACACATAGACAATAATACAAGGACCAAAGAAGAAAACCACCACAGTGATGTGAGCTGAGAGAGTGGAGAGGGCCTTGGAGGAAGCACCTGAGGAGTGTTTACGAACCGTGACCAGGATGAAGATGTAAGACACAACCAGGATGAAGAAGGTGGCCATGGAGATGAAACCACTGTTGGCAGTGACCAGGAACTCCAGTCTGTATGTGTCTGTACATGCAAGTTTGATGAACCGAGGAAAATCACAATAAAAGCTATCCATTTTATTAGCTCCACAGAAGGGTAAATTTACAACAAAAGCCAATTGGGCCACGGAATGGATAAGGCCAATGGTCCAAGCTAGAGCCAAAAGAAAAATGCACATTCTTAGACTCATGATGGTGAGATAGTGGAGGGGCTTACAGATAGCAATGTACCGGTCATAGGCCATGACTATGAGCAGCACCATCTCTGTTCCTCCGACAGTGTGAATGAAGAACATCTGAGTGATGCACCCATTCAGGGAGATGACTTTGTGCTTCCTGAAGAGGTCATAAATCATCTTTGGAGTAGCAATGCTGGACACACCTGTGTCTATGAAGGAGAGGTTTGCCAGCAGGAAGTACATGGGGGAGTGCAGGTGATGGTCTGAGATGATTGTGAGCACAATGAGAAGATTTCCCAGCATGCTTGCTACATAAAATACTGTGAAGAACAGAAAAAGGAGAATCTGAATTCTCCATGAATTGGTGAGGCCCAGCAACAAAAATTCTGATACTACGGAGTGATTTCTTCCATCCATCAACTTGTGCAAGTCTGACATAAGGTGACTATTCTCTGGAGGGCACAAGAGGGAGAAAATATTATTATTAAGCAAAGGGGCGTCCTGGTTGTAAAGCAATGACTCAAATGCAAAACACTAAAGACACCCTGTTTTTTTTATTTTAATTAATTTTTTTAATTTTTATTTTGCAATACAATTCAGCTCTACATATCAGCCACGGATTCCCTTGTTCTCCCCACTCCCACCCCCCTCACCTTCCCCCCAGCCCACCCCCCATTCCCATCTCCTCCAGGGCAAAGCCTCCCCCGCAGACTGAGATTAACCTGGTAGACTCAGTCCAGGCAGGTCCAGTCCCCTCCTCCCAGGCTGAGCCAAGCGACCCTGCATAGGCCCCAGGTTTCAAACAGTCAACTCATGCACTGAGCACAGGACCAGGTCCCACTGCCTGGATGCCTCCCAAACAGATCAAGCCAATCAACTGTCTCACCCATTCAGAGGGCCTGATCCAGTTGACACCCTGTTGTTTTACAGGGAGATTTTATAGAGCTCTCATAGAGACCAGGTACAGGGCTTTTCCTATGCTTGCATATTTAGGGTCACTTCATTATTTAATCCTAAGTTTATTTTGAAGTGTATAGCCAAGAGGCAAAGATTCTTGAGAATCTGAGGAGAGTCAAACAAGCTCTGCAGACACTTGTGCTCACTAGCTTCCATACAGGAAATTAGTGCCACGGAATCTGGGCATGCTAAAAGAAATTTGTGCTTTTAGCCTTTGTGAATTGATTCCTTACTTTGTTCTGGAATTTTGTGTGTTTAAATTACTGACACATCTTGGTTTCCTAGGTTTGCATTAGTGTCATCAATGAAAAAGTTACTTTTTAAAAATATTAAATCTTTGCTTGCCCAAAATAGTGCTTTTTCATGAATTAAATTTCTACTCAAATAATTTAATACATGTACACAATGTAAACTGACCACTCTCATCCCCATCCCTCACCATCTTCTGTCTTCTTACCACCTTATCCACACCCTGTGACAAATCCTCTTTCATGTTCTATCTATTCGTTTTGTTTTGTGACCAGTTAGTCTAATCAGGTCCATCTGTGTAAGCATGAGTCTGGAGGTCTCTGTTGGAGGCTGGTGGGCTCAGTAGTGGGTACACAACAGGAGACAATGATTGTTCCTTTCCTAGAATCTATCAATAGACAATAAAGGGTAGTGCCCCACGAGCCTCTTATTCTTCCATGGAAACTGTATGCAGGGTCAGTCTGGGACCCACTGCTGGTAACTGATTGATTATGAAAAATATAAATAGAAAAGAAGAACAATGGGTGACTCTATTTCCAGCCCTACCATTGACTGATACTGAGGAATGGAAATGTCGGTCTTGTTTGGAAAGAAAGGTAATGGAACTCTTACCTGAGTAGTTTAACAGAATCTGTCCTCAGATGGGAATCACACTCTTAAAGAGCTTAGAGATAATGAGAAGCTTCCATCATATGAGAGCTGCAATTCCCAACTAGAAAAACAGAAATTGCTTTGAATCATGCTTAGAAGTGACAGAAATCAAAGCTATATAGAACACTGAAACTGAAGCTGAAAGTATGTTAGAATTCTATTGCTATTAAAAACTAAAAGGATAAGAAACTAGGAAAGTAATATGGAATAGAAAATATGAAGAAGTTATGCACTGTTCTCCCATAGCACTTTTTTTTTGTGTTAAGCATTCTACCTTTATTTTGTAGCCACCTGGAGCCTTCTGTAAACATCTTCTTCAAAAGCTTGAGAAAATTCATATGTGCTCATTTGATTCTCTGCTCTTTGCTTCTTCTAGAACAAAGCAAACATGTCAAGAACTAAATTGTAGCTTAAACTGAGGGCCAATAATTTATGACCAATAGTTGCAGGCAGATAGTTAGTTGTCTGTCCATAGTTAGGTTGGAATGAAGTCTGCTCTGCTGTGAACTATCTGTCCACACATGTGTTTTACTTACATGGTAATTCTCGAAGTGGGAGAATTCCTCCTGGTTGAGAGGAGGATAACTTCACATTCAGACTGAGAGCTGCACCTTTTACAAAACAAAAGAGTCTTATGTTGTTTTTCCCCATAAAAAGACTTCTAATTAGTGTGGTCCACTGAGTCTGTATTGTCACCCAGGGAATAAAAAGGACAAAAGAAGTGAAGAACAAAAGCACCTTACACAGATGTTCAGAAGTATCTTTTGCCTCAGAATGAGTGATTGAAGTAACTAATTAGAAAGTCAGAACCTCAGAAATCCAAGAGGCACAGATGCTAGACAAAAGAGTTAACTACTTATTCTAGAATTAGCAATGAAGATTCAGCCAGTGATATAAACCAGCACACACTAAGCTATCACTCACTTTGGCAATTTGTGTCTTCCAGTTCCATAAAGTCCCAAGCCCCAGACCTCAAACTGTAGAGACTTTTCCATCAGAATGGGGGCGGGTGGCATGGGGGGGAGGGCTGGGGGATGGGATGAGGGAGGACAGGGGAATTTGTGGTTGACAAGTAGAATGAATAGAAAATCTCTTAATAAAAAAAGAAATATAGTCAAATAATTGGGTGCTAATTCCTAAGTAGAAGAGGCAATGCCATGTCACAAAGTTTTCAAACAACTATCTGTGACTATATTTAACAAGATTTTCTTTCCATTTTATAATTTTCCTTCTCAGTGTTTTCTCTATTTCTACAATTTCCATCATTCTTCAGATATTAGTGCCTCAAGATAATTTCTATGAAGAAGTACAATTGGCAAACTCCAAGATCACTGCCATGTTCTCCTCCAACTCAATGCATGAAGAAAAGGAAGCAGTGGTACCCAATGTGGAATATATAGACAATGCTTAATAAATATTTTTTCTACCAGTGTGTTTGGATCAAATACACTGGCTATCATCACAAAGACAAAAGACAAATTCTAATGAGATGTGGAGCAAAGGAAACTCATATAATATTGATAAATGAAGATTAGCTTAGATGCCAAGTGAATATATGGAGATTCCTTCAAAAATATTAGCATGTCAATTCTCATAGTGATTGTTGCATTATTCAAAGGGTATATTATAATGCACACTACTGAAAAACAGAGAGACCTTAGAAAATATTCAGAAAACATGTATTCCTTGAATCTATGGGAGTTGTATCTAGTTGAGAAGGAACACTTAGTGAATTATATTTAATTTAGCGTAAGCACCAAGGAGACAGAGTGTTCTTTTAGAAAAAAATACATTTAAATACATTTGAAAGTCCACTTTGATTACTCAGTAGCATGAATAGTATAATCTATTATTGAATGGGAGATATTTAACATATTTCAAATAATCTTTTTAAGGTATAACATAATTATTTATTGACCTTTTTGGGGACTTTCACATCATACACCCCAGTCATATTCACTTCCCAGTCCCTCCATATCCACCCTTCAACTCTGCAACATCCCCCTAAAAGAACATTAATTAAAAACAAAACAAAACAAAAAAACCCCACCTCACTCCTCCATCTTTCCTGTCTCATTAATAGCTCTTCTTTAACCCTAATGGCATTGGGAGCTATGGTGTGTCACACAGCATACCCTTTTGTCCAATTAACCCCACCCACAAATGTTTATTGCAGTGAGTCATTGGTCTGGTTCAAGGCCTCTTCCTCTGGTACACCATCATCACTGGATCCTCCCTGAAATTCCTCTTTGATTTTCTGTTGTTGCCCTGAGTCATGGGGAACCTGTGGCTATTGTTCTACAGGACCAGTCCTTTCATGTGCTCCAGCAGGTCATTGATGAGGTAGATGTTAGGGTAGGCCAACTCAATGCCCAGGATGTGGGTCTGGGTGATGGCTGAGCTGGTCAGTCCATGCTGCTGAGACCACCTCAGGTGAAGGGCAGAACCAGTTCTCCTGGGTCCATGCTACTGGGGCCAGCTCTCCCACACCCATGGTATGGGGTGGGTCCTTCTCTCCCAAGTGTTGGCCAGCTCTCCCATGAGGGGTGGGGTCAGCTCAGCATGGCCCTTGGATTTCAACATGCATGGTTCCTATGACCCCCTGTGGTAGCATGGGCCATGGACATCAACACGGACTCCATCTGCAGTAGGACCATGGACCCAGACATGGCTCTCTCTAGTCAGCATCTCTGGCCCAGATGCTACCAGGGCTCTGGTGGCAGCACAGGTCACCCAGATCAGTATGGCTATGAGGGCTGCATAGCACTCAGACACCAACATGATCTCAGGTGGCTGACCAGATCACCACACAACCCTTGGTGGTAATAGGATCCATGGACATGGATCATGGCTGCTGTAGGGCCACAGACCCACATATGACCCTTGGTATCACCTGGGCCCAGAGGATCCCATGGCCCCATGTGGCAGCACATACCACCCAGATCAGCATGGTACCTGGTGGCAACATGGTCACAGGTTGCAGCCTAAACCTTGGGAATCCGTGTGGCCTTTGGTTACAACATGGCCCATGGACATCAACACAGACCCTAACTGTGGTATGACCATATCCTCAGCAGCAGAGTGTAGCACAAATCTTAAAAGGTCTTATTAATAAAACAAACCCAGAGCCAGGTATTGGGGTGAACGCTGAATGATCAGAGAAACAGAACAAGCCACAGCTTCCTCACCTTGCCAGTTCTTCAGCTGATCCTGTTTCCTCAGACTGGAAGCCTCTGAGTCCTCATCCAAATGCATCTCAGCTGAACTTCTGCTAAAAGCCTAAAAGCTTAAGTAGACTCTAGTTCTTGGTCCTCACACCTTATATACCTTTCTGCTTCCTGCCATCACTTTCTGGGATTAAAGGCATGTATCACCATACCTGGCTGTTTCCAGTGTGGCTTTGAACTCAGAGATCTGGATGGATCTCTGCCTCCAGAATGCTAGGATTAAAGGTGTGTGTGCCACCACTTTCTGGCCTCTATGTTTATCTAGTGGCTGTTCTATTCTTTCACCCCAGATAAGTTTATTAGGGTGCACAATATTTTGGAGAACACAATATCACCACAACAGAGCTTTGAACTTTTATTATGTTTAAACTATAATGTAAAATTCAGTTTTTTAATTTATACAATAGATTAATAAACTATCTCTGGAATAAATTGCAGGTGGCTGAGCCATGGCATTAATTATGTTTTCTGAACTGAGAGCCTATCTTGTGCCTACTGTGCTGTCTATTCTCTAAGGAGAAGTAGACCTACAACATAATGTGATACATTATTTTTTCAAAGTCAAACACAATCCTTTCTATGACAGAATGGCTATCTTCAGAGGTTTAAAATTTCTGCTCATGAGCTGAGCTCTCCAAGGCAGCGATTCTCATGTATGCATCGTATTTTATGGATAAATACAAAGCTATGTACTTTGAATGTGAAATCAGGCACTGAACTGTTGTTTTTCATACTGAAGGCCATCGATAAATACATAAGCTGTGTGTGGGGGTACCTTCTTATTATTGCTCTCCAGGGAGGTCCTAGAAGCCCCCCCCCAAACAGTACACCTTGATTGTACAATATAGAGAAATCAGACTGGAATTAGGCTGAGTTAGCTTTCATAGCGGCAGATGGTTCTATGCAGGCTGCTGGGAGAATAAAGGCATCAACAGTCTTAACCAGCGGTGAAGCCAATGAGTTGCAATATTGGTCTGGCATGTAACACGTGTCCCCTTGTGCAATAGTGGCTTGGCTGTGATGGAGCTAACCAACTGCCTTCTGATTGGATTGAGGTCCACCACATAGGAGGGAATTCATAGTGTATGCTGTTCTGCTGTCCACCTTCTGTATGAACACTGTGTTTGATTGTCTTTAGCTATACACAACTGGAACTTTCTTTTCAGTGGCTTTAAGGCATTGGACATTTTGGGTATGGTATAATTTCTAAATTTACTGTAAATTGATTATTGTTTTTAGTTGTTTTATTTCTAAATGTTATTCATTAGAATTAAGCTTTTGTACAGCCAAACCTATGTAGAAATCCATAATTATTTAGTATATTAAAAGGAAGTCATCATGAGTATATTTACCTATTTTAAAAAATTAATTGAACTATTTATAAATATAACAAACTAGCACAATGTTACAAAACCTCCAATTTTGTTTCCTTTTTTATTTCTAGTACTGTATAATGAGATATGAAATCCTTTTGTCACACTGGACAAATCAAATGGTCCTCTAGGGAAAAAGTCCCTGAACTACAAGCATTTTAAAACTGTCTTGGTCATTGCCCACTTGAGGTATGTATAATTAGTTTTATATATTCTTGTGCTGGAATACCACAGGTACTTTGTGTTGGAGAACACAGGGAAATCGGAATCCATGAAGACTGCGTCCATTTTATGCAGGTAAACGATGGTTGGAGGGACCTTCAGCAATAAGAACAGTGCTCTATTTATAGATGTGATTTCACTGTTGGAATTGCTGATTTTGAGTCATATGTTAAATTGATTGATTGAGCCTAAAGCAAAATTGATAGCATTTACGAAAATCATTAGATAGGCACAGGAAAATACTTGTAAAAATTTATTGACATACTAGAGACATTACTGGTTTTTACTTTAAGCTGGAGCCATGTTGTTACCTGGGGAAATGTAAAAGGCATTAGAAAACATAAAATAGCTTTATAATATTTTCTATGTAGCATAGCTTATACTTAATCAGTCCATTCTCTGATAATGCATGAATGACCTTATCCTCTTCTACTTGATAAATCAGCAAGTGTTTATTGATACAAAAAACAAAAGCATGAAGGTTACGTTTTTTTTCTATCCACCAATTGGGCATACACTGATCATCTCCAAAACAGATACAAGTTTATTGGCAGTCTTCCAGTGTGAAGAGTGTCATCATAGATACCTGACCAAAAATATAATTTGACATGAACACCAAATAATCCACTGCTGAAAACATACTTTCCGATGTAATTTCATTTTTAGATAAGACATGGATAATTAAAAAAAATACCTGGAGCTACCTGGAATTGCATTTATTTTTCCAGTTTTCTTCTACCATTTATAGGTAATGTTTGTACTAATTTTATTTCTGAACAATAAGTAGAATAGCTAAGGGTAAAGAATTTTGGTGAGTAGTAATTTTTATGGGTAATATAAAGTGAGGAAGAGAATCAGAATCACATGAAAAGGATTGTAAAAGATATTTTGGGCATATTGGTCCCAGCTTGGTAGATGGAGGCAGGAGGATTGCCTGGGTTTGAGGCCAACCTGGGATACACAAAAGGACATTGTTTCAAAAACAACAGCTAAACATTTAGTTTATTGAGTCCAGTAAATTTGAAGCTACAAAGTCATTGTGTTTTATTTATTTATGTATTTATTTGAAAAGGAGATAATCATTTAAATTTTCCATAATAACAATTAAAATAGAGATGTTCCTACCAATTTGAGAAGTAAAACTATGAAATGTTTCAATTGAGTGTGTGAGTGAGCTTACAATAATTCCAAATTGAGAAAGAAACACACACGGATGATGGTTTACATGAACTGTGTGCAGTAGGGCCTTTGAACTTGACTCTGCACTAGGAACCTCAATACCAGTATTGTCCATCAATAAGGACTGAATGTCTTGGGACATGTTTTCCTCGATTCATTTGTTCTGTATAGACTAATGCAAAACAGTAAGTACTACACTAGGCAAAGATATAGAATGATCTTTCTTGTCATGAATATTTCATTAGTTATGAGCGTAAAGAATGTACTTATGAAACAGCACTTTCAAGTACAACTAATGTCTAAGTGAAGACAATTCCAAATACAATCTCGTTGGAGTTTTCTCTGAGGGTATTTTTTGACTTCCAAGTAAGTGAACATCTTGTCCTTGTATACAGATCTAGAAACTTTTTTAAATGTTTGTATTTCATCTATATCTATATCTATATCTATATACATCTATCTATCTATCTATCTATCTATCTATCTATCTATCTATCTATCTATCATCTATCTATCATCTATCTATCTATCATCTATCTATCTATCTATCTATCTATCTATCTATCTATCTATCATCTATCTATCTATCATCTATCTATCTATCTATCTATCTATCTATCTATCTATCTATCTATCTATCATCATCATCTATCTCTATATTGAAAAGATTCTTCTCTCATACAATGCATCTCAACTACAGTTTCCCCTCTGCTCGTAGTTCTCCCTACCTCCCCTCTTCCCTAGGTCTGCTCTCTCTTCATTTCCTCTTCAGAAAAGAAGAGGTCTCCAAAAGATGAAAGCCCAAAGAAGACAAAACAAGATACAGTAAGACAAGGCCAAAGCCCTCATATCAAGGCTGGACAAGGCAACCAAATAGGAGGAAATGAGTTCAAAGAGCAGGCAAAAGAGTCAGAGACACACCCACTCACTGTTAGGAGTCCCACAAGAACACCAAGCTAACAGCGTAACATGTATGCAGAGGACCTCGCGCAGACCCATGCAGGCCTGGTGCTTACTGTTTCAGTCTCTGGAAGTCCATGTGAGCCCTGCTTAGTTGAATCGGTGGACCATGTTCTTCTGGGGTCCTCCACCCCCTCTGACTCCTACAGTCTTTTTTCCCCTTCATCGATGGAGGTCCCCAATTTCTGAGGGGAGGGACCGGATAGAGACCTCCAATTTAGCCATTCTTTCCACATAATGTCTGGCTGTTTTTTCTCTGCATCCACTCCCATCTGCTGCCAGAGGAAGCCTCTCTGATGATGACTGGACAAGGACTATTCTATGAGTATAGTAGAATATCACTAGGGATCATTTCATTGATTTCTTTTTTTAGTTGTGTTTGGTTCTACCCTAAGTCTCCGACCTATCCTGTTGCCTGTTCTTGGCCACCTAGGCAGTGTACGGCACAGGCTCCCTCTCGTGCCATTGGCTTCAAGTTAAACAGATCTGGAAACTTGTTAAAACTTTCTCTGTCCTAAGAATTTAGCTGTTGACACTGTTGACTTTTAATCCTTCCAAATTTACCATATATGAGATCTTCTGGTGTTTGTACTGCAGTTATAACTTGCTCTTCTCTGAACATAAGTCACCATACTCAGCTAAACTCACTTTAGACAAATTCCTAGTTCTTACTAGATGAAGGGGGTTGCAGAGAAAAGATAGGTAAATTCACAGCTGATAAATTGAGAATGTCTTCCAAGAGTTTTAGAACTTCAAACCCCAAAATACCATAATAATAATTGCTAACCTATATACGAATTCAAAACAAGTAAAGGGAGAATGGATTTATGAAACATATTACTATGTGTAATGAACATATGTCAAAAATACTTATATGTAACATACTGGAAGTTACTGCATTTTTATTGTTATAATTATATGGTTTCTGAAGGGTAGCTCTGAAAATCAATGCTTATCATTTCTCATAAATTATCCATTATTTTGTTAAAGGGGTCTGGTTCCTTTTATTCCTTATAATTACACAAATGCTATTCAATTTTCTTAGTACTTTTTAAGATTTTCTCTTTAATCTCATTTATTTTTACTTTTTCTCCAAATCTTTACTTCTATAATCCTTTATTTTCTAATTCTCTGTCACTTTATAATTCTGGTTAGTCTCTATGCCTATCTTCTTTGACTATATAACAACATATTTTAAGGTGGTTTTTAAGTATTAAAATATCCTTTTCATGTTTCAATAAAAATCATATTGTATTATGACTATGAGTTCTGTGGTACATTGGCTAGAAGAATGTTGTAGTCTTTAGCTTTAAGGGCATTATGGCCTATTTTCTGTGAAGAAAAATTTAATGACTTAGATTTATAATAACCACTAAAGAGACATCTGTGTTTTTTGAAAGAAAATATACTTAATTTCAGCTTAAAGTTTATATTTTAATCACCAAGATAACATGGACATTACATACTTTCAAATAGGAGCCAGTTATATTTTGAAAAATCTCTTGTTAAAAGGAAATAGCTAATATATTTTGAAATATTTTTCAGCAGTGAAGAGTTTTGATGTTCCCTGCTTGCTTAAACCCTAAGTTTTTTTCATTCATTTTCTAATATTATGATTTCAGCTCATTTATGTACAAATGGAAAAGGAAAGTAATACTAACTTTTTGCCAAAAAATTGTCTGTGGAATACTACATGCTGAATGAGTGCTTATTATCTTTAATTGTGTTATTCCTAACCAAATCATAAAATGCATGATTTAAAACTGTGTTCAATAGACAAATAGACTGAAACTCAGGGGCTTATGCCTAATACCTAATTTGGTGGTGTATGAACCACCGTGTTAATTTTGATCTGAATTCAAGGATCATATTCTGTTTATCGTATAATGTTTCTTTACTAGATAGTAAACTATAATAAAATATATTGAATCCTGTCACCAGTGTTGAAACAGAAAGTAGTCTACTACATTGTTTCTTTTAGATGGTTAAGTTTTCAAATCACGTGCTATGCACTCCAGGGTAATGATTCTCACCCAACCCTACCGTTCCATGGACCAATACTTCCAGTTTAAAATGAGACATTTTGGTTTTGTTGTGATAGAAAATTTTGGTTTTGTTGTGATGGAAAAATTTGTAGGCACCTACAGTTTCTGTGTCTGATGTGACATATGCTGGTAACTGACAGTTACAGAGGGACTTACACCTCCCCCTGGACCACTTCTTAATTGCTTCAGAGAACAGAAATAGACATATGTCATGCTCTCTCTATTTAACATGCTTACATGTATTTGGTGAGTAGTATCATGACAGGTGTAGATTATTTGAGGGATAGTAAAAAATAATAAAAAGAGCCATAAGTTTGAAAGAGAGCAAGGAGAGGGTAAATAGGAGGTCTTGAAAAGGGAAGGGAGAAATGATGTATTCATATTATATCCTCAAAAAATTAAAGAAATAACATAAATACAAATATAAAGCAAGGAATCATGGTTTGATAAAACATTTAATAAACCTTGAAGTTAAGTGTTTTCCAGAAGAAGGTAGGAGGAAGAAGGGCTTATTTGTCAGAATAAGATAGTAGTGTTGGACTTCAAAAAGAATGTTGTTTTTATGTGCGTGGACCAGGCTCTATATTATTCTTGAAGCAAAAATCAGTTGTTTCCATGTTGGCCAGTCTTCTCCATTGAAAGGAATATTTCTGTACCCACTCTGAGGGAAAACAGAGGAACATGAAATTCAGAGAGAGAGACTATGGTAGCACTACTCAAGTGCCATCTGCTCTCCAGTGTGGTCATCTTTTCACAATCCCTAGGTGTTCTAGGTGGCTTTCCCTCTTCAGTTTTATTAAGGTATAAAAAACTAATGAACAGAAAATTTCTTAATAATAATAATAAAAATAAACAAAATATAAAAACCTAAAAAAACAGACTAATGAATAAATCTTGTTTCTAATTAGAGAATCCAGTGTGATGTTTTGACGTATCTGTGCATTGTGAAACAATTAAATCAAACTAGTTAGTCACATCACACATTTATTTCCTGTGAGAACATTGACAATCTCCTCTCGGCATTTTCAAACATACAGCACAGCTTTACTGTCCACCAGAGTCACAATGATGCATGGTGGATCTCCAGAAACATTATCATCCTAGCAGAATATCTTCACCCATTGGCCAACATCTTTTTTTTCCACTTTCCAATCATCTTTATTTCTACATGGTACACCCCTGTATTCACTGCTCTTATGAACATTCCTTCTTTGGAGTCTGTGTGTTTGTGAGATTGTCTGTATTGGTCTTTCTCCATCTCTTTAATTTCATGTATAACAATGACCCCTAGGATTATGCAGATTATTTTAAAACAAGATTCCCTTCTTTTAAAAAGCTGAAGAATATTCTGTTGTGCCTGTATGTTAATATGTGTTTGTATACTATCCACTCAAATGCCAATAAGCATTCAGATTTTTTTCTATATTGATTATTGTAAGTAATGCTGCAAGGATAATGGGAAGAAATTATTGTATATGATGGTGGAATTTCCTCAGACTGTAACGGATTGTGCAAAAAGGAGTCTCGTTCAATCATGTGGTAGTTCTAATTTAATCCTTCTCACCTTTGCTCCCTCCATCCCTTCCTCCTTCCCTCTCCCTCTCTATATCCCTCCCTCCCTTTCCCCTTTCTTCTTTCTTTTTTTCCAAAACCATGGTCAATGCCTTAGTAGGTGAGTGCTTTATTCCTGAGCTACATAAAACTATATTTTGAAATTTTGAGATGTATTGTAATTTTCTTTTGTAATGTTGCACTATTTATATGCTTATCAACAATTTAAAGATAGATTTATTTTTCACATCCATTATGAACTTTTTTGACCTTTTGTTAAAGCCTCTTTTAACAAGTATGAAGTGATATTTCACTTTTATTTTAAAGTTCACTCCTTGATATTAAGTGGTTTTCATTTTTTCATATGTTTGTCTTTAGTTTGATTTTAATGTTAGATTACAAACAGACTTCCATAACTTTTCTTAATATACTCTATTAGTACAATTTACAGTTTTTTCCGTTTCCTCCTCCAGGTAGCACTGATGTTCATGCTCATGGAAGGAGCAAATCACTCTGTGGTGTCGGAGTTTGTATTTCTTGGACTCACCAACTCCTGGGACATTCAGCTTCTTGTCTTTGTGTTCTCCTTTATGTTTTATGTGGCAAGCATGATGGGAAACTCCCTCATCATTTTTACTGTGGCTTCAGACCCTCAGTTACACTCTCCAATGTACTTTCTGTTGGCCAACCTCTCCTTCATTGACTTAGGTGTTTCCTGTGTCACTTCTCCTAAGATGATGTATGATCTGTTCAGAAAGCACAAAGTCATCTCCTTTAGAGGCTGTGTCATTCAGATCTTCTCCATCCATGTCATTGGCGGTGTGGAGATGGTTTTACTCATAGCCATGGCCTTTGATAGATATGTAGCCATATGTAAACCCCTCCATTACCTGACCATTATGGGCCCAAGAATGTGTCTTTCCTTTGTAGTGACTGCTTGGTTAGTTGGCCTTACACACTCTCTTGTTCAATTGGCTTTTGTAGTTAATTTACCTTTCTGTGGACCAAATGTGTTGGACAGCTTCTACTGTGACCTTCCCCGGTTCATCAAACTTGCCTGCATAGACACCCATAAACTAGAGTTCATGGTCACAGCCAACAGTGGGTTCATCTCTGTGGGCTCCTTCATCATACTGATCATTTCCTATATTGTCATCATAATCACTGTACAAAAACACTCTTCAAGTGGTTCCTCTAAAGCCCTGTCCACACTTTCAGCTCATATCTCTGTGGTGGTCTTATTCTTTGGTCCTTTGATATTTGTCTATACATGGCCATCTTCCACTATACACCTGGATAAATTTCTGGCCATATTTGACGCAGTTTTCACTCCCTTTCTGAATCCTGTGATCTACACATTCAGGAATCAGGAAATGAAGATGGCAATGAAGAGAGTATTCAGACAGCTACTGAGTTACAGAAAGATCTCCTAAGTGCTTGCATTGTGAACATAGAAGTGCATTTTGACCAATCTCAGTGAAAATCTGCCTTTCTACATTGTTTATATACACCAATATTTAGTCTATTTTTCTTCTGCTTAGGAAGGTGAGACAATCCCTTCTGAAAACAGAAGGAATTACAAATATTTACAAAGTGAAGATTATAATAATCACAAGCCTCAATTCCCAAGGAATATTTTTGATATAAATTCTTAGACATAAAGAAATTGGACGCCTATACTAAGAAATTTAAAACACAGACAATAAGATTTTTTAAAATCACATGTAGGGAATTCTGGAAGTACTTACCAGGGATATTTGTTTTTCTTTTTCACCTATAATTTTTCTTTATTCTTGAGAATTTCATACACATATTTAATGAAATATGATCATATCTATTTCTTGATTTCCATCCTTTAACTTTCCAATAGGTTTCCCTCCCAACTTCGTATCTATTTTTTTTTTATAACCTACTCAGTCTTGTCAGTATTGTTCATATGCATGGGTCTCATGTCATCCACTGAAGCATGGGAAGCCTCCAAGTGGGAACATTCTCAAAGAAGAATAATTCTACTTTGCCTAGGAGCTACCAACCGCAATAGCTTCTCAATAAAGAATGATGCCTGAAAAGCACATCTCCCATCTAGGATTGAAGTTTGGTTGACTTGCTCTTGTGTGCATCATGTGCAAGTAATTATAGTTGCTGTGAGTTCATGAGTGTGATAGTTATGGCATGTCTAGAAGACTGCCTTCCATTGCACTCTTCCCCATCCTTCAGATGGACCTTACATTCTTTCTGCCTCCTCTTCCTCCACCATCTTCTTTGAGCCTTGGCAGTGTAGTGAATATTGAAAAAGATACTCCATTTAGGGACGAGCTCTTTGTCTCTTATTCTCACCACTTCCACAATCACACATCTCAGAATTTACCTTTGCCAACTGCAAAAAGAAGCTTCTCTGACCAAGACTGAGAGAAGCCCAGGTCTATGGACATAAATTTAACTATTTAGGAGTCAATGTTATGACAAAAGCATTGAGTAAAATAAAAATAGTAGGCCGTACTCTAGAACACATGAGTTTCCCAGGCATGACCTTTTGTCTAGGATTTTACTATCAGGCATGTTATATAAGTCCCTTTTGTAGAACAGTTCTCAAATCCACCAGAAAGTCATTAGTCACCCATATAGCAGTCCTGCCACTATGGCACTAGTGCCTGGCAGGTCATTATTGCAATATACAAGGTCCAGCACTAGGTAAGACTATTGTGTTTTTCCTCCATGAGCCTACATAGCACCTTTTGGCATTGTAAAATTTAGCTACCAGGAAAGTTTTAGTTCAAGATTGATTCCTCAATACTCTGCAGCCAAAGTATGTGATGTCCTCAACAGCAGGGTCTTGCCATGTAGCTGTGGAGGGTAACCAAGGGCAACCACAACAGCCTTTTTGTTTTAGAGTTCATTAGTTTTGACAGTCTTTCATTTTCTTAGTAGTTATTATTTTCCTACATGAACACTTGTGTATAATCCCTTAAACTGAGTATGATATGTGTTCTTCCCAGATCTCAACCAATTCCTTGTACCATCTGAAAAACTGCAGAAAGTGCAGCCATGTACATTTAAAAAGACAAATACACATAAATGTAAAGTACAAGAAAGGTCTAGAAGAGTACACACTGCTGCAGGATGCTTTTTCCTATAGAAAGAGGTAGGGGGAATGATTTAAAGTTTATGATCAAAGCATCTTTGCCTTTATGAGGGGTGTTCTAATCTTAAAAATGAGAATAGATTCAGACACTCTATAATTAGAAATTATTTTAAAAATCAGCAATAGTAGCCAATGATCTCTGCTTCTATTCTGTGACTTTGAATATTCAGTTGCATTTGCTCATACTAAAATTAGGACTTTTAACTCTCATATTTCAGACATAGCTTTTGTTCTTACTAAAATGAAACAGGTAATGACCTTATTTAACTTTGCTGTGTTTCATGCCACTTTGAATGTAAGAATGGTGTACCTGTGAATTGTCTGATCAGAAGACTGTATCATAAATATAGTGTATTCTATTTATTTGTAGAGGCATTTGAAAGGTGTTTGTGGACCATAGATATGAATACTTTTAGGTGTGCAGAAATGAATTATGTTTCTCCTATTTTTGCTGCTGTGTAGAGACCCTTATTTTCAATCTGTAAGGCATTGTTAAGAACCCAGTTATTCAAAAAGAAAGGAAGAACCTAATGGATGAAAACTCTGGAGAAGAAAAGATTAAAATGGCCTTTAAATGAAGTTCAAGATACTCAGAATAAAAAAGGACACAGATTCACTAGGTATAAAAACCACGTTTAAGGCAGACCCTCTTTGTTTTGTTCTTTTGTATTTAATTTATTGATTTCAGCCCTGAGTTTGAGTTTGATCCTTCCTTTCTTCTCCTTCCTTCCTTCCTTCCTTCTTTCCTTCCTTCCTTCCTTCCTTCCTTCCTTCCTTCCTTCCTTCCTTTCTTCCTTCTTTATTTCATTCCTCCTAGACAAAGGGTTTAGTCAGCTCACATTTTTGTAGGGTTAAAAGTCTAGGTAGCGATCTTGCTCCGGACGTCCCTTTTGGAATACTGGTGAGTACCCTTCCTTGCCCCAGACCCCATCCCTGGGCACCAGCCACTCCAGGGAAGACCTGCCCAACTTGGCCCCAGGTTCTGGCCACCGGGCAGGTTCCCTGCTAGCCGCACCGGGAAGGATCCCCTTCTCCAAGACCCCGGGCAGACCCTGCAGTCTCCACGCCCTGCCCCCACGCCCATCCGCCTGAGCCCCAAGCCTCTTCCTGAGACTTAGAGGCCGGCCCCCAGCTCCCATCTTGCTCCGGACGTCCCTTTTGGAACAATCGTGAGTACCCTTCCTTGCCCCAGACCCCATCCCTGGGCACCAGCCACTCCAGGGAAGACCTGCCCAACTCGGCCCCAGGTTCTGGCCACCGGGCAGGTTCCCTGCTAGCCCCACCGGGAAGGATCCCCTTCTCCAAGACCCCTGGCAGACCCTGCAGTCTCCACGCCCTGCCACCACGCCCATCCGCCTGAGCCCCAAGCCTCTTCCTGAGACTTAGAGGCCGGCCCCCAGCTCCCATCTTGCTCCAGACTTCCCTTTTGGAACACTGACTTCCCTTTTGGAACACTGGTCTGTCTGAACCAAGTGTGCGGATAAGGCCAAGAACGAACCACAAGGAGATGGGCAGACGTCAAGGCAGAAACATATACAACAAAATGAATAGCAATACAGCATCACCAGGCCCTAGCCCTCCTCCAACACCTAGACCTGAACATCAGAAATTGGAAGAAGCAGAAGAAAACAGCCTTATGAATGACATCATGAAGAAGCTAGAGGCTTGCGTAGAGGAAAAGACAAAAAAATGTGAAGAACGCTGTAAACAACTAGAGGAAAGGGCAAACAAATTAGAAGAAATCAATAAAGTCCTGGAAGAAAACAATAAAATACTGAGAGAAAATCAAGAAAAATCAATGAAACAAATGAAGGAAACAGTCCAAGACCTGAAAAGGGAAATAGAAAAAATGAAGAAGACACAAACAGAGGGAATGCTGGAAATAGAAAATCTGAGAAAACGATTGGGAACTTCAGATGCAAGTATAATCAACAGAATGCAAGAGATGGAAGAGAGGATCTCTAGCGTTGAAGATACAGTAGAAGAAATACATTCATCAGTCAAAGAAAACACTAAAACCAACAAAGTCATGAACCAAAATGTCCAAGAAATTTGGGACACCATGAAAAGACCAAACCTAAGAATAATAGGGGTCGAAGAAGGAGAAGAATACCAACTCAAGGGCACAGAAAATATATTCAACAAGATCATAGAAGAAAACTTTCCCAACTTAAAGAAGGAAATGCCTATGAAGATACAAGAAGCTTATAGAACACCAAACAGACTAGACCCCCAAAAAAAGTCCCCTCGCCACATAATAGTTAAACAACTAAACGTACAGAATAAAGAAAGAATATTAAGAGCAGCAAAGGAAAAAGGCCAAGTGACATATAAAGGCAAACCCATCAGAATAACACCCGATTTCTCAATGGAGACTTTGAAAGCCAGAAGAACCTGGACAGATGTAATGCAGACACTAAGAGACCATGGATGTCAACCTAGACTAATATACCCAGCAAAACTTTCAATCACCATAGATGGAGTAAACAAGACATTCCATGACAAAGCCAGATTTAAACAATACTTATCCACAAACCCAGCCCTACAGAAAGCACTAGAAGGAAAATTCCAACCTAAGGAAGTCAGATACACCCTCGAAAACACAGGCAACGGATAAAGCCACAGCAGTAAACCCCAACGTATAGAAGTACCCACACATCACCACCAAAAAATAACAGGAATGAACAATCACTGGTCATTAATTTCCCTCAATATCAATGGACTTAATTCACCTATAAAAAGACATAGGCTTACAGAATGGATACGAAAGCAGGACCCATCTTTCTGCTGCATACAAGAAACACATCTCAAATTCGAAGATAGACACTACCTAAAAATAAAAGGCTGGGAAAAGACTTTCCAATCAAACGGTCTTAAGAAACAAGCGGGTGTAGCCATCCTGATATCCAGCAAAATAGACTTCAAACTAAAATCAATCAAAAGAGATCAAGAAGGGCATTACATACTCATCACAGGAAAGATCCACCAAGATGAAGTCTCAATTCTGAATATTTATGCCCCAAACACAAGGGCACCCACATATGTAAAAGAAACATTACTAAAGCTTAAATCACATATAAAACCCCACACGTTAATAGTGGGAGACCTCAACACCCCACTTTCACCACTGGACAGATCTCCCAAATTGAAACTTAACAGAGAAATAAAGGACTTAACTGATGTCATGACTCAAATGGACTTAATCGATATATACAGAACATTCCATCCTAACAAAAAAGAATATACCTTCTTCTCAGCACCCCATGGAACCTTCTCTAAAATTGACCACATACTTGGCCACAAAACAAATCTAAACAGATACAAAACAATTGGAATAACCTCCTGTGTTCTATCAGACCACCATGGTCTAAAGTTGGATTTCAACAACAACAAAAACTACAGAAAACCTGCAATCTCATGGAAACTGAATAATACCCAACTGAATCACCAATGGGTTAAGGAAGAAATAAAGAAAGAAATTAAAGACTTCCTAGAGATCAATGAAAATGAAGACACCACATATCCAAATTTATGGGACACTATGAAAGCAGTACTAAGAGGGAAATTCATAGCACTAAATGCCCACATAAATAAGTTGGAGAAATCTCACACTAGAGACTTAACAGCATACCTGAAAGCTCTAGAACAAGAAGAAGCACAGTCTCCCAGGAAAAATAGACGCCAGGAAATTATCAAAGTGAGAGCTGAAATCAATAAAATAGAAACAAAGAGAACAATACAAAAAATTAATGAAACAAAGAGTTGGTTCTTTGAGAAAATCAACAAGATAGACAAGCCCTTATCCAAACTAACCAAAAGACAGAGAGAGAGCATCCAAATCAACAAAATCAGAAATGAAAAGGGGGACATAACAACAGACATTGAGGAAATCCAGAGAATCATCAGGTCATACTTCAAAAACCTCTATTCGACAAAACTGGAAAACCTAAAAGAAATGGATAACTTTCTGGATAGGTACCACATACCTAAGTTAAATCAAGACCAGATAAACTATTTAAATAGTCCAATAACCCCTAACGAAATAGAAACAGTCATTAAAAGTCTCCCAACCAAAAAAAGCCCAGGACCAGATGGTTTCAGCGCAGAATTCTACCAGATCTTCAAAGAAGAGTTAATACCAATACTCTCTAAATTGTTCCACACAATAGAAACAGAAGGAACATTACCAAACTCCTTCTACGAGGCTACAATTACCCTAATTCCTAAACCAAACAAGGATACAACAAAGAAAGAGAACTACAGACCGATCTCCCTCATGAACATTGATGCAAAAATACTCAATAAAATACTGGCAAACAGACTCCAGGAACACATCAAAGCAATTATCCACCATGATCAAGTAGGATTCATTCCAGGGATGCAAGGGTGGTTCAACATACGAAAGTCCGTCAATGTAATACACCATATAAACAAACTCAAAGAAAAAAACCATATGATCATCTCACTGGATGCAGAAAAGGCATTTGACAAAATCCAACACCCCTTCATGATAAAGGTATTGGAGCGATCAGGAATACAGGGAACATACCTAAACATAATAAAGGCAATTTACAGCAAGCCAACAGCCAACATCAAATTAAATGGAGAGAAACTCAAAGCAATTCCACTAAAATCAGGAACGAGGCAAGGCTGTCCACTCTCCCCATACTTATTCAATATAGTACTTGAAGTTCTAGCCAGAGCAATAAGACAACATAAGGAGATTAAGGGGATACAAATTGGAAAGGAAGAAGTCAAGCTTTCCCTATTTGCAGATGACATGATAGTATACTTGAGCGACCCCAAAGATTCCACCAAGGAACTGATACAGCTTATAAACACCTTCAGCAACATAGCAGGATACAAGATCAACTCAAAAAAATCAGTAGCCCTCCTATATACAATGGACAAAGAAGCGGAGAAGGAAATCAGAGATACATCACCCTTTACTATAGCCACAAACGACATAAAATACCTTGGGGTAACACTAACCAAGCAAGTGAAGGACCTATATGACAAGAACTTTAAGTCCCTGAAAAAAGAAATTGAAGAAGATGTCAGAAAATGGAAAGATCTCCCATGCTCATGGATAGGCAGGACTAACATAGTAAAAATGGCAATCTTACCAAAAGCAATCTACAGATTCAATGCAATCCCCATCAAAATACCAACACAATTCTTCACAGACCTGGAAAAAATAATACTCAACTTCATATGGAAAAACAAAAAACCCAGGATAGCCAAAGGAATCCTGTACAATAACACAACTTCTGGAGGCATCACGATCCCTGACTTCAAGCTCTACTATAGAGCTACAGTAATAAAAACAGCTTGGTACTGGCATAAAAACCGACATGTGGACCAATGGAATCGAATTGAAGACCCTGACATTAATCCGCACACCTATGAACATATAATTTTTGACAAAGAAGCCAAAAGCGCACAATGGAAAAAAGAAAGCATCTTCAACAAATGGTGCTGGCAAAACTGGATATCAACATGTAGAAGGCTGCAAATAGATCCATATCTATCACCGTGCACAAAACTTAAGTCCAAGTGGATCAAGGACCTCAACATAAATCCAGCTACTCTGAACCTGCTAGAAGAGAAAGTAGGAAGTAGTCTTGAACGCATTGGCATAGGAGACTACTTCCTAAATAGAACACCAGTAGCACAGACTCTGAGACAAACAATCAATCAATGGGACCTCTTGAAACTGAGAAGCTTTTGTAGAGCAAAGGATACGGTCAACAAGGCAAAGCGACAGCCTACAGAATGGGAAAAGATCTTCACCAACCCCACATCTGACAGAGGACTGATATCCAGAATATATAGGGAACTCAAGAAATTAGACATCAAAATGCCCAACAGTCCAATTAAGAAATGGGCTATAGAACTAAACAGAGAATTCTCAACAGAGGAAACTCAAATGGCCGAAAGACATTTAAGGAACTGCTCAACATCCCTAATCATCAGGGAAATGCAAATCAAAACAACTCTGAGATACCACCTTACGCCTGTCAGAATGGCTAAGATCAAAAACACTGAAGACACCTTATGCTGGAGAGGATGTGGAGCTAGGGGAACTCTCCTCCACTGCTGGTGGGAATGCAAGCTTGTACAACCACTTTGGAAATCAATATGGCGCTTTCTTAGAAAATTGGGAATCAATCTCCCCCAAGATCCAGCTATACCACTCTTGGGCATATACCCAAGAAATGCTCAACCACACCATAAGAGCACTTGTTCAGTTATGTTCATATCAGCATTGTTTGTAATAGCCAGAACATGGAAACAACCCAGATGCCCTTCAACTGAAGAATGGATAAACAAAATGTGGTACATATACACAATGGAATACTACTCAGCAGAGAAAAACAATGGCATCATGAGGTTTGCAGACAAATGGATGGATCTAGAAAAAATCATCCTGAGTGAGGTAACCCAGACTCAGAAAGACAAACATGGTATGTACTCACTCATAGCAGGATACTAGACATGAAACAAGGATGACTTGTCTGCTACTCACATCACCAGGGAGGCTACCTGGAAAACAGGACCCCAAGAAAGACACAGGGATCACCCAATGACAGAGAAATGGAATGAGATCTACATGAACAGCCTGGACATGAATGGGGGTAATGAAAGGCGAGGGTTGAGGGAAAGAGAGCTTGGGGGAGCGGGAGATCCCAGCTGGATCAACAACAGAGAGGGAGAACAAGGAATAGGAGACCATGGTAAATAAAGACCACATGAGAATAGGAAGAAGCAAAGTGCTAGAGAGGCCCACAGAAATCCACAAAGATACCCACACAACAGACTGCTGGCAGAGGTCGAGAGACAGCCTGAACTGACCTACTCTGGTGATGGGATGGCCAAACACCCTAATTGTTGTGCTAGAAACCCCATCCAACTACTGAGGGATCTGGATGCAGAGATCCATGACTAGGCCCCGGGTGGATCTCTGGGAGTCCAATTAGCGAGAATGAGGAGGGTTTATATGAGCGAGAATTGTTGAGACCAAGGTTGGATAAAGCACAGGGACAAATAGCCAAATGAATGGAAACACATGAACTATGAACCAATGGCTGAGGGGTCCCCACTGGATCAGGCCCTCTGAATGGATGAGACAGTTGATTGGCTTGATCTGTTTGGGAGGCACCCAGGCAGTGGGACCAGATCTTGTGCTCATTGCATGAGTTGGCTGTTTGAAACCTGGGGCCTATGCAGGATTGTTTGGCTCGGCCTGGGAGGAGGGGACTAGACCTACCTGGACTGAGTCTACCAGGTTGACCTCAGTCTGTGGGGAAGGCTTTGCCCTGGAGGAGATGGGAATGGGGGGGGGTGTTGAGGGGAAGGTGAGGGGGACGGGAGGGGGGAGAACAAGGGAATCCGTGGCTGATATGCAGAACTGAATTGTATTGCAAAATAAATTAATAAAAAAAAAAAAAAAGGAAAAAAAAAAAAAAAAAAAAGTCTAGGTAGCACGATATGAGTCTCCTTGGCATATCACTACCATATTGATGGAATCATGGAAGGAGTGTGTGCAAGACAGAGAAAGGTCACAAATCAATGGAATGCCAAAGAGAGGAATTCAGAGATCAGGTTCACTTTTTTTTTTATGACCCATTCCTTTGGAAATGGGGTCCAACATAAGTGTCACCACCTCTTTATGTTGCCATACTGGGAACCAAACTTTGTCGAAAGGATTCTTTAGGCCCAGATCTTCCTTTCAACTTTACCCAGAGCACAGATGCATTCACAGACAAATACTAACATCCTTAGTTTAGTCAAACAGACACATAAAATTAACCGCTATGTAGCCCTGGGGTGACCTAAGATGTCCCTTTTCAGTATGTCATCATTTCAATGTAGCATAGCTGCTTTGCTTTTGGATCTAAGGTTTGTTTAACTTTCCGAGTTTTATCCTGAATATTTTCTCCTTAATTGCACCTTAATGAGTCCTTTATTCCTCATGAATTATTGAACTGTGAACCCTCTTACCTAACATTTCAAAGATTATCCAGCATTTTAGAAATTCTGTCACATTCTTTTACACTGTGTATAGAAAGAATCAGATTCTGTTTGCCCTCACTCTTTCTCAGGTTTTGAATTTCATGTTTGAAAGTGATAAATGAAAAATATAGACAATAAAATATGTGACGAAAATGCTACGCTTTCTATATTGAAGATAATTATCAAGAAAGATGTATCATTTGGCAAGATTTTAGGAGTGTTTCTATTAGAGCTGTAAAGAGGAGCATTCGTTCATGAATCATCACCCACCTCCAGTAGACAGCGCTGCCTGGAAGTCCTAGCGTGTTTTTCTGGTTTCCTTACGTTCCTTCTATATTGAACGGCTGTTGTGTTTTCCTCAAGCCTCTGGTCCTTTGCTGTCATTTCACCCTCCGCTTCATTAATTGAGGGCACCAGTCTACGGCTCTTGATATCCTGTAGTCTAAGTGCCTGGCACCTGCATCTCCACTACATTAGCTTGCCAACCTCCACTCTTGCCACTCGCCCAGCGATCTCCTCACTCTGCTGTGGTTTCCACCATTCCCTTTCAACCGGATTCCGCTTATGACATTTTCAGCTTTCAACAAAGCAAAAACAAGAAGCAAACAAACAAAAAAGCTCTGCCCCGAGTGGTTTTCCCTGTGATAGCCACATCTCTCCTTCTCCTTTAGCACCAAGTCAGCAGAAGATGCTTAGTTTGCTCGTGTGGTGGAGTACATTGACTGATTTTCATGTTAAACTGTCCTCGCACCTCTGGGATGAAGCTCATTTGATTATGGTGGATATGGATCTTTTTGATGTGTTCCTGAATTCAGTTTGTGAGTATTTCATTGAGCATTTTTGTAGCAATGTTCACAAGGGAAATTGGTCTGTAATTTTCCTTCTTTGTTGAATCTTTGTTTAGTTTGGGTATCAGGGTGACTGTGGCCTCATAAAATGAATTTGGCAGTGTCCCTTCTGTTTCTATGTTGTGGAATAATTTAGGGAGTATTGGTATTAGCTTTTCTTTGAAGGTCTGGTAGAATTCCGCACTGAAACCATCTGGTCCTGGGCTTTTTTTTGGTTGGGAGACTTTTATTACCTGCTTCCTTAGGGGCTATTGGTCTATTTAAATTGTTTATCTGATCTTGACTTAACTTTGGTATGTGGACTCTATCAGGAAATTTGTCCATTTCTTTTAGATCTTCCAATTTTGTGGAGTACAGGTTTTTGAAATATGACCTAATAATTCTTTGGAGTTCCTCAGTGTCCGTTGTTATATACCCTTTTTCATTTCTGATTTTGTTAAGTTGGATATTCTCTCTCTGCCTTTTATTTAGTTTGGATAAAGGTTTGCCTATTTTGTTGATTTTATCAAAGAACCAACTCTCTGTTTCATTGATTCTTTGTATTGTTCTCTTTATTTCTGTTTTATTGGTTTAAACCATGAGTTTAATTATTTCCTGCCATCTACTCCTCTTGGTTATGTTCGCTTTTTTTTTCTTCTAGAGTTTTCAGGTGTGCTGATAGGTCACTAGTATGAGATCGCTCTGATTTCTTTATGAAGGCACTTAGTGTTATGAACGTTTGTCTTAACACTGCTTTCATTGAGTCCAAAAGTTTGGGCATGTGCATTCATTTCCATTGAATTTTAGGAAGTCTTTAATTTCTTTATTTATCTCTTGACCCATTGGTGATTCAGTAGAGTGTTGTTCAGTTTCCATGGATTTGGAGGCTTTCTGTTGTTTCTGTTTTTGTTGACGAGTCTATGCTCAGTTTTGGAGAATGTTCCATGAAATGCCAAGAAGAAAGTGTATTCTTTTGTGTTTAGGTGAAATGTTCTGTAGATAACTGTTCTGTCCATTTGAGTCATAATTTCCATTAGCTCGGTTATTTCTCTGTTTAGTTTTTATCTGAATGACCTGTCCATTAGTGTGAATAGGGTATTGAAGTCTCCCACAATTAATGTGTGAGGTTTGATGTGTGATTTAAGTTTTAATAGTGTTTCTTTTTACAAATGTGGGTGCCTTTGTGTTTGGGGCAAAGATGTTAAGAATTGCAGTGTCTTCTTGGTAGATTTTTCTTTTGATGAGTGTGAAATGTCCTTCTCCATCTCCTTTGATTTAATTTTGGTTGGAAGTCTAGTTTGTTATATATTAGAATAGCTGCATCAGCTCGCTTATTAGGTCCATTTGCTTAGAAAATATTTTTCCAACCCTTTACTCTGAGGTAATGTCTATCTTTGGTATTGAGGTGTGCTTCTTGTATGCAGAAGGATAGAACATGTTTTCATATCTATTCTTTTAACCTGTGTCTTTTTATTGGGGCATTGAGTCCATTGATGTTGAGAGATATTAATGACCAATGGTTGTTAATTCCTTTTATTTTGTTGTTATTGGTAGTGTGTGTGTGTGTGTGTGTGTGTGTGTGTGTGTGTGTGTGTGTGTGTATGCATGTTTCCATTCTTTGGGTTTTGCTGGTGTGAGAGTATCTATTGCCCATGTTTATATGGGTGTAGTTAACTTCCTTGGGTTGAAGTTTTCCTTCTAGTACCTTCTGTAGGGCTGGATTTGTGGACAGATTATTGTTTAAATTTGACTTTATCATGTTTTCTCCATTTATGGTATCTGAAAGTTTTTTTTCCAAAGAAAAGTACTTATCTGATGTCAACATGTTAGCATTAAACCATGAATATTATTGGAAATTAAATGTACATTTAAGCAATATGTACTTCCCTTTTATTTTTCATGTATATAATTTTATAAAATACTTTTCAGCTATGTAATGTTAAATTATTTCTGAGAAGCATGCACAAATCTCCTCTGTAAACTGCTAACACACAATCATAAGAGACAAGCAGCACCCAGGCAGGGGGATCGGGATCCGTCCCTGGTGCATGGGTAGGCTTTTGGGAATCCGGTGTCTGTGGTGTGACTCCTGGCGCAGCCTTGGTGCAGTGGGAAGGGGCTTGGACCTGCCTAGGCTCAGTGTGTCAGGCTCTGCTGACTCCCCATGGGAGACCTTGATTTGGGGGATGTGGGGATGTGGGGTGGGAGGAGGGAGGAGGTGGGATCTGTGGATGGTATGTAGAGTGAGTAGAAAATTTCTTAATAAAGAAAAATGAAAAAAAAAAGATTAGGAACTTCCTTAATCCACATACTGCTTGTCTCTTATGGTGTCTGAAAGTTTTGCTGGGTATAGTAGTCTGGGCTGGAATCTGTGGTCTCTTAAAGTCTGCAAGACATCTTTCCAGGACCTTTTGGTTTTTAGAGTTCCTGTTGAGAAGTCAAGTGTAGTTCTTATAGTTCTGCCTTCATATGTTACTTGGCCCTTTCCTCCTTGCAGCTTTTAATATTATATAATATTTTTATATTATATATAAAATTATATAATATTATATTATATAATTTAATATTTTAATATTAATATAATATGGGCATAATTTTAATATTATTTCTTTGTCCTGTGTATTTAGTGTTTTGGTTATTATGTGATATGTATACTTTTTCTGATCCAGTTTGTTTGGTGTTCTTTAAGCTTCTTGTACCTCTATAGGCATGTCCTTCTTTAGGTAATGAAATTTTCTCCTATGATTTTATTGAATATATTTTCTGGGTTTTTGAGCTTGGATTTTTCTATTTCTATTATTCTTAGGTTTGGTCTTTTCATGGTGTTCCAGATTTCCTGGATGTTTTGTGTTAGGAATTTTTTACATCTAACATTTTCTTTGACTGATGAATCTATTTCTTCTCTTGTATCTTCAATGCCTGAGATTCTCTCTTCCATCTCTTGTATTATGTTGGTGATGCTTGCATCTGTAGTTCCTGTTTGCTTACTCAGATTTTCCATTTCCAGAATTCCATTCATTTGTGTTTTCTTTATTGCTTATATTTCCGAATTTTCATGTCTTGAACAATTTACTTCACCTGTTTTTTTTCTTGGTTTTCTTGGCATTCTTTAAGAGATTTTTTGATTTGCTCCAATTTTTGTTCATCTTTCCCTCGATTTCTTTAAGAGATTTCCTTCATTTCATCTTTAAGGGCCTCTATCATCTTTATAAATGGTTTTAAGGTCATTTTCTTGTGCTTCAGCTGGGTTGGAATGTTCAGGTCATGTTGTCAAAGGATAGCTTGGCTCTGGTAGTGCCATATTGCCCTTTCTGTTGTTGAGTGTGTTCTTACACTGGCATTTAGTCATCTGGGTTTGGGATGATTACAGGGCTAGGTATTGATTTTTGAGTTTGTACTTGTTGGATGGGTGTTTTGTTCCTTGGTTTCTGTTTCCTGTCTGGTCCTATGGCCTAAGTGGCCATGGGTTCTGGTGACTATGGAGTCTTCAGGTCCAGTAGAGTGTCTCTGCTGTTTTTTTTTTTTTTTGGTGGCCTGTAAGACCTCTGGGGGTTTGGGTGCCAATATTGCCTCTGTGGTTCCAAGAACTGTGTGGCCTCTGGGGTTCTGGTTATCAGCTTGGCCTCTGGGATTCCTAGTATGGCGTGCCCTCAAGTATAGCAGAAGTTTTCTGCCAAGATTGTGAGCTGGGATAAGTAAGCTCAGGAAGAGAGTGCATTTAGGGGCTATTGGGCCAGCTTTAGGCAGTGTTAGCTGAGTGTGGGCAGTGTCTTAGCTTGGATCCCTAAAACTGGCCTGGCCTTGGGTAAGGCAGAAGTTTTCTGCTGAAGCTTTGGGCTGGAATAAGAAGCTTAGGGGGCGGGCACAGTCTGGGCTTGTAGGGCAGGCTTTAAGGAGTGTTAATGGGCAGTAGGAGGTGTCATACTTGGGGTCCCTATGACCAGTCTGGTCTCTGGTAAAGCAGCCAGAGTTGAGGGCTGGAATATGGATCCCAATGGATGGGGTGCTGTTGGAAGATGTTGGGCAGGCATTAAGCTCCCAGATTTCTTTAAGAGATTTATTAATTTCCTTCCACTGTTTGCTTGTGTTTTCCTGTATTTCTTTAAGGGACTTGTTAATTTCCTCTTTAAGGTCCTCTAGCATCTTCAAATAGTTGGTTTTAAGGTCTTTTTCTTATGTTTCAGCTATGTTGAAATATTCAGAGTCTGTTGTGGTAGGATTGATGGGCTGTAGTGGAGACATATTTTTCTAGCTGTTATTGATTGTTTTTACACTGGGCTCTAGGCATTTGGACTGGGAAGATTATACTTCTAGGTGCTGATATCTGGTTTTGTCTCTGTTGGATGAGTGTTTTGTTTCTTGTTTTCTGCTTCCTCTCTGGATTTTAGGAGAGTATGGTGGCTGTGTGTTGCCTGGTGAGAAATTTTCTGTGGACCTGATAGGTGTGGTCATTGGGGCTTCCAAATAAAATGTATTTCTGGGTACTGGGAGCTGACACTTAGGAATGAGGTTAGGTAATGGGGACTGAGAGCTTCACTGAAGGTAAAAAACCCCGAATGTTCCACCAGAAATGATTATTTAGTCTCCTTGGAATGGGAGTGTAGAGTTAAGAGAGGTCACCCCAGAAGGTCTGTTATAGTGCCTGCTGGAGTTGGGGGTTGGGATAAAGGAACAGGGGGAGGGAGGTTAGGAAGGGAAGGTCTGTGGGATACACAGAAAATGTGTGGTGGTGTGGGAGGAAGGCTGCAGCAGGTGTTCTGTTATAGAACTAAGAAGAATGCTGAGGATTGGGTTTGGAGGAGAGGAGGTGGTGTGTTCTGAGGCTCCAAATCAACCCAAGCAGACACCAGAAGTTAAGGCAAGAGTTAATTCAGGGCAGTACAAAAGAAGTGAGGAGGGGAGGGGGATGATGGATCAGGGCAGCAGAATGGACTCAGGAGCTGAACTGCAACCATGAATGCCTGTTGAAGTGAATATTAAGCATAAAAATCATAAACATTTGTTGCCAAGTTACAGTTACAATATTCACCAATCAGGATTCAGAGATTAGGGCCTTTCCTTGACTGTTCCATCATTGTTAGTCAACATGCAATGCAAGCCCTTCAGTCCAACCAATCAGATTCATTTGTTCTTTCTGTTGTTAGGAGCAGCCATGATGTTTTTAGAGAACTAAAGATGTTAGAGGCAGGTGGATCTTTGTGAGTTCGAGGCCAGCCTGGGCTACAGAGTGAGATCCAGGAAAGGCGCAAAGCTACACAGAGAAACCTTGTCTCAAAAAACCAAAAAAAAAAAAAAAAAAAAAAAAGATGTATAAGAACTATTTCTCTGATTTAAGGAGGAACTCGATCAACTATTGAAAGGTTCCCAGTTCCCCTAGGACTTTGGAACCTAAACTTTCACCCTACAGGTAAAATGGAGTCTGCAGTCAAAAATGGCAGCACTTAGGACAAGGTGCTTTTGCCTGTTCCCAAAAGAGGGAGTGGTGAATGTCTTCAGTTAGTTTTCTGGTTTCACTAGGATGCTCGTTGGAGACTGGGATGCTGGCATGAGTTGGGGGAAGAAAGTTTGGAGGAGATGATCTTTGTTATCTGTTGTGGATGAGGTCGGAGAGGAAATGAAACCAAATCAGGTGTTCTGTTATACAAATGGGATGAGACTGGAGGATTGGATCTGGAGGAGCAGAAGGAGAGGTGAAGATCTGCAGCCACCCTAGCTGCTTCCTTGGCAGGAGTGCTTCATGTGTTTTTTTTTTTTTAAAGTTATTTTATGTGTATGAGTCTTTTCTGCACATATCTATGTGGACTGTATGCATACTTAGTGCCTGCAGAAGCCAGTAGATGGTGTCAGATCCCCTGGAATCTTGTGGTCTTGGGAACTGAACCCAGGCAGGTCCTATGCAAGAGCACTGTGTTCCTTTTTTTTGACATTTAAATTAATGTTTCATTAATTATAAATCATTCATTAATGCTGCATTCCTACATTATAATGGCACTTAGTAAATCTTAGACAAAATATTGTATAACATCTAAGTCTTTTTTTCATCTTCCATTTTTTTAGTTGTTTGCTTTTTTAAATATTTTATAATTAATTTAATTTTACATATCAGCCACAGATTCCCTTTTCCTCCCTCCTCCCCCTTCCCCCCCGCCCTGCCCCCAAAACCTGCCCCCCCATTCCCACCTCCTCCAAGGCAAGGACTCCCTTGGGGATTCAGCTCAGCCTGGTAGATTCAGTTGAGGCAGGTCCAGTCCCCTCCTCCCTTCACCTAGGCTGAGCAAACTGTCCCAGCATAGGTCCTAGGTTCTAAAAAGCCAGCTCATGCACTAAGGACAGGTCCTGGTCCTATTGCCTGGGGGGCTCCTAAATATTCATGTATTTCCACTAGTTTGGCTATTTGTCCCTGTGCTTTTTCCAATCATGGTCTTGACATTTCTCACTCATATAATCCCTCCTCTCTCTCTCTCTCTCGCCGATTAGACAACTAGAGCTCCACCTGGGGCCTGGCTGTGGACCTCTGCATCAGCTTCCATCAGTCACTGGATGAGAGTTCTATCATGACAGTTAGGGTGTTCGGCCATCCGATCACCAGAGTAGGTCAGTTCGAGATTTCTCTCGACCATTGTCAGTAGTCTGTTTTGGAGGTATCTTTGTGGATTTCTGGGGACCTCTCTAGCACTTTGCTTCTTCCTATTCCCATGAGGTCTTCATTTATCATGGTATCTCTCCTTGTTCTCCCTCTTTGTTCTTGATCCAGCTGAGATCTCCTGCTCCCCTAAGCTCTCTTTCCCGCAACCCTTGCCCTTTATTACCCACCCCCCTCACGTCCAGTTTGCCCATGTAGATCTCATCCATTTCTCTGTCATTGGGCAATCCCTGTGTCTTTCTTAGGGTCTTCTTTACTAGGTAGCCTCCCTGGAGTTGTGAGTAGCAGTCTAGTCATCCTTTGTTTTACATCTAGTATCCACTTATGAGTGAGTACATACCATGTTTGTCTTTCTGAGTCTGGGTTACCTCACTCAGGATGATTTTTTTCTAGATCCATCCATTTGCTTGCAAACCTCATGATGTCATTGTTTTTGTCTGCTGAGTCGTACTCCATTGTGTATATGTACCACATTTTATTTATCCATTCTTCAGTAGAAGGCCATCTAGGTTGTTTCCAGGTTATGATTATTACAAACAATGCTGTTATGAACATAGCTGAGCATGTGCCCTTGTGGTATGATTGAGCATTCCTTGGGTATATGCCTAAGACTAATATAGCTGGGTCTTGGGGGAGATTGATTCCCAATTTTCTAAGAAAGTGCCATATTGATGTTCAAAGTAGCTGTACAAGCTTGCATTCCCACCAACAGTGGAGGAGAGTTCCCCTTGCTCCATATCCGCTCCAGCATAAGCTGTCTTCAGTGTTTTTGATCATAGCCATTCTGACGGGTATAAGGTGGTAGCTCAGAGTCGTTTTGATTTGCATTTCCCTGATGGATAGGGATGTTGAGCAATTCCTTAAATGTCTTTCAGCCATTTGAGCTTCCTCTGTTGAGAATTCTCTGTTTAGTTCTATAGCCCATTTCTTAATTGGACTGTTGGGCATTTTGATGTCTAATATAATGAGTTCTTTATATATTCTGGATATCAGCCCTCTGTCAGATGTGGGGTTTGTGAAGAACTTTTCCCATTCTGTAGGCTGTCTCTTTGTCTTGTTGACCATGTCCTTCGCTCTACAGAAGACTCTGAGTTTCAAGAGGTCCCATTGATTAACTGTTTCTCTCAGTGTCTGTGCTACTGGTGTTATATTTAGGAAGTGATCTCTGATGCCAATGCGTTCAAGACTTAAGTTTTGTGCACAGTGACAGATATGGATCTATTTGCAGCCTTCTACATATTGACATCCAGTTATGCCAGCACCATTTGTTGAAAATACTTTCTTTTTTCCATTATACAGTTTTGGCTTCTTTGTCAAAATTTATATGTTCATAGGTGTGTGGATTAATGTCAGGGTCTTCAATTCAATTCCATTTGTCCACATGTCAGTTTTTATGCCAGTACCAAGCTGTTTTTATTACTGTAGAGCTTGAAGTCAGAGTTGTGATGCCTCCACAGGTTGTTTTATTGCACAGAATTCTTTTGGCTATCCTGGGTTTTTTGTTTTTCCATATGAAGTTGAGTATTGTTCTTTCCAGGTCTGTGAAGAATTGTGTTGGTATTTTGATGGGGATTGCATTGAATCTGTAGATTGCTTTTGGTAAGATTGCCATTTTTACTGTGTTAATCCTGCCTATTCATGAGCATGGGAGATTTTTCCATTTTCTGACATCTTCTTCAATTTTTTTCAGTGACTTAAAGTTGTCATACAGGTCCTTCGCTTGCTTAGTTAGAGTTACCCCAAGGTATTTTATATCATTTGTGGCTATTGTAAAGAGTGATGTATCTCTGATTTCCTTCTCAGCCTGTTTGTCAATTGTATATAGGAGGGCTACTGATTTTTTTGAGTTAATCTTGTATCCTGCTACATTGCCGAAGGTGTTTATAAGCTATAGGAGTTCCTTGGTCAAATTTTTGGGGTCACTCATACTATCATGTCATCTGCAAATAGCGAAAGCTTGACTTCTTCCTTTCCAATTTGTATCCCCTTGATCTCCTTATGTTGTCTTATTGCTCTGGCTAGAACTTCAAGTACTATATTGAATAAGTATGGGGAGAGTGGACAGCCTTGCCTTGTTCCTGATTTTAGTGGAATCGCTTTGAGTTTTTCTTCATTTAATTTGATGTTGGCTGTTGGCTTGCTGTAAATTGCCTTTATTATGTTTAGGTATGTTCCCTGCATTCCTGATATCTCCACGACCTTTATCATGAAGGGGTGTTGAATTTTGTCAAATGCCTTTTCAGCATCTAGTGAGATGATCATGTGGTTTTTTTCTTTCAGTTTGTTTATATGGTGTATTACATTGACGGACTTTCGTATGTTGAACCACCTTGCATCCCTGGAATGAAGCCTACTTGGTCATGGTGGATAATTGTTTTGATGTGTTCTTATAGTCAGTTTGCCAGTATTTTATTGAGTATTTTTGCATCAATGTTCATGAGGGAGATTGGTCTGTAGTTCTCTTTCTTTGTTGCATCTTTGTTTGGCTTGGGAATCAGGGTAATTGTAGCCTCATAGAAGGAGTTTGGTAATGTTCCTTCTGTTTCTATTGTGTGAAACAATTTAAAGAGTATTGGTTTTAACTCTTCTTTGAGGATCTGGTAGAATTCTGTGCTGAAACCATCTGGTCCTGGGCTTTTTTTGGTTGGGAGACTTTTTTTTTTTTTTTTTCGCTTTTCGAGACAGGGTTTCTCTGTGTAGCTTTGCGCCTTTCCTGGGACTCGCTTGGTAGCCCAGGCTGGCCTCGAACTCACAGAGATCTGCCTGGCTCTGCCTCCCGAGTGCTGGGATTAAAGGCGTGCGCCACCACCGCCCGGCTGGTTGGGAGACTTTTAATGACTGTTTCTATTTCCTTAGGGGTTATTGGACTATTTAAATAGTTTATCTGGTCTTGATTTAACTTAGGTATGTGGTACCTATCCAGAAAATTATCCATTTCTTTTAGATTGTACAGTTTTGTGGAGTAGAGGTTTTTGAAGTATGACCTGATGATTCTCTGGATTTCCTCAGTGTTAGTTGTTATGTCTCCCTTTTCATTTCTGATTTTGGTAATTTGGATGCTCTCTCTCTGCTTTTTGGTTAGTTTGGATAAGGGCTTGTCTCTCTTGTTGATTTTCTCAAAGAACCAACTCTTTGTTTCATTAATTATTTGTATTGTTCTCTTTGTTTCTATTTTATTGATTTCAGCCCTCAATTTGATTATTTCCTGGCATCTATTCCTCCTGGGTGACTTTGCTTCTTCTTGTTCTAGAGCTTTCAGGTGTGCTGTTAAGTCACTAGTGTGAGATTTCTCCAACTTCTTTATGTGGGCATTTAGTGCTATGAATTTCCCTCTTAGCACTGCTTTCATAGCATCCCATAAGTTTGGGTATGTGGTATATTCATTTTCATTGATCTCTAGGAAGTTTTTAATTTCTTTCTTTATTTCTTCCTTGACCCATTGGTGATTCAGTTGAGCATTATTCAGTTTCCATGAGATTGTAGACTTTCTGTAGTTTTTGTTGTTGTTGAAATCTAACTTTAAACCATGGTGGTCTGATAGAACACAGGAGGTTATTCCAATTATTTTGTATCTGTTGAGATTTGCTTTGTGGCCAAGTATGTGGTCAATTTTAGAGAAGGTTCCATGGGGTGCTGAGAAGAAGGTATATTCTTTTTTTGTTAGGATGGAATGTTCTGTAGATATCGATTAAGTCCATTTGAGTCATGACATCAGTTAAGTCCTTTATTTCTCTGTTAAGTTTTGATTTGGCAAATCTGTCCATTAGTGAGAGTGGGGTGTTGAAGTCTCCCACTATTAATGTGTGGGGTTTTATGTGTGATTTAAACTTTAGTCATGTTTCTTTTACATATGTGGGTGCCCTTGTGTTTGGGGCATAAATGTTCAGAACTGAAACTTCATCTTGGTGGATCTTTCCTGTGATGAGTATGTAATGCCCTTCTTGATCTCTTTTGATTGATTTTAGTTTGAAGTCTATTTTGCTGGATATTAGGATGGCTACACCAGCTTGCTTCTTAAGACCATTTGATTCGAAAGTCTTTTCCCAGTCTTTTATTCTTAGGTAGTGTCTATCTTTGAATTTGAGGTGTGTTTCTTGTATGCAGCAGAAAGATGGGTCCTGCTTTCATATCCATTCTGTTAGTCTGTGTCTTTTTATAGGTGAATTAAGTCCATTTATATTAATGGATATTAATGACCAGTGATTGTTCATTCCTGTTATCTTTTGGTGGTAGTTTGTGTGTACTTCTCTTCTTTGGGGTTTACTGCTGTTGTGTTATCTATTGCCTGTGTTTTCGAGGGTGTATCTGACTTCCTTAGGTTGGAATTTTCCTTCTAGTGCTTTCTGTAGCGCTGGGTTTGTGGATAAGTATTGTTTAAATCTGGTTTTGTCTTGGAATGTCTTGTTCACTCTGTCTATGGTGACTGAAAGTTTTGCTGGGTATATTAGTCTAGGCTGGCATCCATGGTCTCTTAGTGTCTGTATTACATCTGTCCAGGTCATTCTGACTTTCAAAGTCTCCATTGAGAAATCGGGTGTTATTCTGATGGGTTTGCCTTTATAAGTTACTTGGCCTTTTTCCTTTGCTGCTCTTAATATTCTCTCTTTATTCTGTACATTTAGTTGTTTAATTATTATGTGGCGAGGGGACTTTTTTTGGGGGGTCTAGTCTGTTTGGTGTTCTATAGGCTTCTTATATCTTCATAGGCATTTCCTTCTTTAAGTTGGAAAAGTTTTCTTCTATGATCTTTTTGAATATATTTTCTATGCCTTTGAGTTGGTATTCTTCTCCTTCCTCTATCCCTATTATTCATGGGTTTGGTCTTTTCATGGTATCCCAGATTTCTTGGACATTTTGTGTTATGACTTTTTTGGCATTGGTATTTTCTTTGACTGATGAATCCATTTCCTCTATTTTATCCTTTACACCAGAGATCCTCTCTTCCATCTCTTGTATTCTGTTGGTTATGCTTGCATCTGTGTTTTCTGTTCATTTACTCAGATTTTCTATTTCCAGCATTCCCTCTGTTTGTTTCTTCTTCATCGTTTCTATTTCCCTTTTCAGGTCTTGAACTGTTTCCCCCACCTGTTTCATTGCTTTTTTAAGGTTTTCTTTAAGGGATTTGTTGTTTCCTTCCACTTTTTTATTTGTCTTTTTCTCTAGTTCTTTATAGATTTCTTCCCATTTTTTTGTTTGACTTTTTCTCATTTTCTTTATTGATTTCCTTCACTTTTTGTTTATCTTTTCCTAAATTTCATTTTTAATTTTTTCTTCAAAGGTCTCTAGCATCTTCATGATGCTATTCTTAAGGTTGCTTTCTTCTGCTTCTTCTACCTTTGTAATGTTCAGGTGTTGCTGTTGGAGGCGGGCTAGGTTCTGGTGATGCTGTATTGCTCTTTATGTTGTATGTACTTCTGCCTTGACGTCTGCACATCTCCTCGCCTAATAGGTATAAGAAGTGCCTGTGTCTAAGTGAGTTGCTGTTGGTCTACTCTGTGGTTGTTGTGTCTGTGTCTCAGGGGGCCCTTCTGGGTCTAATCTTAGCTCTTGGTCTGATTGGAGCAGGCAGCTTCTGTGTCTCAGCGAGCTGCTCTTGGATCAACCCAAGCTAGTTGATTCTGTGACTCACAGATTCATTCTTGGTCTTATCAGGGCTCTTGGTCCAGTCAGAGCTGACAGATTCAGCATTTCAGGAAGCCTCTCTTGGTCCAATGTGAGGTGGCGGATTCTGCTTCTCAGAAAGCCACTCTTGGTGTAGTCAGGGCTGGCAGATTCCCTGTCTCCTGAGTTTACTCTTGGTCCAATGACGCTCTTTGTTCAATGAGAGAACTCTCTGGGCTTGATGGGAGTTCTCTGGTTTGGATGGGAGCTCTTTCTGAGCCGGATGGGAGCTCTCTCTGGGCCAGATGGGAGGTCTCTGGGCCAGATGAGAGCGCTCTGGTTTGCATGGGAGGTCTCTGGGCCAGATGGGAGCTCTGGGCTGGATGGGAGCTAGGTGTTGGTCTCCAAGTCTCAGGAAGGTCTCAGGCAGATGGGTGTGGGGGCAGGGTGTGTAGATTGCAGGGTCTGCTGGGGGGGTCTTGGAGAAAGGGAACCTTTGTGAGGGAGCCCTGCCCGCTGGCTGGCAACTGGGGCCGAGTTGGGCAGGTCTTCCTTGGGAATGGCTGGGACTCAGGGATGGGACCTGGGGGCAGACCTCCCTGGGTATGAACCCAGTCACTCACCTCTGGGTGGGATGGGAGCTCTGGGCCAGATGGGAGCTGGGGGTTGGTCTCTGCACTAAGTATTCTTATCCATTGAGTCATCTCTCCAGCTCCCATAGCTGATATATCAATTGAGTTCTTTGTATATTCTAGATATTAATCTGCTGTCAGATGTATAGCTGGAAAATACTTTTTTTCACTTATGGGGGCTGCCTCTTTATTCGACTATTTCCTTTGTTGCACAGAAACTTTCAGTTTGATGAAATCTTTGTCAATTGTTGGCCTTTGTGCCTGTGTTACTGGTGTCCTATTGAGAAAGTTCTTACCTGTGCCTGTAAGTTTATATTTACTTCCTGCTTTTTCCACAGCAATTACAGGGCATCAGGTCTTACACTGAGGTCTTTTTTCACCTGGAGTTGAATTGTGTTCAGGGTGAGAGGTAAGTCTCTAATTTTCTACATGTTGAGATTTAGTTTTTCTAACTCCATTTGTTGAAGATGATGTCTTTTTTCCAATGTATGTTTTTTGTGTCTTTGTTAAAGATCAGGCATCTGTGGTTATGCAGAAGTATGCTTGGGTCATCTATTCTATGCCATTGATCTATGTGTCTGTTTTGTGCCAGTGCCATGATTTTTTTATGACTGTGGCTCTATGGTATAATTTGAAATCAGTATGATGATACTTGCTTTTTGTTCAGGATTACTTTGGCTAGCCTTGTTCTTTTATGTCTCCATATACATTTTGAGATTGGTTTTTTATGTCTGTGAAGAATGGTCCTAGTATTTATTGAAGGTTTCATAAAATCTGTAGTGTGATTTATGTGGTGATGTATTGTGTCCCCCAATGTATTGTGCACCCTAATAAAGCTTATCTGAGGATCAGAGGAAAAAGCCGGCAACTATATTAAACATAGAAGTCAGGCAATGGTAGCACACGCCTTTAATCCTAGCATTCGGGAGGCAGAGACTCATCTGGATCTCTGTGAGTTCAAGGCCACACTGGGAACAAAGCCAGGTGTGGTGGCTCACTTCTTAAATTCCAACACTAGTTAGCTAGTACAGACAGACAGGAAGTGATGTAGCTGGGCAGAGAAAGGAAGTGAGATGCAGAACAGAAAGGCATATAGGCATGGGTATACAGAAAGTAGGTCCCTTTGGCTGAGGATTTCTAAGTGGTAAGAATGTGGCTGGCTTCTTTCTGCTTTTCTGATCTTTCAGCTTTCACCCAAATATCTGGCTCCGGGTTTTTTTTTTATTATTAATAAGACCATTTAACAATTTGTGTAGACAACGGAAGTCATCCTCTGTCTGACCAGGAGCAAATCCGCCTTGCTACCAGGAGTGGGATATCAATTTTCTCATTGATCTTTCTTTTTTATGAGCATGAGAGCTCTTTCTATCTTCTGACATCATCCTCAATTTCTTTCTTCAGTGTTCTAAAGTTTTCATTGTAAAAGTTCTTTATTTTCTTGGTTAAATTTTTTTCCCCAGGTTTTTTTTTTTTTGTTACCAAATAGGATCATTTCCTGGATGTGTTTTTCAGTATGTTTGTCACTGGCTTCTGATTTTTGCATATTAATTTTGTATGCTGACACTTCGCTGAAAGTATTTATCAGCTCTAAGAGATTTTGGTGGAGTCTTTAAGGTCTCTTTTGTAGTGAATTGTATCATTTACAAATAGGGTTGCCTTGATACATTGACTTATTTTTCCATTTGGATTTTCTTCCTTTCCTTCCTTCCTTCCTTCCTTTCTTCCTTCCTTTCTTCCTTCCTTCCTTCCTTCCTTCCTTCCTTCCTTCCTTCCTTCCTTCCTTCCTTTTGACCTCTCTTCCTTTCTTAATTTTTGACCTTCTTTCCTTCTTCTCTCCCCCCTCCATCTTTTCTTTTGTATTATTGAACTAGTTAAGACTTCAAGAAGTATATTGAATTGGAGTGGAGAAAATGGACACTCTTGCTTTGTTCCTGCGCTTAGCCCTTGTTTCCTTGATCAGTAGTTTATTTCATTCACTTTTAAGTTTATATCTTCTGTTGACTTCTACACATCTAAATTTAGGTACAAATTCACAATCATATAATGTATAAAAGTGAAAGTTTCATAAATATTTCTTCTTAAAATACATTAAAGTGATTAAATATTTATAGTCATGATTTGAGCTAATTATATACTTTTAGGGATTAATTACAATAACTACAACAAAATAGTACAATGGTATAAAAATTTCCATTTTTGTTTTCCTTTTTCCTTTTTAATGTTGTTTCATGAGATCTGAAATCCTTTAGTTGCACTGGACAAATCAAATGGCCCTCCAGGGAGAGAGTCTAAACTATGAGCACATTTAAAACTATCCAGTGTTTTCAGAAAATCTGCTTACTGGGTCTCTTGAGGTTTGAATAATTAGCTTTCTATATTTTATGTTAGGTTATTATTTGGTACTTTAGGCTAGAGAAATCAGGGAAGCCAGTCTGTGAAGATGCTGTTTGTTTTATACAGGTAAAATGCACAGACATGTTTAGAGAATGAGAAGTGTGACTTTATTTGTAGATAAGAGTCTTGTTTTGAAACTGCTAAGATGGATCGGTCATACCTAAAGTGCTTGTGTTTGTCTGAAGCAAAGTAGATAGCAACCTGGAAAAGGAATTGAATACCACAGAAAAATAATTATGAAAAAGTTCTCTGATATATAGAAAAAACGTTATTTGGATTTGACTTTGAGCTAGAATAACATTGTACATGAGGAAATATAATTGGAAAACATCAGAAAGCTTTGTAATATTGTGAATTTACGCCAGGTGCAAATTTCCAATACATACTCATTTTGCAATGTGCTGTGGAGAATTTGAAAACAGAATAATACTTACAGATCAGAAATTTGATTTACTTTTTACATTTTCTCCTCTTTTAAAAAGATTTATTTGTTTTCATTTTATGCGTATGATTTTTTTTTGCTTCCATGTGTGTATGTACACTTCTTGCAAGCAGTGCCTGAGGAAGCCAGAAGGATTCATTGGGTCCTCTGGAACTGGAATTACAGACAGATGTGAACTGTCAGGTGGGTACTGATAAACCGAACCAATTTCCTCTGCAAGAGTAGTGAGTGCTCTCAATCACAGAGCCATCCCTCTACCTCCATCTCCTGTGGTTTATAACAAATGTTTGTATTAATTTTATTTCTCAACAGTAAGTAAGGCAGTTAAAGAGTTTTAACAAATGGAAAATTTTAATTTTTCTTGGGTGAAAGAAACTGAGGAGAGTCAAAGTAATTAAAATGAAAAAAAGGTATTGAATAGATTGAATCTTGAAATTTGAAAGTGATAGGTGTTGCTTTGTATCATTTATTTTCACAAGTAGTTATTTGAAAAAGATACACAGTTACTTGTATTTTCCTCAATAATCAATCAAAACAGCAGCTGTTCTTAAATTAGAAGGGTTTGGGTTTATTTGGATGTAAAGCAGTTTTCATGGCAATTTGAGAAGTAACAATCCAGAGTCTGTCTTGAGGGAATAATAAACTTACAATATTTATCAAAACAGGAGAAAATATACACAGGTGAGTGTTTTGATGGGTGTTTTGCTCAAACCTAGCAGATGACTATAGGGGTATTGAACTTACAACTCTGTATTAGGAAACTCCTTACCAAATATTTCCTTTAAGAATTAGGAAATTCTTAAAAATTTAGGTGTCTGAAAAATCTATTTTGGAGAATTCTATATATGACAGACTTAGGACTGTATAAAGGTATGAACAAGGGGACCACTCACAACATAAGTAAAAAAAAATTAAGTCTGGCCTTTTGTATTGTGGGTATTTTAATAGTTGTAAATCAATGTACATTATATGATGAACAAGAATGATTTTAAAACCCAAGCAACTGTAAGAAAAGATTTAAAATTACCTGTTCTCTGTGTGTTTTCTCTGTGGTGTTAGTGGCTCTTGGTAATTAAACATCATATCCTTCACTCTCCAATTGCAGATATCTATATGAGTCTTTCTTTGTACTTATTTTTGGATACTACTCTGTGTCAAGTGAATCTTAGCCCTTCCTGTCTTGAACTTTATCTGTTTCTAAATTCCATGATATTCTATTATCATATCATTCTACTCTAAACTCAAAAGCATTCCTGGGTTTTACCAAGGTGATGGTACACAGCAGATACAGGTCATTGACAATGCTTCCCATAGCTTTAGAACTTGAAAGATGCTTGAAGCACTGTGATTGGTTATAACTGTGCGGCTTTTGAAGAATAATTAAAAAAGGTATGCAAATTGAAAAAAATGTATTTACTTATTTAAACTTTTCTTTTTCTCCATAACTGGACATGCTTTTCAAATTTCATTGTTGGCTTTAGATTTCCCCTTTAACCTCATTGTCTTTTTCTTTACTTTTGTAATGGTTTGCCTTCTACTTGCTCTGTCACTTAAGACCTCTGCATAGTCTCCTTTCTTGTCTTTAAACCTATAATCATGCATATTTTCATGTGTGTTTCAAATAATCAAAATATATCTTTATCTATGTTTTAAGAAAAACTTGTATACACTATGTTGTGATTCTGAGTTTTAGGATGGATTCCAAAAATAACCAATTGTAGTCCTTAAATCTATGGGAGTTGTATCTAGTTGAGAAGGAACACTTAATGAATTACACCTACTTAATTATAAGCGCTAAGGAGACACACAGTTCTTTGAGAAAAAGTACATTGAAATTACATTGAAAGTACACTTTGATTACCAAATTACCTGAATACTATAATCTATTATTGAATAGGAGGTAGTTAACCATTTTGAAGAATCTTTTATCAGAAGGGGATAGTTAATACATTTTGAAACATCTTTCAGAAATGGAATTCTATGCTCTCTTGTTTTATGATGCCATCTCTAATTCATTCATTTATCTCATGTATTCACAGTATTATGGAAAAAACCTTACTAGTATAAATATTAATTACCTCATGTAGAACACATATTGAATACACATTATGCTTATATTGTTACATGAAATGTTAGTTTTTTAATATGTACAATAGGTTAATAAACTGTATTTCTGGAATAAATTGCTAGTGACGGAGCCATGGTATCAGTTTTGTTTTGTTTTTCTGAATTGAAAGCCTATCTTGTGCCTACTGTGCTGTTTATTCTCCAAGGAGAGGTAGACCTACAACATAATGTGAGAGGTTTTTTCCAAAGTTGAGCAAATACTTTCTACTACAGAGGTTTAAAATTTCTGCTCCTGAGCTGAGCTCTCCAGGAAGCGATTCTCACTTACGCATCATACTTTATGGACAAGTTTTAAGCTAGAATGTGAAATCAGACACTGAACTGTAATCCAGAAATATCACGTGGAACAGAACATTGCAGGACTGCCACAAGCTTCACTTCGTTTCAGAACTCTATGGGCATAATAGGTGGTTTTCCCCTTTCTGGTTTTACATAGGCACAACTAACAAATAAATACTGTATATATTTTTGGTGTACAACACTTTGTTTATGTATGTTTATTATATACATAACTATATTAGCTTATTATAAAGTTACATTATATATATTATACATACATACATATCTTAAACTAATGAACATGTTTACCTCACATACTTATCTGTTGTGAGAACATTGATGATTGACTCTCAGCAATTTTCAAGCATTCAGTTATCATCGTCCATAATCACCACGCTGCAGTAGATCTCCAGGAAGTAACCATCATGTCAGTGGAGCTTTTGTATTTTTTTTTACCATCATCATCTTGCTCTACACCGATTCCTGACACCACTTTTTGTGGTTCACTATTATATTCTTTGCTTTTATGAGCATGACTTCCTTCAGATTTTATATGTACATAAGATCTTTAAGCATTTGTCTTCTTGTGTCTGTAGTTTCACTCAGCATAATAACACTCGAAGTTCATTAATGCTATCATAAGACACAAAATTCCCTTCTTTTTTAAAATTTTTATTTATTTATTGATTTTTCTTTTATCAGTGTGATACAGTATAAATTCTTATCCTAATAGTGAAATGTTTCATTGAGGCTTGCCCAGTAATTGAGTACAACCAAAACTTATTATAAGCCACAGTCATGCTAGGGTCCCCCCTGCTATATAACCTCCCTCGTTCTGTGAGTTGCAGTCTGATTGTTCTTTGCTTTATATCTAGAATCCACTTATGAGTGAGTACATACCATGTTTGTCCTTCTGAATTCCCTTCTTTTTAAAGGCTATGAAATAGTCCACTATATGTGTACTATGTATTTCTATGTGTTTGTGTGTGTGTGTCTGTGTGTATATGTCTACATTTATGTTTATTGTTCACTCATCTGTAAGGGAGCACTTGAGATGTTTCTATGTTTGTTATTATAAATAATGTTTCAATGATCATGGGCCAATACAGGGTCATTTCCTCTATATGATTCATTCCAATATTAATAATGGTTAATAATTCTCTCTTTCCATTGTTTGTCCCTGTTTCTCTCTATCTTTTTGTCTCCCTTTCATTCCCATTCCAGTTCTCCCATTCCCTTCTTTTTTTTCTCTGTCTCTCTGTCTGTCTGTCTGTCTCTTTCTCTATTTCTCCATTTTTCTACTTGTTCCTCTCCTCTTTCTCCTTCCTCTCTCCCTGCTTCCTTCCTCCCTCCCTCCCTCCCTCCCTCCCTCCCTCCCTCCCTCCCTCCTTCCCTCCCTCCCTTCTTTCTTCTCTGTCTTTCTTTGATGGAGATGAAATCCAGGGCCCTAGATACTGGAAGGGGTGTGCTCTATACCCCTATTTTAAAATTATTATGGAAATGGCTCTATGCTTTCTCTAGTGAATATACTAATTTATGTTCCTAATAACTCTGTACAAGTTTCCTTTTTTAACATCTAACCAAAACTTCTTACTTATGAACCTTTGATAAAAGCTCTTTTAATAAGTAAGAGATGGTATATCAGAGTGTTTTTAATTTGCCATCCCCTGATAAATAGCTATGCAAGTATTTGCTCATATATCTGTCCACTGTAGATGCTAAATAAAAAATTGATTTTCATAGCCTTGAGTTCTAACCTTTGGGACTATTAATATAATTGCCGTAATTTTCAGTTTCTTCTTCTGCTGTCCTTCAGGTAGCACCGCAAAGATCATCAATGGAAGGAACAAATCACTCTGTGGTATCAGAATTCATGTTTGTGGGACTCACCAACTCCTGGAAGATGCAAGTACTTCTCTTTGTGTTTGCTTCAGTGTTTTATATGGCAAGCATGATGGGAAACTCCCTCATCATTTTGACAGTGGCTTCTGACCCTCACTTACACTCTCCAATGTACTTTCTGCTGGCCAATCTCTCCTTTATTGATTTAGGTGTTTCATGTGTCACTTGTCCCAAGATGATTTATGACCTGTTCAGAAAGCGCAAAGTCATCTCCTTTAGAGGTTGCATCACTCAAATATTCTTCATCCATGTCATCGGTGGTGTGGAGGTGGTGCTGCTTATAGGCATGGCTTATGACAGATATGTAGCCATATGTAAGCCTCTCCATTATTTGACCATTATGAATGCCAAAATGTGCATTTTCATCTTAGTATCTGCGTGGGTGGTTGGCCTTATGCATTCCCTGGTTCAGTTTGTTTATATAGTTAATTTACCTTTCTGTGGACCAAATATTTTGGACAGCTTTTACTGTGACCTTCCTCGGTTCATCAGACTTGCCTGCATAGATACCAACCAGTTAGAATTAATGGTATCAGCCAACAGTGGATTCATTTCTGTAGGCTCCTTCTTCATACTGGCCATATCTTATATTGTTATAATAGTCACTGTTCAAAAACATTCCTCAGGTGGTTCCTCCAAAGCCCTGTCTACACTCTCTGCTCATATTTCTGTTGTGGTCCTGTTCTTTGGCCCTTTGATATTTGTCTATACGTGGCCGTCCCCCTCCACACACCTGGATAAGTATCTGGCCATATTTGATGCTGTTGGCACTCCTTTTCTGAACCCTGTGATCTACACACTGAGGAACCAAGAAATGAAGACGGCAATGAAGAGAGTATGCAGACAGCTCCTGAAATACGGGAAGATCTCCTAAACGATTGCGCTGTGAACATTTGTAATCGAACACAGTTTGTTGTTGACCAAATTCAGTGAAACATTACTTTCCCGGATCAGATTTGCTTACCTACACTGATATTTGGGTGATTTTTCTCTTCTGCTGGGGAGAGTTTTGCAATGTGTTCTAGCAACAGAGAAGCAATTATATATATATATATATATATATATATATATATACATATATATATATATATTCAAAGATTATAAAAATAGAGAGCTTAATTCCCAAAGAAGAATTTTTATTTGAAGTAAACTTTTAGTTATACAGAAGATACAAGAGCACTTTACGGCTTATGAGGGAAATGAAAACATTCCCTCTCTCTCTGAACATAAATTTTCTCACATGCAGGATTATCTGGCAGCACTCCATGCAGAATTGAAAAATTGATCTGAGTCAATTTTTTCATTTTCTGTACCTTACATATAGTCTAGCCAGTCCTTAGATTGTCCGTGTGTTATTCAAAAAGTTTAGAATCTGCAAGCATGCACACTCAATTGCCATGAATATAAACTGTCCAGTTAACATTATGATATTTAAATTTACTCATTTCCTTCCTATTTCCTTTCTAGTTCACATATTCTTTTTTCTGACTTAGTGTATATCTAAGTTAGAGTTCAGCAAAAAAATTTTTCTTGTGGGATTCTAGCACCTTTAACTTTGCATCTATATTGAAGTTACAACCTTTCTGGATAGCTTTGTGGGTTGAACATTAGATAAATCTAGTTCCTGTAAGTAATCCATTATTGTGTACCATTTGTATACCATTTCTACTTGACTGTTTAAACTGTGAGTGAGATAAACCCTACATATTGGCTAACTTAATTATTTGTGGGCTCATAGAATGATTCATCCAATCCACCTTGTACTTATACAAGGTATTGTTTTTACCAGGGTACATATTTTATGCCAAATTAAACGTAACACAAACTTCACTAGTCTACATATACACCACATGACAAGCAGCTGAGTTTTCAGATTTAGTGACATGGTTTGATGTAGGGCAGTCACAATGGGGTGATTGAAGCACCACCATCCAGGATGTGTTCTCCAACAGAACATGTATAAAGCCCATGATAAACTGCAGAAATAACTGTGGTGCTCTCCTATTTACACCTTCTATTGTCTCACCCTGTTCTGGAAATATAGATTTGACTTATGAACCTAGAAACCCCTAAAGCTCTGTAGTAGGATGAGTGTTCTTGCTGTTTCTGAGGTTTTTTTTTTTTTTTTTTTTTTTTTTTTTTTTTTTTTTTTTTAACAATCCTCTCATGTTTGCATAAATCTCAAACTATTGCAGAATTCTTTCAGTTGATTGTCTTGTTTTACTCATTAGAGCAGTGTGTTTGGACCTTGAGTAGTTTCTCATAACACCTTAAAACTATGAAAAGAAATGAGTCAATACACATTTATGAAGGCAAATACAAATTAATATAAATGCAAAGCCCAAGAAAGACCTAGAAGCGTACGTTCTACATGATACTGTCTGAAGAAATATAGGCAGAGGCCCTGAATTAAGGGCCACCATAAAAAGGTGTTTGCCTTTATTTGTGAAGTAGTTTTAAAGCGAGAATAGGATGCCAAGGAAAAAAGGCCTTCTAAATATAGCAGTACTGACCCACATGTGAACTCACAGAGACTGTGGCAGCATGCACAGGACCTGCATAGGTCTGTGCAAAATGGGGTCCCAGAGCTGAGAGGAGAAATGGACACGGCACTCATTCCTAACCCAGAAGCTATCTGCAAATGATAACCACTCACAAACGAAAATTTAATTCTCTCTGGTGTAGTCTTAATGGATATAGAAACCACTCTTAAGGCAAGATCTTATGCCCAGCAGTAGGTGGTCAACACAAAATGAATTCTTTGGCATTTTTGGAGGTTCTTTGTCTCATAATGCTTTGCCAGGGCTTTTTTGTTTGCCTGTTGTTTTTTTAAACCTTATAGGACCTTTGCATCTATAGTGTGGTTTCTGCTTTTGTGTTTTTTGTGGGATTTCTGTGTGAGTGAATGTGTGTGTCTCCGTGTCTATAGGTACTTCTTGTGCTTTTTCTTTTGCTCTTTTTCTTCTGCTCATTTCTTTGTTTTTCTTTTTTTTTAAAGATTTATTTATTTATTATATATACAGAAGAGGGAGCCAGATCTCATTACAGATGGTTGTGAGCCACCATGTGGGTGCTGGGAATTGAACTCAGGACCTCTGGAAGAACAGTCAGTGCTCTTAACCTCTGAGCCATCTCTCCAGCCCTCTTTGTTTTTCTTATTTCTACTATATTATTATTATCATTATCACATGCCTGTCTGTATTCTAATGAAGGAGGGAAATAGTGTTGGAATGGGTGGGGAAGTTGGGGGTTCTGAGAGTAGTTGGGGGAGGGGAAATTGTAATCTCAATATATTGTATGAAAAAACTATTTTCATAAAAATAAAAAGAGAATAGGTCCATAATACATTTTGTATATTTAGAACATACTTTAAAAACTTAAAATGTTACTGAATGGTCATTGTTGCTATCAAGTCATGCTGTGATAATTTATGGAGAATTATGAATTTTCAGAGTATCACCTGCCAGTATTAAAATGAGAAATTTATTTACTGTAATATATTAGATACATCCTAGTGGTTTGCAGAAGTGTTTGAAAGCAAGTTTTTGGGACACAGAGAGCAATGGCTTTAGAGGAGCCTATGGAAGAAGTCTGATGTTTTTGTCCTGCTGTGCACAATCTCTTGTAAAGCATTTGCAACCGTAAAGGCAGTGTTATGAATTATTGTGCTATTTTTGAAACTAAAATTCATATGTTTGGACAATTGTATCATGATTTGTTTTATTTTTATATCCCTAGTTTAAACTATTTTAATCATTTCTTTATACATTAGCTTAGGATTGATTTTTCTGCAGTTCTACAGCTTTATTTTGTTAAACAAGTATTCACTGACTATTTAAATCTTAACAGAAACTTGTGGATGTAGAGTTCTATGAGGCAATGCTCCTTCTCTGCAGGAGTTTCTATTCTGTAGAGCTAGAGAATGAGAAACAGAGTTTCAATGTCACTAGTTTAGTGTGGTGGAGAAGTATATGCAAAAAGTCAAAAAGACCGCAGACTGTAGTACGCTTGAGCACACCAGTGTGTCAAGTTATCTGAGGCACTTCCAAAAAACATAGTCAAAAGCCTTTAACATTTTTCAAGAAAATAAGAAGGTTCGACTATGTGAGAGCTGTAGTTTCCAGAGACCAAACATATGAATTAGCTTAAACAATTCTGAAGACAATATGACAAATTTACAAGTAGATTAGAATTTATCAACCACAGGAAACTAAAAAGGAAAACAGAATAAGAAAGTAGGTAGGAATATGGTATTGACGACAAGAGACTATTGTGCAGTTTCCTCCTCGTAACATTTTCATGGGGTCAAAATTCTACCCCTCATTCAACATCCACCTCAGTGTCTTTTATAAAAAGCTCTCCCAATATCAAGAACAAATGTCACAGCTTCTCATTTTATACTTTTACTCTTTCTTTTCACATAATATACAAGAAACAAGTTTGCCTAGAACTGATTAAACTGTCATTTAATTAAAGGGAAGATAATTTATTTTCTTTGAGTTAAAGTCTTACTCTGTATCTCAGTAGTTCTCAACCTTCTTAAGGCTGTGTCCCTGTCATGCAGGTCCTGATATTGTGGTGACCCCAAGCCATAAATTTATTTTCATTGCTACTTCATAACTGTAATTTTGCTATTGTTATGAATTATAATGTAAATATCTGATATGCAGGATGTATTTTCATTGTTACAAATTGAACAAGTTAAAGCATAGTGATTAATCACAAAACAGTATGTAATTATGTATTGTGAAATATTTATTTCTAATTATAAATAAATGAATGTTTGTCTTGAAGCAAGGTATAGCATGAGTAAAAGTCTTCCATATAACAACAGTCAAGGACATTGCTACCTTTCGCAACAATATGTGTAAAAAGTTGATTTCAGAACTAAGGTTGGGATTGCTCCTTTCTCACCAGATCAGAAATTCTCTGGTCAGTCTTTGCACTAGCACAATGAAGATCTTCTTCCACAAACCTTCTTCTGTATTTAAACTTGATATCCAACAAGCTGGATACCCTGTTTCACAAAGGTATGTTCCCTTCAGAAAAGAACTGACTTCCCAGAGGTATCCACTGAACATGGCATAACAAGACACAATATATCTCCCAGAGACAACCACTGACACAGCATAAAAAAACACAGTAAGACTAGGCATAAACCCTCATGTATGACCAAGTATTTTGAAAAGCATTTGAAATAATTCAATATTGACTGTTTATCACATAAAATATCATAAATTTACTAGAAGCCAGAACTTTATTATCATTTACTCATGTAGCTGTCAACAACATTGTTTACTGAATCATAACTGATGAATTTGCTTTTCCTCAGAATCTTTTACTTTAGATTTTGCTCTTGCTATAGCTACTAGCTTTCTATATAGACATTCCCCTGTCGTGACCTAGACCCCTGTGGCTCCTTCCTTTCTTCAGCAAGACTTCTAAAGTTCAGTCCAGTTCTTGGCTGTAGATCTCTGCATCTGCTGTCATCAGTTACTGGATAAAGGCTCCCTGATGACAATTAGAATAGTCACCAATCTGATTACAGTAGATGGCCAGTTCAGGCACCCTCTCCATTATTGCTAGGAGTCTTAGCTGGGGTCATTCTTGTGGATTCTTGGAAGTTTCCCTGGCATCCGGTTTCTCCCTAAACCCGAAATGGCTCCCGCTATCACGACCTCTTTTTCATTACTCTCCCTCTCTGTTCCATCCCCAACCCACCCAACCCGATCCCTCATGTTCCCATCTCCTCTGCCGGCCCCCTCTTCCCACCCTCCACCCAGGCCCCCCCAACCCCCAGTTTACTCAGGATATCGCTTCTATTTCCCCTTCCCAGGGAAATCCTCGCTTCCCTCTTTGGACCCTCCTTGTTTCCTAGCTTCTCTGGGGCTGTGGATTGTACCTGGTTATCCTTTACTTTACACCTAATATCCACTTAGGAGTGAGTACACATGATGTTTATCTTTCTGGGTCTGGGTTACCTGGCTCAGAATGTTATTTTTCTAGTTCCAATCTGTTTCTAGCTAAAGATCTTTATTTTGTGCATTCCTGCTGCCTTACAGACACTGAGCAACCCACAAGGTGTAAATCTGGGCAGCTGGTAGATCGGAAGAGTTCTGTCTCTGAGAACCAGTGTCAAAGAATGTTTCCAACATTTGATATAGCAAAGTATGTTGAGTGTGTGAAGTTCCAGCAGTTGCCTTTGCTGTCGTAAGAGACACAGCATCTGATAGAAACCACATTTTAGGTTGAATTACTGCTTTTCAATACTTTTAGAATTCAACTGATTAGATCTGCAGAGAATACTTGAGGAGGCACTTCACAGTAGATATTTAAAACACTAAATTGAAGAGACTTTTAAAATTATCTTTTAGAACTAAATTTAAAAAGTATTTAATTAAAATACAATTAAAGAATTTTTCTCTTCCCTTTTCTCCCTCATACTACCCTCATGTCCCTACCAATTCAAGGCCTTATCTTCTTTTATCACTGTTACATATACATAAAAATTATATACACATATATATTTTTATATACTATATAACATGTAAATACAACGTGGTGAGTCCATTTAATATTGCTTGCATGTATATGTTTCTAGGGAAGACCACTTAGTACAGGATAAAAATGATTTATCTCCAAGAATCTCTATTTTAATCAGAAACTCTTGAACTCTAAATGAAAGAATTTTTTGAAACTTAAAGTCCTAATAAAGAGTCTCCTCATTGCAACCTTCATCTCCTTATTTCTAAGTGTATAGATGACGGGATTCATAAAAGGAGTGATGATGACATCAAAAATTGCTAAAAATTTATCTATGGGTAACGTAGGGAAAGGCCACACATAGACAATAATGCAAGGACCAAAGAAGAAAACCACCACAGTGATGTGAGCTGAGAGAGTGGAGAGGGCCTTGGAGGAAGCACCTGAGGAGTGTTTCCGGACCGTGACCAGGATGAAGATGTAAGACACAACCAGGATGAAGAAGGTGGCCATGGAGATGAAACCACTGTTGGCAGTGACCAGGAACTCCAGTCTGTACGTGTCTGTACATGCAAGTTTGATGAACCGAGGAAAATCACAATAAAAGCTATCCATTTTATTAGCTCCACAGAAGGGTAAATTTACAACAAAAGCCAGTTGGGCCACAGAATGGATAAGGCCAATGATCCAAGCCAGAGCCAAAAGAAAAATGCACATTCTTAGACTCATGATGGTGAGATAGTGGAGGGGCTTACAGATAGCAATGTACCGGTCATAGGCCATGACTATGAGCAGCACCATCTCTGTTCCTCCGACAGTGTGAATGAAGAACATCTGAGTGATGCACCCATTCAGGGAGATGACTTTGTGCTTCCTGAAGAGGTCATAAATCATCTTTGGAGTAGCAATGCTGGACACACCTGTGTCTAAGAAGGAGAGGTTTGCCAGCAGGAAGTACATGGGGGAGTGCAGGTGATGGTCTGAGATGATTGTGAGCACAATGAGAAGATTTCCCAGCATGCTTGCTACATAAAATACTGTGAAGAATAGAAAAAGGAGAATCTGAATTCTCCATGAATTGGTGAGGCCCAGCAACAAAAATTCTGATACTACGGAGTGATTTCTTCCATCCATCAACTTGTGCAAGTCTGACCATAAGGTGACTATTCCCTGGAGGGCACAAGAGGGAGAAAATATTATTATTAAGCAAAGGGGCGTCCTGGTTGTAAAGCAATGACTCAAATACAGAACACTAGAGACATCCTGTTGTTTTACAGGAAGATTTTACAGAGCTTTCATAGAGACCAGGTACAGGACTTTTCCTATGCTTGCATATTTAGGGTCACTTCATTATTTAATCCTAAGTTTGTTTGGAAGTGTATAGCCAAGGAAGGAAAACTAGAGGCAAAGGTACTTGAGAATCTGAGGAGAGTCAAACAAGCTCTGCAGACACTTGTGCTCACTAGCTTCCATACAGGAAATTAGTGCCACGGAATCTAGGCATGCTAAAAGAAATTTGTGCTTTTTGCCTTTGTGAATTGATTCCTTACTTTGTTCTGGAATTTTGTGTGTTTAAATTACTGACACATCTTGGTTTCCTAGGTTTGCATTAGTGTCATCAATGAAAAAGTTACTTTTTAAAAATATTAAATCTTTGCTTGCCCCAAATAGTGCTTTTTCATGCAATAAATTTGTTCTCAAATAATTTAATACATGTACACAATGTAAACTGACCACTCTCATCCCCATCCCTCACCATCTTCTATCTTCTTACCACCTTATCCACACCCCGTGGCAAATCCTCTTTCATGTTCTATCTATTCGTTTTGTTTTGTGACCAGTTAGTCTAATCAGGTCCATCTGTGTAAGCATGAGTCTGGAGGTCTCTGTTGGAGGCTGGTGGGCTCAGTAGTGGGTACACAACAGGAGACAATGATTGTTCCTTTCCTAGAATCTATCAATAGCTAGTGAAGTGTAGTGCCCCATGAGCCTCTTATTCTTTCATGAAAATTGTATGCAGGATCAGTCTGAGGCCCACTGCAGGTAATTGGTTATCAATATATATGAAGAACAATGGATGACTCTACTTCCAGCCCTAGCCATGACTGATACTGAAGAATGGAAATGTCGGTCTTGTTTGGAAAGAAAGGTAATGAAGCTCTTACCTGAATTAGTCAACAGAATCTGTCTTCAGATGGGAATCACACTTTTAAAGAACTAAGAGATAACGAGAAGCTTCAATCATATGAGAGCTGCAATTCCCAATGAGAAAAACAGAAATTTCTTTGAAAGAAGCTTAGGAGTAAGTGACAGAAATCAAGACTATATAGAACACAGAAACTAAAAGTATATTAGAAATTTATTGCTATGAAAAACTAAAAGGATAAGAAAAATAAGCAAGTAATATAGAATAGAAAATAGGAACATATTATGCACTGTTCATTTGTAAGGCTATTTTGTGATTAGCATTCTACTTTTATTTTATCTTGGAGTCTTTTTTAAACTTCTTCTCCAAAAGCATGAGCAAAAGTTACACATACTTATTTGATCCTCTTCTCTGCCTCTTCTAGAACACACAAAGAAAATACGTGAAGAACTAAATTGTAGCTTAAATTGAGGGCAAATAATTTATGACCAATTGTTGTAGGCAGATTGTCTGTCCATAGTTAGGTTGGAGTGATATTTCTCTACTGCAAATCATCTGTTCACAATGTGTTTTACTTACATGGTAATTCTCGAAGTGGGAGAATTTCTCCTGGTTGAGAGGAGAATAACTTCACATTCAGACTGAGAGCTGCACCTTTTAACAAACAAAAGAGCCTTATGTTATTTTTCCCCAGTAAAAAGACTTCTAATTAGTGTGGTCCACTGAGTCTATATTGTCACCCAGGGAATAAAAAGGACAAAAGGAATGAAGAACAAAGGCATTTCACACAGATGTTCAGAAATATTTTTTGCCTCAGAATGAGTGATAAAAGTAACTGATGAGAAAGTCAGAACCTCAGAAATCTAAGAAGCAAAGATGCTAGACAAAAGAGTTAACTACTTATTCTAGAATTAGCAATGAAGATTCAGCCAGTGATATAAACCAGCACACACTAAGCTATCACTCACTTTGGCAATTTGTGTCTTCCAATTCCATAAAGTCCCAAGCCTCAGGCCTTAGACTGTAGAGATTTTCCATCAGAAATACAGTCAAATAATTGGTGCTGATTCCTAAGTAGAAGAGGCAATGCTGTGTCACAGAATTTTCAAACAACTATCTGTGAATATATTTAACAAAATTTTCTTAACATTTTATAATTTTCCTTCACAGTGTTTTCTCTGTTCCTACAATTGCCATCATTCTTCAGATTTTAATGCCTCAAGATAATTTCTATGAAAAAGTACAGTTGGCAAACTCAAAGATCACTGCCATGTTCTCCTACAACTCAATGTATGAAGAAAAGGAAGCAGTGGCATCCAATGTTGAATCTATAGCCAATGCTTAATAAATATTTTCTTTCTACTAGTATATTTGCATCAAATACAGTGGCTATCATCACAAAGACAAAAGATGACAAATTCTTGTGAATGTGGAGCAAAGGAAACTCATACATTGATGAGTGTTGATGAATGAAGATTAGTTTAGATGTCAAGTGAATATATGGAGATTCCTCCAGAAAAAATATTAGCATCTCAGTAAGATGTTTGCAGTCTTATATTGATTGCTGCATTATTCATAGAATAAATTACAATGCACACTATTGAAAAACAGAGAAACTTAGGGAACATTCTGAAAATGTGTAGTCCTTAAATCTTTGAGAGTTGTATCTAGTTTAGAAGGAACACTTGTTTTTAATCAAAATTTCAATTGTTTGATTTTATCAGTAAAGACTTGGGAGCCAGATGCTGGGGTGAAAGCCTGGAGGCTCAGAGAGGCAGAGAAAGCTCCCATATTACCTTCTTCCCTGTCCGCTATTACAGAAAGGCCATTTTTCATATGCCATCACAAACAAACAAACAAACAAACAAACAAGCAAACAAACGTTTGTTTAAACCTCAAACTAAATGTCCTCCCTTCTTCTTGTGCATTTCTCTATTCATCTCCCTAATTCCCTCTTACTCTCAATGTTTTTGCTTGTCCACTTCTTGTCAACTGACAGCTCTGCCTCTTGACCTATGGTTGACTTTATTTAATCCTGTTTGCAATAAACAGAAATCTCTTGAATTAAAGATATGTACTGTGGCTGAGTGCAGGCGGCCATGTCAGAGAAGCAACAGGTGGCAATTGAAGTTCAAGGTGTCAGCCCACCAGGAGGTGAGTCCCTGGTGGGTGAGTCTTGGATAGGCAAGGCCCTGAGACCACAGACTCCAGAATGTCTTTGCTTCTGCTGTGCCTTTACATGTTTGCTGTTGCTATCTTTCTCAGGTATCTGGCATGATGTGAATGAGTGTGGGGAGATCCCCACTGCCTGTAATGTAGTGTGTGTATCTCATGGATACATCCTGCTCTACTGGACATTTTTACCTGTGGATTATTATGAAGATTATTTCTTCCTAAGCTGTATTGATAATAATAATGATAGTTTAAATAGAGTTTTGATGATTAAAAATAAAAAAAGAAGTGTCACACAGCTAGAATACATGAGTATTCTAGTATTGAGGAGCCATGTAGACTGTGGCTTAGCTTAATGATTAAGAAATACAACTGATTCTCAGGATGATTTTTTCTAGATCCATCCACTTGTCTACAAACCTCATGATGTCATTGTTTTTCTCTGCTGAGTAGTATTCCATTGTGTATATGTACCACATTTTGTTTATCCATTCTTCAGTTGAAGGGCATCTAGGTTGTTTCCATGTTCTGGCTATTACAAACAATGCTGATATGAACATAGCTGAACAAGTGCTCTTATGGTGTGGTTGAGCATTCCTTGGGTATATGCCCAAGAGTGGTATAGCTGGATCTTGGGGGAGATGGATTCCCAATTTTCTTTTTTTTTTTTTTTTTTGGTTTTTCGAGACAGGGTTTCTCTGTGTAGCTTTGTGCCTTTCCTGGAACTCACTTGGTAGCCCAGGCTGGCCTCGAACTCACAGAGATCCGCCTGGCTCTGCCTCCCGAGTGCTGGGATTAAAGGCGTGCGCCACCACCGCCCGGCAGGATTCCCAATTTTCTAAGAAAGCGCCATATTGATTTCCAAAGTGGTTGTACAAGCTTGCATTCCCACCAGCAATGGAGGAGAGTTCCCCTAGCTCCACATCCTCTCCAGCATAAAGTGTCTTCAGTGTTTTTGATCTTAGCCATTCTGACAGGCGTAAGGTGGTATCTGAGAGTTGTTTTGATTTGCATTTCCCTGATGACTAGGGATGTTGAGCAATTCCTTAAATGTCTTTCGGCCATTTGAGTTTCCTCTGTTGAGAATTCTCTGTCTAGTTCTATAGCCCATTTCTTAATTGGACTGTTGGGCATTTTGATGTCTAATTTCTTGAGTTCCTTATATATTCTGGATATCAATTCTCTGTCAGATATGGGGTTGGTGAAGATCTTTTCCCATTCTGTAGGCTGTCGCTTTGCCTTGTTGACCATATCCTTTGCTCTACAAAAGCTTCTCAGTTTCAAGAGGTTCCATTGATTGATTGTTTCTCTCAGTGTCTCTGCTACTGGTGTTCTATTTAGGTAACCCAGACTCAGAAAGACAAACATGGTATGTACTCACTCATAGCAGGATACTAGATGTGGAACAAGGATGACTTGTCTGCTACTCACATCACCAGGGAGGCTACCTGGAAAACAGGACCCCAAGAAAGACACGGGGATCGCCCAATGACAGAGAAATGGAATGAGATCTACATGAACAGCCTGGACATGAGTGGGGGTAGTGAAAGGCGAGGGTCGAGGGAAAGAGAGCTTGGGGGAGCAGGAGATCCCAGCTGGATCAACAACAGAGAGGGAGAACAAGGAATAGGAGACCATGGTAAATGAGGACCACATGAGAATAGGAAGAAGCAAAGTGCTAGAGAGGCCCACAGAAATCCACAAAGATACCCATACAACAGACTGCTGGCAATGGTCGAGAGACAGCTCGAACTGACCTACTCTGGTGATGGGATGGCCAAACACTCTAATTGTCGTGCTAGAAACCTCATCCAACTACTGAGGGATCTGGATGCAGAGATCCATGGCTAGGCCCTGGATGGATCTCTGGGAGTCCAATTAGCGAGAATGAGGAGGGTTTATATGAGTGAGAATTGTTGAGACCAAGGTTGGATAAAGCACAGGGACAAATAGCCAAACGAATGGAAACACATGAACTATGAACCAATGGCTGAGGGGTCCCCACTGGATCAGGCCCTCTGAATGGGTGAGACAGTTGATTGGCCTGATCTGTTTGGGAGGCATCCAGTAAGAGGGACCGGGTCCTGTGCTCATTGCATGAGTTGGCTGTTTGAAACCTGGGGCCTATGCAGGATCACTTGGCTCGGCCTGGGAGGAGGGGACTGGACCTACCTGGACTGAGTCTACCAGGTTGATCTCAGTCTGTGGGGAAGGCTTTGCCCTGGAGGAGATGGTAATGGGGGGGTGGGCTGGGGGGAAGGTGAGGGGGGCGGGAGGGGGGAGAACAAGGGAATCTGTGGCTGATATGTAGAACTGAATTGTATTGCAAAATAAAAATTAAAAAAAAATTTAAAAAAAGAAACAAACAAACAAAAAAAAGAAATACAACTGATTCTCAATAGACGAGCTATTTTAAATTTTTTTTTTCGAGACAGAGTTTCTCTGTGTAGTTTTGGTGCCTGTCCTGGATCTTGTTCTGTAAGATCAAGATCAAGCTGGTCTCAAACTCATAGAGATCTGGCTCTGCCTCCTGAGTGCTGGGCTTAAAGGCAGATGCCACCACTGCCCAGTTTTAATTTTTTAATCTTAATGTTGGGAGACGTGTTCACAGGTTTTGGTGTGCATCATAGTTGAAACAATCCTCACAGATATGGATCCATTTACAGTCTACTTCATGTTGACATCCAGTTATGCCAGCCCCATTTGTTGAAGATGCTTTCTTTTTTCCATTGTACATTTTTGGCTTCTTTGTCAAAAATCAGTTGTTCATAGGTGTGTGGATTAATGTCAGTGTCTTCAATTCAATTCCATTGATCCACATGTTGGTTTTTATGCCAATACCAAGCTGTTTTTATTACTATAGCTTTATGGTAGAGGTTGAGGTCAGTAATGGTGATGCCTCCAGAAGTTGCTCTATTTTACAAAAGTGTTTTAGCTGTCCTGGGTTTTTTGTTTTTCCATATGAAGTTGAGTATGTTTTTTTCTAGGTCTGTGAAGAATTATGGTCAAGTCCTGACTGGAGTAGTCTGTAATGCCATATTCTCTGAGCCAGTTGCCTTGAAGCTATTTTTGGATGCTGGATCATCTGAGCCTCTCAGGGGGTCTTCTTTGGACTAACCATATTAGCCTGGAAGTAATCCACAGGTTCTCATCTTCTGTGGAAACAAAAGCAGAACCTCTTTTCCAAAGCAGCATATCCTTATACATAAACTTTGAAGTCCAGATACCTTAACTCAACAGCTTTTACAATCAAATGTCTTTGTGCAGTTAAAAATCCCAAAGACAATATAATCCAGATTCTCTGTGTGATTTTCATCTTTATGTGGCTTATTTTTTATATTACTTTTACTGTCTCTTTAAAGACTATAACTGTCTATATTTATTTTTTTTCTCTCTTCCAAGCCTACATACATTTTTACACATACTGTAAACCATTTAAAGTCTTATTTCATCTGAATCTGCCTTATTGTGAATCTATTGTTTTAAACTGCAGTGGTTAGTACTGAAGCAGCAGCCTTGGCTACTGACTTCTCCCACCTCAGCTTTTCAACATGGTGGAGATAATTCACTGCCAGCTCTGGGAACCATGTTGTCTGCTGACTCTGGGATGCAGTGGGTTTATGCTTCTATCAAAACAGCATGTAGCCCAGAAACTTTTTTTTGTCTGTACTAACAAAGGCTAAATCCACCACGCAGCTTTCCTGCATCCACTCAATTTTTGACAAAGAAATCTAAAATATATATCGGAGAAAAGAGCATCTTTAGCAAATGATGCTAGTGAAACTGAATTAATACATAGAGAAAACTGAATCTGTTTCTCATTTCTCATGCTGCAAAAAAGTCAATTCCAAGTGGACAAAAGACCTCAACTTAAGACCTGATAACCTGGATCTGATGGATGAGGAAGTACTTCAATATAGGGACTAGAACAATAATAATGCCTTGTAGTGTAAGCATTAAGAATAGCAATCAACAAATGAGGTCTTACAAAACTAAAATGCTTTTGTACAGAAAAAAAATTCATTTGAGTGATTTAGGTATCAGGGTTAACTGTTGTTTGTAAATGAATTGGGCAATGTTCCTTCTCTTTCTATTTTATGGAATAATTTGTGGAGTATTGGCATTAACTCTTTTTTGAATGGTAGAATTCTGTGCTAAATCCATCTGGGCTTGGGCTTTTCTGGTTGGGAGACTTTTTTTTTTATTTTGCAATACAGTTCAGTTCTATATATCAGCCACGGATTCCCTTGTTCTCCCCCCTCCCGTCCCCCTCACCTTCCCACCAGCCCACCCCCCATTCCCACCTCCTCCAGGGCAAAGCCTCCCCTGCGGACTGAGATCAACCTGGTAGACTCAGTCCAGGCAGGTCCAGTCCCCTCCTCCCAGGCCGAGCCAAGCGACCCTGCATAGGCCCCAGGTTTCAGACAGCCAACTCATGCAATGAGCACAGGACCTGGTCCCACTGCCTGGATGCCTCCCAAACAGATCAAGCCAATCAACTGTCTCACCCATTCAGAGGGCCTGATCCAGTGGGGACCCCTCAGCCATTGGTTCATGGTTCATGTGTTTCCATTCGTTTGGCTATTTGTCCCTGTGCTTTATCCAACCTTGGTCTCAACAATTCTCGCTCATATAAACCCTCCTCATTCTCGATAATTGGACTCCCAGAGATCTACCCGGAGCCTAGCCATAGATCTCTGCATCCAGACCGGTTGGGAGACTTTTAATGACTGCTTCTATTTCACTAGGTGTTATAGGTATTTTTACATTGCTTCTAAGTTCTTTATTTAGTATTGATAAGTGGTGTCCATCAAGAAAATTATCCATTTCTTTTAGATTTTCCAATTTGGTAAATACAGATATTTTTATTACATAATATTTTTATTGATTATTCAGGAATTTCACATCAGACACTCCAATCATACCCACCTGGCAGTCCTCCCAGGTCTGCTACCCGCCACCCTTGTGACCTCCCTGCCCGCTCTCACTCCCCCAAAAAAGAAGAGAAAAAAGTCCAATTTGTGTTACCCATATAATCACTGGAGCATGGTCAAATTTTCAGTGGCCAGCCCCTTAAAGAAAACTGAGTCCTGCCCACACACCTACCAAAAGCCATCAGTTGTTGAGAGCTACACTTCAACATCCTTATCACAATTTTTAAGAGTTCTTTTTGAGAGATTTCTGTTGAGGCTGTAACTTTATTTTGGGTGGGGAATGGATTACAATTTTTAAGAGTTCTTTTTGAGAGATTTCTGCTGAGGCTGTAACTTTTTTTGGGTGGGGAATGGATCACAATTTTTAAGAGTTCTTTTTGAGAGATTTCTGTTGAGGCTGTAACTTTTTTTTGGGTGGGGAATGGAGTGAGGGTAGAGGTTGTCATAGAAGCTGTCTATGTCCCTCTTTCTCAACTGTGAGTCTGTAGTCATTAATACTACTGCAAAAGTAGCTTCTTTGCATTTTACAGTCAGCAGGAGCATAGATCATGGACTTGCATATGGTTTCTGGTAACAGCACATCTGTATGATCTCAGGTGGTAGAACAGACCTCACATCAACTTGGCCCTTGACAGTTGCATGGCCAGTGGACATCAGCTCAGCTTTAGATAGCAGCACAGACTATGGACATCTGCATGGCCATTGGTGGTAACATGGGCCATGGACATCAACAGAGCCTTTGGCCACAGTAGGACCATGGATCCATACATAGCCTTCTGTGGCAGCACAGCCCACAGACATCAACATGGCTTCAGACAGCAGCACAGACCACAGCATGGCTTTCACTGGTAACATGGACCATAGACATTAACACTCCTTTCCCCCTACACTGCAGGATGATGGACATCCACATGAACCTCAGGCTTCAATGCAGCCTGGGGCAGTGGACCACAGATACCGATATGATCTCCAGGGGAAGTATGGACTATAGAGGTCTTTCAAGGAGGTCCAATCCAGAAAATGAACCATTCTTTATCTTGGACATCTGTTGTTTAGAACCAGGTTGCTACTGTGGCTGGGTAGCATGTTCAGGGGCTTGGTTTGCACATGCTCCAGGTTGTTGCATACCTCCCTGTTAGTCCCACGTGGCATTGATGGGCTTCCTTGTCCTCTGCAGCCTTTTCTCAAGCCTGTCACCGCTGTTGCATCTCCACTGTGCACTCACTGTTCCATTCCTCCATCTTTCCCACTTCTCCATTGCTTATTTATTTATTGTAGTGGCACTGGAAACTGCAATGTGTCACACAGAATATACATATACAGACACACACACACACACACACACACACACACACACACACACACACACACACACACATTCCCAAACAGCTTTGCCTGCAAATATTCATTGCAAAGAGTCGTTAGTCTGGTTCAAGGCTTCTCATTTATGAAGCACCATAAATACTGGACCATTGCTGAGACGTCTCGGATAGCCTGCTGTTGTCCAGGGTCAGGGTGATGTTGTGGCTAGGCAGGGCATCTTGGGCGAGCTTCTGGCTGCCGCAGACCTCCCTGCTCTTGGTGATTGCCTCCTGGAGGCTTGCTCCAGGGCTTGACCGTTATGCTTGTAGCCTGCTGGGCAGCACCTCTTTTCTGCATGCTCCACTACTCAGCAGGATGGGCTGCCACCCTAGTGGCTTCATGTTTGGGGCCAGTCAGATGGTGAGCCTAGGACTGGCCCCATTTAGTAATGACATGGAGCTCCTGCAGGACCTCCAGGCCACTGCACACCATCCTGTCCTTGGTGCCAGCAGCCCCATGGCTCATCCAACATGACTTTTGTGCTTGCAGCCTGCTGGCTGAGACACAGCAGCCAAGGCTACAGATTTGTCATTCACCACACATGGCTCTGTTCCATCATCTTTCTCTCCAATTTCATGAGTCCGGTTTTTAAAAGCATCTTCCCATAAGACTTGCCTCCACCCGCGGGCCCCCCCCCCCCGTTTGCTTTCTCCAGAATAAAATTTTTAAGATTCTCCAGATTTCCTTAGTGTTGTTATTTCCTCCTTTTCACCTTCTTTCTCTGCCTATTAGTTAATTTGGATAAGGGTTTGTCTATCTTGTTGATTTTTCCCAAAGAGCCAGCTCTTTGTTTCATTGATTCTTTGTATTTTTATTTGTTTGTTTCTATTTTATCAATTTCAGATTATTTATTGCCATCTACTCCTTTTGGGTATGATTGCTTTTTTTTGTTCTAGAGCTTTCAGGTGTGCAGTTAAATTGCTAATGTGAGATTTCTCCAATTTAAAAAAAAAGTTTATTTATTGTGAATTTCACATCATGCATTTAGATCCCACTTATCTCCCCTTCCCCTTGCATCTGTCCTCTGCCCTTGCAAGCTCTTGCCCAAACAAACCCAAATTTAAAAGAAAAACAAAAAATCAAACAAAACAAAGAAACAAAACAAAAACAAAAAGTAAAAGAGAGAAGAACCCTGTAGAAGCTGTAGTGTAGCCCATTCAGTCAAACTGTTTACCTTTTAGTCCATTCATCTTTACTTGCAAATGTTCATTGCTATGAGCCATTGATTTGGCTCAAGGACTCTGGCTTCTGCCATGCCACCAATAATGGGCTGTCACTGGGGCTCCTCTTGGATATCCTGTTGTCCTATGTCTTGGAGATCTTGCTGTTTTGGGTTTGTAGGTTCGTTCCCTTCACATGCTCCAACAGTTAATAGATGGGTTGGATGCTGGGGTGGGCCAACTCATAGTCCTGGTTCTGGCCCTGGGTGGTAGCTGGGTTGGTCAACCTGCCAACTTTCTTTCATGGTCACTACCCAGGTGAGCTCTCCAGCAGTGCCCTGGCTAGTTCACCCAATGCAGCCTGCAGCAAGAAGTGGGGCCAGTTCTGCTCACAGGTCCTCAAATATGGCTCATCCAAACTCACAACACCAGGGTCAGCTTTACTGTTTTTTTTCCCCAGGCAAGATGCAGGGCCCTCTCTTCCAATTGCTTTAGGGGGCATTTTTTAATGTAAGCACTTAATGCTATTAACTTGTCTTTTAGATCAGCCTTACATCCCGTAAATTTGGTTATCTTGTCTATTCATTCAGTTTTTTGGTTATCTTGTCTATTCATTCAGTTTTAAGAAGTTCTTGATTTCTTTTTTGATTCCTGTCTTGATCCATTTTTCTAAAGTCTTATTATGATGAGTATGTACTGAAGTATCCATTTGTCGATATTCATTTACATTTATATACATATATATGTGTATTTATACACACACACACACACACATATATATATGTGTGCGCTGTTGTGCTGTCAACTTTATGCCAGCAGCATTTTGTGGTTGTATTTATAGAGTTTGAACTTTCTTGTTAGTGACTTCAAGAAGTTTGAATGTATGAGCATTTTATAATTTCTTAATTTTAATTAAAAACATTTATTTTATATGTAGGAGTGTTTTGCTTACACATATATCCGTGCACCATATGTGTGTCTGGTGCCCATAGAGGTCAGAAGAGGGTGTCAGATCTACTGGAACTGGAGTTATGGAAGGTAATGAACAGCCATGTGGGGTATCTTCAAGAACAAGTACTCTTTACCATTGAGCAATTTCTCCAGCCCCCCTTTAAAAAAATTGATAGATGTTTTAGTAACGCCATTCATGTTATTCACTGGATTGGACTTTGTAGGTAAATCTATGCCTGTAATTATACAGATTGTTCTTTTACTTAAAATGAATGTTTAATGAATAGATTCTGCCTCTCAAATTATACTATTTATTTAGTGCACATTTTAGAGTTGCCTGATTGTTTACTATTAACTTATGAATTAATATTTATTTATGGTCAGAGTTTAATCACAATATAGGATAAATTATTTTTTTAAAGAGCATAGCAATGCTACAACAATTCCATTTCTGCTTCCCTCTTTCTCCTTAGCATCATAATATGAGTTTCAAAATTTTTCAGTTTCACTGGCCCAAACAAATGGTTCTCTAGAGAAAATGTCCCTGAGCCACAAGCTACTTCTAAACTACATGTTTGCAGAATTTTTGGTCATTGGCCTCTTGAGATATGTATAACTAGTTTCATATTTTCCTATGGCAGGATATTATTAGACACTTTATGTTAGGGAAACATAGGACATCTGAGTTTGTAAAGATGCTGTTCTTTTCATGCAGGTAAAAATTGATGGATATAGAGAACTGTAAATATAAATTAGTGGTTTTTATTTATACACACAATGCTGTTGTTGGAATTATTGTGAACTTGGTCATATCATAAAGTTCATGAGGGAGCCATACCAGGGCAAATAACATTCAAGAAAAGGAACTGAGCATCACAAGAGAATCATTGTAAAAATAGTTAATGTCATATTGGGAAACGATAGCAGACTTTTTGAGATAGAAACACTATATGTAGGGAACTATGAAAACATTGGAAACAACAAATAACTTTATAGTGTTTTGGATTAATCATAGATTACAGCTAATCTGTTCTTTGATGATTACAAAAACAAGTTTAACTTCTACCTCTTGATAAATAAGCAAAAATTTAATGATAAATAAAAAAAGTCATAAGGATTATATATTTTTATTCATTAGCTTTCAAAAGCGATTGGTACAAACTGATTGTCTTGTAAAATACAATCAGATTTCCTAGGAACTTGTCAAGCGTCTCAAGGGAAACATCATAGACACCCGAGCAGAAATAAAATTTGGCATGGAAATCAAAAGAATCAACACTGAAAAAGTACTTCTTAATGTAATTTCACTTTGAAATGAGATATGGAAAATTTCAAAACCATATATAAATTTTCCAAGACCTGGAATTATGTTTCTTGTTTTATTCATAATTACTATCGATATAAATTTTATCTTAGAATTGTTAGTAGGATAAGGAGGCGTTGAACTTTTGACAAATCAGCATTTTTCTAGTTTTGATAGAGAATGTGAAAGATAATTGGAGTAATAAAGAAGTTATTGTTAAAAGGGTTGAGTTTCTTTAAGTTTTTGGGCAACTTTCTTTTATGCATGTACCTAAATATTTTAAGTAATATACAATTATTTACATTTACCATAATAAGTAAAAATAAAGGTGTTTTTGAATTAAAAAGGAGAGACCCTGGTTTTGCTTTTGTTTAAAGAAGGTTTGTGACTATTTGGAAGCTAAAAATACAAAATGTAAGAAGATAATGAACTTGCAATGCTTGTGGACACAGGAGGAAAATGGAGAGGATGAATGATTGTTCACATGACCACTAACAAACCTTGTTGGTGTCTATCCATTTAATTCAAGTCTTTATTTGGAAATAATTATCAAATTTGCCCTTCATGATGACTAAATATCTGGAAATTAGTTTAGGAAGATTCCTGAAATCGGTGTAAATCAAGGAAAGCAAACCTACAACACAGGGCAAAGTCTTAGTAACACTGTCCCTTGGCATCTGCATCTAGAAGCCTTTTAAAGACTTTCCCTCTTGACTGTGATTTGGAATTTGACTTTGCCTAGTCAAATTAAATATTTAATGTCAAACTTGATCAGTTTTTATAGTTTTGGATATTTGAATATGTTCCAGACTTACATGTCATTCTAACTTCAAACTATATTTTTTATTTAAAAAAATATCCTAATTCTTGTTTAGATGATGGGGATTGGCAATGTGAAAGACAGATAAATTCTTAACTGACAAATACTCAGCCAGAAACACCTCTAAGAACTTTAGCACTTGAGAACTACTTGGGGGTATAGTGTAGATTTTCATTTCTGTAGATGTGGACCAAAAGCATTGCAAATAATATTTCATAAATTATTTTAATTAACAAATATTATATGCACATATTTGTGTTATTTCAATAAGTACTTACAAAATGAAACAATTAAATCAGGCTATTTAACATATGCATTATTTATATAACATATAACATGCTTATTGGGGACATGATAATTTGAAGTTCTACTCCTAGTTTTTCTCCAGAATGAAACATATGTTATTAACTATAATTAGCACGATGCATAATCTTCTCACGCTAATGATCCCATCTCACTGTTTGTAACTTTTGACCAATATCTTCTCATTCTATCTCTACAATCCACCTTGTTCATTGCATGGCCCACCATTGTGTTCTCTGCTTCTATGACTATGACGTCAGGGTCCACATTTCAGTGAGACCTTGAGTATTTTTCTCTCTCTCCTTATTTCTCTTATCATAATGACTTCCAAGTTCATTAATATTATTACAAAACCCAGAATTCCCTTTTTAAATGTTGAGAAATATTCCAAGGTGTGTGTGTGTGTGTGTGTGTGTGTGTGTGTGTGTGTGTGTGTGTGTTATTATGATTTCATTAATGCAAACAGGTTATTTTACATACTGGTTTCCTGTAAATTATGTTGAAATGAAAAATGAAAGATACTTATTCATTATAATTTTTAATTTCCTCTATATACATATACCCAAAAGTAATGTTGCTAGATCCTGCTAGATCCCAAGTTCTATTTCTTGTTTCTTCTGTTTTTGTCTATTATTTTCTTCTTTCCTTCTCCCAGCAGCTATCAGTTGTCAATAGCTCCTCAACTAGGCATGGGACTTCACGACCACTTGTTTCTATGCTGAGGTTTTGTGTGGCTTGAACTTTTGCAGGTCTTGTTCATGCTGTCACAACCTTTGTGAGTGTGAGTGCATATGTGCAACTGTCCTTCTGTGTCAGGAAAACAGTTTTCTTGTTCACCACTTTTAGATTTTAAAAAATTTCTGCCCCCTCTTCTGCAATAATTCTTGAGCTTTAGGAGGAGGGGTATGATACAGATATCTTTTTTAAGGCTGAGAATTTTCCAATCTCTTATTCTTTTTAGTTAGTTGTAGATCTCTTTGTCAATTGCCATTTACTGTAAAACAGCATCTCTGATGAGGGTTGAGAGATGCATTAATGTATGAGTACAACAGTAAGTCATTAGGAGTGTGTTTAATGCTATGTCAGTGTAACAGAGTAATAGTAGTAGGTTATACCCTCAAATCTGTGACCTTTCTAGTCACTAGTTTGTAGCCCTGTTTCAACTTGGAAAAAATCAACCTAATATTCACATGGAAACGTCACCCTTATTGGTTCTCTTTCATAGTGCTGAAAGGTGCTATGCATACTACTGGTAGTCATCAAACCTGTTATATTTAGACTTTTTGATAATACCACTTTCAAGAAGTGTGAAGTGATGTTTCAGTGTGATTGAAATTTACACTTTTCTGTTAGTTAGTCATGTTCCGTACTTGTTCAGATATCTGTTCGTCTTTAGGTTGATCATGACATTAAAGTACAAAAAGGATTTCACACATTTCAGATTTTTCCTTCTAGTCTATTAATGTAACTATCCTAATTTACAGCTTCTCCTGATTCCCCTTTAGGTAGTACTGATGACAAAGTCAATGGAAAGAGTGAATCATTCTGTGTCATCAGAGTTTGTGTTCCTGGGACTCACCAACTCCTGGGATATCCAGCTGCTGCTCTTTGTGTTCTCCTCAATGTTGTACATGGCAAGCATGATGGGAAACTGCCTCATCATTTTTACCGTGGCTTCTGACCCTCACTTACACTCCCCTATGTACTTTCTTCTGTCTATCCTCTCCTTCACCGATGTAGGTATTTCTTCTGCCACTTCACCCAAGATGATTTATGACTTATTCAAAAAGCACAAAGCCATTTCCTTTAGAGGTTGCATTATTCAAATCTTCTTCATCCATGCCATTGGTGGTGTGGAGATGGTGCTGCTCATAGCCATGGCCTTTGATAGATATGTGGCCATATGTAAGCCTCTCCACTATCTGACCATGATGAGCCCCAAGATGTGCATCTTTGTTTTAATTACTGCTTTGGTAGTTGGCCTTGTGCACTCTGTGATACAACTGGCTTTCATAGTAAATTTACCTTTCTGTGGTCCTAACATATTGGACAGCTTCTACTGTGACCTTCCTCAGTTTATCAAACTTGCTTGCATGGACACATATAGAATGGAATTAATGGTCTCAATCAATAGTGGATTCATGTCTGTGGGTACCTTCTTCCTATTGATCATTTCCTATATTGTCATCATATTTACTGTTCTGAAACACTCTTCAAGTGGCTCTTCCAAGGCTCTGTCTACACTTTCAGCTCACGTGACTGTTGTGGTTTTATTCTTTGGTCCTGCCATATTTTTCTATACATGGCCTTCTTCCTCTACACACCTGGATAAGTTTCTGGCCCTATTTGATGCAGTTGTTACTCCTTTTTTGAACCCTGTGATCTACACATTGAGAAATCAAGAAATGAAGATGGCAATAAGGAGAATATTTGGACAGATAATGGGCTATAGACAAGTCTCCTGAATAGACATTGTGGACAGTCTTAATTGAGCACAGAAATTCATTATCAGCTAACCCTTGAGGAAAACCTTTCTTTGCATATGTTGATATGTTTTTGTATACATGCATACATACAAACATACATATATACATAAATACATATATATGCCATTTTGTCTGATACTTATAAGGAAAGGATAATTTCTTCCGAATGCATATATAAAATTACATGTATTTATAGTGCAATGATTATATTAATCAGGAGCCTTAATTCTTATGGATTAGCATTTGTTTGAAACAAACTCTTAGACATACAGAAGAGGAAATGTTTCTTTAAGACTTTCAGAACAGGGAAAAATTTTCATTTTGAATAGAAAAATCCTCTTATAAGCTGTGGTTTCTGGCTATTATTTCATGGAACATTTATATAGGGATATTGAGTTGAGTAATTTTTAATGTCTGTACCTTGCACACACTCTTTTCCATTTTTGGGACTTTTCAGATATTGGGTGGAGGTTAGAAATTTCAGAACACCTATGGGAGTCTAAAATGTGCAGATTGAAGCCTTGTGAGCTGTGTGAAATAGCAGAAAGAAGCCAAGGAAACATGTTGACTTTTTCTGACTGAGGAGCAGTTTGCTATTGAAAGCCATTCAATTTCTATTCACCTTTCTTCCACATTTTCACCTTTTCCTTCTAAAAATCATAATTCAGTTTTTGAGAAGTTCATGCATGAGTACAGCTTGATATCATTTGCACCTTTCTCTCTTGCCCTGTAACCTCTGATGTCCTCTAATCTGTCCCTAATTCACAACAGCTCCTTTAATTATTGCTGTGCATACACACATACAGACATATAACTTTCTGAGTCCACTTAATATTGCAAATATGCACATGTGTTTATGGCTAACAACATGGGATTGGATACCCTATCAAGGATGTCATCCCTGGTGAATACTGATCCATATTCTCTCAGAATTCATTAATTGCCTGTAGCAGAATGGCAGTATAGGGTTCTTCTCTAGAGTCTATGCTGCCTACAGTTATGGATCGCTGCCTAAGTTTACAGTACCGAGCATGGATTCCTTCCTATTGAGTCCAGTTAGATAATCTTTGCTTATTTTCCAGGTAGAGTGCCATTCTCACACTATTGGGGTTATCTTGCCAGTCTGGTCATTGTTACGGTTACTTTACAGCTGGGTAGCACTTTTGATTGCTTTTCTCTTTTGCAGCTTGAATAGCACCTTCAGATATTATGAAATAACTGAATCATGATAGAGAAGAGATCACATTACTTAAGGCAACAGAGATGGTGGAGTAGTGCTACCTCTGCTCCTTGCCATAATGATGGTGTCATTATGAGCTCCACATGCCAGACATGTATCTGCAAAGGTTGAATTTTAATCTTCTGGAAGTGTTCTTACTTTGGCATCAAAAAATTCAAAATGTATTCTTTGCATAAATAAAGGATATTAATATTAACATTCATATAGAAATATGAATGAGGGTAGAGAGATGGCTTAGTGAATGCATAAACTTGAGGACTTGAGTTATGATCCCCAGAAGCTGGCCAGGTGTAGTAGACACCTGTAATCCAAGTGCTCAGGAAGCAAAGACAGGCGATCCCAGGGTATGTGGGTTATCTAGACTAGCTGATTGTTGAGCTCTGGATTCAATTGAGAGACCTTGTTACAATAAGTAAAATAGAAAGTGATGGAGGGAGACACTTGACATTAAGTTTAGGACTCTTCATGTCTGTGAACCTCATACACATACACACTGAAGGAAGAAAGAAAGAAAAAGATACACTTGACTACAAAGAGCCAAATCAATACCAAGCATATAGAGTAATGGTGGATGTGTCACAATGGGCTACTTCAAACTAAACTACAGGCTTACAGTAACAAAACAGCAGGTGATGGGCACAAAAATAGTGAAATAAAAGAGAAATAAAATTTAACCAAGATTGCTACAGTCCCTGAACTCCCTTTTCCCTTTTATTGAAAATAGTCTTTTTTCCTCTCTTAATATATCCAGATTACAGTTTCCTCTCCCTCTACTCCTTCCGTTTCCTCCCCACCTTCCCTCCCATACAGGCCCACTCCCTTTCTGTCTCTCATTAGAAAACAAACAGGCTTCTGAGTGATAATAATACAACAAAGATATAATAAGATAAAGCAAAAGCTAATACATCAAAACTGGACAAAATAAACAGAAGGAAAAGAGCCCAAGGAAAGTACACAAACTAGATGTAGAGGTAGAAACACACTCAGGAATCCCATAAAAGCACTAAACTGGAAGCCATAATATATACACAAAGGACCTGTAAGGTAAAAAGACAGAAAATAAGTAAATAAAACAAAATAAAAATGCAGCCAGGCTGACCCAGCCCTCCTCGTAGGCACCACTATGATGAATGAACATGTGATGGAGACGTGGGAAAGACAGAAGAGTGGAGCAGGCCGTGCACATTGTGGAGAGAGGTGGAACTGGAGATGTGTTGTGGCCTAGTGGGGTCAGCACGGGTGAGATCACCCTGGCTCTGGGAGACGATGGAGGCCACCAGAGGCCTTGTTGGTGTTTGTTGGCCCATCCTGCTGCCCCAGACCATGAGGACGAAGCCTGAGTTCCATGTGGACATACAAGGTCTGTGTCGGTGGCTGAAGCCTTGGTGATGTCCTCTGACTTTGATGCCTTAGGGAGGGGTGTGTATTGATATGAGTGGCCTGTGTAGCCACCTGAGGCCATGGTGATGTCCGTACCCATGCTGCTGCTGACCTGGGTCTGTACTGATGTGTGTGGCCCATGTTAACCACTGAAGGCCAGGCAGATGTCCATGGTTTTTGCTGCAGCCTGAAACCATGTTGATGTGATGCTGCTGGTGGCTATACTGATGTGAGTGGCCTGCACTGCCACTTGAGGCCAAGTTGATTTCCATGGTCCAGGCTGCCTCCAAGGGCCTTGTCTGGGTCCACTGGAGGTCATCTCAGTGGTCTGTGCCATGGCCAGAAACCATGTGGAAGCCCATGAGAGCAAGGAAGCTACTTTTTCAGTGATCTTGATGACTGCCGATGCACAGTTGAGAAAGAGGGACAAGGAAGACCTCTGTGACAACCCTTATACCCGCAACAGCCCCCAAAGTAACAGCCTAAACAGAAAGCCATTGAGGAGAACTCTTAAAAAGTGTTACAAGAATGCTGAAGTGTAGCTCTCTACAATTAATGGCTTCTGGTGGGGTGTAAAAGGGGAATGACTCAATTCTATTTAAGGCAAAGGCCCCTGAGAGTTTGACTACACTCCAGTGAGTATATAGATAACACAAATGGAACTTTTTTCTTTTTTTTTCTTTCTATTTTTATTGTTTCTGGGAGGGGAAGTCACGAGGGCGGGGCAGGGGTGTAGACATGGGAGGACTGGGAAGTGAGTGTGATCAGGATGTATGTTGTGAAATTCTCAAAGAATCAACAAAAGTATGTTGAGAAAAATAGAAATAAAAAAATAAGGTAAAAAAAAGCCCGGCATGACATTATAAGGCAAGGAACTTTCAATGACAGCATTGAGTTTGTTTTTTGCTGGCCATTTAATGTTGGGCAGGCAGCCTACCTTTAAGAGTAGTTTGTTTCCCGAGTAAGGCTCCCTTGGAGAAAAATAAAATTTCATTTGCAAGTGGTTGGCAGTTGGAGATAGCTTCTGGGTCACAGATGGGGGCATGTGTCCGCCTCTCCTTTCAGCCTAGGACTCCATCTGGTTCAGACCAGTGCAGGCCCTGTGTATGCTGCACCAGTCTCTGTGTGTCTTGTAATGTCTGGCTATGGGTCTCTATATTTGTTCTCATATGTTGCGGGAGGAAGCTTCTCTTATGACAGCCATCAAATTCTTAACTAAGGTGCCAATACTACCCATTGAAAAAAATGGCAGTCTCTGAAGAGGTCCCATGGAGACCCCTAGGACTGAAGGTCACTCTCTAAAAACTGGCAGCAGCACAAGAGGTCAAGCTGGTACAGGCTTGGTGCCTCACCCCCGACGTTCTAGTCTCTTTGGCATGAGAAGGTACTTACAGGCTATAGAAAGAGAAATCTGGACACCCATCTAGCCATAAAGCCCTGTGACCTATAGTCTGTCCTGCCTGAAGAATGTCCTGGGGCAATGGTGGCAAAGAACTTTTGGGAGTTGCCAACCAATGTTTGATTTAACTTGAGGCCCAGAGCACCAGAGGGAGCCCATGCCTTACACTACCTGGATGGCCTGGAACTAGAGACTCGATAGCCTAGAGACCTAGAGTAGTACCAAACAAGACTGGAAAAAAATCAGTGAAATAATTCCTAATGACAGTCTACTGTACTCATAGATCGGTACTGTGTCCAGTTGTCATCGGAGAGGTTTCCTCCAGCAGGAGATGGGAGAGGGTGCAGAGACCCACATCCAGACATTATGGAGAAAGAGAGAGAGAGAGAGAGAGAGAGAGAGAGAGAGAGAGAGAGAGAGAGAGAGAGAGAGTCTAAATTGGAGGTTTCCATTGGGTCACTCCTTTCAGAGATTGGGACTTTCATAGAAGAGAGGGAGGAAAGACTGTTGGAGTCAGAAGGCATGGAGAACACCAGGGGACCATCACCCATTGAACAAAAAAAAACAAAGGAAAACTCATATGGACTCACAGAGACTGAAACAGGGTGTGTGAGGGTCTGCACTAGGTCCTCTGCATATATGTTTTGGCTGTCGGCTTGGTGTTTTTGTGGGACTCCCAACAGTGGGAGCAGGTGTGCCTCTAACTCTTTTGCCTGCTCTTCAGACTCTTTTCCTCCTATTGGGCTGCCTTGTCCAACCTCCATATGAGGGCTTTTGCCTTGTCTTATTGTATCTTGTTTTGTTGTGTTTGGTTGTCATATCTTGGAGGCCTGCTCTTTTCTGAAGAGGAAAATGAGTGGGAGTGGATCTGGAAGAGATGCGAAGTGTGGGGGAACTAGCAGGAGTGGAGGGAGGGGAAACTGTGGTTGGTATGTATTGTATGAGAGAAGAACCTACTTTCAATAAAAATGACAGTCTCTTTAACAAATGTGGGGCTGGTAAAAGTTAGATAAGCATGTGTTGATCTTTTTGTCTCATCTTGCTAAAAAAAAAAAAACAACTCAAAACTGATAAAAAAAATCTCAATAGGAGACCTGAATTTCTGAAACTAGTGATGGAAAACATGGAGCAATGACTTCAATGTGTAAATATAGCCAAAACTTTCTCAATATAACTCTAATGGTTCATGAAAATATAAGTTTTGACAAGTTATACTGCATGAAATTGAAAAGTCCATGCAACAAGAGAAATATTAAATTAAAGAGTAACCCTACAGAATGAGAGACAGTTTGTGCCAGCTATCCATTTAAATCATATTCATATCCTGCATACATAAAGAATTAAACCAAAAAAAGAATTAAAAAATTAACCACTAAATATGCTCATAATTTAGTCAATAAATGGGCTAATTAACTGAATCAAAAGTTCTTAAAGTAAGTAAAATGGTCAATAAATAGATGAAACAAATTGTAAACATACATAAGGGAAGTGAAAATCAAAACTACACAGAGATTCCATCTCAGTTCAGTCAGAATGGCTATCTTTAGGAAAATGACAAACAAATATTGGTGAGGATATAATAGTAAAAGAATCTTTATACATTGTTGAATAAATGTAACATAACCTAGTTACTATGAAAATCAGTATGACAATTCCTCCAAAAATTAAAGACTAGCCATAATACACTCTAGTTATAATATTTTGAGCATACACCTCTTAAATCAATATTAGCTTTCTGTAGAGATATCAGTATTCCCATGTTTATTATACCATTATTCACAAAACCCAACTTTGGAATTAGCCTAGGTACATGAGTAGATAAATGCACAAAGAAAATATAAAATCTATATGCAGTCCAGTATATAAGTAAAAGAAGTAACAAAGTTATATCATTTTCAGGAAAATTGATATCCCTATAGCTTATCATGTTAAGTGAAATAAGCTAGATACAGAAAGATATACTTTTCATATGTGGAACTTAGAGGAAGAAAAAACATGAAAGCAAAAAGTAGTATGGGAAAATGAAACAATATTAGAGAGAGTGAATATGTTTAAAGTTCATTATGTTAATGTGTGAAAATGGCTTTATAGATCCCTTTACTTTGCACTATTGCATAAGATAATGGAAGCAAATAAATTCAATAATATCAGCTATGAAATAAGAGACACTCAAAAGTGAATCTGCATGTGTCTCAGTTTTTTACTTCACTCAGTAATTATGAAGTACTTCTCAATTACCTGACATTTCCTTTATATATTTAGGATATTTCAGTGACAAAATACAAAAAATACAATTTTGGCACCTATATTCTAATTGAGATAAAAAGACAGTAAGTATAGTAAATAGTAAGTTATAAGCAAGATGAAAATGTGTGCAACAACATAATTGAACAGATAGAGATATATCTGGAACTGCAGAAGAGATGTGAGGATGTGGTGCAGTTTTGCTTCCAGGTGAATCAGGGTTAGATTTCTGGATAGGTGCCATTGAAGAAAACTATGTTATAGCTGAGTGAATTGCTATGTAGCTGTTCCATAAAAACAAGAAGGAAGAAGACTATTCCAATTAGTGCAAATGTACAAAACATCCATTCTTTTCAAGAACTAGTAAGAGGTTTAAAAAAGGCACAATTTTGTCTCTGTGTGTGAATAGTGGGAGTACAGGAGGGAAAATTATATTGGATACTGTGCATCATTGCAAAATATTAGCTTTTTTTTTTTTTTTTTTTTTTTTTTTTTTTTTTTTTAATTTATTTTAATTTATTTTGCAATACAATTCAGTTCTACATATTGGTCACGGATTCCCTTGTTCTCCCCCCTCCCGTCCCCCTCACCTTCCCCCCAACGCCCCCCCCCATTTGTGTTGTTTCTTTTTTTTTTTTTTTTTTCCCCTTTTCTATTTTAATAAAAAGGAAAAAAAAGAAAAAGGTTATAACTAACAAAAGAAAAACTATATACAAAAGTACAATGACTATATACAATATATACAAGTAATAAATGTCTAAACAATGTCTAGTCCATTTGTATTTGACAAATTCAGAGAAAATAATTTCATTATCTATCCTATTTTGTTAAGTCCAAAATGTATCTAATTCACTTTCTATCCTAATTAATCTTCAACTATAACTAACTAACCTTCAACTATAACTAACTAATCTTCAACTCCCTCAGAGACCCAAGAAGGAAATAATATTAGCTAACAAAAATAAAAACAGAAAGTGCATGCAAGCAACTTCCAAAAAATTTGTGAGTTGACAGAAACAGCCAGCTGCCTGGACAGTCACCTGAGGTTTCTCCACAGTGTTGGGGCATCATCTTCAGCCTATAGGCTTAGCATATCTGACAGACTCATTTGTGAAGTAGGATGTACACAAGGTCGACAGTTCAACCTCACATTGGGTGAGAGCAGTCCATGTACCAGAAACACCTGAATTCCACTAGTGTCATGTCATGATTCAGGATTTTAAATTCTGGAAATTGTTGTTGATTTTTTAATTCAGCTGTCCATTCTTGGCTGTGTATATATGGCTTCATCTTAACATCCCGTTCTTCTCCACATCCCTCTGTCAAATGCCAGTTTACTATTGCGAGGCGTGAGCTTAGTTACTCTTCAAGAATAACTGTTTCAGCTGCTGTTCCATTGCACATCAGAAGCCATCGGCCCACTGCCTATTCAGCTGCCTTCGAAGAAAAGGGCACTGTACCTTTTCCAAATTGCGAAGGCCACTTCAGGGATGGTGCCATATTGTCCTGGCCTCAGAAGATGCCTTTTGATAAAGCCATAACCACACTCGTTTTGGCAAGAATCAGTAGTCCTTTGTTTCATGTCCTGTCTGTCCATTTTGTCAGCAGTTGATTCAAGGATACTTTGTTGTCCAGTGGCTAACTTTTGCCACAATGAAAGTTAACTCCATATGCAGTTTCTTCAATGCCCATATTTTCTCTGAAGTAGATTGGTACTGCCAGGAGCCGACATGTCTCATAATCATAACAAAAAAGAAAAATTTTCTAAGTTATTAAAACATTTTAAATGCCATATTCTGTAGATCTCTGAAGGGTTTGAAGATGACCTGTCTAAAATATATCTGCTCAATTTTTAAAACATATCTAATATGACTACAACTTCTATTGTAATGTCTAACTACTAACTTTCATTTCTTTTTTTTTTTTTTTTTATTAATTTATTTTGCAATACAATTCAGTTCTACATATCAGCCACGGATTCCCTTGTTCTCCCCCCTCCCGTCCCCCTCACCTTCCCCTCAACACCCCCCCCCATTCCCATCTCCTCCAGGGCAAAGCCTTCCCCACAGACTGAGGTCAACCTGGTAGACTCAGTCCAGGTAGGTCTAGTCCCCTCCTCCCAGGCCGAGCCAAACAATCCTGCATAGGCCCCAGGTTTCAAACAGCCAACTCATGCAATGAGCACAAGATCTGGTCCCACTGCCTGGGTGCCTCCCAAACAGATCAAGCCAATCAACTGTCTCATCCATTCAGAGGGCCTGATCCAGTGGGGACCCCTCAGCCATTGGTTCATAGTTCATGGGTTTCCATTCATTTGGCCATTTGTCCCTGTGCTTTATCCAACCTTGGTCTCAACAACTCTCGCTCATATAAACCCTCCTCATTCTCGCTAATTGGACTCCCAGAGATCCACCCGGGGCCTAGTCATGGATCTCTGCATCCAGATCCCTCAGTAGTTGGATGGGGTTTCTAGCACAACAATTAGGGTGTTTGGCCATCCCATCACCAGAGTAGGTCAGTTCAGGCTGTCTCTCGACCTCTGCCAGCAGTCTGTTGTGTGGGTATCTTTGTGGATTTCTGTGGGCCTCTCTAGCACTTTGCTTCTTCCTATTCTCATGTGGTCTTTATTTACCATGGTCTCCTATTCCTTGTTCTCCCTCTCTGTTGTTGATCCAGCTGGGATCTCCCGCTCCCCCAAGCTCTCTTTCCCTCAACCCTCGCCTTTCATTACCCCCACTCATGTCCAGGCTGTTCATGTAGATCTCATTCCATTTCTCTGTCATTGGGTGATCCCTGTGTCTTTCTTGGGGTCCTGTTTTCCAGGTAGCCTCCCTGGTGATGTGAGTAGCAGACAAGTCATCCTTGTTTCATGTCTAGTATCCTGCTATGAGTGAGTACATACCATGTTTGTCTTTCTGAGTCTGGGTTACCTCACTCAGGATGATTTTTTCTAGATCCATCCATTTGTCTGCAAACCTCATGATGCCATTGTTTTTCTCTGCTGAGTAGTATTCCATTGTGTATATGTACCACATTTTGTTTATCCATTCTTCAGTTGAAGGGCATCTGGGTTGTTTCCATGTTCTGGCTATTACAAACAATGCTGATATGAACATAACTGAACAAGTGCTCTTATGGTGTGGTTGAGCATTTCTTGGGTATATGCCCAAGAGTTTTATTCTGTAAAAGGACAATCATTTCTAAGCAGTGAGGTGACATATTAACATGAAAAATTTAATCTTTGACTGTCATGGTTAGAATAGTACTGATGAATGTACTACAAATGTCTGCATATTGTCAAGAGTTGAATTTAGTTATGAATGGAACATATATAATAGATTCTGTAGCATCACAGATGGTAATTCATACTAATAACCTCAATATATCTTGAAGGGTTCTCTAATAAGCTTAGACAACTGATATAACCACAGGAAAAAGGAAAATTGAGAATAACTCTGTTTTTAATTTGATGTGTAAAGAGGAATTCTCATCATAGAAGACAGGGAAGACTTCTGGAGTTTCAGAAGACTGTAGGGAGTTTCAGAAGCTCAGTATTTTTCAGGTTATATCTAAGAAATTTTAGATATTTTCATTAAAACCAAAGTAGACAACCAGATATACAAATTTGGTATACATGCCAGAAATATGAGGCATTATTTGGCATATAGATATTACTTAAAGGTATGAGACTTGATGAGAAAGACTAGAGAGTAACTGTAGATAGGAAATAGATGATGTTGAAGACTCGAGCCCTGTACCTACATATATGACATGATAAAAATAATGAGGATAGTCAGTGAAGACATAGTATGAGCAGTTAGTGATATATGAGTAAATCAAGATAATTTTTTTAGTGCCAAGAAAATCAAACAAAGCCAATATACTGATGGCACAATAAGATCCTGACTTAAAAAAGATGATTAAAAATCATTCACTTTTTATCTTGGAAAGCATCAGAAACATGTAAAGGAAAGTTTTAGTGGGATGACTAGGGGAGAATCTTCAGTGGAATATTTTGGTAGAAAATAAAAGGAGAACAATGGAGAAAGATTAGGGACTAATCTTCTGAAGAATTTTTTTAGGCAAAGAACTTCAACAGAATAGGAGGTTTTACTATATACTTAAGTAAGAGAGTAGGCAAAACCTTGTTGAATGCTGAGGGTACTGGTGCAATAGTTGAGGAAACATGGATGATGTGGAAGAGAGAGGGAAATGCGAAAGCAGGTCATGGGTTTGTGTATTTGTTTCCTTCTTGTTTTGAGTGACCAATGTGAACTTGAATAGGAGAAGCTATGATCTTATGAATGAGACTTTCACCAGATGGGATCTGTTATCATTTCCTCATGAAGACTGAAGGATACTCTGAGACTTCATAGTTCATGAGGCATTCATGAGATCATCATACATCCTTGAGTTTATATTAGAGCTAATCAATTAGCCATATTTGTTGTTGTCCTCTGGTATATATGTGAATGATTTGGACCATGGGTTGGAGACCTGGTGATGTAACCTCTTCTGAGTTTTTCAACCCCTACAAACAACCACAATAAACTCATTGGTTTACTAAGGTGGACTTGGATGGAATCCTTTGGTGTGTGAGTGGCTTTTCTATCTGGGGTTAGTAGATGCTTCCTTATGTGTTCTCAGGGAAAGTCATACAACACTTGGACCCAGAGTAGGGACAGGGAATGAAAAATGTATCAGTGTGAGAAACTGGAGTGGTGAGCCACAAAGTGGTTATCTTTCTCTGCATGATATGTGGTGGCATGCCACTTTTCTGTGGCTGCAGTTGCTTGGTCTCTGCCATGGGTTATAAGACATTCAACTGAAACTGAAATCAGCTCACAGGAAAAATGGCACTAAATGGAAGAATTACAAGTACAAGATATACAAATGGGAACTTTCATATTAGTCTTTTGATTTTATAGGTAAAGTGGATGAAACTAAAGAACTTTTTGTGACACTATTTTCTGTGTTCCATTCATTGAAAGCCACTCCCAAAGCCCATCACAAATTTATTGACTTCTATGGGTATCACAAAAGGAATAAATACATATCTGAAGATTGAAAGCTAACATTCACAAATGAAAGAAAACATGCAATCTTTATTTTTCTGGGTCTAGGTTACCTCACTCAGAATGATCCATTTCCAGTTTCATATGTCTATATGTAAACTTTATAATTTCATTTTTAATAGCTGAATAATATTCTATTGTAAAAGTATAGGATATTTTCATTATCTATTAATTGATATAGGCTCTTCCCATTTCCTTTCTTTTCAAGGTGTTCTAGGACTTCATATTTTACTTCCAAAACTATACATAAGTTTGATTTTTTTTTTTGGTTTTTCAAGACAGGGTTTCTCTGTGTAGCTTTGCGCCTTTCCTGGAACTCACTTGGTAGACCAGGCTGGCCTCGAACTCACAGAGATCCACCTGCCTCTGCCTCCCGAGTGCTGGGATTAAAGGCGTGCGCCACCACCGCCCGGCCTAAGTTTGATTTAAGTAAGTGATGATAGTTAAACTTTGAGATAATATTTACCTATTATCAAGGAATAATAGCAATGATTTACTAAGAAAAAGACTTTGAGATAGGGTCTCACTAGGTAGCCCTGGACGTTCTGGGACTCACTCTGTAGATAGGGCTGGCCTCAAACTCACAGCAATCTATCTGCTTCTGCCTTCTGAACATTGGGATTCAAAGCATACACCACTATGCTCAGCCATAATTGTTTACTTTTATATCCACGTAGGTCAATGATACCTCAACAACTCCAGTTTTCTTATCATCTTTCTACTTAGTGTTATACTATGAGTTATAAAATTCTTTGATCACATAGACCAAACCAAGTAAATCTTCAGAGTAGAGAATCCTGTAACCATGTGATCCTTCCAAATTGCCATGTTTTTGTAGTATCCCTTGGTCAGTGGCCTCTTGAGATGTGTATAATTAGCTTCTTATCTCCCTAATGGATGATTCCACATAGCACTTTATGTGAGAGGACACAGAGAAACCTGACTCTGCCAAGATGGTGTTGTTATCACTCAGGTAAAGTGGATAGATGAAAATAAACTTAACAAAGCTTGAGTGGCTTATTCAGATGTTAGTTTGTGCTTGGATCTGCTGTGGACACGAGTCACATCTTAAAATGCATGTAGAGACTATAGCAAAGGAGAGAACGATCAGTAAAATGACTTGAACAGCACAGGAGAATAGCTCTTAGACACCAGTTGAAGTATTGGAAAAAGCTAAGCAACTAACTGCCTTTGAGCCAGAACCACATTGTAAATGGCCTTGAGAAGCCAAACAATCTTGCAGCATTTTCTACTAAGTTTATGTCATAATTAATCATTCTATGCTCACTGAAGATTGATTGAATGAATGATATAATATCCTATGAACTGCTAAGGAAAATATAAAAAATGCATATAAATAAAAAGGAAAAATTTGTATGTTTCTCTTCACTTTTAAAAATAGGTGAGTATGAACTATTTGCCTTCCATGAATCATTTGGTGAGTATTCTGTAAACAGAAGCAAATTTTTAGAAATTTTTGTTTTCTAGATTGGAAGAATGTCTCATCGGAAGTAAATTTTAACATGAGACCAAAAATCCTAATGCTGAAAATAGACACTGTCTGAATTGAATGACATTTCTAAATCTTAAAATAAAATGTTACTTAAAAATACCAATTTAATATATTTTTCTTGTTTTCATCTGCCCTTTATAGTTGGAATTTTTGTATTCATTAGATTCTGATCAGTAATCTGTTCAGAAAGAATTAAAGAGGTATGAGGTGAACTTTCACATAAATATTTATCTGAAAAGAATACAGGATTATTTATATTTCTCAAACTATTAAATAACTGTAATGATGTTCTTAAGGTAGGAGAGTCTAAATTTCTTTGGATTTAAGAAAGGCTTTGAAACAATGTGCAAAATAAAAATACAGATAGATTCAACTGAGGGAGTTAAATTCCTAATTCAAAAATGTTTTATGTCTAATATTTTGTAAGCTTTACCACTTTTTTCTTCCCAATTATATACCAACTTTTCAAATTTCATAGTTCCTCTTGGAGTTTCCTTTTATCCTTTTTAAAAAAAATTTATTTTATAATTTAATTTAATTTTACATATCAGCCACGGATTCCCCCTCCTGCCACCCCCCCCCCCCGCCTTCCCCTCATCCCACCCCCCATTCCCATCTCCTCCATGGCAAAGACTCCCCTGAGGATTGAGTTCAACTTGGTAGATTCAGGCCAGGCAGGTCCCGTCCCCTCCTCCCAGGTTGAGCCAAGTATTTATTTCTTTATTTAATTTTTTGAACTTTGAGAATAATTTTATTTGACGTTAGAAGAAAATTACCCCAGAGAAGGCAAGGTGTAAATCTCAGCAGGAGGAGAGACAGGAGAACACACACACACACACACACACACACACACACACACACACACACACACACACGAGAGAGCCTATGAGTTGAGCTAGCATGAAGGTCAGACACATATGACACATATGATGAGTTCTTTAAAGAAAGAGCAAAAAAGACCAAAGAACCTGAGAAACATCCTTAGATTGTGTTTATAGAGAGAAAGGTTGAAAGCAAATACTACAATTCATTTGTTCTATTACTTCATAACTTTATGCAATCCCTTTGCCTATATTTTCATATTATACTATCATATATATTTTATTTGCTTTTCAACAACTCAAACATACTGTTTTCCATTTTTCCTTTCTTTTTACTTTCATTTTCTCTCTTACATTACATCCTGTCATCAGCAGTTTTCCCTCCCTCCCTTCAGCTCCTCTCTCTCTCAGATCAACTCCTCCTCTGCTTCCCTTAAAAAAAAAGAGGCCTCACAGGGATATCCACTGAATATGGCCACTGAACAAGATACAATGAGACTGGGCACAAACACTCATATCACAGCTGTATGTGGCAACCCAGTAGGGAGAAAAGGGTCCCAAGTGCAGGCAGGAGAGTCAGAGACACACTCCACTCCCACTCTTGGGAGTCCCACAAGATAACCAAGCTGCACAACCTAAGGTTTATGCACAGGCCCTAGCTCAGACCCATACAGGGTCTTTGTTTGCTGCTTCAGTCTCTGTGAGCCCCTATAAGCCTTGCTTAGTTGATGCTGTGGACCATGTTCTCATGGTATCCTTGTCCATCCTCTCTGGCTCCTAAAATTCCCCTCCACCTCTTCTTAAGGGTTCCCTGGCTCCACCTAGTGTTTGGCTGTGGCCATCAGCTGCTGGATGGTGTTCCTCTGATGACACTTGGGCTAGCCACTGATCTAAAAGTATAGCAGATAGCAGAATATCAAATTAAGAATCATTTCATTCACTATCTTTTGCCAGTCCTATTTGGTTGTATCTTGGGTTTCTGGGCTGTACTGCCTCTGGTTCCTGGACATCCAGGCAGTGTCAGGCATGGGTTCCCTCTCCTGGCAAGGGCCTCAAGTTGGACCTGTCACTGGTTGGCAACTTCCACAGGTTCTGCACCACCATTACTCCAGCACATCTTGCAGGCAGGACAGATTGTAGGTCGAAGGTTTTGTGGCTGGGTTGATGTCCCAGTCCCACTGCTAGGAGTCTTGCCTGGTTATAGAAGATGGCCAGTTGGGCTCCATATCTCAAATCACCAGAAGACTTTGCTAAGGTCACTCTTGCAGATTCCCGTGAGTTTCCACTGCACTGGGTTTCTACATTGCCCTCATGGCCCCCTAATTCTGGTTTTCTCTCCTAGTAATTTCTCCCTCCATTCCTCCCACTGCCCTGCCTGATCCCTTCTCTTCCCATCCCCACCTGCCCCTAGTCCACCTGTAAAATCTATTCTATTTTCCCTCCTCAGGGGATTCATACATCCCCCTTGAGCCCTCCTGGTTACTTAGCCTCTCTGGGTCTGTGGATTGTAGCATGATTACCATTTACCTAACACCTAATGCCCAGTTATAAGTGAGTACATACCATGTTTGTCTTTTGGGTCTGGATTGCCTCACTCAGGATGATTTTTCTATTTCCATTCATTTGCCTGCAAATTTCATGATGTCATTGTTTTTAACATCTGAGTAATACTCCATTATGGAATGTAACACCTCCTTTTATCCATTCTTCAGTTGAGGGATATCTAGGTTGATTCCAGTTTTTGGCTATTATGAATAAAGTTGCAATCAACATGGATGAGCAAGTGGTATGATGGAACAACCTTTGGGAATATGCCCAAGAGTGGTATAGCTGGGTCTTGAGGTAGATGATTTCCAGTTTTCTGAGGAACTGCTGTATTGACTTCCATATTAGCTTTTCAAGTTTGCACTCCCATCAGCAATAGAAGAGTGTTCCCCTTGATCCACATCCTTGTCAGTATGAACTGTCACTTGTGTTTTTGATCTTAGATATTCTGAGAGGTGTAAGATGGAATCTCATAGTAGTTTTGATTTTCATTTCCCTGATGGTTAAGGATGTTGAACATTCTCTGTTTCCATCCAATACTTATTTTATAGGTTTTCTGAATCTAAAGCTTCAGATACCCTGATGAGAAGACAGATGTAGGATCCAACCATATAGGGGTTGCTGTGTAATTGAGAAATTAATCAATGAATCAAATTTGTACTGAGTACTAAACAGATACAGAGTTCCATGAAAGCAACTGTGTTATTCACATTTGAAATTTTATTATTTGGTCACTAAAATGATGTGAATAATGTAATGTATTACTGAATGGATGATAGTATATTTTGAAATGTATTTTGGACATGGCAGTGTGATGTCCTCTGCTTATTCGTATTCATTAATGTTTTTGAGTAATTTATCTCATGAATTGGTCACTATTATGAACAAGAGGAAGGAACAAAATCATGGATATTATTAGTATTTATTGAGCATTCACAAATGGAGCACCTATCTATTGAGGACATGATTGTGTCTATGGTCAATCCACCCTTATCCTGCCCAATCCTTGCCAAATACAGGATTCTGATCTTTATTTCATTCCTATAGCTTGACTGAATTAACCATTTTAATTTGTTTAAACAGAAATAAATCACAAGGTCAATGGTTTCAGTATCTTTTTTGATAATATACAGTCCATGGCTGAACCATAAGCTTAATCATGGGTCCTGAATCCAGAGCCCAGATGTATGCTGTTTTTTTCTCTAGAGGAAACTAAAAATATAATATAATATGATAAATATTTTTATAGAATTATGGACAAAGTACCCTTTTGTGGTGCTGTCTTTGAGAAGTTTAAGCATCCAGATCATGTGGCATACACTCTATGGCAATAATTATGTTCACACCCAGGCTTCATGGACTGATAGCCTGGAAGAGTGTAAATTTTGATATTTGAGTTGTATTGTAATGTCAAATTGCTAGAGAAATTTCTTAATACTTACAATTTGTGTACCTAACATGATGTACACCAGTATCTAGTGTTTTATAGACTTATCCTCCTCTGTGAATCCCTTTTTCTTTTTTTAAATTTTTTAAAATTCATTTTACATATCAACCACAGATTCTCCTCTCATCCCTCCTCCTGCTTCCCCCTGCCTCCCCCCATCCCCTCCCAACAGGATAAGTTCTCCCATAGGGGGACAGCTAAGCCTGGTGCATTCAGTTGAGGCAGGGCTAAGACCCTCCCCACTTTATCAGGAGTGAAGAAGGTGTCTGACCATAGGTAATGGGATCCAGAAAGCTGGCTCATGCACCAGGAATAGTTTCTGATCACATTGCCAGGGGCCCCTCAAACAGACCCCACTACACAACTGTCTCCTGTATGCAGAGGGTCTAGTCTGGTCCCATGCAGGTGAACTCCCTTTTCATTGTTTCAGATAAAGGAAACATATATAGGTGTACCTATATTTGGATCATAAGTCTTGAATCCAGTTAACTCAAAGAATGAAAGAAATGCTAATGGTATAAAGGAAGATATAACATCTGATAACCTTGAAGTTAAACATTTTTTGGAGATAAGAAGAAGTAAGGGCTTATATGTTAGAATAATCTCTGTAATTTTTGGAATGGAAGCAATATTGAAAAAAACCTGAACAATTTTTTTTTTTGGTAATTGACAGAACCAGGCTATAAAGAAAAATGAAAGAACTTAGGTTTTAATTGATATTTTTCATGTTGGCTGCTCCATGTCACAAGGACTATCTCTGTATTAAGTAGGCTATTAAATTTAGAAGTTTTCACGGAACATAACATTATACCGTGACTGCCACCACCTTCTGTGTATGATCACAATCTAAAAATACAAGCATAAAAGCACTTTCATCCTTCATCTTTTATAGAAGTTTAATTAACAAATACATATACATATTTATGGTGTTTAATGAGATGTTTTAATACATGGTAAATTGCATGACTAAAGGGAGCTAAGTAACATTCACCTCACATACCTATTTGTGATAATAACATTGAAAAACTTGGCAGTATTCAAGTATGTGACATAGAGCTGATTTTAACCACAGTCACCATGTTGTATAGGAAATCTCCAGGAGCTCATCTTGTTAACTGAGTATTTTTCTCTTTTGACAAATACCTTCCCTTTCCCCCTTCTGACCCCACCTAACTTGCTTATGGTACATCATTGTATTTTCTTCTTCTATGAGCATAGCTTTTTTTTGGGTATTTATTTGCTTATTTTTTTCATAAATATATTTTGATTATACTCTTTCCCCTCCCCCAATTCTTCCCAGATTCTCCCCGAAATACTACCTGCCCAACTTGGTGTTCTCTCTCTCAAAAAAATCTGAAAATCAAAACAAACAACTTGAAAAGACAAAAAAACACCAAAACAAAACTAAGTAAAGAAAAATCAACAGACCACCCACCCACCCACCCTCTCCCCCACCCACCCACCCACCCACCCACCCAAACAACTAAACAAACAAAGCACACAAAAATGAGTGCATTTTGCACTGGCCAACTTTTCCTGAGCATGGAGCCTACCTTGGAGTGCAGCTGACATCCCCTGCATTGGACAAAACTAAGACTCTTCCAGCAGGTATGCATTCAAACACAGCTTCTTGATTAGGTGCAGAATCTTGTCTACTTCTCTTCTCAGTGCTGGGAATTTGTCTGGCTTAAACTTGTGCAGGTCTTGTGCATACTATCACAGTCTCTGTGAGTTCAACTGTGCATCATCCCAGCTGTGTCTGGTCCTGGGGTCATCCACCACCTCTGACTCTTACAACTTTTCGACCTTCTCTTCGTGGCTTCTTTATGTTTCATTTCCACTGAGATCTTTCAGTAACTGTTTCAATGACTTTATTTTCACTTACCACTATGACTTCTAGGCTTGTTCATGTAATTACAGAATACAGAATTCCTTTTTTTAGGGTTACAGAATTCCTTCTTTTAGGGTTACAGAGTAGTCTGGGGTGCTTGTATGTATGTATGTTATGCATGCATTTATCAATGAAGGCAGATCGTTCACATACAATGTTTATGGATAATGCTATAATAAAACTGAAAAAAGATAGTTTTGACTTGATAATGTCATTTCTTCAGGATATATATACCCTGAAGGAGAGAATTTCTCTATCACATGATAGTTACTCTTTAGTCTTTCCTATCTTTTCTCTTCTCTTCTTTGTCACCTTACACTCTGTGCCCTTCTCTTTTTGTTTTGTATTATTGAGGACTAAGCTCAGGGTTTTATATATGTTAGGTAAATATAAATTTATTGTGCTACAAATCCAGTATGTTTTTAAAATTTTGATGACATTACATTATTATTTTTTAGTGGATGTATTAATTTATATTCTCTTTAACAATTTATAATGATGCCCTCTTTTAAAAGAATTATTTATAAAAATTTTATGTGTATTTACATCTGTGCATATGTCATGTGTGGACAGGTGCCTGTGGAGGCCAGACAAAGGCATTGGATCCTCTGGACCTGAAGTTACAGGTATCTGTAAGCTGCTTGATGTGAATGCTGGTAACCAAACTTGGGTTCTATGAAGGGCAGAAAGTGCTCTTAACTGCTGAGGCATATCTCCAGCCCCTTTAAATCTTCCCAACCTTGTTATCTTTTGATTTCTTTTTACAAAATATTTTTTCACATGTGTTAAGTCATAGTTCATAATAGTTTTAATTCATAATACTCTTATGATTGCTCATGTTCAGCACTTATTCATATCTGTTTGACTTTAGGCTAGTTGTAATGCTGAAGTAAAAACAGGCTTCCATAACTTGGGGGTTCTCTTATTCTGTTAATACAATTGTAATTTACAGTTTCTCCCATTTTCTCCTCAGGTAACATTGCCAACCAAGCCAATGGAAGGTGTAAATCAGTCTGTGGTGTCAGAGTTTGTGTTCCTGGGACTCACCAACTCTTGGAATATCCAACTATTCCTTTTTGTGTTCTCCTCCACATTTTATGTGGCAAGCATGATGGGAAACTCTCTCATCGTGTTCACTGTGGTTTATGACCCTCACTTACACTCTCCCATGTACTTTCTGTTGGCCAACCTCTCCTTCATTGATTTGGGTATTTCTTCTGTTACTTCCCCCAAGATGATTTGTGACCTGTTCAGAAAGCATAAAGTCATCTCCTTTAGAGGTTGTGTCACTCAAATCTTCTTCATCCATGTCATTGGTGGTGTGGAGATGGTGCTGCTCATAGCCATGGCCTTTGACAGATATGTGGCCATATGTAAGCCTCTCCATTACTTGACCATTATGAGCCCAAGGATGTGCATCTTGTTTTCAGTGGCCTCCTGGGTTGTTGGCTTTATGCATTCTCTGGTTCAATTGGTTTTTGTAGTAAACTTACCATTCTGTGGACCAAATGTGTTGGATAGCTTCTACTGTGACTTTCCCAGATTCATCAAACTTGCTTGCACAGACACATACAGACTAGAATTACTGGTCTCAATCAATAGCGGATTCATGTCAGTGGGCTCCTTCTTCATACTGATCATTTCCTATATTGTCATCATAATCACTGTACAAAAACACTCTTCAAGTGGCTCCTCCAAGGCTCTGTCCACACTTTCAGCTCATGTGACTGTGGTGGTCTTATTTTTTGGTCCTGTGATGTTTTTCTATACATGGCCTTCTTCTTCCACACACTTGGATAAGTTTCTGGCCATATTTGATGCAATTGTCACTCCTTTTCTGAACCCTGTGATCTACACATTGAGGAACCAAGAAATGAAGATGGCAATGATGAGAGCATTTAACCAGATACTGGGTTATAGACAAATAATTAAACATTTGACCTGTGAACAATCTTAACTGAGCATAGAAGTTCATTGTTAACCAATTTCTGAGGACAATACTTCTTTGAAATAATATTTCAATATGCTTATTTATAATATAAATGCTATTTTGTTTTATACTTAGCAATAAGGAACAACATTTATGAAAACACAAATTACATTATAAGTTTAATGAAGCTCAATTGCTTAGGAATAATACCTACATGATGTAAACTCTTAGACATAAAGAAGATGAATGTTTATTTTAAGGTCTTCAGAACAGGAAAAACTCTCTCTCCTTTAAAAATATTTATATGTATTTTAAGATTATGTTTGTATGTGTGTGTCTTTGCACCTGTAAGGGCAGGTCCCTCTGGAGTCTAGGAGAGGGCATTGGATATGCTGATGGGGAGTTATAGGTTGTTTTGAACCATCTGAATTAGGTGTTGGGATCCAATCTTGGGTCCTCTGAAAGGGTAGTGCATGCCCTTAAAAGGTGAGCCATCTCTCTAGACTGTCTCTGTTTTTGAATGGAACTGTTTGTTTGTGGTAAGCAGAGACATCTTGTTATATTCCACAGAACATTCATACAAGAATTATTGAGCTAGGTCATTTTTTTTCATGTGTGCACCTTGCATACTGCCTCTTTCTCTCTTGACTTTTCCAGTTATAGAAGGAAGTTAGAACTTTTGAGTGCACATCAGAGTCTTACATATGTATGTGCTTGGTAGGAACTGTGTGAGTTATGTTTGGAACAACAAAAAGGTGCCAAGGAAGCATGTTGGTTTTTTCTGCTGATTATAACAGACTACTCAAAGACATTTAATACCATTTACCTTTTCTTCCCATTTTTCATCTTACTTTTTAATTTTGTCTTTCCATACCACTCCAAGAGAAGTTTGGGTGATATTTGGATGGTGGAGTACTCTTGTTTTATAGGTTGATGCAATGTTGGAATCAAAACCAATATACATTTCTTGTGGCATGCTGGTGCTCTACAAATTTATGGGATCACTAATATTCTGAGTTTTCTTCCAAAAGGGCATATGGGATATATAAACAATTTCACAACAGTTAATCAAAAGAAACCTAAGAAAATGTCCCAAAGCAGCAGAAATTAATATTTTTCAGTAATTACTTTTTTATTAATAGTCTGAATAATCCATTTAAAAAATACAGACTAACATGCTGGATAAGAAAACAGGCTCCATCTTTCTGTTGCCTCTGAGAACACACCCCAACATTAATAATAGACACCACCTTAGAGTAAAAGGATGGGAAAAGGTATTCTAAGCTAGGGAACTAAGACACATGTAGGCATAGCTATTATAATATCTGATGAAATAGATTTCAAGTCAAAATTAGTCAGAGAGATAAGGAGGGTCACTTCATATTAATCAAAAGAAATCCAACAAGAGGCTATTACAATTCTAAGCATATACACACTAAACACAGGAGAACCCAGTTTATAAATGAAATACTATTATTCCTAAAACTACAGATTAACCACAAAATAGTGATAATGGTTGACTTTAATAGCCCACTCTAGTCAATGAGTAGGTCATTAGGACAAAAAACAGAGAAAATCTGAAGTGAAATGACATCATAAATCAAATAGACTTAATAGACATCTACCGTACATTCTACCTCAATACTAAACAACACACATACTTCTCAACAGGGCATGGAACTTTCTACAAACCTGACCACTTATTAGGATGCAAAGCATGTTTCAAGAAATGTAGGAAAGCTGAAATAACATCCTACATCTTATCTGACCACAGTGGTATAAGCTCGTATATGAACACCAGTAGATTCTACAGAAAGCATACAAACTCATAGAGACTGAACAACACACTACTGAATGAAATTGACTCAAGGAAGAAGTTGAGAAGGAAATGTAAAAAATTCTGTAATTGAATGTAAATGAAAACACAGTATGCAAAAATTTATGGAGCATAATGAAGGTAGTCAGAACAGGCAAATTTAGAGCACTAAGTGCCTATTCAAAAAAAAATTTGAGATATATCAAATGAACAACTTAATGATGTATTTGAAGGAAATAGAGAACAAATAACTTACCCAAACGGTAGACGGGAAGAGATGATCAAACATAATAGAAAGAAAAAATCAATAAAATTAAGAATCAATAAAATGGAGTCATTTCTTTGAAGAGGTTAACAAGATTGATAAACTTTATGCAATTTAATAAAATAAAGAGAAAGAGGATCCATAATATTAAAATTAGAGGTCAAATGCAATATATTACAAGAAACACTGAAGAAATCAGTGAATCATGTAGAAATACTTAAAAAAATCTATATTCTACCAAACAGAAAAATATAAAAGAAATGTGTGAATTTCTAGATATATATGATCTACCAAAGCCAAATCAATATGAAATAAGTATTTTATACAACCATAACATCCATTTGAGGTAGAATCAGTAGTTAAATATTTACAAACTAAAAAGAAGACCAGGGAAAGATTGATTCAGCATAGAATTCTCCAGACCTTCAGAGATCAAACACCAATACTTTTCAAGCTATTATGTAACATACAAAATGAAGGAACCTTTCTGAGTTCTGTTTCTGAATGCAGTATTACCCTGATATCAAAACCAGACAAAGACCCAATAACAAAAAGAAGAAAGATAATTATAGCCCAATCTCTGCTGAACATTTAGATTCACAATGGGCTACAGAATACAAACAGTAAATCTACTGTAAACCAAACTCCACACTCTCAGAACTGTACTGTATCTCATCCCTTAGCACAAATGTATGCTTTTTTGTTTTTAAATTAGTACCTTGCCTTTCCCATTTAACTAGATATACCACAATCTTAGAGACCCAGTGGAAAAAATGTGTCAGGTACTTGAAAATGTAATGTGCTGTAGCTTTTCCTTCTTTTTTCTGGGCTCTAAAGAATGGTTTTAAACAATTTAATACTCCAGTTAGAGTGTGTCAAAATACACCACAAGAGAAAGAAATGAAACATTTTGAAGTTGTACAATAGTGCTACTACATTTTCTAATGGCCACTGATGAGTAATGGAGAGTCACACAAAAAGTTCTCAACAAAATGTTATATATACTGAATTCAAGAGCTAATCCAAAAGATTATCTGTGAATCGAGTTGGCTCCATCCCAGTGATGTATGAAAGGTTCAGTGTATGTAAATTAATACATTAATACCACAGTTATAAAGGTTTTGCCTATGCATGAGGCTATGCACTCTGAGGTGACTCTGGAGCAGGAAAATAATATGTAAATTTTGTAGGAGAAAAGATTGATGTGCAGTGTAGAGTGTCACAGTTTCCTGTATCCTGAGCATGTGCACACATACACACACACACACACACACACACACACACACACACACACACACACACACTCTCACACAAACAAACAGTTTTACACAGGGTCTCTAGGTAAAAGAAACAAGGAGACAACGATCTATATCTATAAGACAATCAGAAGAATTCTGCAGGAGAGGCTCCCTACCCAGGTGATTCTAAATTGTGGCAAGTTAACATTAAAACCAATCATAATGTACATATTCTCTGTCTCTCTGTCTCTCTGTCTCTCTCTGTCTCTGTCTCTGTCTCTCTCTCTCTATGTGTGTATGTGTGTGTGTGTGTATGTGTGTGTGTGTGTGTGTGTGTGTGTGTGTGTGTGTGTGTATGTGTGTGTTTATGTGTGTGTGTGTGACCTTGGATTGTAAACTTATTCACATACAATGCTGGCCTGTCCTGGAAGTGAATAGCCACTGAAAAAGATCTGATACAGAAGTCACCCAATTATATGGGCACAATTTGGACTCTATTTCACAATGGGGACTGGGAACATGAAATTTAGAATTTAGGGATTGTATTGGTATTCTTTTAAAATCTCTGATAAGTGGTTTTCATACATTGTAAATAAATAATGATATGTATGAAATTTATCATTTCAAAATTGATCTCCTAATGTAATGAAACGTTTTTTAGTTTATGAATAGGGAATCCTGTACAAACCAAACCTGATTTAGGATAAGATAATCTGAGGGAAACTGTGCTATTAGAACAAGCCTCATGATAACATGCAGACAGTTATCAGGCAATGATATAATAACTATTCATTAAATGGCCTGATGTTTTTCTAATTTGATATTATTTTCCCAGCTCTGCTCAACCCTCAGATAGAAGAGAAGATAGGGTACAAATAGTTCACCCCTCTAGTTACACCTAGATTCCATTTTTCTCCTATTTGTGGATTTATTAAACACCTGTCCAAGCCCTTGACATGAGTATGCCATTCCTTGTAGCAGCCATTTCCTTAAAAGTTGTATAAAATTAAACCACAGTATACTTCACTGTTCCTAAAACCCTTACTGTGCTGTGACACTTATTGAAAATAAGTCTATTTTTGTATGCATTCGTGTTTATTCACTTGTGCAACAGTTTATCACATGCTGGTCTGCTGTTTAATCTTTGTATAAACTGTGTTGTGACTGTTCTTAGAAAGTCTCAACTTTCTTTTTAGGGGGTCCTAGGACTTTGTGTGTGTACCATTGTTTCTTTATGTTATTATTAGTTGACAGATGTTTTAGTTATTTCATTCACTTGTAAGCTTTATTTTATAATAAGTTTCTATATAGATAGTTCTATGCACACTGCTGTGGGAATCTTTCTGTACGCTGTGAATATGTGTTGCTCTGATTGGTTGTTAAATAAAGCTGTTTGGCCTATGACAAGGCACCTTAGAGGCAGGAAGAAAATCTGAGAGAGACAAGAAGGAAAAAGGCAGAGTCTAGAGACACTGTGAGCCGCCGGCAAGAGAAGCAAGATGTGAAAATACTGGTAAGCCACAGTCACATGGCAACTTATAGATTAATAGAAATGGGCTAGTTTAAGATATAAGAGCTAGCTAGCAAGAAGTTTGAGCCATAGGCCATCCAGTTTGTAATTGATATAAGCCTCTGTGTGATTACTTGGGTTTGAATGACTGCAGGACTGGGTTGGACACAGGAAAACTTCCAGCTACATTTGGCTGCCCAACATGTTGGCTCAATTTTCCACCTAAAACTTGAGAGAACTTAAAAAAAAGATTCTAAAACAGAGCTAAAAATAGCTCCTAAGTGTGCCTCTCAGGCCAGGTGCAGCCTGCAGGCTTGAGCTACAGTATGGCAGGTTTGAGGCATATGGGCCTGACCTGGAGCATGGCAGATTCCTACTATGGTACAAGGAGGCATTTCCAAGCCTCATAGTATGCTGCGTGGTTGGTTTAGCTTTTGCTAGTACAGACAAAAGAAAAAAAAAGATTTCTGGGCTACAAACTGATGGATGGAGGCATGGACTCACTGCCTCTCAAGAGTCAGTGGAGAGCATGGCTCCCAGAGCTGGAAGTGAGTTACCTCCACCATGTTGAAAAGCTGAGGTGGGCAGAGCCAGCAGCCAAGGCTGACATTTCAGTCCTAGCCATGCTATAGATTAAAGCAATAGATTCACAAAAAGACAGATCAGATGGAGTAACCTTTAAATGGTTTATGTTATGTGTAAAAATGTACATAGACTTGGAAGAGAGAGGAAAAGTAATATATGCAGTTGTATAAAGAAATAGATAGTTTTAAAAAATAAAGTCTTTAAAGAGACAGTAAAAGTAATATAAAAAATAAGCCACGTAAAGATAGAAATCACACACAGAGTCTGGATTATATTGTCTTTGGGATTTTTAACTGCAGACATTTGATTGTAAAGGCTGCTGAATTAAACCAATATATATATTTTAAAGGTATCTTGACTTCAAAATTTGTGTCTAAGGATACGTTGCTTTGTAAAAGAGGTTCTGCTTTTGTTTCCACAGAAGATGAGAACCTGTGGATTGCTTCCAAGCTAAGATGGTCTTCAGATGTTCCAACATCCAGATCAACTTCAAGACAACTGGCTCAGACAATGCAGCCTCACAGACTACTCCAGTCAGGACTTGACCATAATTCTTAATTTTCTCAGGATCCCCATTAGATTGCCAGTGTCCCCATCCAGCAGGAAGCAGTATAAGAAGCTATACTCAATTTCCCAAAACATTGTTTATGTTTATTTTTATTTAAAGGGGGTTGATTATAAATGCAATCTCTTTCTAAAGAAGAAAAGGGGATATGTATATATATATATATATATATATATATATATATATATATATGATAGGATAAAAGGGTAAATTATTGAATCTAATTTTAAAGAGTAGCAACTTGTTTGAAATGTTTTACACTGCTATGGATTTTAATTTAGTGATACAAATTTAAAGTTAATTGTGTTATACTGTATGTATATTTCTACTCTTGTTTGATATTATGTTTGTATAGCTCATTTGAAATTGTAATATATAATTAAGAAATACAGATTAATAATTAGCCATCTATAATAATCACATTTATAGTCATGTTAGTTTAGTTTTCTAGGTATACACAGATATATTTCAATTAGGTAGGTGGTCTTCAAACACTTCAAAGACCTATAGAATATGGCATTTAAAATGTTTTAAGAACTTTGACTTTCTGGACATTGAGACATGTCTGCTCCTGGCAGCACCAATATACTTTAGAGAAGATGATGGGCATTGAAGAAACTCATTATGGAGTTTACTTTCTTTTTTTTTTTCCTCTGTTACTGGTTTTTATTTTATTTTATTTTATTTTATTTATTTATTTTGCAATACAGTTCAGTTCTACATATCTGCCACGGATTCCCTTGTTCTCCCCCCTCCGGCCCCCCTCACCTTCCCCCCAGCCCACCCCCTATTCCCACCTCCTCCAGGGCAAAGCCTCCCCCGAGGACTGAGATCAACCTGGTAGACTCAGTCCAGGCAGGTCCAGTCCCCTCCTCCCAGGCCGAGCCAAGCGACCCTGCATAGGTCCCAGGTTTCAAAGAGCCAATTCATGCAATGAGCGCAGGACCCAGTCCCACTGCCTGGATGCCTCCCAAACAGATCAAGCCAAACAACTGTCTCACCCATTCAGAGGGCCTGATCCAGTTGGGGACCCCTCAGCCATTGGTTCATAGTTCATGTGTTTCCATTTGTTTGGCTATTTGTTCCTGTGCTTTATCCAACCTTGGTCTCAACAATTCTCACTCATATAAACCCTCCTCTGTCTCACTAATTGGACTCCCAGAGCTCTACCCGGGGCCTAGCCATGGATCTCTGCATCCAGATCCCTCACTCATTGGATGGGGTTTCTAGCATGAACTGAGAAGCTTTTGTAGAGCAAAGGATAAGGTCAACAAGGCAAAGCAACAGCCTACAGAATGGGAAAAGGTCTTCACCAACTCCACATCTGACAGAGGACTGATATTCAGAATATATAAGGAACTCAAGAAATTAGACATCAAAATGCCCAACAGTCCAATTAAGAAATGGGTTATAGAACTAAACAGAGAATTCTCAACAGAGGAAACTCAAATGGCTGAAAGACATTTAAGGAATTGCTCAACATCCCTAATCATCAGGGAAATGCAAATCAAAACAACTCTCAGATACTACCTTAAGCCTGTCAGAATGACTAAGATCAAAAACACTGAAAACAGCTGAGCTGGAGAGGATGTGGAGCAAGGGGAACTCTCCTCCACTGCTGGTGGGAATGCAAGTTTGTACAACCACTTTGGAAATCAATATGGCGCTTTCTTAGAAAATTGGGAATCAATCTCCCCCAAGATCCAGCTATACTACTCTTGGGCATATACCCAAGGAATGTTCAATCATACCACAAGAGCACTTGTTCAGCTATGTTCATATCAGTATTGTTTGTAATAGCCAGAACATGGAAACAACCTAGATGCCCTTCAACTGAAGAATGGATAAATAAAATGTGGTACATATACACAATGGAATACTACTCAGCAGAGAAAAACAATGACATCATGAGGTTTGCAGGCAAATGGATGGATCTAGAAAAAAATCATCCTGAGTGAGGTAATCCAGACTCAGAAAGACAAACATGGTATGTACTCACCCATAGGAGGATACTAGATGTGGAACAAGGATGACTGGACTGCTACTCACATCACCAGGGAGTTTTCTTTCTTTATGGCAAAAGTTAGCCACTGGGCAAGAAAGTGCCCTTGTGTAGACTGCTTGACAGTATGTTGTATTAAGTGGACATGCAGGACCCATAGGAAGGTGACCACTGAACTTTGCAAGACAAGATGGTTCTTCAGGTTCCTGCTTCACAGAGGAGACTGCCAAATAGTCTACAGGACACAAGGAGAAGCAACTAAAAAACTTTAGGCCTATTGGCTGAAGATGGATGCCCCAATGTTACAGAGGAACTTTGGGTAACTACCCAGGCAACTAGTTGTCTCTGTCATTCTAGATTTTTTGGAAGTTGCTTACAATGCACACTTCCTGTTAACTTAGGTAATAGTATATCCTTCTTAGGTCTTTGATGTAGTTGAAGACTAGATAGTTATAATTATAGTTTTCCTTAGTCATGATAAAAGATAAATTAGATATAAAACTTCAGACTCACAAATATAGGACAGATGATAGAATATTTTCTTTAATTTTGCCAAATACAAATAAACTAGATATTGTAACTGTAATTCTTGTTTAATAACTGTTTTGTTATATGTAATTTTACTGTGTTAAAGTTAAAACCTTCCTTTTTGATCAGACAGAAAAGGGAAAGTGCCAAAGGAGATTGCTCTGTATGCTGTGAATGTGTGTTGCTCTGATTGGTTGATAAATAAAATGCTGATTGGCCAGTAGCCAGGCAGGAAGTATAGGCAGGGCAAGCAGATGAGGAGAATTCTGGGAAGAGGAAAGGCTGAGTCAGGGGTCGCCAGTCAGACACAGAGGAAGCAAGATGACAAGGCAGAACTGAGAAAAGGTACCAAGCCACGTGGCTAAACATAAATAAGAATTATGGGTTAATTTAAGTGTGAGATCTAGTCAATAATAAGCCTGACCTAATGGCCAAGCAGTTATAATTAATACAAGCCTCCATGTGTTTACTTGGGGGACACGAGTGGGAGAAATTTGTCCCAACTGCTGCCGGCTGGGACATAGGAAAACTTCCAACTACAGTACACATCTGTGATTATAGGTCACATTTTTACTGAAAATGAAGACTTCACACACATTCTACTTCTTAAACTACACTATAATTAGTATATTAGTTTGATTTAACTCTGATGTTAATTAAACTTTGGGAGAATATTTACCTATTATTAAGGAATAATAGCAATAAGTAATTTTTACATTGAGACAGTGTCTCACTGTAGCTCTAGATGTTCTGAAAGTCACTATGTAGATAGGCTGGCCTCAAACTCACAGATATCCACCTGCCTCTGCCTTCTGAGTGCTGAGATTAAAGGTGTGCACCACCCTGTTAAGTGTTAACTTTTATATTCATGTAGGTTAATGATACCATAACAACCAAGTTTTCTTTTCTTCATTCTCCTCAGTATCACAGTGTCAGCTACAAAAATTCTTTGGTCACATAGATCAAACCAAATACATCTCTAGAGAAAATAATTCTGTAGGCACATGATCCTTCTAAATTACCATGTTTTTGCAACATCTCTTGGTCAGCAGCCTCTTGAGGTATATATAATTAGCTTCTTATGTCCCTAATGGAAGGTTCCATGTGGCAGTTTATGTGAGAGCATACAGAGAAACCTGACTCTGCCAACATGCTGTTGTTATCGTTCAGGTAAAATGGATGGATGGAAATAAACCTAACAAAGCTTGAGTGGCTTATTCTCAGATGTTAGTTTGTGCTTGGATCTGCTATGGACATGAGTCACATCCTAAAGTGCTTGAGGAAGATGAGCAAAGTAGTGAACGGCCAGGAAAAGGACTTGAATAGCACCGGAGAATAGTAGTTAGACACCAGTTGAAGTAGTGGAATAGGCTAAGTAACTACCTTTGAGCTAGAACCACACTGTAAAAGGCCTTGAGAAGCCAAACAATCTTGCAGCATTTTCTACTAAGTTTATGCAATAATTAATCATTCTATGCTCACCAATGATTAATTATATGAATAATATAATATCTATGAGCTGCTAATATAAAATACACATAAATGAAAATTGAAAATTTGTAGTTTTCTCTTCACTGGCTTTTTGTTTTTTGTTTTTTTTTGGGGGTTTTAAAAATAGGTGAGTATGATGAAATATTTGGTGATTATTCTGTAAAACAGAACCAAATTTATCAGAAATTTTCATGTTTTCCAGATTGAAAGTGTATTATAGATACCTGACCAGAAGTAAATTTTAACATGAGACCAAGAGTCTCAATGATGAAAACAGATGCTCTGATAGAAGTCATTTTTAATTTTTAAAACAAAATAGTACTTAAAAATACCAAAAGTTGTTTATTTTCTTGTTTTCATCTGTGGTTTATAGTTGGAGTTCCTGTATTCATTTGATTCTGATCATTGATCTCATCAGTGAGACTTTAAAGAGGTATGAGTTGACTTTTACCTAATTGTCTATTTGAAAAGGATATAGAACTATCTATATCTTCCAGACTACTAAATAGATGTAGTTATGTTCTTAAATTAGGAGGGTCCAAATTTGGTTAGGTTTCCTTGGCTTTAAGAAATGCTTTGATACAAGGTCTGCATAGTGAAATTATAGACAGATTCAACAGATGGTGGGCGATAAGTTCATAATTCAAACATTTTATGCCTAATTTACAGTAAGCTTCCTCATTTTTCTTCCCTGTTATATACCAGCTTTTCAAATTTCATAGTCTTTATATGTGCATTCTACATGATCTAGATCTAGATTTTCCTCTTGTTCTCATTTATTTCTTCATTATCAATTTTTTGAAGCTTGAGAATAATTTTATTAGTGTTTAGAAGAAAAATACCCTAGGGAGGGCAAGTTTTTAAATCTCAGCAACACTTTAGGGGAGGAAGTAAGAGTAAAAGTAACACTTTAGAGAGAGAGAAGCAGAAGCAGAATAGAGACTGAGAAAGAAAGAAAGAAAAAAAAGAAAGAAAGAAAGATAGAGATAGAGATGTGTGTGTGTGTGTGTGTGTGTGTGTGTGTGTGTGTGTGTGTGTGAGAGAGAGAGAGAGAGAGAGAGAGAGAGAGAGAGAGAGAGAGAGAGAGAGAGAGAGAGAATTAATTAAGCTAACATAGTGGGGAGGGAAACTTTAAAGAAAGAGTAAGGAAGACCTAAAAACCAGAGGAAGTATGCTTAGGATAAGCTTAGGGCAGAGTTAGAACTGTTTAAAGCAAAGATTACAACTTATTTTCTATCACTTTATAACTCTATCTAATCATTCATATTATATAATCAAGTATATTTATGTGGTTTTAAAGAACATAAATACAGAATTTTCCATTTTAACCAAATACTTATTTTCCCTCATTTTCTAGGTTTTCAGATTCTAAACTTTGGGATGCTAATATGAAGACAGATATAAATTCTGCTGTATAGGGGTTGCTGTTTGAGAAATAAATTGCTGAATTAAACTTTTTTTTTTTTTTTTTTTTTGGTTTTTCGAGACAGGGTTTCTCTGTGTAGCTTTGCGCCTTTCCTGGAACTCACTTGGTAGACCAGGCTGGCCTCGAACTCACAGAGATCCGCCTGGCTCTGCCTCCCGAGTGCTGGGATTAAAGGCGTGCTGAATTAAACTTTTATTGAACACTAAACATACATTTAATATTCCGTGAGAGCAAATGCACTAATTTTACATATAAAAAGTGTTTTTTTTGGTTGCTAAAATGATGTGAAATAATGTGTTACTGAATAGGGGATAGTACATTTTGAAACATATTTTGGGAATGGTATTTGATGCACTCTGCTTATTCATATTCATTACTGTTTTTGAGTAATTTATCTCATGAGTTGGTCACTATTATGAGCAAGAGAAATAGGAAGTAAGGCACTGATATTATAAATATTTATTAAACATCCACAAATGGAGCACCTATCTATTGAGGACATGACTGTGTCTATGGCCATCCCACCCTGTCCTGCCTGATTCTTGCCGAATACATGATTCTGATCTTTGTTTCATTCCTATAACTTAACTGAAGCAACCATTTTAATTTCTTTAAACAGAAATAAAACACAAGGTTGAGGGTTTCAGTATCTTTTCTGATAGTAGACAGTACATAGCTGATTAATCATGGGTCTGGAATCCAAAGCCCTTATGTTGTCTACTATGCTGATTCTTCTCTAAATAAAATGAAACTACAGTATAATATGATACATATTTTTACAGAGTTATGAAAAAGTATACTTACATGATTTTTGTGTGTATATGTATGTGTGTTTGTAATCCATGTGTCTACCAATGCTCAATGAATAGAGGTTGTTCATCATAATATTAACTTTTATGCATAATGGTACAATGAAAAGGGGAAAACATATTGACATGATAATGTTTTCTTCTTGATATATACCCTTAAGGTGAGGATTTCTATATTATATGGTAGTTCTATTTTAATCATTTGTATCTTTTCTTTTGTCTTCTTTTTTCTACCTTACAACCCTCTCCCCACTTTTCTTTTTGTTTTGCACTGTTAAGAATAAACCCAGGGTCTTAAATATGTTAGACAAGCACACCAATACTGTGGGGCAAATCGAGTCTGTGCTCTAGTTTTTGAAAACTTTCCATACTTTTTTCTTTAATGGATGTGTTAATTTACAATGTCATCAACAATCTGTAAGAATATTCTCTTTATAAAGGTTCATTTAAAAATTATTTATAAGTGTCTTTGTGCCTAAGTTTATGCTCCATATTTATGGAAATCTCCTGGAAACCAGGAAGTGTCATTAGATCCCCTGAAACTAGAACTGTAGACCACTGTCAGTTACTTGATGTGGATGTTAAGAACAAAACTGGGGTCTTTGGAAGAATAGCAAGTGCTCTTTACTGATGAGCCATCTCTCTAGGCCCTAATATCATCTTTTAAAATCCATCAAACCTTTTTATTTTTCATGTTTTGATAAAAGCTTTTGTTACAGGTGTTAAGTCATATTTCAAACTAATTTATAATTTATGATTATTAATTATGTACAGAACTTACATCTCTCACATTACTCACTTCAAAGTTAGTTGCAATGTTATAGTAAAAACAGGCTTTCATAACTTGGGGGTTCTCCTATTTTTATAATTAATAGTTTCTCACATTTCCTCCTTCAGGTAGCACTGCCAACAAAGCCAATGGAAGGAGTGAATCAATCTGTTGTGCCAGAGTTTGTGTTCCTGGGACTCACCAACTCTTGGGACATCCAGTTATTCCTTTTTGTGTTCTCCTCCATCTTTTATGTGGCAAGCATGACAGGAAACTCCCTCATCGTGTTCACTGTGGCTTCTGATCCTCACTTACACTCTCCCATGTATTTTCTGTTGGCCAATCTCTCCTTCATTGACTTGGGTATTTCTTCTGTTATTTCCCCCAAGATGATGTATGATCTGCTGAGAAAGCATAAAGTCATCTCCTTTAGAGGTTGTGTCACTCAAATCTTCTTTATTCACTTTATTGGTGGTGTGGAGATGGTTTTACTCATAGCCATGGCCTTTGACAGATATGTGGCCATATGTAAGCCTCTTCATTATCTGACTATTATGAGCCCAAAGATGTGCATCTTGTTTTCAGTAGCTTCCTGGGTTGTTGGCTTTATGCATTCTTTAGTTCAACTGGCTTTTGTAGTAAACTTACCGTTCTGTGGACCAAATGTGTTGGATAGCTTCTACTGTGACTTTCCCAGATTCATCAAACTTGCTTGCACAGACACATACAGACTGAAATTACTGGTCTCAGTCAACAGTGGATTTATGTCAGTGGGCTCCTTCTTCATACTGATCATTTCCTATATTGTCATCATAATCACTGTACAAAAACACTCTTCAAGTGGCTCCTCCAAGGCTCTGTCCACACTCTCAGCTCATGTGACTGTGGTGGTCTTATTTTTTGGTCCTGTGATGTTCATCTATACATGGCCTTCTTCTTCCACACACTTGGATAAGTTTCTGTCCATATTTGATGCAGTTGTCACTCCGTTTCTGAACCCTGTGATTTATACATTCAGGAATCAAGAAATGAAAATGGCAATGATGAGAGTATTTAACCAGATACTGGGTTATAGACAAATAATTAAACACTTGCACTCTGATCATTCTTAATGGAGGATAGACGTTCATTGTTAAACAATTTCTGAGAAAAATATTTCCTTACCTATTGTGACATTTATTTATATTCATATATATGCTATTTTTGTCTTATACTTAGTAAGAAATGAAATATCCCATTTATTTATATAGCAAAAATATAATAAATCTAAATCCCTGCAGAATAACATTTCCCTGAAGAAAGCTATTAGATATAGAAGAGTGAATGTTGTTTTAAGGTCTTCAGGTAAAGGGACACTTTTTACTCTTATTTCCAATAACTAATTCTATTAAATTATGTATATGCTAAATGCAAGTGCCCCAAATAATTGTAAGCAGAATTCAAGAAATACCAAAGATTTTTTGTTAGTATCCATTCGGCTTCATTCATAGATACAAGGGTGGTTCAACATGCTAAAATCAATAAATGTGGTTAATCACATAAATAGCCTCAAAGTCAGAAATTGTAACATCATCTCTGTAAATACAGAGACAGCCTTTGACATAATTCATTATTCTATGGTAAAAATCATGAATATATTAGCTTTAGAAAGAAGCAATCTCAATACAATAAAAGCTGTACCATATAAATCTATAACCAACATTATGCTAAATGGAGAAAAAAATTTGAAGCACTCTATTTAAAATCAGAAGAAAAATTTCTCCTTCTCTCTGCTGTTATTCAATATAAGGATTTGATTATTAGGTAGAGCAAAAAGACAACAGAAAGTGCTAAAATGGTTTTGAAACTCCGAAACTGTTAGACGAAAAAGTGGATAGTTGTATTAGTTACTTTTTTTTTGTTGTGACAAAAAACCATGACCAAAAACAACTAATGGAAGAGTTTATTTTGGCTTATGGTTCCAGAGGGGAAGTCCATACAGCAAGGAGTGCATTGCAGTGGGTGTTGCAGGTGGAAGCTGGCTAATCGCATTGTCAGCCATACACAGAACGTAGAGAATGAACTGGAAGAGGCATGAGGCTAAAACTCTCAAGACCCACCTCTGAAAATGTACTCTTCAGCAAAAGTCCATATCCTACAAGTTCCATAACTCTCCAAACAGCACCACCAACTAACCAAGTGTTCAAATACCTGAGTCTATGAGGGGCATTTCTCATTCACACCACTATAGTAGTTAGTACATTGTATGATACAGGCTAGGGAAATATTTTCTAAATAGGACTCTGGTTGCTTAGGAAATAAAGCCAACAATTGGCAAATGGGTCTTTATGAAATTATAAAGCTTCTGTATAGTAGAGAAAATTGTCAATTGAGTGAAGAGGTAGTCTACTGCATGGGAGAAAATCTTTCCCACCTACATATCTGACAGAATATTGCCATCTAGTCTATATCAAGACCTAAAATCTCTATGAAGAAAACAACCTAATTAAAATGGGTTATAGAGATAAACAGAACATTCTCAAAAGGGAAGTTGCAAAAGTTAATAAATGTTTTGGAGGATATGGAGCCTGAACTGGCCTTCTTCTGTAACCAGGCAAGGCTCCCCAGTGGTGAGACTGGGACACTAACCCGCCACAAAACTTTAGACCCACAACCTGTCTTGCCTGCAAGATGTCCTGGGGCAATGGTGGCTCAGAGCTTGTGGGAGTGCCCAACTATTTACTGGTTTAACCTGAGGCCTAAGCCACAAGAAGGAGCACATGCCCAACACTGCTTGGCAGGCCAGGACCTGGAAGCTGGATGGCTCTGAAACCCGGGATAAAATCAAACATGACTAGGGAAAAAGTCAATGAAATGATTCCTAATGATATTCTGCTATACTCATAGATTGTTGCCTAGCCCAGCCATCATTAGAGAGGCTTCCTCTAGCAGATGATGGGAGCAGATGCACAGACCCAAAGCCAGGTGGAGCTTGGAAAACCTGCAGAAGATTGGGGGGAAGGATTTGCAGGAGTCAGAGGACAGCAGGAGAACAAGGACCACAGAATCAACAAAGCAAGGCTCACATGGGCTCACAGAGATGGAAGCAGTAACCATGGAGCCTGGAGGTGTCTGCACCAGACACTCTGCGTACATGCTATGGTTGTTTAGCTTGGAGTTTTTGTGGGACACATAACAGTGGCAGTGGGGGTATCTCTGACTCTTTTGCCTGCTTGTGGGACCCTTTTCCTCCTACTGGGTTGTCTCCAGCCTTGAAATGAGGGTTTGTGCCTAGTCTTATTGTTTCTTATTATGGCATGTTTTGTTGACATCTCTGGGAGGTCTGCTCTTTCCTGAAGAGAAACAGAGAAGTGGATCTGGGGGGAAGGGAAATAGGGGGCATTGGGCGGAGGATGGGGGAGGGGAAGCTGCAGTTAGGATTTATTGCATGAGAAAAGAATAAAGAAAAAGAAGAAAAAATGTTTTAAAATTTCAACATCATTAGCCACTAGGGAAGTGCAAATTAGAACTATGATGGAATTCCATCTCACTCCAGTCAGAGTCAAGAAAACAAATGACAACAATTGTTGGTGAGAATGTCAGAAAAGTAGAATCCTTATTCACTATTATTGGGGTTATAGATGCAGTCACTATGGAAATCAGTGTGGAGCCATCTAAAAATTACTGACTAGTGTTCATAGTGCTGGAAGGTACTATGCACAGTGCTGGAGAAGAAAAGTAATCATCAGTTTCACCAAGTCACAAACCCTGTGAGTTACAGTAGTGACCTACCTGCTGTGAAATAATCCTTCTGTACAGTGTGAAGATGTGCTGCTTTCATTATTAATAAAAAGCTGATTGACTGATAGCTAGGCAGGATTTTTGGGGCAGAGAGAATGCTGAGAACAAGTAGGTCAGAGTTGGAGGAGTTTTGGGCCAAATGCAGAAGAAACAGCATGAGAAGTTCATAGATGAGGTAAATGAGCCTTGGGGCAGCACATAGATTAATAGAAATGGGTTAATTTAAGTTATAAGGGCTAGTTGAAAACAAGTCTAAGTTATTGGCCTAGCATTTATAATTCATAATAAGTCTCTGGTTATTCCAGAGTATTTGCCGGGATACAGAGAAACTCCACCTACAAATGATGCCCAAGCATGCAGCACCTACAGCCACTTAAGACTTGAGAAATCTTAAAAAAAGGTTTTAAATACACAAAAATGAAGCCAAATGTGGCTTCCTAGTCTCATGTCCGTCATGCCTATGGGCTTGAGTCGCCAGAATGAGACCTGCCAGCACATCATGAACTAAGCCTTATGGTGGGTTTAAGTTTTGCTCATGTAGACAGAAAAGATTACAGATAGGCAGTAAGACAGATCCAGTTGGAAAAAACCTTCAAGCAGGTCACAGTGTGTTTGAAATTGTACATAGACTTGGGAGAGAAAAAGAGAAATGCTATAGACAGTCATGGAAAAAGGAGTTTAAAAATAATAAAGTCTTTAAAGATGGAATAAAGTAATATAAAAGGCAAAAGCCATGCAAAGACGGAAAATAGATGGAGAGTCTGGATCCTGTATGTTATTGTGTTGTATCTGAATTTTCTGACTGCTGAGGAAGGAATGACAGCTGCCAACACACATTGGATTATGGAAACACTGGATCAAACCAACCCATATATTTAAAAAATGTCTTGATTTCAAGTGGAAGTCAAAAAATGTGTTACTTTGGGGAAGAGGTTAGTATGCTTTTATTTCCATAGGAAATGGGAGGCTATGAATTCATTCCAGGTTGATATGGATTAGGTTTGATCGTGGAAGACTCCCTGAAAATCCTGCCTACAGACATAAAGAAATAAACCTAAAAAAAAACTACAAAAATTGTAATGCATATTTTACCTGCTCAAACATAAAACAAAAAAATTGTCTATGACTACTTGCATACAACACTACTTGTATTAATAGAGACATGTATGCAACCTTTACAAGTTTATGTATTTTTAGAACAAGGGGACCAGAAGCTAATGAAAATGGATGGCTCAGGTGATCCAGCATCTCAAAATGCCTGTTTCCTCAGAGTTCTGCATCCAGAACAGGTTCAAGGCTACTGACTGAGATGGTCCAGACTCACAAACTACTCCAGCCAATACTTAACAATTATCCTGATTTTCTCAAGGTTCCTCCAAAGATGCCAGTGCCCCCCAGACAATAGGAAACAGTCTAGAGAAAACAATGCCCACATTCCCAAAAGATGGGTTATGAATATTTGTTATCATTTAAGGGGGTTGATTACAAGTTGTTATTGGTCATAGTTAGAAAAAAAGTTAAATTTAAAGATCTAATTCTACAGGAAAAATGGTGGATATGTTATAGGAATGGTAGGAAAAAGGGGTAGATTATTGAATCCACTTTAATCCTAAAAGCAACTATTAATGTCAAAAATTTTACATTGGTATGGATTTTTGTATACTGATACAAATTAAAGGTTATTTTTGTTATATAGGACATGTATTTCTATTTTTGTTTAAGGTATAGTACCTATACAGCTTATTTAATTACGCACTGTAAAGTTTTAGCCCTTGAAAGCTATTTAGGATAATAAAGAAATATAGGTTAATAGTCACCCATAACTATCAAACTTATAGTCATGTTAGATATGTTTTCAAGGTCATACAGAAATAGATTTCAATAGATAGATGATCTTCAAACACTTCAAAGATATATAGAATATGGCATTTAATATGTTTAATAACCTAAGGCTTTTTATGACAGTGAGACATGTCTCCTCCTGACAGCACCAATTTACTTCAAAAGAAGATGATGGGCATTGAAGAACCTCCATATAGAGTTTGCTTTCTTTATGGCAAAAACTAGCCATTTGAGCAAAAAACTGCCTTTGCCTCAATTGCTGACAATATATTGTTCAAACTGGGCCAGCAGGATGCAAAAGAAAACAACTGCCAAACTTTGCTAAGACAAAGTAAGACAGTCATTCAAAATCCCCTGCTTCTCAGAAATGTCTGTCAGATATATTAGGCCTATAGGCTAAAGTTGGATGCCCCAACATTGTAGAAGTACTTTGGGTGACTGTCTAGGCAGCCAGATGTTCTTGTCATTAGGTAACACTACACACTTATGGGGTCTTTGATGGGGCTAAAAACTAAATAATTATACTTAAAGTTTTCCTTAGTTATGATAAAAGATAAATTAGGTATAAAACTTTAGACTCACAAAGATAAGATAGACAATAGAGCATTTTCTCTAATTTTGCCAAATATAAATGAACTGGATATTGTAAATATAATTTTTACTTGATTATATATAGTTTAACTATGTTATATATAGTTTTACTATGTTAAAGTTAAAACCTTTTTTTTAATTAGACAAAAGGGGGAAATTCTTTAGAATAATCCTTATGTGCACTGTGAACAACTGATGTGTCACTATCATTGTTAATAAAAGCTCATTGGTTGATACCTAGGCAGAATTTTCAGGGCAGAGAGAATGTTGAGAAGAAGGTGAGTGGAGATGGAAGAGTCACAAGCCAGATGAGGAAGAAGCAACATGGGAAGTTCACAGATGAGGTAAACGAGCCTTGGTGTAGCACACAGATTAATAGAAATGGGTTAAGTTATAAGAGCTAGTTAAAAACATGTCTAAGCTTTCAGCTGAGCATTTATAATTAATAATGTCTCTGTGTGGTTATTTGGGAGCATCTGCCAGGACACAGAGAAACTCCATCTATACCTACCTGCAAGATATATCCACTTTTGCAATAGTGACACAAATTCTATGGAAATAACAAACCATTATTTGATTGGATTTAAAACCTATTCAGTGATATGGAACCCACATCTGACACTGCTAATTATGTCAAGGACCTGAGACTACATAGGATATAGACACAATAGAAAAATGTACTACAATTATTCTGCTAATAAAATGACTCTAAACAACATGTTACTATACCCATAGATTATTGCATCACTAAACCCTCATCAATGAATCTTCTTTTTGCAGCAGAGCATAATTAACACAGAGACCCACAACTGGACAACATGCACAGGGTGAGAGAGTTTGAATCATCCATCCCTAAATGAGATGGCTGTATTTCACCTCTCCCCTCAAGGCTCAGAGATCCATGTGGAAGAGGAGACAGACAGATTGTAAGAGCCAAAGGTGATGGATGATTTTAAGGAAACAGCATATTCCAGACACAGAATGGCTGTTGGGCAAATGAACTATCAGAGACTACAATAGCATGCACAATATTTGCACAAGTTTAAACCAGGAAATACCCCATCAGGAAGAAGGGGAAATGGGCATAAGTTTCCACTGCCAAGAAGCTATTGCAATTGATAGGTGTTGGACAGGGAAAATCAGTTTCCTTCATTGACCCCAGAGAAGGCTGTATGCTCAAGAAATAGTTATCCAACACAAAACAGACTCCATGTTTTTGTTGTTGTTTGTTTTTAGTGTTTATTAAAGCTTTTTTTTTTCTTTGGTTGGTTTTTTTAAAGAGAGGGTAAGAATATGAATTTGGGTGGGTAGGGATGGGGAGTGGGGAGGAGTTGGAGTTAGGGGAAAGAAGGTGACCAAAATACATTGTATGAAAAGTTTAAAAAGTAAGTTAAGAATGAAAAAAAAAACCCTAAAATAGAACTACCATTTTACCAGTTATACTGCTCATGGCCACATACCTAAAGGACTCTGTCTTACTTACCTTTTCATTTATATGAGATAAAACATCATGACTGAAGCAACTTCTAGAAGGAAGAGTTTATTTGGATTTATAATTATAGAGAAATAAGCATCCATGATGGCAGAGCAGAAGCATGGTGACTGGAACTAGAGCTTACATGCCTTACTGTAAGCACAAAACAGACAGAGCACTGGGAATGGTGCAGAGCTTTGAACCATCAGAGTCCATCACAGTAACTTACTTCTACTGGGTAGGGCACACCTCCAAAAACCTACCCAAACAGTGCCACCAACTGGGGACCAAATATTCAAACATTTGAGCATATGGGAGATATTCTTATTCAAATGACCACAGACTATATTCTACTGCAAATATATTTATATATTCATGTTTTTTGCTATTCTATTCATAATAGCTAGAAAATGGAATAAGTTACAGATCACCTGATGAATAAATAATGAAAATGTGGTACATATACACAAAGAAATTTTATTCAGCACCAAAACAATGAAGTTATGAGGATAAAAATTTTTCATAGTTAGTATTTATTTTTGTAAAGGAAGGCTTGTGTGGAGATAGAGTCAACTCTTAGGAGTCAGTTCTCTTCTTCCACACATTAGTTTCAGGGGTTGAACTCAGGTCCTCAGGCTTGATGTTAAGTGCCTTTATTCATTGAGCCAACTCATTGGCCTAGCATATTTCTAATCCATTGATTATTTGTAGTTAATTTTGAGAAACTATTTATCTTAAAGGAAGGAATAATTGCAATGAGTAATTATCAGTTATTGTATCCAAGTAGCTTAATGAGACCAAAACAATTCCACTTTTATTTCTCTCTTTCTCTGTAGTATCTGAGTTTCAGAGTTCTTTACCACACTGACCAAAACAAATAATCCTCTAGAGAAAAATTCTGTAATCATGAGCTCCTTTGAAGCTGCCATGCTTTTGCAGTGTCTCTTGGTCAGTGGCCTTCAAGGTGTATATAATTAGCTTCATATATTCTTAATGGAAGATTCCATGTGCCACTTTATGTGAGAGGACACAGGGAAACCCGACTCAGACAAGATGCTATTGTTATCATTCAGGTAAAATAGATAGATGGAAATAAACTTAACAGTGCATGAGTTGATTATTCACAGAAGTTAGTTTGTGATTGGAATTGCTGTGGACATGAGTTGCATCCTACAATGCTTAAAGTAGAGCACAGTAAGGAAAAGGAATTGAACAACACAGGAGAATAATTGTAACAATAATCAATGTATAAAGAAGCATTGAATTTGATTGGAAAGAGATTAAGGAGGAGTGTATGGGGTGATTTGGAGGGGGGAAGGGAAGGGAGAAATGATGTAATTTTATCATAATCTTAAAAATCAAATAAAAGATGTTTATTAAAATATTGGATAAAGCTAAACAACTGATTGCCTCCTGTAATGAGCTAGGACCACATTATACATAGGGGAATATAAATAGTACTGGAAAATGCCAAAAACTTTGTGATGTTTTGTGTGAAATTTATGCATTAATCAATTATTTCAGCTCACAAATGAGGATCTAATCTCTTACTAAATGACAAAAAATAATTTGATAGCATGTACAAATAAAATGACAAGAGTTGTCCTTTCTATTGTCTTTTCAAAAGAGATGAGTATAAACTTACCATTTTCTGTGAAATAGAAGCAAATGCATTAGGTACTTTTTGAGTTTCCAAGATGAAAGTGTCTCATGTATTCCTGAGTAGAAAATAATTTTTAACATGGAGAATACAAGACTCAATGCTGAAAGCTGACTATCCTATGTAAGGTCATTTTTCAGCAAGATGAGGGCAATTTCAGAACCCAATAATACCTGAAGGTACCAGGAGTTAGATTTATTTTTCTTGCTTTATTCTAAAGAATGTAAACAGTGCTGATATTAATTTTGTTTCTAAACTATAAGAATGGAGAAGGGTTAAAAAGTTTTGCCAAGTAGGGGTGGTAGAATGTGAGAAAGAGAATCAATGATACAAAGGTATTACAAAAGCGATTTAGACAAGTGCGATCATTGTAATGTTTGACTTTATTCTCATTTATTCTCCATCAATTCTTCAGTTTTAACAATCTTGTTTTTTCTTTAGTTTGCTGTGTTGCTTCAAAATTCTGCCTAGACTATCTCATTAAACTACATAGCCACATATAAAGTTTTTAATCAATAAAGAACATCTTTTAGCAAATATTGTTTGTCCCTATTTTAAAGTTTTTCTGCTTCAAAGGTTTGGGATGAGTAGACAGGAAAACAGATGTAAGATTAAACCTTACAGGTTGGTATCTAATTGAGGAGGGTTTAATGAATATATTTTTATTGAGTAGTAGATACAGATTAACTGTTCTTTGAGAGCAAATGAACTAAGTTTACATTTGAAATTTCATTTATTGGTCAGACAATAACTATGGGTATTAAAATATATTATTAAAAAAAGAGAGTTAATATATTTTGGACCTGTATTTTTGGTGCTTTCTGCTAACTGGCATTCACTTTTTAAATTACTTTGTCTCAAGTGTTGGACCCTGTTATGGACAAATAAAAGGAACTAAAATGATAACATTTATTGAAGACTCACATTTGGATACTAATTAAGTGTATGGTTATGGTATTTATTTTAGTCTGACAGTTAAATATCAATCAATATTTTAGTTTGTTCAGTAAATATAAGTAATATCAACTCTCAGATTTTTAAGTATTTAGCCTAATATTAAACTATCAGTAGTTAAAGTATGGCATTAATCTTGGCTTTTGAATAAAAAACCCTATCCTGTCTACTATGCTAATTCTTTAAATAAAATAAAACCCTACAGTATAATGTGACAACCCATTTTGCAATGAAACAAACATATAGTTACTATTAAATGATGTCATCTTTCAGAAGACTCAGGTCATTAGGAATAACTTCAGGGCAGTGTTTCATACCATTCCCAGTACTTCAAAGGTTAATATTTTGCAAGAATGTTGAGTTTGGATGCTTAATTTTGTCATGATGTCAATTGCTAGAAAAATTTCTTGACACAATTTGCAAACGGGTAACTGATTGTTTCACAGAATGCAAAAATGTATCAGCCTACTTCTGCTTGGGGAGCTAGTCTCATGTTCAGTTAACTCAATTAAAGGACAGTACATTAATGTTAATGGTGTAAAGCAAAACTTCATGATAAGGAGAAACATTCCATAAACCTTGAGGTTAAATATTTTCCAGAGTTGAGAAGTTAGAAGTAAAGGACTGTATGTCAGAATCAGGTCTGTAGTGTTTGCCATGGATATCAACGTGGATAGTTAAAAAACAGTGAGTAGTTTTTTTATTTTGTAATTGAACTGATAATGTATTAGTCTTCAAATGAAAGTGTAAAGAACTTGGCAATGAATTGCTCTCTTTAGTGATGGCTAATCTTCTATCTTATGAAGAACATCTCTGAATTCACTCTTCTTTGAATGATTACAATTTCAAATTACATGAGCATAATAGGGAACCTTTCCTCCGCCAGTTTTATGAAAGCACAATCAGCAAATAGATGTTGTATATATTGATAGTGTACAGTTTGATGTTTTATATATGTGAATATATTAAAATATAAAAACATAAAATATATGTGAATGTTGTAAGTCGATTAAGTCAAGCTAACTAGTATATTTGCCACCCATACTGATTTGGAATATGAATGGTGAAGTTCTATGCCTACTAGTTTTCATGTAGGCACTATTGTTTCTAACAGTTGCCACACTGTGCCATGAATTTCCAGAAACTATCCATCTTGTCTAATTGTGTATTTTCCCTTTTGACAAATATCTTTTTCACCTTTCTACACCATTCCATTTGCTCATGATCCATTGTTAGACTTTCTAATTCTATGAGCATAGAGTCGTCAGAGTCCACTCTGACCAAGGTATTTCAGAATTTGACTTTCTGTGTCTCTTTAATTTCAGTTATCACAGTGACTTCTAGGCTTGTTCATGTTAAAAGAAAAAAGGGATTCCTCTTCTTTAAATGGGGGCAAAGAATAGTCTATGTGTGTAGTGTGCGTGTGTGCGTTCGTTCGTTCGTGTGTGTGTGTGTGTGTGTGTGTGTTTTATACACTCATCTATCATTTAACACATCTTATTTACCTATATCAGGCTTTATTTGTGAATGCTACTTCTGAATATATATTCTTTAAATTAGAAGTGCTATATCATATATTTCTATATTTAAATTAAAAAATTGATTTTATAATTATTTTTCTGTGTATGTGTGATTGTGGTATATATGAGTATGGTCTTTGTATACTTGATGTGTGTGTATGTACGTGTGCATGTGCGTGTGCGTGTGCGTGTGTGTGTGTGTGTGTGTGTGTGTGTGTAGGTGTGCATGCACACACACAGTAACACAGACCTATGTTAGAGGCCAGAAGACAATGTCCTGGGTCCTGCTCTCTCATTTTCCACTTTATTCCTTTGAAACTGGGTCTCATGATGAGCCTGGAACTAGTCTGGCATTCCCCAAGCTCAAGTAATCCTTCTTTTCCCATCTTTCACAACACTGTGGGCACAGACACACACGGCCACAATTAGCTTCTTGTTTTGATGCTGGGATCTGAGCACAGATCCTCACGATTGCACAGCAAGTGTTCTTACTAATCAAGCCATCTCTCTAGCCTGATATTTCTAGTTTTTAATCTTTTCCTTTTTTTCTTCTACCTTTTATTTCTCTACCTACATCCTCTTTGTCATTTGTGGTGTTGAGGATCAAATATCGGACCTTACTCATTTGAGTTTTAATTCATTGGGCTACAAAGCCAGTCTGTATATTTATTTTTTGAAGTACCACCAAGAATTTTTTGTCTCCATGAATAAACATACTAATTTATATTCACATCAAGTTTTTTAAAATCCACCCAAACTTGTCTCTTAAAAAATTTTAAGGGGCTGGAGAGATGGCTCAGAGGTTAAGAGCACTGGCTGTTCTTCCAGAGGTCCTGAGTTCAATTCCCAGCAACCACATGGTGGCTCACAACCATCTGTAATGAGATCTGGTGCCCTCTTCTGGCCTGCAGGCATACACGCAGGCAGAACATTGTATACATAATTAATAAATAAATCTTTAAAAAAAATTTAAGCTTTTGAAATAAAAATCCAGTTACTTCCTTTCCTCTTCCTTTCCTCCCTTAACACTTCCCATGTACCTTCTTTTGTTATCTTTGAAAACTGTGAGGTGATACTTTGCTGCAGTTTGAAGTTATGATCCTCTGGTGATGAGTGATGCTCAGCACATGTTTACATATATGCAGGACTTCACATTAATACAGTTTTAATTTATAGTTTCTCTTGTTTCCTCTCTCAGGTAGCACTATCAAAAAAGCCAATGGAAGGAGTGAATCAGTCTGTGGTGTCAGAGTTTGTGTTCCTGGGACTCACCAACTCCTGGAGTGTTCAACTATTCCTTTTTGTGTTCTCCTCCACATTTTATGTGGCAAGCATGATGGGAAACTCTCTCATTGTGTTCACTGTGGCTTATGACCCTCACTTACACTCTCCCATGTACTTTCTGTTGGCCAACCTCTCCTTCATTGATTTGGGTGTTTCTTCTGTTACTTCCCCCAAGATGATTTGTGACCTGTTCAGAAAGCATAAAGTCATCTCCTTTAGAGGTTGTGTCACTCAAATCTTCTTCATCCATGTCATTGGTGGTGTGGAGATGGTGCTGCTCATAGCCATGGCCTTTGACAGATATGTGGCCATATGTAAGCCTCTCCATTACTTGACCATTATGAGCCCAAGGATGTGTATCTTATTTTTAGTGGCTGCCTGGGTGGTTGGCCTTATGCACTCTCTGGTTCAACTGGCTTTTGTAGTAGACTTACCTTTCTGTGGACCAAATGTGTTGGACAGCTTCTACTGTGACCTTCCTCGGTTTATCAAACTTGCTTGCATAGACACTTACCAACTGGAATTCATGGTCACAGCCAATAGTGGGTTCATCTCTGTGGGCGCCTTCATCATACTGATCATTTCCTATATTGTCATCATAATCACTGTACAAAAACACTCTTCAAGTGGTTCCTCTAAAGCCCTGTCCACACTTTCAGCTCATATCTCTGTGGTGGTCTTATTCTTTGGTCCTTTGATATTCTTCTATACCTGGCCTTCTCCTTCTACACACCTGGATAAATTTCTGATTATTTTTGATGCAGTTGTTACTCCTTTTCTGAATCCTGTGATCTACACATTCAGAAATCAAGAAATGAAGGTTGCAATGAAGAGAGTATGCAGACAGCTAGTTAGTTATAGGAAAACTGTTTAACTAGATGTGCTGCACTGCCTTCAATGAATGTAGAAGCTTGCTGCTCATCAACCTCAAAAGAACTTTTCATATATGTATATATATTTCACACACACACATATATATATAAAAATTATGTATATATCTCTATCCCTCTCTCTCTCTCTCTCTCTCTCTCTCTCTCTCTCTCTATATATATATATATATATATATATATATATATATATATATATATATATTCACCTGCTTAGTCAGGATTAACAATCTCTCCTGAAAATAGAGAATTACATATATTTATAAAGCAAAGATTATAATAATCTTGAACTTACATTCCTAAGGAATAATCTTAATTTGAAGTAACTGATGCTTAAAGCCTTTAGAACAAGAAAACTCTCTCTCTCTCTTCTTTTATATTTATTTCATATTTTGAGAATTTCTTACATGAATATTATATTCAGATAATTTCCACTCCTTTGTCTCCTCACTCCAGTTCATTCCTAGCCTCCTTCATTCCTTCTCTTATTTATGACTTCTTTAATTACATATATATAATTAAATATATATTAAATATGTAATGTTGAATCCATTTAATGTTGCTCATATGTGTATGTGTTTAGGGATTAGGATCACCTTATGTTTGGATAACCTATCAAACTATACATTGTCTCACATGCAGGAATTTCTGGATGTATTTACTGGTGTGCTTATAAAGGATTAGTCTACTGAGCCATTTGTCTGTCTCCTATAGCTTGTACACATTATCCATTTGGAGTTTTTCTGCTGTGGAAGGGGGTTCAAATCAGGAGAACACACACAGGGGTATAATGGATACATATTTAGTATAGAAGATATGAGAGCCATTTGGAATACCAACAAGTAACTAAGAAAACATGATTTTCTGTCAAATTAGCATTATTCTATTCAAACACATTCAGTTTCGATTCATTTTTATTTCCTATTTCTTTTTTCTTAGTATATTTCCCCATTAATGTGAAACTTAAGAAAAAAATTGTGTGACATTTGAAAGGAGGAATTGGAGCAACACACAATTCATTTTGTGAGTTGGTGGATAATAGGTACTAAGATGCTGCATGTGTTGCTAACAGTACTCTGTGATATGGCAGTAAAACCACTTCTGAAGATTTTCTGTCCTTTATCGATCTCACATTTCAGTTCCTCCAGGCCCCAGTCATTTGCAGGTATACTGCCACTGTGATGAAAGTCACAAGGCAAGCAATCATCTGCATCATCAAATTTGGTGCACTGAGACAGACACAGTGTAATTTTGTCCTTGCTCTTCACTACATGGCATTTTCATTTCTGTTATACTAGTTCACTGGCTTGAGGTGCAGGATAAGATTATTTGGGATCAGACTTCCCTGCACTGCTGAATGACTTCCTTATTGTGTAAAGTCTTGTTCATATAAGTAATCACTTACTGTATATCCTTATGTTGGTTGTACTTTACTAAGAAACCTGTGAGTGATTGGTGCCAGCCCTATCATTTGTGCATTAAAAGAATATTTTATTATTTTCTATGTTATTCAAATAACATTGCATTGAATCATAGGACACTTTTTTTTTTTTTGCCGTGTTTTTTTTTTAATTTTATTTTAATTTATTTTGCAATACAATTCAGTTCTACATATCGGTCACGGATTCCCTTGTTCTCCCCCCTCCCGTCCCCCTCACCTTCCCCCCATCGCCCCCCCCCCCCATTCCCATCTCCTCCAGGGCAAAGCCTTCTTCCACAGACTGAGGTCAACCTGGTAGACTCAGTCCAGGTAGGTCTAGTCCCCTCCTCCCAGGCCGAGCCAAACAATCCTGCATAGGCCCCAGGTTTCAAACAGCCAACTCATGCAATGAGCACAAGATCTGGTCCCACTGCCTGGATGCCTCCCAAACAGATCAAGCCAATCAACTGTCTCACCCATTCAGGGGGCCTGATCCAGTGTGGACCCCTCAGCCATTGGTTCATAGTTCATGTGTTTCCATTCATTTGGCTATTTGTCCCTGTGCTTTATCCAACCTTGGTCTCAACAATTCTCGCTCATATAAACCCTCCTCATTCTCGTTAATTGGACTCCCAGAGATCCACCCAGGGCCTAGTCATGGATCTCTGCATCCAGATCCCTCAGTAGTTGGATGAGGTTTCTAGCACAACAATTAGGGTGTTTGGCCATCCCATCACCAGAGTAGGTCAGTTCGGGCTGTCTCTCGACCATTGCCGGCAGTCTGTTGTGTGGGTATCTTTGTGGATTTCTGTGGGCCTCTCTAGCACTTTGCTTCTTCCTGTTCTCATGTGGTCTTCATTTACCATGGTCTCCTATTCCTTGTTCTCCCTCTCTGTTGTTGATCCAGCTGGGATCTCCCGCTCCCCCAAGCTCTCTTTCCCTCGACCCTCGCCTTTCATTACCCCCACTCATGTCCAGGCTGTTCATGTAGATCTCATTCCATTTCTCTGTCATTGGGCGATCCCCGTGTCTTTCTTGGGGTCCTGTTTTCCGGGTAGCCTCCCTGGTGATGTGAGTAGCAGACAATTCATCCTTGTTTCATGTCTAGTATCCTGCTATGAGTGAGTACATACCATGTTTGTCTTTCTGAGTCTGGGTTACCTCACTCAGGATGATTTTTTCTAGATCCATCCATTTGTCTGCAAACCTCATGATGCCATTGTTTTTTTCTGCTGAGTAGTATTCCATTGTGTATATGTACCACATTTTGTTTATCCATTCTTCAGTTGAAGGGCATCTGGGTTGTTTCCATGTTCTGGCTATTACAAACAATGCTGATATGAACATAGCTGAACAAGTGCTCTTATGGTGTGGTTGAGCATTTCTTGGGTATATGCCCAAGAGTGGTATAGCTGGATCTTGGGGGAGATTGATTCCCAATTTTCTAAGAAAGTGCCATATTGATTTCCAAAGTGGTTGTACAAGCTTGCATTCCCACCAGCAGTGGAGGAGAGTTCCCCTAGCTCCACATCCTCTCCAGCATAAGGTGTCTTCAGTGTTTTTGATCTTAGCCATTCTGACAGGCGTAAGGTGGTATCTCAGAGTTGTTTTGATTTGCATTTCCCTGATGATTAGGGATGATGAGCAATTCCTTAAATGTCTTTCGGCCATTTGAGTTTCCTCTGTTGAGAATTCTCTGTTTAGTTCTATAGCCCATTTCTTAATTGGACTGTTGGGCATTTTGATGTCTAATTTCTTGAGTTCCTTATATATTCTGGATATCAGTCCTCTGTCAGATGTGGGGTTGGTGAAGATCTTTTCCCATTCTGTAGGCTGTCGCTTTGCCTTGTTGACCGTATCCTTTGCTCTACAAAAGCTTCTCAGTTTCAAAAGGTCCCATTGATTGATTGTTTCTCTCAGAGTCTGTGCTACTGGTGTTCTATTTAGGAAGTAGTCTCCAATGCCAATGCGTTCAAGACTACTTCCTACTTTCTCTTCTAGCAGGTTCAGAGTAGCTGGATTTATGTTGAGGTCCTTGATCCACTTGGACTTAAGTTTTGTGCACGGTGATAGATATGGATCTATTTGCAGCCTTCTACATGTTGATATCCAGTTTTGCCAGCACCATTTGTTGAAGATGCTTTCTTTTTTCCATTGTGCACTTTTGGCTTCTTTGTCAAAAATTATATGTTCATAGGTGTGTGGATTAATGTCAGGGTCTTCAATTCGATTCCATTGGTCCACATGTCGGTTTCTATGCCAGTACCTAGCTGTTTTTATTACTGTAGCTCTATAGTAGAGCTTGAAGTCAGGGATCGTGATGCCTCCAGAAGTTGTGTTATTGTACAGGATTCCTTTGGCTATCCTGGGTTTTTTGTTTTTCCATATGAATTTGAGTATTATTCTTTCCAGGTCTGTGAAGAATTGTGTTGGTATTTTGATGGGGATTGCATTGAATCTGTAGATTGCTTTTGGTAAGATTGCCATTTTTACTATGTTAGTCCTGCCTATCCATGAGCATGGGAGATCTTTCCATTTTCTGACATCTTCTTCAATTTCTTTTTTCAGGGACTTAAAGTTCTTGTCATATAGGTCCTTCACTTGCTTGGTTAGTGTTACCCCAAGGTATTTTATGTCATTTGTGGCTATAGTAAAGGGTGATGTATCTCTGATTTCCTTCTCCACTTCTTTGTCTATTGTATATAGGAGGGCTACTGATTTTTTTGAGTTGATCTTGTATCCTGCTATGTTGCTGAAGGTGTTTATAAGCTGTATCAGTTCCTTTGTGGAATCTTTGGGGTCGCTCAAGTATACTATCATGTCATCTGCAAATAGGGAAAGCTTGACTTCTTCCTTTCCAATTTGTATCCCCTTAATCTCCTTATGTTGTCTTATTGCTCTGGCTAGAACTTCAAGTACTATATTGAATAAGTATGGGGAGAGTGGACAGCCTTGCCTCGTTCCTGATTTTAGTGGAATTGCTTTGAGTTTCTCTCCATTTAATTTGATGTTGGCTGTTGGCTTGCTGTAAATTGCCTTTATTATGTTTAGGTATGTTCCCTGTATTCCTGATCGCTCTAATACCTTTATCATGAAGGGGTGTTGGATTTTGTCAAATGCCTTTTCTGCATCCAGTGAGATGATCATATGGTTTTTTTCTTTGAGTTTGTTTATATGGTGTATTATATTGACGGACTTTCGTATGTTGAACCACCCTTGCATCCCTGGAATGAATCCTACTTGATCATGGTGGATAATTGTTTTGATGTGTTCTTGGAGTCTGTTTGCCAGTATTTTATTGAGTATTTTTGCATCAATGTTCATGAGGGAGATCGGTCTGTAGTTCTCTTTCTTTGTTGTATCCTTGTTTGGTTTAGGAATTAGGGTAATTGTAGCCTCGTAGAAGGAGTTTGGTAATGTTCCTTCTGTTCCTATTGTGTGGAACAATTTAGAGAGTATTGGTATTAACTCTTCTTTGAAGATCTGGTAGAATTCTGCGCTGAAACCATCTGGTCCTGGGCTTTTTTTGGTTGGGAGACTTTTAATGACTGTTTCTATTTCGTTAGGGGTTATTGGACTATTTAAATAGTTTATCTGGTCTTGATTTAACTTAGGTATGTGGTACCTATCCAGAAAGTTATCCATTTCTTTTAGGTTTTCCAGTTTTGTCGAATAGAGGTTTTTGAAGTATGACCTGATGATTCTCTGGATTTCCTCAATGTCTGTTGTTATGTCCCCCTTTTCATTTCTGATTTTGTTGATTTGGATGCTCTCTCTCTGTCTTTTGGTTAGTTTGGATAAGGGCTTGTCTATCTTGTTGATTTTCTCAAAGAACCAACTCTTTGTTTCATTAATTTTTTGTATTGTTCTCTTTGTTTCTATTTTATTGATTTCAGCTCTCACTTTGATAATTTCCTGGCATCTATTTTTCCTGGGAGACTGTGCTTCTTCTTGTTCTAGAGCTTTCAGGTATGTTGTTAAGTCTCTAGTGTGAGATTTCTCCAACTTATTTATGTGGGCATTTAGTGCTATGAATTTCCCTCTTAGTACTGCTTTCATAGTGTCCCATAAATTTGGATATGTGGTGTCTTCATTTTCATTGATCTCTAGGAAGTCTTTAATTTCTTTCTTTATTTCTTCCTTAACCCATTGGTGATTCAGTTGGGTATTATTCAGTTTCCATGAGATTGCAGGTTTTCTGTAGTTTTTGTTGTTGTTGAAATCCAACTTTAGACCATGGTGGTCTGATAGAACACAGGAGGTTATTCCAATTCTTTTGTATCTGTTTAGATTTGTTTTGTGGCCAAGTATGTGGTCAATTTTAGAGAAGGTTCCATGGGGTGCTGAGAAGAAGGTATATTCTTTTTTGTTAGGATGGAATGTTCTGTAGATATCGATTAAGTCCATTTGAGTCATGACATCAGTTAAGTCCTTTATTTCTCTGTTAAGTTTCAATTTGGGAGATCTGTCCAGTGGTGAAAGTGGGGTGTTGAGGTCTCCCACTATTAATGTGTGGGGTTTTATATGTGATTTAAGCTTTAGTAATGTTTCTTTTACATATGTGGGTGCCCTTGTGTTTGGGGCATAAATATTCAGAATTGAGACTTCATCTTGGTGGATCTTTCCTGTGATGAGTATGTAATGCCCTTCTTGATCTCGTTTGATTGATTTTAGTTTGAAGTCTATTTTGCTGGATATCAGGATGGCTACACCAGCTTGTTTCTTAAGACCGTTTGATTGGAAAGTCTTTTCCCAGCCTTTTATTTTTAGGTAGTGTCTATCTTCGAATTTGAGATGTGTTTCTTGTATGCAGCAGAAAGATGGGTCCTGCTTTCGTATCCATTCTGTAAGCCTATGTCTTTTTATAGGTGAATTAAGTCCATTGATATTGAGGGAAATTAATGACCAGTGATTGTTCATTCCTGTTATTTTTTGGTGGTGATGTGTGGGTACTTCTATACGTTGGGGTTTACTGCTGTGGCTTTATCTGTTGCCTGTGTTTTCGAGGGTGTATCTGACTTCCTTAGGTTGGAATTTTCCTTCTAGTGCTTTCTGTAGGGCTGGGTTTGTGGATAAGTATTGTTTAAATCTGGCTTTGTCATGGAATGTCTTGTTCACTCCATCTATGGTGATTGAAAGTTTTGCTGGGTATATTAGTCTAGGCTGACATCCATGGTCTCTTAGTGTCTGCATTACATCTGTCCAGGTTCTTCTGGCTTTCAAAGTCTCCATTGAGAAATTGGGTGTTATTCTGATGGGTTTGCCTTTATATGTCACTTGGCCTTTTTCCTTTGCTGCTCTTAATATTCTTTCTTTATTCTGTACGTTTAGTTGTTTAACTATTATGTGGCGAGGGGACTTTTTTTGGGGGGTCTAGTCTGTTTGGTGTTCTATAAGCTTCTTGTATCTTCATAGGCATTTCCTTCTTTAAGTTGGGAAAGTTTTCTTCTATGATCTTGTTGAATATATTTTCTGTGCCCTTGAGTTGGTATTCTTCTCCTTCTTCGACCCCTATTATTCTTAGGTTTGGTCTTTTCATGGTGTCCCAAATTTCTTGGACATTTTGGTTCATGACTTTGTTGGCTTTAGTGTTTTCTTTGACTGATGAATGTATTTCTTCTACTGTATCTTCAACGCTAGAGATCCTCTCTTCCATCTCTTGCATTCTGTTGATTATACTTGCATCTGAAGTTCCCAATCGTTTTCTCAGATTTTCTATTTCCAGCATTCCCTCTGTTTGTGTCTTCTTCATTTTTTCTATTTCCCTTTTCAGGTCTTGGACTGTTTCCTTCATTTGTTTCATTGATTTTTCTTGATTTTCTCTCAGTATTTTATTGTTTTCTTCCAGGACTTTATTGATTTCTTCTAATTTGTTTGCCCTTTCCTCTAGTTGTTTACAGCGTTCTTCACATTTTTTTGTCTTTTCCTCTACGCAAGCCTCTAGCTTCTTCATGATGTCATTCATAAGGCTGTTTTCTTCTGCTTCTTCCAATTTCTGATGTTCAGGTCTAGGTGTTGGAGGAGGGCTAGGTCCTGGTGATGCTGTATTGCTATTCATTTTGTTGTATATGTTTCTGCCTTGACGTCTGCCCATCTCCTTGTGCTTCGTTACTGGCCTTATCCGCACACTTGGTTCAGCCAGACCAGTGTTCCAAAAGGGAAGTCCGGAGCAAGATGGGAGCTGGGGGCCGGCCTCTAAGTCTCAGGAAGAGGCTTGGGGCTCAGGTGGATGGGCGTGGGGGCAGGGCGTGGAGACTGCAGGGCCTGCCAGGGGTCTTGGAGAAGGGGATCCTTCCCGGTGGGGCTAGCAGGGAACCTGCCGGGTGGCCAGAACCTGGGGCCAAGTTGGGTAGGTCTTCCCTGGAGTGGCTGGTGCCCAGGGATGGGGTCTGGGGCAAGGAAGGGTACTCACCAGTTTTCCAAAAGGGAAGTCCGGAGCAAGATGGGAGCTGGGGGCCGGCCTCTAAGTCTCAGGAAGAGGCTTGGGGCTCAGGCGGATGGGCGTGGGGGCAGGGCGTGGAGACTGCAGGGTCTGCCAGGGGTCTTGGAGAAGGGGATCCTTCCCGGTGGGGCTAGCAGGGAACCTGCCCGGTGGCCAGAACCTGGGGCCAAGTTGGGCAGGTCTTCCCTGGAGTGGCTGGTGCCCAGGGATGGGGTCCGGGGCCTAGGACACTTTTATAGCAGATGAAATGTAATCATGAGCTCACAACACATGGAGCTAACTAGTCAACCCACATGCTTCATTCCTTATAAACCAGTGACTTGAAAACTTGGAATAGTTTGGTAGGTAGAGTTACAGTGCTTCTGGGGGGACACTCCAGTTTCTAATGGGTGCCCTCCCATGTGGTAGCTACAGAAGCAACTGTGCCATTCTTGCTCCTAGCTCCCAGTTGTTTACTCAGCTCTGCAGCTACACATTTTACTTGTGGTTGTTCAAGTCTTTCTTTTTCTCGTAGCCCTGTTGCCCTGCCGGGGATCAGTCTCATCAGTTTCGGGGGTCCGAAGGACGGGATACCTAGAAGGCATAGTAACGACTCAGAGACAGTGTTCGTGCCAGAAGACCGGTCACTTTGGGCTTCTGCAGTTGCTAAGCAGCTTCTGCTATAGCTTCTGCTACCACTTCTGCTTCTGCCTTGGTAAACTCAGTCTTTTATTTTCATGAGCAAGGGGAAACAGAAAGGAAAGGGTAAATCACCCAATATGGGGTGTTCTCATAATTCCAAAGGTTAGTCTTAGAAAATCAAATCACCAATATATTCTTCATCACCTTTGATTAAACACAGAAACTATCCCAGGCTTAACGCCAGAGCAAGCACAATCTATTTTTATTCTTTAATGATTAGATAATCTTCTGAGCATTTCACTCAGAGGCTAGCACCATGCAATTTCTCAAAAAAGGTAAAAATAAGAACAGTGGTTAATGTACCAGACAGTCATTTCCTTCTCACATAGCCTACTCTGACTTCAAGACCTCTGCAGCTGCCTAAGTTCCTCCTCAGCCCCCTGCAAACACCAAGACCTGTGACTGGTGGGCTACAATGACCTCAGACAAGAAATCCGCCCCTGCAAGTCAGCGACTTTGTCCTTCTTGTCCCAACAGTTCCAAGGAAGACCTGATCCAATTTTCAGAGCTTCCATGAAAGGAAGCTCACCTTTCCTGGCAGCTCTTTTCAATCTAGGAACCCAATAAAACTTGCGGCAATCACTCCAACCACTGCCACATTGTCTCCACTCTCCTTCAGGAGGAATCAAAATATCTGGATTAAAGTTGCCATCTCCCTTTCTTGGTGGAGGCCACCATTTTCCTCCTATTCTAGATTCCCACATTTCTCATTTGTAATCCCATCTATGTTACTCCATCCACAGTCTTCAGCCAATACCCGTTAGGGTCTCAAGTTTTACACAATGCCCTTAGAATAGCCTCAGAAACTGAATTATTCATCATGGCCAAATTGAGTCCAGGGCACACTGATACACAACATACCATGTGCTATATAGTTGACCACACATTTGGTACAATTTATCCAAGCATGAAAAGCTTCCCCATGCTGCAGGTTCTCTCCCATGACCTGCATAACTGCCTTGACCCTACCCTGGGTGATCATCTCTGTATAATTTCCTGTGAAATTTGTTTCATTCCCATCCCATTTCACAGAAAGTACCATTGGTCTAGGAACACAGAACATGAAGATCCCAAGAAGAAAAAGATTAGCATCATAAGAAGTAATTATATGGAGGAGAATGTGACATGTGCATGCCATAAAGCTTGACCTTGGGACACGTAGGCAATCCTGCCTTGGCCCTCTAGAGGCATGCAAAGCAGAAGATCTGGAGGGGAACTCACAGAGGGTTGGTGGTCCACAATTTTGGGTCCCTCATCTCCAGTTTCTGTGGGCAGCACGTCAGGCATCTTGTATGCCATCCCTGGCATTGCTCTTAGTATAAGTAGTCATCATTCTAGTCAACCCTGATTCTTTTTTTTTTTTGGTTTTTTGGAGACAGGGTTTCTCTGTGTAGCTTTGCTGGGATTAAAGGCGTGTGCCACTACCACCCGGCTCAACCCTGATTCTTTTATCATCTTTTATTTGTTCTCATAACCCTGCCCAAACTCTGAATATCTTTTCTTTCATAATTTTTCTTCCATTACCTGAATGTGATATATCTTATTTCCTGGACCTTGATTCATTCTCTATAACATCTGTGAAACAATGAAAAGACAGTAAAGTCACATTCATTTACAAAGGCAAATTACATAAATGCAAAACGTAAGAAAAGTCTGAATGAACACACACCACACAATGGTTATCCCAAGAAGAGTGGGTAGGGGTCTTGATTAAGGCTTATGATCAAAAGGCTTTGATTTGACTTATGATAATTCTGCACTTAAGATGAGAATGGATCCATGTACACTCAGTGTAATTAGAAGGTATTAAAAAAAACTAAAACATTGGTGAGTCATCTTTACTGCCATCTAATCAAATTGCTTGGTAGTTTAAGATCAGATTTGAGTGCTTGAACTTTCATTTCCACATATTTCCATTTAATAATTTTTTAAAGATTTATGTTTTGCTTACATGCATGCCTGCATGCCAGAAGAGGACACTAGATCTCATTATAGGTGGTCGTGAACCACCATGTGGTTGCTGAGAATTGAACTCATGACCTCTGGAAGAGCAGATGGTGCTCTTAACCTCTGAGCCATCTCTCCAGCCCCATTTAATAATGCTTTAAAAATTATTTCTTTTACATTCTGGACACAGTTTCCCCTCCCTCCACTTCTGCCAGTCCTTCTCACTCTGTCCCTCTGTTCTCATCTCCCAATCATCCATTACTCCTCCATTTCTTTTTTCTTTTTCTGTTAAAATTTTCATTTATTTTACATACCAACCACAGTTTTTCTTCCCTTCTCTCTTCCCGTTCCCTTCCCACCTCCCATCTACCCTGCCATCCACTCTTCTTCTGTTCAGAAAGGGTCAGGCTTCCCATGGAAGTCAACAATGCATGGCATATCAAGTTGTGACAGGACCAAGCTCTTCCTCCTGCATCAAAGCTGGGTGAGGCAACCTAACATGGGGAATAGGTTCAAAAAGCCAGCTCATACACCAGGGACAGGTCCTGATCCCATTGCTAGGGGCCTCACAAACAGACCAAGCTGCATAACTGTCACCCACATACAGAAGGCCTAGGTTGGTCCCATGCAGGTTCCCAAGCTGTCGGTCCAGAGTTTGTGAGCTCCCACTAGCTCAGGTCTGCTGTCTCTGTGGGTTTCTTGTCATGATCTTGACCCTTGTTGCTCACACAATCCCTTCCCTCTCTCTTCAATTGGACTCCCTTAGCTGGGACCAGTGCTTGGCTGTGGATCTCTGCATCTCCTTCCATCAGTTACTGGATGACGTCTCTCTGATGATAATTAGGCTAGTCACCAATCTCATTACATGAGGAGGCCAGTTCAGGCACCCTCTCCACTGCTGTGGGATGTTCTGTATGGCAAATGTGTTGCTGATTGGTCAATAAATAAATCACTGATTGGTCAGTGGCTAGGCAGGAAGTATAGGCGGGACAAGGAGGAGAATAAAGCTGAGAAGTGAAAGGCTGAGTCGAGAGACACTGCCAGCCGCCATGATGAGAAACAGCATGTGAAGATGCTGGTAAGCCACGAGCCATGCGGCAAGGTATAGATTAAGGGAAATGGATTAATTTAAGCTGTAAAAACAGTTAGCAAGAAGCCTGCCACGGCCATACAGCTTGTAAGCAATATAAGTCTCTGTGTTTACTTGGTCGGGTCTGAGAGGCTGTGGGACTGGCAGGTGACAGAGATTTGTCCTGACTGTGGGCCAGGCAGGGAAAACTCTAGCTACACTCCACTAATGCTATTCTCCTCCATTTCTGTTTAGGAAAGGGCAGGTCTTCCATGGATATCAATAAAACATGGCATATCAAGTTGCAGTAAGACTAAGCACCTCCCCTCGTATTAAGGCTGAGTAAGGTGACTCAGTATGAGAAGTAGGGTCTCAAAAGCCAGTAAAATAATTGGAGACAGACCCTGCTCCCACTGTTAGGAGTCCCACAAGAAGACTGAGGTACACAATTGTGACATATATGTAAAGAGCCTATGTCAGTCCCATGCAGGCTCCCTGATTGTCAGTTGAATCTCTGTGAGCTCCTATTAGGCCATGTTAGTTGATTCTGTGAGTTTTCTTGTGATGTCTATAATCTGTCTGACTCCTTCAATCCTTTCTCCCCCTCTTCTGCAGGATTCTCTGAACTCCACCTAATGGTTGACAGTGGGTCTGTGCATCTGTTTCTACAAGTTGCTAGATGAAGCCTCTCTGATGACTATTGGGCTAGCAGAGTATTGTTGGGTATCATTACATTGACATTTCCCCCCTTCTAGTCATGTTTGGTTCTGTCCTAGGTCTCTGGGTCATCTAGCCTGTGGGACCTTGACATAGAAATGATGAAAAAGGGGAGCCTTTCTGGTAGGGCAAGAAGGGAACCTGTCCAGTGGCCAGAACCTGGGGCCAAGGTGGGCAGGTTTCCCTGGAGTGGCTGGTGCCCAGGGATGGGGTCTAGGCTGAGCCCAGACACTTACCTCTGGTCCAGAAGGGAAGTACAGGGCAGGATGGGAGCTGGGGGCCGGTCTCTAAGTCTCAGGGAGTGGCTGGGGTCTCGGCGGATGGGCGTGGGGGCAGGGCATGGAGATTGCAGGGTCTGCCGGGGGTCTTGGAGAAGGGGAGCCTTCCCAGTAGGGCTAGAAGGGAACCTGCCCAGTGGCCAGAGCCTGGGGCAAAGTTGGGCAGGTCTTCCCCGGAGTGGCTGGTGCCCAGGGATGGGGTCTAGGCTGAGCCCGGACACTTACCTCTGGTCCAAAAGGGAAGTCCGGGGAAGGATGGGCACATACAAGTTTTATAGTGTTGATTTTCCTACTATTTTAATCTTAATGTACACAAAACTATTTTCTCTTCAATTTATATATTTATATATTTTATTAATTGAATTCACATAATTTTTTTGTTTCTCAGTGTATTTATTACCAAAAGGATGCAACATTGTTGAAGTTATTTTGTAAAGAAAAGGATTGGTGCACCTATGTGTTTGCATTCCTGTTTCTACAAGTATTTCAATTTTTAATTGTAATGTTTAGGAAAGCAACTATCAGAAAAACCTTTGAGTTTTTTTAAAATTTGTAATTTTTAATTTTTTTATTATTTTTTATATGAGATTTTCTAGTCATTTTACATATCAGCCACGGATTCCACTGTCCAGTACCAAGCTGCTTTTATTACTGTAGCTCTATAGTAGAGCTTGAACTCAAGAAATTAGACATCAAAATGCCCAACAGTCCAATTAAGAAATGGGCTATAGAACTAAACAGAGAATTCTCAACAGAGGAAACTCAAATGGCTGAAAGACATTTAAGAAATTGCTCAACATCCCTAATCATCAGGGAAATTCAAATCAAAATGACTCTGAGATACCACATTACACCTGTCAGAATGGCTAAGATCAAAAACACTGAAGACACCTTATGCTGGAGAGGATGTGGAGGAAGGGGAACTCTCCTGCACTGTTGGTGGGAATGCAAGCTTGTACAGCCATTTTGTGAATCAATATGGTCCTTTCTTAGAAAATTGGGAATCAATCTCCCCCAAGATCCAGCTATACCACTTTTAGGCATATACCCAAGGAATGCTCAATCATACCACAAGGGCACTTGCTCAGCTATGTTCATATCAGCATTGTTTGTAATAGCCAGAACCTGGAAACAACCTAGATGCCCTTCAACTGAAGAATGGATAAATAAAATGTGGTACATATACACAGTGGAGTACTACTCAGCAGAGAAAAACAATGACACCATGAGGTTTGCAGACAAATGGATGGATCTAGAAAAAATCATCCTGAGTGAGGTAACTCAGACTCAGAAAGACAAACATGATATGTACTCACTCATAGGAGGATACTAGATGTGGAACAAGGATGACTGGACTGCTACTCACATCACCAGGGAGGCTACCTGGAAAACAGGACCCCAAGAAAGACACGGGGATTGCCCAACGACGGAGAAATGGATGAGATCTACAGGAACAGCCTGGACTTGAGTTGGTGTAATGAAGGACAAGGGTCGAGGGAAAGAGAGCTTGGGGGAGCGGGAGATCCCAGCTGGATCAACAACAGAGAGGGAGAACAAGGAATAGGAGACCATGGTAAATGAAGACCACATGAGAATAGGAAGAAGCAAAGTGCTAGAGAGGCCCACAGAAATCCACAAAGATACCCCACAATAGACTGCTGGCAATGGTCGAGAGACAGCCCGAACTGACCTACTCTGGTGATGGGATGGCCAAACACCCTAATTGTCGTGCTAGAAACCCCACCCAACGACTGAGGGATCTGGATGCAGAGATCCATGGCTAGGCCCCCAGGTAGTGCTCCGGGAGTCTAATTAGCAAGAAAGAGGAGGGTTTATATGAGTGAGAATTGTTGAGACCAAGGTTGGATAAAGCACAGGGACAAATAGTCAAACGAATGGAAACGCATGAACTATGAACCAATGGCTGAGGGGTCACCAACTGGATCAGGCACTCTGAATGGGTGAGACAGTTGATTGGCTTGATCTGTTTGGGAGGCACCCAGGCAGTGGGACGGGGTCCTGTGCTCATTGCTTGAGTTGGTTGTTTGAAACCTGGGGCTTATGCAGGGTCACTTGGCTTGGTCTGGGAGGAGGGGACTGGACCTGCCTGGACTGAGTCTACCAGGTTGGTGGGGAGGCTTTGCCCTGGAAGAGGTGGGAATGGGGGGTGGGCTGGGGGGAAGGCGAGAGGGGCGGGAGCGGTGAGAAGAAGGGAATCCGTGGCTGATATGTAGAACCGAATTGTATTGTAAAATAAAAAAAAATACTAAAATACAAAAAAAGAAATGATGAAAAAAAGGTAGACTATTAATTCTACTTTAACCAAAAAAAAAGCAACCTGTTAATCTCAAAATACTTTACATTGGTATGGATATTGGTTTATTAATACAAATTTAAGGTCAATTTTGTTATACTATACTCTTGTTTAGGGTATTATATTTATGCATCTCATTTAAAAATGTAATATATAATTAAAAATACAACTTAATAGTTGTCTTAATAGTCAAACTTGCAGTCATGTTAATTAGGTTCTCTAGGTATACAGAGTTATATTTCAGATAGGTAATCTTCAAACACTTCAAAGACCTACAGAATATGGCATTTAAAATGTTTTAAGAACTTAGACTTTTCTGGACAGTAAGACATGTCTGCTCCTTGCAGCACCAATTACTTCAAAGAAGATGATGGGCATCGACAAAACTCCATATGGAGTTTGTTTCTTTATGTAAAAAGCTTGCCATGTGGGCAAAGTGTCCTTGCCTCAACTGCTGACAACATGCTGTCCAAGCTGGACAAGCAGAACACAAAAGAAAGTGACTACAGAACTTTTCCAAGACAAGGTAGGTCAATCCTTCAAAAATCCTGCTTCATAGATAAGTCTGTCAGATATGTTAGACCTCTAGGCTGAAGATGGATGCCTCACATTGCAGAGGAACCTTGGGTGATTGTCCAGGCAGCTTGAGGTCTCTGTCATTAGGTAACATTTCACCTTTCTGGGGTCTTTGATGGAGCTGAAGACTACATAGTTATAATTATAGTTTTCCTTAGTTATAATTGAAAATAAATTAGATACAAAACTTTAGATTCACCAAGATATGATAGATAATTAAGCATTTTCTCTAATTTTGCCAAATGCAGATGGATTAGATAGTGTTACTGTGATTCTCACCTAACTGTTTTTGTTGTATATAATCTTACTATGCTAAAGTTAAAACCTTTCTTTTTATTTAGACAAAATGGGGAAATGCTGTGGAATAATTCTCTTGTACACTGTCAAGATTTGTCATTCGAATTGGTTTAATAAAATGCTGATTGGCCTGTAATTAGGCACGAAGTGTAGGTGGGGTGACCAAACTAAGAATGCTGAGAAGAGGAAGGATGGAGGCAGGAGTTGCCAGCCAGATGCAGAGGAAGCAAGATGAGAATGCCTTATTGAGAAAGGTACCAAACCACGTGGCTAAACACAGATAAGAATTATATGGGTTAATTTAAGTGTAAGAGCTAGTTAGTTAGTACCAAACCTGAGCTACTGGCCGTGCATTTCTATGTAATATTAAGTCTCCTAGTCAATTATTTGGGAAGTGGCTGCCAGGTATTTGGGAGTTGCTGGCTGGACATAGGAACTTCAGCCTACAGGACCCGGTGCTCCAGGCAGTGTTAGCGGGTGAGTGGGGATGGGAACATGAGGGATCAAGTGCAGGGGAAAAGGGGTGAATACTGAGACTACCGGAGGAGAGAGCATTTCAGGGTCAGGTTAGAAACCTGGGTGCAAGGGATTCTTCCAAGAATCTACAAGGATGGCCTCAGCTAAGACTTCTAGGAATAATGGATACTAGACTGAACTGGCCATCTCCTGTGAGCAGGCAAGACTTCAGGGAGTGGGAAACCAACCCAGCCACATAACCTTTGACCAACAGTTTATCCTGCCTATGGGGTGTGCTGGGGTGTGGGTGGCCTAGAGATTTAGGGAGTGGCCAATCAATGACCCATCTAGCCTAAAACCCATGCCAGGAGAGTAAGCCCACCCCTGACACAGACTAAATTTAATCATTTTATGCTGTGGGATGGTCTGTATGTCAAATGTGTTGCTGATTGGTCAATAAATAAATCACTGATTGGACCGTGGCCAGGCAGGAAGTATAGGCGGGACAAGGAGGAGAATAGAGCTGGGAAGTGGAAGGCTGAGGCAGAGAGACACTGCCAGCCGCCATGATGATAAGCCGCATGTGAAGATGCCGGTAAGCAACGAGCCATGTGGCAAGGTATAGATTAATGGAAATGGATTAATTTAAGCTGTAAGAACAGTTAGCAAGAAGCCTGCCACGGCCATACAGTTTGTAACCAATATAAGTCTCTGTGTTTACTTGGTCGGGTCTGACGGCTGTGGGACTGGCAGGTGATAGAGATTTGTCCTGACTGTGGCCCAGGCAGGAAAACTCTAGCTACAATTTTAATATATTACATTGTCTTTCTTCCAGTTCAAATGAAACATGTGATGTCATTATTTGAATTTTCTGAGTTTCAGATATCTTAGGGGGTTAAGAACAATAATCCCTTTGCTGCACTATCAGAAGCTTGTATCATTAAGCATATTCTGTTGATTTTTGGAGGAATTTGAAAGGGGAATTATAGGTACTAGATGTGAATAAGTTTAGGGGAGGTTCTGGCAGAAGTCAGGTGCTTTTTGTCAGCTTTCCTGTTATTGGGAAGCGGTTTCAATCTCAAAGCAGTTAAGAATTCAGTTACTTTTTAACTGGAAATAAAGTATAGAGTTGCCAACTCTCATAATTGCATCCCATATTTAAATATGATAATTACAATATTCCATAAAGCTTATATACTATGGATTTAGTCTTTCATAGTTTCTAATGTTTGGAATAATGTTCAAACACATGACATACACACTAAATACCTCTCACACTACACAAGTCTCTTGAAGCCTTGATCTATTCATTTTTTCTTTAGTCTTGAAAATTTCACACATGTATAAAATGGGATATGATCATATGTACTCCCATCTTCCTTTCAACTCCTCTCATGCTCCTCAACATGTCTCCAAACAGTTTTTTTTGTTTTAAATAACCCACTAATTCCAGTTATTATTGCCCATTTGTATATGTGTGTGGGGTTCTCTACCGGATCTATTTATTTCTTGATGACAGAAGAGCCAAGTTACCTCTGAGGAAATATATCTCAAGTGTGAAAAATTTAAAACTGATTGGAATTCATCAGTAAACTATGTTGATGTTTCCAAGTGTTATCGAATAAAAGTAGAATAAATCTGTCAATCATCAGCCTGGCAGGCTGGAGGGACAACTTAGTAGTTCAGACTGAGTACTGCTCTCACAGAGAACCTGAGCTCAGTTCACATCAGGTGGCTTAAAACTGCCTTCACCTCCAGCTTCAAAGGATCAGATGCCTTCTTCTCGACTCCCAGGGGGGAATCAACACTCACATATGCCTGTGCATGCTTGCACACACACACACACACACACACACACACACACACACACACACACACATGAACACACACGAACACTCACAGACACATAAATCTTTTAAAGAAAAGCAATCAGTTCTATAAGTCCTCTATTATCTTTTCAAAAATTATATTTACTTTTATTTTATTTGTAGGATGTTTTGTAAATCTGTGTGTTTGTGCACCTCATGCACACAGGGCCGACAGAGGGCAGAAGAATGTGTCAGTTTCCCTAGAATTGGAGTAACAGATGATTGATTGTGAGTCACCATATGTGTAATGGAAATCAGACCCAGGTCTTCTGGAAGAGCATCAGTGCTCTTACTACCGAGCTATCTCTCTACCTCTATCTTATTTTATTTTCTGGAACAAGGCTGAAGGTGATTGTTGGGCAGTTCACTTCCGCCATTTTTACCATTTTTTTGTGTGTGTGGGGTCTGCATTTAGAAGCTTGTCGCAAGCTTCTTCATTAAGTGGGGCTACTTCTCCCTTGTCAGGGTCCAATTCTGGACAGTTAAAATTCTATTTGTAATTTTGCCAAGTGTTGTCTTGAGAAGAACTGTTAAAATGTCTTGGATAAGAGAAATCTGAGCTTGAGTTCACATTGAAATGGCCAGTTGAGCAAGCTATAGCAACAGCTCTGCTTAAAGACATTAAACTGGTAGACAGAAGTCAGAGAATGCATTTTAGAGGCTGGGAAATTTGCCTGATGCTTCTTTTGATTAGAAACCATTGAAGACTTTTGCAAAGTCAAAAGACTGACTCACTCTCTGTCATTCTTTCTCTCTCTGTCTCTCTGTCTCTTTCTCTCTGTCTCTGTCTCTGTCTCTGTCTCTGTCTCTCTCTCTCTCCCTCTCTGTGTATGGTGTTGTATATGTGTGTGAGTATGTAGTGAGTATACATGTGTTTATCTGCATGTGCAGGCCAGAAGTTGATATTGTGCATCTTTCTCAATTGCTCTACACATTTTTATTTTGAGACATGGTATTGTGCCTATCTTTTTACACAGATGCTGGGCATCTAAACTCAAGATTTCCTGCTTGCAGAACAAGTCCATTTAAATGAAGCCATTTTCTCAGTCCTCTTTAATCCTCCTTCTGGAAATGATCAATTCCTAGGAGTTTATGCAATGCATCTTACCTTTTTAATAATGGATATACTACATTTCATGCAAAATGGGACAGGTGATGGGAGGGTAGAAGAGAGGAGTGGGTGTGAAGAGAGATAACTGTCATTGGTAGAGTTTGAGAAAGTCATATTGAAACCTACTGTTTTATACCAGAGAAGAACACACCAATTATTTGTCCAAATGCCAAATGTTCATCCATGAAAACACACATACAAGTAACATTACATAACAACTAAAATAACATCTGGTCTGATAAATTTATGTATATTGGCACAATAGTGCTATGGATGTTATAGGGAATACCGAATCACATTTTGATTTGATTTAAATCCTGTTCCACCAGACAAAACTCACACCTGACACTCTTAACTAGGCCCAATCCCGTGGCTCAGTAGGTCATCAGACCCAGGGTAGAACTCATAATTACTATGTTGCTAAATGGATATCATATAAAACTATTCTCTAAATACTTATCTTGACTCCTATCAACAAAGCTTCTTTGTGTAATAGAAGATGCTTAATACAGAAACCCATAGCTGGTTAACATGCATAGAATAAGATATCATGGAGTGCTCAAACATAAATGGGACATCTGTATTACTCCCATCTTCCTCAAGCATCAGGTAAATCACAGAAATGGATGTGGAAAGGTTGTAAAAGACAAAGGTTGTGGTGGTGGACTGTTGCAAAACAGTGTTTTCTTGACGAGCTCACAGCAGTTGTGACTACATGCATTAGATCTAATGACAAGCCAGTCACAATTCAAATGTAGGTGGGGAGGGGTTCACAAAGTCTCATCTCTTGCTGGGAAGCTATTGGTACTTCATGGTTGTTGGGGGAGAGGGTGGTCAGTTTTTTTTTTTTTAAAGTGGTACAGCCATGGGTACATTGCTTATGCTCCAGTGGATAGCTATGCTCATGCACATACCTGCAACACTAATTGGACTCAGTGGTTAAGAACAAAGAATACAAGAATATGTGATATTGGGGATCCTGGAAGAGTTGGAAAGGAAGGACTTGGGGGTGGATTTGATAAAAATTCACTGTAAACATATATAAAATTCTCAAAGAATATATAAAAATAATAAAACAAACTACACTGAGTTCTTATTTTATTCTGTCAGAATGGCAGACATTAAGAAAAAGGCAGAAGGGTATGTTCAGGGTGGTATGACTAGGGCAACTGTGGCACAAAGCTTGTGGGAGTAACCAACCAATATCTGATTTGACTTAAGACCCACTCTGTAAGATGGAACCCATACCCAGTGGCCAAGAACTGGACTAAATATCCCAGAGATCTAGGGTAAAACCAAATAGTACTTGTTTAAACAACAACAACAACAACAACAACAACAACAACAACAACGTGATAAAAATGACTCTTAATGATTTCTGCTGTACTAATAGAGCATCGTCTTCCTCAGAAGCTTCCTCTGCAGCAGATGGGAACAAATACAGAGATCCATAGACATCATTCAGAGAGTGAGAGACCTTGAAACACTCAGCACTAAATGAGATGTCTCCATTAAATTCCTTTCCTTAGGGTTCAGGGAACCCTGTGGAAGAGGAAACACAAGGAGTGTAAAAGCCCAAGGGCATGGAAGACACAAAGAAAGCAAGACCCTCTAAATCAGCATAATCAAAGCTCATCTGAACTCACAGAGACTGAAGCAGCATGCATAGGGCTTGCATGAATCTGCACCAGGTCCTCTGCATATATATTATGGCTTCCAGTTTAGTGTTTCTATGGGATTCCTGAGTGTGTGAATAAGTGGGTCTCTGATTCTTGTGACTTCTCTCAGGCTCTTTTTCTTCTGTTGGCTTGTGTTGTCCAGTTCCAATGTGATAGCTTTTGTTTTAGCTTATATTTTATTTTGTTATATTTAAAAAAAAGAAAGAAAGAAAAAGGCAGATAAAATTCTAGCATGGAGAAGGGAAGGTGGGCATAAAGTCCCACCCCTAGCTAAGAGCTGTTGGCAATTGACAGCTGCTGGAAGGGGAGAGTTAATTGTAAGAGTGTTACTGATGGTGGGTTGACTACACTGTAGTGGAAAGCCACACATGCAACAGTGTATGAGCAACATCAACTGTGCTTACTAGGATCCAAAAGGACAAGACTACACACAGTTGTCCAGGTAAGAAATCAGAGGCTCATCTGGGAGGAGCTGGGGAGGGGATGAATATGATCAAAATACACTGAACAAAATTCTCAAAGCTAATAAAAACTAGAAAAAAAAGAAAATAAATATCCAGTTCTGATCAGGTACACTTATACCCTGCTGGAGGAAGGCATAAACTTGTCCAGACTCTATGGAAACTTTTTTTTTCTGAAAACACTGAAAAGAGATTAACTGTAAGACTCACCTTGAACACTCTTGTGTGTTTACTTGGAGACAGTACATTACAGAGATACTTCCACATTAGTGCTCGGTGAAGCACTGTTTACAGTAGTTAGGTCATAGAACAAACCTAGGTGTCCCACAAAAGAGAAATGGATAAGGGAAGTGTGGTATATACACACAATGGAATTTTTTCAGCCATAAAAAAGAACAAAGTCATGTCATTGGCAGTGAAATGGATACAATTGGAGATAATCATATTAAGTGAGTCGAGCCATGAAGACAAATATCTGTTTTTCCATATTTGTGGTTACTAGAGTTTATATGGCTTTGTAAAATCATGCATGTGCATATGACACCAAACTATCTAGGGAAATAAAGGAAAATAATGGGAGAGGGAGCAGTGAGAAAAGGGAGAGTGGGGGAACATGGGGGTGAATATGCTGAATATATAATACATACTTTATGAAGATTATACAAATATAATAGTAAAAAAGGAAAACAGCAACACACACAATGCTGAACACAACAGAATCCTTTCAATCAGTACGCTGTTATTTCTTCTTAGAATTAATCCTCACTTCCCTCACTCCTAGCTAAAAATTTCGTCTTTATTAAAGTGATGGTTCCTCCAGGATGTATGTCCAGAGCCTTATAAGTAGACTTACACATTCTCTCTTCCCTGTTTTTCTCCTTTGCACTGCTCATGCCCTTAAGAACACTGTTACCCAGAAAAGATTAAAATGCTGTGCTTGCATGTGTGTATTTCTTTGTGGGGCTTGAAGGTCCTTGGACTTGGAGAACAAGTGGAGTCATAAACTCCAGGTGTGGCTCTTTACTTTCAAGGAACTTACAACCCAGTAGGCTTTAACAAGATAACTTCTGGTATAATTCTGGAGATTGTAGAATTGTAGACAACTTTGTCATGCAAAAGAAAGCAAACTGTTTTTGGATTCTTCTGGATTACATGTGTTCATTGACCTATATAGTGAGTCACATGGCTTGGACTGTTTTTCCTTCCTCAAATACGCTGCTTCATTTTAAGTCTCCAGTGATGAAGTTCGAATTGACAGATAAAAATCACCAAAGATGATAGTCAAAGAACTGGCTGTTTTAGTTTTATTTCCTCTCCAGTGACCCATTAGAGTTTCATTTGTTATTTTCACCAAAACAACTGGATTCCAGCGGCAATTCCCTGGGTCACATGAGCAATGTTGGCAAATGTAGGCTTTCCAGCAGCACCTGGTCATTAGTCTCCATTCTCTTAATTAATGTTCCCTTTTATTCACTCAGCTTTTTCTAGAAACAGCAGCTGTGTATGCCAAAACTCAGTTGTTAGGGAATTCTCTGACTGAAAGATGCTGCCTCTTGGAAATAGGTAGGTGAAAGATGGAAATGGAACATGACAATGGAAAAATTGGACACACTCTCTCAATTCAATTTCAGGAAACCAGCCAGGTGGCAGATCTCCTCTCTCTCTCTCTCTCTCTCTCTCTCTCTCTCTCTCTCTCTCTCTCTCTCTCTCTCTAAGAAAGGCAAATAACAGACATTGAATTTTACCTTGTATCAAAAAAAATGTACCTTTGGTTTAAGGACAATCTGAAGTCTTTAGCATAGGTGAGGGTTTTTGAGGCTGAAGTATGATCTAGTAAAGGATTTGGTTATTAACCACTTCAAGAGTCAAAGTAGATACATAGCATGTAGAGGTTGGAGTCAGAACTACTGGTTTTGATTTGTTTCCATGCTCACAGGCAAGTTAACTAGAAATAATTGACAGATTGTAGTTCTCTGTGGCCTCTACTGAAGCAAAATCCAAGTGATAGACACATAAATTAGACGGAGAATAACTGTAGAGTTTTTTTTAAAAATCTCTCTTGCATATTTAATTCAGAATCATATAATTTACAAACATGAAGATTGCTAAAATAGTATTAAATGGGAAAATCAAGAATTTGCTATGAATTATGTTTATTTAGTTTTTATTTGTTTTATGTTTCCTTCTAATTTGAGTTATTACACATAAAATACATTTAGATCAGATCCAGTGAGGCAGGGGGTAGGGTGGGGGGTGGTGGCAACAAAATCCAAGGACACAGAGATCAACGTTATGAGAAATGTGAGGTAATGGGTAACAATTTGACTGCTTACTTCTGGAGACAGATAACCTAAAAAGGAAGGAAAACAGGCAAAGAACTGAGTAGCAGAATATTTGGTATCTGTGCATTTTTTGTTTGTGGAAAAACAGACCATTTGCGCAGGTTAAATGTTTGGCCTGATAGTTCTAAGAGCAGAGAAATATGCACTATCAAAATGACGGGGAACACAAATGGCCCCAAAAGATGAATATTGTATTACTAAATGGTGTATTTTTGTAAAAATTAGATGTATCCTTGGTGTGCACAGGGCCGGAAATTTGACTTCTCTGATTTTATAACTGAGGCAACCAATTCCTTTATCTTTTTTAAGTATGAACTTCAAATGGCTACAAATCTGTTCTAGGAGACTAAGTCTAGGCAAATCAACAGTATAAGATGATTTTTAGAAAGGAAATGTTAGAAAGTCATGGTTTCTAACTTTTATGTCCTTTAAGTAAGAGAATAAACAAAAGAAGACAAGATAATAATGGATGGATATTCTGGAGGACAAAAATGATCAAAATTTTCTTTTAGAATGAGCTCAGGTTACTCAGAATAAAAGATGTTCTGAGATCACTGAGTCCTCCAGGGGCCACTGGGTACAACTCTTCTCTTGGAGACTTGGAAGACACAGTCATGTCATTTCAATGTCTTCTGATACACTTGGTTCTTTTCTTTCCTTCCTTCTTTCCTTCTTTCTTTCTTTCCCTCTTTCCCTCTTTCCCTCTTTCCTTCCTTCCTTCCTTCCTTCCTTCCTTCCTTCCTTCCTTCCTTCCTTCCTTCCTTCCTTCCTTCCTTCCTTTTTAGGTCATCTGTCTCAAGTTTCTTCATTTAATTTTTTGTTTCTTTATTTAATTCTTCCTTTAGTTCTATTTTACTCATCTTTAGTTAGATAATCTTAGGCTTCATACGCTTTCCTAACATGGAAATTCCAGTAGACCAAACACTTTTTGCTCTTTCCAGAAAGTATTCAGGAAAGAATTTACACATATCCATTAAATACACATTAATTTTTACTGTCTAAAACCTTGGAGACATTACTATATTATTTTGGATGTATAGAAAAGTTTTTTTTGACATGCCAATTTTAATGTTTAGAAAGACAACCTTGTTTTTCTGTCAGTTTGCTATTGTTTTATAGTTTTGATTGTTTAGTTGATAATTTTACCCTTTGTTATAGACAAGCCTGCGTGATCCCGTTTAGCCATGGGGCTTTGAAGCATTCCGATAGTGTGCCTTTATAATGGCCTATGACAACTTAAAAGATCTTTGTTTCCATTGCCCCTTAGACCTCATCTCCACCACCCTCACTTCCCAAACATTTAGCCTCTTTTACCTTTGTATGGTTCTTTGGACATTGCAGTACAGTTCACACCTTAGGGTTTTTGCTTTTGCTGTTGTGTCTGCATGAAATATTATCTCCCCAAATAACTTAGATTTGTTCACTGTTCACTCATTTTTCTCATGTTTCTTCTCATTTGAATGATGAGCAAGAGCTGTCTCATGAGCCCTATTTTAGAATCACATTCCTAATACTGCCCTGGTACTCCTTTCTTAAATTTCCTACAAAATGACTGGTCTGTTAATTTGAATGTCTATTTTTAATTGTATACTTATATGTGTAAAAACATAAATTTAGGAGATTAAATACTTTAAAAATGCATTTTGCCTTTATCTCTACTTACTAGTATGTAAAATATTCCTTGGTATACAATGAATGAAATGGATTCATAGACATGAATTCTCTCAACCAAATCATTAATTCGCTCAAAAACCTTCCTTCTAAACTCAATCAGTGTGATTAAGACAGAGTATCAGATATCAAACGAGTGAATGTATGGGTGGGTCATGAGGAGGATGTGACAGATGAGGTGCTCTGTAATTTGAATATGAAAGAATGAGTGATATCCTAGAAATTACAATACAGAGAAAGATGATTTCTGGCTTGAGCAACAAAACCAGAGTCTCTTTTGTCATTAGCCAATGTCTACTCTGCATGTGTAGGTGAGATCAGTTATTCTGACTCCAGTGAGAGGGTGGTTAACGTTGAATGCACTAACTCAGCAAATCAACATCAGGTGCTCTTGCTTTTGTGTTTGATCAGGTGCGACATGTATACCAGTCGACTGGATTTCTTCCAGTTTCTTGTGTTAAAGATCTCTGCAGCAACTCTTTAGTAACACTTTGATTATCATTTGTAGCAAGAGTAGGAGTGGCCAACAGAATGCAACTCAATTCTCATGAAATTCTCAGGTAATATTTGCTATCCACAGTTAATACACCTTTTCATAGTGAGTATGAATACACTATTAATCTGAATATTCTGATTTTCCCCTTTAGGTAACAATAAAGTGAATCCCTGCATTGGGCCCATGATGAGAGCAAACCATTCTGCAGTGTCTGAATTTGTGCTGCTGGGGCTCTCAAATTCCTGGGAGATCCAGATTTTTCTTTTTTTCTTCTTCTGTCTCTTCTATGTGTCCAGTTTGACAGGAAATTTCATCATAGTTGTCACTGTCACCTCTGACCCCTACTTGCATTCACCCATGTATTTTCTACTGGCAAATCTCTCTGTTATTGATCTTATATTTTGTTCCATTGCAGCACCCAAAATGATTTGTGATCTTTTTAGAAAGCAGAAAGTCATCTCTTTTGGAGGCTGTATCAGTCAGATCTTTTTTAGTCATGCTGTCGGAGGCACTGAGATGGTGTTGCTCATAGCCATGGCCTTTGACAGGTATGTGGCCATATGCAAACCTCTCCACTATCTGACCATCATGAGCCCACGGATGTGCTTGTTAATATTAGTGGCTGCTTGGATCGTTGGCCTCATTCATTCATCAGCCCAGTTGGCCTTTGTTATAAATTTGCCCTTTTGTGGCCCTAACATATTAGACAGCTTTTACTGTGACATACCACGACTTCTCAAACTTGCATGCACAGACACTTACAAACTTGAGTTCATGGTCACTGCCAATAGTGGGTTCATTTCCTTGGTTGCATTCTTTTTACTCATCATCTCCTACGTCTTCCTCCTCATTACTGTCCAGAAGCACTCCTTAGGACGTCCATCCAAGGCCCTTTCTACTCTGTTGGCTCATATTACTGTCGTAGTTTTGTTTTTTGGCCCATTGATTTTTTTCTATGTGTGGCCTGCTCCTTCCACCCATGTGGATAAATTTCTAGCTATATTTGATGCAGTTTTGACTCCTTTTCTAAATCCAGTTATCTATACATTCAGGAACAGAGAAATGAAGACAGCCATCAGGAAAGGGTTTTATCAACTCCTGGGCTTTAGAAAGTCAATACAGATGGCTTGGCTGAGACATAAAATTCCCAAGTGAGAAGTAGAAGCTCAGTCCTCTTAAAAGGCTTTGTGATAGAAATCCTTTGAGTACATTCAGACATTCACCACCTCTCCTGTGAGTCTCTGTTGTTTCCATTGTATAATGGGTGACTCATTGAAGAGAAAGAAGGTGTTTCTATAAAACATATAGAAATCAAATATTTTATTAACTCCTCATAATTCTCAAATAAATGTGCCAATAATTGCTTTTACATGTGTTTATGACAAATGTAGTTTTAGTTGTAATAATAACTGTACAAGTTTCAAGATGTTCTGCCATTGGCGTGTTTCTTTTTTTAATGCAAAGATATTAAGTCTAAAAATGGAACAGGTAGACAATTTGGCTAGTAAAAATAAAGTGCTGAAAAATCTAAAACTATTCATTTTTAATCACTTATTTTATTTCTTTTGTAATTTTATTATTAAAATTTCATATATATGTACTGTATTTATATCATTTCCCCATCCCTTTATTCCCCACAATGCTTCAAATATCCCCCCTCCCTATCAAATTCATAGCCTTTTTTCTTTTCTTTCTTTTTTAAAAATTTTATAACTTGATTTAATTTTACATATCAGCCACAGATTCCCCTGTCCTTCCTCCTCCCACCCCCCACTCCTCCCAGCCCACCCCCCCATTCCCATCTCCTCCAGGGCAAGGACTCCCCTGGAAATTCAGTTCAACCTGGTAGATTCAGTCCAGACAGGTCCAGTGCCCTCCTCCCAGGTTGAGCCAAGTGTCCCTGTATAGGCCCCAGGTTCCAAATAGCCAACTCATGCACTGAGGACAGGTCCCGGTCCCACTGCCTGGATGCCTCCCAAACAGATCAAGCTAATCAACTGTCTCACTTATCCAAGGGGCCTGATCCAGTTGGGGGCTCCTCAGCTATTGGTTCATAGTTCATGTGTTTCCATTCATTTGGCTATTTGTCCCTGTGCTTTATCCAACCTTGGTCTCAACAATTCTCGCTCATACAAACCCTCCTCTTTCTCGCTAATTGGACTCCCAGAGCTCTACCCGGGGCCTAGCCATGGATCTCTGCATCCAGTTCCCTCAGTCATTGGATGAGGTTTCTAGCATGACACTTAGGGTGTTTGGCCATCCTATCACCAGAGTAGGTCAGTTCGGGCTGTCTCTTGACCATTGCCAGTAGTCTATTGTGGACATATCTTTGTGGATTTCTAAGGACCTCTCTAGCACTTTGCTTCTTCCTATTCCCATGAGGTCTTCATTTATTATGGTCTCTTATTCCTTGTTCTCCCTCTCTGTTCTTGATCCAGCTGGGATGTCCCGCTCCCCTAAGTTCTTCCTCAACCCTTGCCCTTCATTACCCCCTCCCCGTCACGTCCAGTTTGCTCATGTAGATCTCATCCATTTCTTTATCATTGGGTGATCCCTGTGTCTTTCTTAGGGTCCTGTTTTCTAGGTAGCCTTCTTGGAGTTGTGAGTAGCAGTCTAGTCATCTTTGTTTTACATCTAGTATCCTCCTATGAGTGAGTACATACCATGTTTGTCTTTCTGAGTCTGAGTTACCTCACTCAGGATGATTTTTTCTAGATCCATCCATTTGTCTGCAAACCTCATGATGTCATTGTTTTTCTCTGCTGAGTAGTATTCTATTGTGTATATGTACCACATTTTATTTATCCATTTTTCAGTTGAAGGGCATCTAGGTTGTTTCCAGGTTCTGGCTATTACAAACAATGCTGACATGAACATAGCTGAGCATGTGCCCTTGTGGTATGATTGAACATTCCTTGGGTATATGCCCAAGAGTGGTATAGCTGGGTCTTGGGGGAGATTGATTCCCAATTTTCTAAGAAAGTGCCATATTGATTCACAAAGTGGCTGTACAAGCTTGCATTCCCACCAACAGTGGAGGAGAGTTCCCCTTGCTCCACATCCTCTCCAGCATAAGCTGTCTTCAGTGTTTTTGATCTAAGCCATTCTGACGGGTGTAAGGTGGTATCTCAGAGTCATTTTGATTTGCATTTCCCTGATGATTAGGGATGTTGAGCAATTCCTTAAATGTCTTTCAGCCATTTGAGCTTCCTCTGTTGAGAATTCTCTGTTTAGCTCTATAGCCCATTTCTTAATTGGACTGTTGGGCATTTTGATGTCTAATTTCTTGAGTTCCTTATATATTCTGGATATCAGGCCTCTGTCAGATGTGGGGTTGGTGAAGACTTTTTCCCATTCTGTAGGCTGTCGCTTTGTCTTGTTGACCATGTCCTTTCCTCTACAAAAGCTTCTCAGTTTCAAGAGGTCCCATTGATTGATTGTTTCTCTCAGTGTCTGTGCTACTGGTGCTCTATTTAGGAAGTGATCTCCTATGCCAATGCGTTCAAGACTACTTCCTACTTTCTCTTCTATCAGCTTCAGAGTAACTGGATTTATGTTGAGGTCTTTGATCTACTTGGACTTAAGTTTTGTGCATGGTGACAGATATGGATATATTTGTAGCCTTCTACATGTTGATATCCAGTTATGCCAGTACCATTTGTTGAAGATGCTTTCTTTTTTCCATTGTACAGTTTTGGCTTCTTTGTCAAAAATTGTATGTTCATAGGTGTGTAGATTAATGTCAGGGTCTTCAGTTCGATTCTATTGGTCCATATGTCAGTTTTTATGCCAGTACCAAACGGTTTTTACTACTGCAGCTCTATAGCAGAGCTTCAAGTCAGGGATCGTGATGCCTCCAGAGGTTGTTTTATTGTACAGGATTTTTTTGGTTATCCTGGGTATTTTGTTTTTCCATATGAAGTTGAGTATTATTCTTTCTAGGTCTGTGAAGAATTGTGTTGGTATTTTGATGGGGATTGCATTGAATCTGTAGATTGCTTTTGGTAATATTGCCATTTTTACTATGTTAATCCTGCCTATCCATAGCATCAGAGATCTTTCCATTTTCTGACATCTTCCTCAATTTCTTTTTTTCAGGGACTTAAATTTCTTGTCATATAGGTCCTACACTTGCTTAGTTAGAGTTACCCCAAGATATTTTATATCATTTGTGGCTATTGTAAAGGGTAATGTATCTCTGATTTCCTTCTCAGCCTGTTTGTCAATTGTATATAGGAGGGCTACTGATTTTTTTGAGTTGATCTTGTATCCTGCTATGTTGCTGAAGGTGCTTATAAGCTGTATCAGTTCCTTGGTTGAATTTTTGGGATCACTCATTTATACTATCATGTCATCTGCAAGTAGGGAAAGCTTGACTTCTTCCTTTCCAATTTGTATCCCCTTGATCTCCTTATGTTGTCTTATTGCTCTGGCTAGAACTTCAAGTACTATATTGAATAAGTATGGGGAGAGTGGACAGCCTTGCCTCGTTCCTGTTTTAGTGGAATTGCTTTGAGTTTCTCTTCATTTAATTTGATGTTGGCTATTGGCTTGCTGTAAATTGCCTTTATTATGTTTAGGTATGTTCCCTGTATTCCTGATCGCTCCAGGACCTTTATCATGAAGGGGTGTTGGATTTTGTCAAATGCCTTTTCTGCATCTAGTGAGATGATCATGTGGTTTTTTCTTTCAGTTTGTTTATATGGTGTATTACATTGACGGACTTTCGTATGTTGAACCACCTTGCATCCCTGGAATGAAGCCTACTTGATCATGGTGGATAATTGTTTAGATGTGTTCTTGGAGTCTGTTTGCCAGTATTTTATTGAGTATTATTGCATCAATGTTCATGAGGGAGATTGGCCTGTAGTTCTCTTTCTTTGTTGTATCCTTGTTTGGTTTAGGAATCAGGGTAATTGTAGCCTCATAGAAGGAGTTTGGTAATGTTCCTTCTGCTTCTATTGTGTGCAACAATTTAAAGAGTATTGGTATTAACTCTTCTTTGAAGATCTGGTAGAGTTCTGCACTGAAACCATATGGTCCTGGGCTTTTTTTTTGGTTGGGAGACTTTTAATGACTGTTTCTATTTCCTTAGGGGTTATTGGACTATTTAAACAGTTTATCTGGTCTTGATTTAACTTAGGTATGTGGTACCTATCCAGACAGTTATCCATTTCTTTTAGATTTTCCAGTTTTGTGGAGTAGAGGTTTTTGAAGTATGATCTGATGATTCTCTGGATTTCCTCATTGTTGTTATGTCCCCCTTTTCATTTATGATTTTGTTAATTTGGGTACTCTCTCTCTGTCTTTTGATTAGTTTGGATAAGGGCTTGTCTCTCTTGTTGATTTTCTCAAAGAACCAACTCTTTGTTTCATTAATTTTTTTTTTTTTTTTTGGTTTTTCGAGACAGGGTTTCTCTGTGTAGCTTTGCGCCTTTCCTGGTACTCGTTTTGGAGACCAGGCTGGCCTCGAACTCACAGAGATCCGCCTGGCTCTGCCTCCCGAGTGCTGGGATTAAAGGCGTGCGCCACCACCGCCCGGCTGTTTCATTAGTTTTTTGTATTGTTCTCTTTGTTTCTATTTTATTGATTTCAGCCCTCAATTTGATTATTTCCTGGTGTCTATTCTTCCTGGGTGACTTTACTTCTTGTTCTAGGGCTTTCAGGTGTGCTGTTAAGTCACTAATGTGAGATTTTCCAACTTCTTTATGTGGGCATTTAGTGCTATGAATTTCCTTCTTAGCACTGTTTTCGTAGTGTCCCATAAGTTTGTATATGTGTTATATTCATTTTCATTGATCTCTAAGAAGTCTTTAATTTCTTTCTTTATTTCTTCCTTAACCCATTGGTGATTCAGTTGAGCATTATTCAGTTTCCATGAGATTGTAGGCTTTCTGTAGTTTTTGTTGTTGTTGTTGAAATCTAACTTTAAGCCATGGTGGTCTGATAGAATGCAGGAGGTTATTCCAATTGTTTTGTATCTGTTGAGATTTGCTTTGTGGCCAAGTATGTGGTCAATTTTAGAGAAGGTTCCATGGGGTGCTGAGAAGAAGGTATATTCTTTTTTGTTAGGATGGAATGTTCTGTAGATATCGATAAAGTCCATTTGAGTCATAACATCAGTTAAGTCCTTTATTTCTCTGTTAAGTTTTGATTTGGGATATCTGTCCAGTGGTGAAAGTGGGGTGTTGAGGTCTCCCACTATTAATGTGTGGGGTTTTATATGTGATTTAAACTTTAGTAATATTACTTTTATATATGTGGGTGCCCTTGTGTTTGGGGTGTAAATGTTCAGAATTGAAACTTCATCTTGGTGGATCTTTCCTGTGATTAGTATGTAATACCCTTCTTGACCTCTTTTGATTGGTTTTAGTTTGAAGTCTATTTTGCTGGATATCAGGATGGCTACACCCGCTTGTTTCTTAAGACCGTTTGATTGGAAAGTCTTTTCCCAGCCTTTTATTCTTAGGTAGTGTGTATCTTTGAATTTGAGGTGTGTTTCTTGTATGCAGCAGAAAGATGGGTCCTGCTTTCATATCCATTCTGTTAGCCTGTGTCTTTTTATAGGTGAATTAAGTCAATTAATATTAAGGGATATTAATGACCAGTGATTGTTCATTCCTTTTATTTTTGTTTTTGGTGGTAGTGTGTGTGTACTTCTCTTCTTTGGTGTTTACTGCTCTGGTGTTATCTGTTGCCTGTGTTTTTGAGGGTGTATCTGACTTCCTTAGGTTGGAATTTTCCTTCTAGTGCTTTCTGTAGGGCTGGGTTTGTGGATCAGTATTGTTTAAATCTGGCTTTGTCTTGGAATATCTTGTTCACTCCGTCTATGATGATTGAAAATTTTTCTGGGTTATTAGTCTAGGCTGGCATCCATGGTCTCTTAGTGTCTGCATTTCATCTGTCCAGGTCCTTCTGGCTTTCAAATTCTCCATTGAGAAATTGTGTTATTCTAATGGTTTGCCTTTATAAGTCACTTGGCTTTTTTCCTTTGCTGCTCTTAATATTCTTTCTTTATTCTGTACGTTTAGTTGTTTAATTTTTTTTTTTTTTTTTCCGAGACAGGGTTTCTCTGTGTAGCTTTGCGCCTTTCCTGGAACTCACTTGGTAGTCCAGGCTGGCCTCGAACTCACAGAGATCCGCCTGGCTCTGCCTCCCGAGTGCTGGGATTAAAGGCGTGCGCCACCACCGCCCGGCTAGTTGTTTAATTTTTATGTGGTGAGGGGACTTTTTTTGGGGGTCTAGTCTGTTTGGTGTTCTATAGGCTTCTTGTACCTTCATAGGCATTTCCTCTTTAAGTCGGGAAAGTTTTCTTCTATGATCTTGTTGAATATATTTTCTGTGCCTTTGAGTTGGTATTCTTCTCCTTCCTCTATCCCGATTATTCATGGGTTTGGTCTTTTCATGGTGTCCCAAATTTCCTGGACATTTTGGGTCATGACTTTGTTGGCTTTAGTGTTTTCTTTGACTGATGATTCTATTTCTTCTACTGTATCTTCAACACCAGAGATCTTCTCTTCCATCTCTTGCATTCTGTTGGTTATACTTGCATCTGTAGTTCCTGTTCGTTTACTCAGATTTTTCTATTTCCAGCATTCCCTCTGTTTGTGTCTTCTTCATTTTTTCTATTTCCCTTTTCAGGTCTTGGACTGTTTCCCTCACGAGTTTCATTGCTTTTTCATGGTTTTCTTTCAGGGATTTATTGTTTTCTTCTGCTTTATTTGTTTTTCCTCTGTTTTTTTTTTTATAGCATTCTTCCCATTTTTTGTTTGTCTTTTTTTTTAATACAAGTCTTTTATTGTCCCAAAAGACACCCCAAATCGTACTTAAGTGAAGAATCTTGTTTCTGGAGCAGGGTAACTGAGGTCTTACTCATCAGCCTGCTGTACTGTTTCCTTTTCAGACACATAGATACCATCCAAAAACTTTCTGATATCCTTGTTTTTAACTGTTGTGGCTTGCTGAATCAGAGCCGCTAAATTTGAATCAAGTTCAATATCGTTTGTCTTTTCCTCAATTTCATTTTTGATTTCTTCTTTAAAAGTCTCTAGCATCTTCATGATGTTATTCTTAAGGTTGCTTTCTTCTGCTTCTTCCATTTTGTTATGCTCAGGTCTTGCTGTTAGAGAGGGCTAGGTTCTGGTGATGCTGCATTGCTCTTTATTTTGTTGTATGTACTTCTGCCTTTACATCTGCCCATTTCCTAGTGGATTCGTTCTTGGTCTTATCAGTGCTCTTGGTCCAGACAGAGCTGTGGTTTGGATGGGAGCTGGGGGCTGGTCTCCAATTCTCAGGATGTGGGGGAGGGGTCTCAGATGGATGAGTGTGGGGGCACAGCTTGTAGATTTCATGGTCTGTCGGGGGGGTGTCTAGGAGAAGGGGAACCTTCCCACTGGGGCCCACATGATGGCCAGAACCTGGGGCTAAGTTGGGCAGGTCTTTCCCGGAATGGCTGGTGCCCAGGGATGGGACCTAGGGGCAGGCCTCTCTGGGTATGACCCCAGGCACTCACCTATGGTCCAGATGGGAGCCGGGGGCTGGTCTCCAATTCTCAGGAAGTGTGGGGGGGTCTCAGACTGATGGTGTGGGGGCAGGGAGTGTAGACTGCAGGGTCTGCACGCGCGGCGCGCGGGGGGGGGGGTGGTCTTGGAGAAGGGGAACCTTCCTGGCCCTCCCCTTCCCCACGCCCGATTGCCAGAAACTGGGACCAAGTTGGGAGCTCCTGGCCAGATGGGAGCTGAGGGCTGGTCTCTGAGTCTCAGGAAGTGGCGGGGGCTCAGGCGGATGGGTGTGGGGCAGGGCGTGTAGATTGCAGGGTCTCCCAGGGGGCGGGGTGGGGGTCTAGGAGAAGGGGAACCTTCCCTCTGGGGCCCGTCTGATGCCAGAACCTGGGACTAAGTTCGGCAGGTCTTCCCCAGAATGGCTGGTGCCCAGGGATGGGACCTAGGGGCAGGCCTCTCCGCCTTTTTTCTTTATTATTGTTACACACATGTACATGAATAAATCTGTACATATATTCCTGCTGAGTCTATTTATTATTTCTCATTTGTATATGATTTTAGGGTGACCAATTAGTATTGAATAACCAGGTAGGGTCCTCATTCCTACGGAAAACTGATTCTTTCTCAGCAGTCAATAATTACCTGTAGTTCTTTATTTCAGGATGAAGACTTGTAAGATTTTCCCCATCCACTTTGGCATGTCAACTTGTGTTGTCATTATTCACATCCTGTTTAGGCTACAAAATTTAGGAGACATTATATAGCAGAGACTCCCTGGTCCTGTGGCTCTTACAATCATTCTGACCCCACTTTATTGATGGTCCCTCAGCCTTAGGTATAGGGGTCATGCTGTAGATGTCTCAACAGGGATGTGCACCCCATGGCCTTTTGTTCTCTGCATTTTGGCCAGTTGTGGCTTTCTCTAATGAGTTCAATCTGCTAAAAAACAGAAGTTTTTTTGATGAGGGGTGAGAGCTACACTTGTCTGTGGGTTTAAGGATACATATTAAGAGTGCAGTTAGAGATTATTTTGATTTGTGAAAGGGGAAGTAGCATCTTCTCCTCTAGGGTCCATGACCTTATTAGCCACAGGTAGTTGCTAGGTTTATAGTAGCAGGCATGAGTTCCCACCTATTGAGTGGAACTTAAGTCCAATTGGAAAGCTGTTGTTTACCACAAAGATATAAGCACCACTATTGCACCTTTGGGGATACCTGGCTATGCTGGTGTTCTTCTGGTTCATAGGTATCATAGATACCTACAAGTGTGGGCAGGACTATTGGTTACTTTTCCCTTGTAGCAACTTTCATAGTACCTTCTGGTACTATGAAAGCTAGCCCCTGGGAAGGCGGCTTCTAGGTCAGATCCAGCTTAATTCCTCCAAGTCTTGTGTTGTAGTATACAATAAGAATTTATTCTGTGATGCAACCAAAGGTACCAGAATTGCTTATATTGTTTAAGAGTTACTTGGATTCCCCTGACCAACAACTCAAAAGGAGGTTTCTCATGCCTGATGTTGGAGAACTTGTTAGATAGTCTATGGCTTTTCATGGAGGGGCCATTACTACTTCAAGTATTATAAATTCACTTGATCTCTCTCTCTCTCTCTCTCTCTCTCTCTCTCTCTCTCTCTCTCTCTCTCTCTGTGCATGTGTACATTATAGGTAATTTTAGATAAACAAAATCATATGATTCTCTGTAGCTTTTTAAAAACATCCTTAGTGTTACTCAGTCCTTTTCCTTCTGTTCTCCCCAGTTAAAAAACCCTGTTTCCCTCCATTTTCTGTTCATAGCACCTGTATCCTGTTAATACCATTTCTAGAGATTCTACACAATGATTTACTTATTGCTAGTTTGAATTGCACATTAATTTTTCTCCAGTTCTGCTTGGTTGTCTTAGCCTTAAGATGTTTTATTACTTACACTTCATATGTCACAGATCTTGATTTTTATATTCTTGCATATGTTGAAGAGTATTTTCTACCTTATTATTCATCAAATAGAACAGATGTTAGCAGATGTTCTGCAAAAGGCTAGATTGTAATTATGTTTGTCTTTGTGAGTTCCAAAGTTTCTTTTATTACCTTTTTAAAAAGTAATTTTATTGAGATAAAGTATTTTTATAACCTATTGGTTACAATGAAAAGATATAAACCATTTCAAGTATATAGTCAATGATATTTTTGGTAACTGATCAAGTTGCATAAACCATTATCATCAATCAATTTTAGGATATTCCCCTTATGCCTGTAAGATCTCAGGATCATTTACTATTAATTCATACTTGCTTTTTCTCCTCACCACAGGGAATATTTTACTCCAAAATTGTTGAGAATATAATTTTTAAAAACTTTTTTGAAATTTTTTATTGAAATTTTTTCCATACATTATAATCTGATTATCTTTCACCTCACCCAACCCATTTAGCTTTCCCCCTACCTCCTCACCCACCCACTCCATGCTTTCTTTCTTTCTATTTTTTAAAAAAAGCAAACAAACAAGAATGGCAAAAATGGAAAAAAAAGAGAGAAGCACAAGAAACACACACACACACACCAAAACATAAAAACACAAAATTGGAAACCGTAATATACAAGCAAAAGACCACTAAGAAAAAATGCCAAAGAAATATGAGACAAAAAATACACAAAAATACCATTGAGTTCATTTTGTGTTGACCACCTACTGCTGGACATGGGGCCTTCCTTTAAGTGTGGTTAGTATACCCAGTGAGACTCCATTGGAATAAAATAAATTTTCATTTGCAAACAGATGTCATTTGGAGATAGATTTTTGGTTAGGGTTGGGAACATGTGTCTACTTACCCTTCAGCACTGGGACCTCATCTGGCTATAACTTTCTAACATTTTGCTAAAGTCTCTGTGAGTTCATTAGCATATAATTCCTATTGTATCTGGAAGACAGTTTCTTTGGTGGCATCTATCCTCCCTGGCTCTTACAATCTTCCTGTCCTCTCTTTTGCATAGATACCTGAATCCTGAGGGGTTGGACTTGATTAAAAACATTCCATTTAGGACTGTTTCAAAGTCTTGCACTCTCTGCACATTGTCCAGTTGTGGGTCTCTGTGTTAGTTCCCATTTAACTAAGAGGAAGCTTCTCTGATGATGGTTCAGCAAGACTCTTACCTATGAATATAGCAGAATGTCTTTAGCAGTCATTTTATTGCTGTGTTCCTTTAGCAGAACAATAGTATTTGGTTTTCCCCTCTGCCCATGGCCTGTCTAGTGTTAGGTTTCTCAGCTAGCAGAGCAGTGTCAGGCATGGATTTTATCTCATGGAGTAGGCCTTAAATCTAGAGAGAGTGGTTGGTTACTCCCACAACACTTGTGCCACAGGTCCACCAACATATTATGCAGACAGGTCACCTTTGTAGATTGAAGTGTTTGTAGCTGGGTTGGTGGTTACCTTTGTCTGTAACCAGAAGTTTTCCTGTGTCCCATTTGGTCCTGCAGCCACTCAGTCCCATGTGAACACATAGAGGCTTATATTAATTACAAATTCTATGGTCTATGGCTCAGACTTCTTACTAGCTACTTCTTATATCTTAACCTGTTCATATTAACCTATGTTTTGCCACGTGGCTTCATGGAATTACCTGTTCTCTCACATTCTACTTCTCCTGGCAGAGTCTTACAGCATCTGCTCTGACCTCACTTTTCTTTTCTCTCTATCCCTCTTGGATTTCCCACCTGGCTCCATTTTGGCCTGCCATAGGCCAATGCAGCTTTATTTATTAACTGATGGGAGCAACACATATTTGCAGCATACAGAAAGACATCCCTGGGATCTAGAGAGATGGCTCAGTGGTTGGGAGCATGGACTGCTCTTCCAGAGGTCCTGAGTTCAATTCCCAGCAACCACGTGGTAGCTCACAACCACTTGTAACGAGATCTGATGCCCTCTTCTGGCCTGCAGGGACACATGTAGGCAGAATACTGTATACATAATAAATAAAAAAATAAATAAATAAATAAATAAATAAATAAATAAAGAAAGAAAGAAAGAAAGAAAGAAAGAAAGAAAGAAAGACATCCCTCAGCATTTCTCTTTTTGGTAGTGTGCAGAGTACCTCCCAGTACCATGAATACTATTCAGTAGGGCTGAAGGCTCTAGTTAGGCACCAGCTTTACTTCTTTGTGTTCAGTAAGATATGTAAGGGTTGCCTTCAGCAACAGGATCTTACCTTCAGTGTGTGGAGACTATCTAATAGCCTTGTTAATAGCGTGAGATATTTGGGTGTTTTCATGAGGCCCCTTTAGTCAATGACCCAACTAGATATAACCCATTCTTGGTATTGGATGTTTCACTTGGTGGTGGTAGATTTCGAGTTGGGGCATTGTTTCCCTTATTATTTGGTAACTCTGTTTAGATTTCTTTAATAAATGTGTATATATTTAAAAAGTTTCTGCAGTACTAGGTTTCCATGTGACACCTAAAATAGCCCTTAGTGATAGTTGTCCCTCCCAGATTTCCTCCCTTAACTCCCTCTTTCTTACTGGTCTTTTTCCAGTCTCCCCCACATCTCTCCATAGCTATATATTCTATTTCCCTTACTTGGGAGGTCCTCTCCTTCCTCCTACTCCTTTCTTCTGTGGTTATGCGCATAATAGCATGCTTGTCAAAGTCTTAAAAGCTAACATCCACATATAGAAAAGTATATACAGTCCTGTCTTTTGGGGACTGGGTCACCTCACTCAGGATGATTTTTTTTTTAGATCCATCAATTTTCCTGTGAATTCCATGATTTTGCTTTATTAACAATAATTTTTTAATTTTGTAAATGTACCACACTTTCATTATCTATTCATTTGTTGATGCACATCTAGGCTGTTTCCAGTTTCTGGCTATTATGAGTACAGCAGCAATGAATATGGTTGAGTAAGTGTTTCTGTATTAGAATGTAGCTTCTTTTGGGTTTTGAGGTAGATCTACTCCCAGATTCCTGAGGAATTGCCATCGATTTCCATGGTGGCTATACAAGTTTGCACTCCCACTAGTAAAGAATAAGTGAGCATATCTTCACTGGCATGAACTGTCATTTGTTTTATTGATCTTGGCTATTCTGGATGGTGTAAAGTGAAATGTCAAAAAAGTTTGATTTGCATTTCCCTAATGACTAGGGATACTGAACATTTCTTTTAAGTGTTTTTCAGTCATTTGTGTTTCATCTATTGGGAACTCTCTGTTTCATCCTGTACCCCATTTTAAATTGGATTATTTGCTTTCTTGATTTCATTTTAAAAATTCTTTATATATTAACCCTCTATAATATGTGTAGTTCATAAAATTTTTCATTATCCTGTAGCCTGCCACTTTGTTTGAATGGAGGTGTCTTGCATGCAGAAGATTTTCATTTTCACGAAGTTCCATTTATTAACTATTGATCTTAATGCCTGTGCTATCAGTTTCCTGATCAGAAAGTCTTTTCCTGTGCCAATGAGTTTAGGACTGTTCCCCACTTTTCCTCCTCTCAGATTTGGGGTATCTAATCTTATGTTGAAGTACTTAATCCAAATGGAGTTGAGGTTTATGCAGGATGATAAATACACATCTATTTGCATTATTCAACATGACACCCCCAAGTTTGACCAGCATCATTTGTTGAAGATACTGTCTTTTTTTTTTCAGTGTGTTTCTGGCTTCATTATAAAAACCAAATGTCTATAGTTGTGTGGATGCATGCTTGGGTTTTCAACTTGATTCCATTAGTTAGCATGTCTGTTTTTATCAATACCATACTTTAGAAAGTTATTACTATAGCATGTTGTAGTACAACTTGAGATTGGTGATGGTGATATTCTAACAGTTCTTTTATTATTTATGAGTGTTTTAAGTATCATGTGTTTTTTTTGAGTGTGTGTTTATACATGAAGCTGAAAATTGTCTTTTCAATTTATGTGAAGAATTGTGTTAGAATTTTGATGAGGACTGTGTTGAACCTATAGATTGTGTTTGGTAGTCATTTCAACCATGTTATTCCCACCAATCCATGAGCATAGTAAATCTTTCCATTTTCTGATGTCTTCTTCAATTTCTTTCTTTAACGTCTTAACATTTTCATTATAAAAGCCTTTCATTTGCTTGGTTAGAGTTACCCCTAGTTATTATTAAACGTATTATTTTCCTGATTTCTTTCTCAGTCCATTTGTAATTTGCATATAAGAAAGCTACTGATTTTTTTTTAAAGTTAATCTTGTATCCTGATACTTCACTGGAAGGTTTTTTTTTTTCTTTTTTTTCTTTTTTTAATCAATTGTAGATGTTTCCTGGTGGGTTTTTAAAGGTCACTGTTTTATACAATCTTATCATTTGCAAATAAATAAACATTTTCTTCTTTTCCTATTTGTACCCCCTTGATCTTTTTAGGCTGTGTCATTGTGCTAGCTAGGGTGTCAAGTTCTCTACTGAGTGGGTATTGGGAAAGTGGACAACCTTGTCTAATTCCTGATTTTAGTGAAAATGCTTTGATCATCTTTCCATTTACATTCAAGTTGGATGTGGGTATAACACAAATTACTAAGTGGTCCTATTAATAAAAATCCCAGAGCCAGATATTGGAGTGAAAGCTGAAAAATCAGAGAGAAAGAGAACAAGCCACAACCAACCTCACCTCACCAACTCCTCACCTGATCCTGTTTCCATGAATCCTCAGACTAAAAATGAGTCCTCACCCTTGAGTGTATCTGTTGACCTGATGCTTAGTCCCTGTCTCCTCATGCCTTATATATCATTCTCCACCCAGCCATGTCATTTCCCGGAATTAATGGCATGTGTGCTTCCTAAGCAAAGGCATGGGATCTCCAGTGCTGGGATTAAAGGCGTGTGCCACGACTGCCTGATTTTGTTCCCAGTGTGGCCTTGAACTCACAGAGATAGGATTAAGTTGTGTGTGCCACCACTGTCTGGCCTCCATGTCTAATCTAGTGGCTGGCTCTTTCCTCTAATCCCAGATAAATTTATTAGGGCACACAATATATCACCACATGTGGGCTTGCTGCAAAATTCACTTATTATGTTGAGGTAAGTCCATTGTTTTCCTAATCTTTCCAAGACTTTATCATGAAGGCATTTTGAATTTTGCCAAAGGCCTTTCTGCATCTAATGAGATGATAGTGTGGTTTTTGTTCTTCAGTCTGTTTGTATGATGGATTATGTTGGTCAACTTACATTTGTTGAACCATTCTCACATCTATGGGATTAAGCCTACTTGATCACGGTGGATGATCATTTTGATGTGTTTTTGGACTTAGTTTGAAAGTATTTTATTGGAAAAATTTGCATTTATGTTCATAAGGGAAATTTGCTGTGGAATGTTCTGTATGTTGTGAATGTGTTGCTTTGATTGATTGATAAATAAAACTCTGATTGGTCAATAGCCAGGCAGGAAGTATAGGTGGGATAAGCAGATAAAGAGAATTCTGGGAAGAGGAAGGCTGAGTCAGTAGATGCCAGACTGACGTCCAGGGAACAGCATGTAATGGCACACAGGTAAAGCCACAGAACATGTGGTGACATATAGATGAACAGAAATGGGCTGAGTTTAAGTGTAAAAGCTAGTCAGTAGTAAGCCTGAATTAATGACTGAGCAGTTTTAATTAATATAAGCCTCTGTGTGTTTACTTGGGTCTGAGCAGCTGAGAACTGGGTGGGACACAAAAAACTTTCAGCTACTGAAATTGGTTCATAATTCTCTTTCTTTGTTGAGTCTTTATGTGGCTTAGGTATCAGGGTAATTGTAGCCTCATAAAACAATTGGCAAATGTTCCTTTTATGGTTCTATTTTGTGGAATAATTTGAAGAATATTAGCATTAGCTTTTTTGGAAAGTCTGGTAGAATTCTGTGCTCAATCCATCTAGTCCTAGGTTTGTTTGGTTGGGAGACTTTTAATTTTTGCTTCTATTTCATTATATATTATAGCTCTGTTTAAACTGCTTATCTGATCTTGATTTAACTTTTTTAGATGGTTTACATAAAGGAATGTTTCCATTTATTTTAGATTTTTCAATTTGGTAGAGTACAGATTTTTAAAGTATGTCCTTATCACCAACCTAGCCATAAAACCTTTGACTTACAATCTGTTCTGCCTGCAAAATATGCTGGGGCAATGATGCGAAAGAATATGTGGGAGTAGTCAATCAATTTCTGATTTGACTTAAGACTTACTCCATGAGTTGGATCCCATTCCTGACATAATCAGATACTAGACATCCCAGAGACCTAGGTTAAAACCACATACTACTGGACAATAAGAAAAAGTAACAATAAAATGACTCCTAATATTCTTCTATACTCATAGATCAGTGCCTTATTTGGCCATCATCAGAGAGGTTTCTTCCTGTAATAGATGACAACAGGTGTAGAGACTCACAGCCAGACATTGTGCTGAGAGAGAGAGAGAGAGAGAGAGAGAGAGAGAGAGAGAGAGAGAGAGAGAGAGTCTATATTGGAGGTCTTCATCAAATCCCTTCCCTCAGAGGACACCAATAGAACAAGGCCCTCTGTATCAACTAAGCAAGGTCCATATGAACTCACAGAGACTGAAGCAGCAGGCACAGAGCCTACATGGGTCTGCACCAGGTCTTCTGTGTGTATATTATGGCTTTCAGTTTAGTGTTTTCATGAGACTCTTGAGTGTGTAAATGAGTGGGTCTTTGATTCTTGCACCTTCTATTGGGGTACTTTTTCTTTTATTAGTTTACTTTGTCCAACTTGGATGTAATTGTTTTTGTTTTATCTCATTATATTTTATTTTGTTATGTTTTGTCATTGTCTCTTAGATGTAGTGGGTAACATTTCAAGTTTTGATCTGGAAGTTCCAGCCCCCATTGAGGCTTCGGTAACTATCATGCCTACAAGGCGGGGCCAAGAGAGGGCCCTGAAGACCCGAGATCCGGATGTGCTGCCCTCTCTTGTTTCTGGACCCTGGACGCTGGAAGTAGATTGAGCAGAGTTCTCCAGAGAACACCGCTGGACTGTGCTGCATCTTTCCCAGAACTGTTACTTATCCCTTCATTTGTAAGTTACGCCACTAAATAAATCTCCCTTTTAACTATGTGGAGTGGCCTTAATAATTTCACCAATACTTAGAAGCCTGTTCTTTTTTAATGAGAGACAGAAAGGGAGTGGATCTGGACAGGCATGGGGGAGGTGCGGACAAACTTGGAGGAGTAAAAGGAGAGGAAACTATAATCAGGATATATTATATGAGAAAAGAATCTATTTTCAGTAAAAGAAAACAGAGGAAAAAGCAAATAAAGAATGTCCTTATGATTCTCTGGCTTTCCTTGGTGTCTGTTGCTATGTCATCCTTTTTGTTTCTAATTTTATTAATTTGAATCTTCGTCCTTATGATTCTCTGGCTTTCCTTGGTGTCTGTTGCTATGTCATCCTTTTTGTTTCTAATTTTATTAATTTGAATCTTCTTTCCCTATCTTTTAGTTAATTTTGATAAAGGTTTATCAATATTACTGATTTTCTCAAAGTATCAACTCTTCATTTTATTCATTCTTGTATTTTTGTTGTTGTTTCTATTTTGTTGATTTTAGCCTGAGTTTTTTAGGGGCATATTATTTCTTCTTTTTGTTATACAGCTTTCAGATTTACTGTCAAGATACTAATGTGAGATCTTGCCAATTTGTTCCCCTTCTATTGAAAATAGATTGTTTTCTTATACAATATATCCTGATTACAGTTTCCTCTTCCTCTGCTCCTCCCAGTTCTTCCCCACCTCCTCTCCCATCCAGGTGCACTCCCTTTCTGTCTCTCACTAGAAAAGAACAGGCTTCTAAGAGATATCTGCAAAACATAACATAAATAAAATATGTAAGAAAAAAATCACATCGAAGTTGGAAAAAGCAGACCAACATGAGGAAAAGAGCCCTAAAGAAGGCACGAGAATCAGGGACTTACTTGTTTACACACTCAGGAGCAACCCCCAAACAGTAAACTCCAAGCCATAATATATATGTAGATGATCTGGTGCAGATCTGTGTAGGACTGTGATTGCTGCTTCAGTCTCTCTGAGTTCATATGGGCTTTGCTCACTTGATTAAGGGGGCCTCATTCTCCTGGTGTCCTCCATCCCCTCTGGCTCTTACACTCCTTCTGCCTCCTCTTCCATGTGGTTCCCTGAGCTCTGAGGGTAGGGAGACATCCCATTTAGAGCTGAGTGTTCCAAGGTCTCTCTGTCTCTCTGTCTCTGTCTCTATCTCTGTCTCTGTCTGTCTGTCTCTCTCTCTCCTATCTCTCTCAGCTTCTGGCTCTGGGCTTTTGTATTTGCTCCCATCTGCTGAAGGAGAAAGCTTCTCTTATGATGGCTGAATAAGGCACTGTTTTATAAGTATAGCAGAATATCATTAGGAGCCATTTTATCACCACTCCCCTCCCCCACCAAAGGCCATTAGTATTTGGTTTTAACCTTAGTCTTTGGGCTCTCTAGTCTCTAATTCTTGGTCAACCAAGCATTGTTGGGTTTGGATTCCACCTTGTGAAGTGGGTCTTAAGTCAAATCAGATATTAGTTGGTTACTTCCACAAGCTTTGTGTTGCCCTTGCCCTAGCATATTTTTCTGGCAGGCCAGCATTATAGATAACAGGTTTTGTGGTTTGGTTGGTGCATGTTTCTTTTTTGATAGCCTGTAGAGTACCTTCCCATATCAAAGACACTAGAACATAGGTGTGAAGGTTTGATGTATGTATCACCTCTACCTTTTCATGTTCAATGAGTTGTCTGGGTGTTGGCTTTAGCAATGGGACCTAGCTGTCATTTTGTTCAGAGCAACCTATTATCTTGGCAACAACCTGAGTTGTTTGAGGATTTCTATGGGACCTCTTTGGTCAATAATTTAATTAGATGTAACACAGTCCCAGTACTAGAAGCCTTGTTTGATGATAAGAGATGGCCAGTTGAGATTCCATCTCTCTCCTTATTTAGAGATTTCATTAGGACTATCTTCATTTATTTTCAGAAGTTTCCACTGTAATACCTCTCAAATGCCCCTCAATTCTAATTGTCTCCCTGTATTCCTTCTCTGAACCCCATCTCCAATATCCCTCCCACTTTATCCTCTGCATTTTTTTAAATGCAGGCACTTAGTGCTCTTAACTTGCCTCTTAGAACCATTTTCAATATTTCCCATAGGTTTGGGTATGCTGTTTATGGGTGATGGTGCTCTGTATGCTGTGAATGTGTTTCTCTGATTGATTGATAAAAAAAATGCTGATTAACCAGTAGCCAGTCAGGAAGTATAAGTGGAATAAGCAAACAAGGAGAATTCTGGGAAGAGGAAGGCTGAGTCAGGAGATGCCAGCCCACCATCCAGGGAACAGCATGTAATGGCACACAGGTAAAGCCATGGAACATGTGGCAACATATAGATTAACAGAAAAAGTTTGAGTTTAGATGTGAGAGCTAGTCAGTAGTAAGCCTGAGCTAATGGCTAAGCAGTTTTAATTAATATAAGCCTCTGTGTATTTACTTGGGTCTGAGCAGCTGCAGACTGAGCAGGACACAGGAAAACATTTAGTTACATGTTGTGTTTTCATTTTCATTCAATTCTAATAAAGTTTTTAATTTCCTTCTTAACTTCTATATTGAACTATTTTTTACTCAGTAGTAAGTAGTTTAGATCCCAGGAGTTTGAATACTTTCTTTTGTTCTTGATATCCAGCTTTAATCTATGGTGGTCAGATAATAGGCAGGATGTTTTTTTCCCCCAATTTTATTGTATCTGTTGAGTCTTGCTTTGTGTCCAAATATGTAGTCAATTTTGGAGAAAGTTCTATGAGCCTCTGAGAAGAAGGTGTATTCATTTGTGTTTGGAGGAAATGTTCTGTAAATATGTTAGGTTCATTTGATTTATGAAGTCATTTAGCTCCAGCACGTCTTTGTTTAGTTTCTGTCTGGATGGCCTGTCCATTGGTGAGAGTGGGGTATTGAATTCCACTATTACCATTGTGTGAAGGTCAATATGTGTCTTTAGCTGTAGTAGTGTTTCTTTCACAAACACAGGTGTACTTGTATTTGGTGCATAAATGTTTAGCATTACAATGTTATTGGTGATTTCCTTTGATGAAAATGTAGTGTCCCTCTCTGTCTTCTGATAAGTTTTGATTTGAAATCTATTTTGTCACATATTAAAATGGCTACACCTACTTGCTTCTTGAGTCCATTTGTTTGGAATTTCTTTTTCCATACTTTTAACCTGAGATGATCTCTATCGTTGATGGTGAGGCATGTTTCCAGGATATAACAGAAGGATGGATACTGTTTTCTAATATATCTAATCTGTTAGTCTATGTCTTTTTATTGGGTAATTGGGAACATTAAAGCTGAGGGTTATCAATGATAAGTGTTTGTTGATTCCTTATAATTTGTTGATATGGTATTGGTTCCTTCCCTTTTGATTTACTGGTCTAGGGTTACTTATTCCTTGTGTTTTCTAGGTTGTGGTTGACCTCTAATGGTTGAAGTTTTCTTTAGAGCCTTCTGTAGAGCTGGGTTTGTAACTAGATACTGCTTAAAATTTGGTTTTTGATTGTGGAATGTTTTGCTTTCTGCATCTATTGAGATTGAAATATTTACTTTGTATAGTAGTCTGGGCTGGCACCTTTCAGATCTCTTAGAGTTTGTACAACATATCTCCCAGCCTTTCTGGCTTTTGGCATCTCCATTGAGAAGTCAGATGTTATTCTAATGTGTCTACTTTTATATGTACTTGGCTTTTTACTCTTGATGTCTTTAAATACTCTTTCTTTGTTCTGTATGTCTTATGTTTTGATTATTATATGCCAAGGGTACAGTTCAGTGTATTTGGTTTTCTGTATGCTTCTAATATCTTGAATAGCATGTTTTTATTTAGGTTAGACCAATTTTCTTCCATGATTTTGTTGAAAATACTTTTATTCAACTTTGACCTGGTTTTCTTCTCTTTTCTCAATTCCTATTATTCATAGAATAAGCCTAATCACATCTTTCTTGGATGCTTTGTTCATGGATTTTTTTTTATATTTAACATTTTCTTTGATTTAGCTATCAGTTTCTTGTATCCTGTCTTCAATTCCTGAGATTCTGTCTTCCATCTCTTGTACTCTGTTGATGAGGCTTACCTCTGGGGATTTATTTGACTTCATAAATTTTTCATTTCCAGTTTTATTTCAGTTTGGGTTTTCTTTATTGATTCTATTTCCACTTTTATGTCTTGAACTATTTTTATCATTTAATTTTACTTTATTTGTATATTCACAGACTTTATTGATGAATTTGTTTATATTCCTTTAAAGATCCATGAACATATTTATAATAGCTATTTTGAAGTCCTTGTCTTGTCTATATGTCATTTCTCAGGGCTTACTGTAGTAGAATTTCTAAGTTCTAGTGAAAACATATTGTCTTGTATGTTAATTATTGTGGTTTTTGCGCTGGTGTCTAGGCATCTGGGTTTAGAATTACAGGTATCTATATCTGTTCTTGTCTTTGTTGTGTGTGTGGGTATTCCATTCCTTGATTCTGTTGCTCTCTCTGGATCTTAGGTAAGTATAGTGGCTGTGTGTTACCATGTAGTGAGTACTTCTGAGTCCCTTACAGGTGTGGCCAAAGTTCATAGAACATCATGAAAGTGAAAGGAGGAAGAATATAAGAACTGGAGAATGGGAAGGAATTCTGGGGACTTGACATAGCTACTGCATTAATGAATTCTGTAGTTGGAAGGTTTCTCAGGTCCCACCAGGCCCCCACAGTCCTGTGGCCTGCTTATAAAATAATCACTCAAAAGCTTTCATTAATTATAACTGCTTAGCCATTAGCTAAGGCTTATTACTGACTAGCTCTTACATTTAAATTAATCCATAATTCTTATCTATGTTTAGCCATGTGGCTTGGTATCTTTTCTCAGTTCTGCCTTGTCATTTCGCTTCCTCTGTGTCTGGTTGGCAACTCCTGACTCAGCCTTCCTTTTCCCAGAATTCTCCTTGTCTGCTTATCCTGCCTATACTTCCTGCCTGGCTACTGGCCAATGAGCCTTTTATTTATCAACCAATCAGAGCAACACACATTCACAGCATAGAGAAGGACATTCTACAGCAGAACTCAAAGTTTGTGATTACCTGCCCCAAATATACATAAGATCAAGCCAGTAAAAATTCTAGTCTGGATGGAGGCGGTGCACACAACTCTCTACCTTTAACAAGGGAATTATGGGTAGTTGATAGCTGCCAGGGAAGGGAGAAATACTCTTCTTTGAGACTGTGACCACTGATAGTTTGTCCATGCTCCACTGCATCATCTCATACATTAAGTAGATTCCTTGGTGAACTGAAAAAAGAAAAGAACATAAAGTTGGGAGAGGCATGTGTTGAAGTGACCCTTGGAGGATCTGAAACTTGAAATGTGGTTGGATACATCACATTGTAGATATATTTGAACATCTCAAAGAATAAAAAAGGAAAAATACCAACAGATGAAGTAATATTCAAAAAATTTCTAAATAGCAAAATGTCTCCTCATAGGGGATTTACAAATCTATTTCCTCCTATTAACAGTTTCACTACTTGGCTTCCATGGGAAAATACAAATATTCCTGTGGGATAATTCTCCAGACCATGTTATTTCAGTCTCTCAGGCAATCCCAGATCTCCGCAGCACTACTTAGTCACTTCCTTCTAGAGTTACAGTTAGCTTCCATACCAACAAATGTAGGGCTATTTTTGTCTGCAATAATCCTGTGGAGGGCCTGGTTGATATTTTGGGATGGATGACATCTCAATCTGTAATGATATTGTTCTTTTTGTTCCTTTAGCACAAACGGTAGGCAAAGGGGGAATAGTAACAATATCAGAGGATAGAAGTTTCTATGTTTTAAGGATGGAGATAGTATTGGTTGCATGATGAAGATTTTCTGTTTTTTTCTGTTCGTGTATTCACTTCTATTTCTGTGAAATTGGGATGTCTACCTTTTTTTGTCCTTAGAGTTTATGCACCATATTGATGAGTAGATCATCTTCCTTGCACACTGGTCTCATTAATTCATCTCTCAAAAGTCCATGTTAACTCTCTTGAACTTAAGTCTAAGCCCAGGCAACCCTATTCAACTGTCTATAATAATTTTGTCTTCCAGTGTTTTAAATAATTCTATGCTTGCTTCAAGCTACACTCTCATCATTATCACACAGTGTCTTGAATTGGACGGTCATTTCTGATATGCATCACCCTCTTGAAAGGTTTTCTCAAGTTTTATCTTTAAATATTTTCTTCTGTTAAAGTGTTGTTCAATACCACATTTTTGAAATTCTGTTCTCTGATCATCCAGGTGCAGGTGTCTCCTTGTGCTTTACTTGGACATTATAGAGTCTATGGTGCTTCTGTAACATTTACCATACTATTCCTATTTCCATAAATGTTAATAGAAACTGTTTTTAAGCACTTAATAAAGAGTACATTCTCAGTAAATATACTTTAATAATAAAATAATTTAATAAAACTATGCATTGGAATAAGAATCAAAAGAACTCAGTTTACATTTGCCTTGACTTGCCCTCTGCATCCATTATTGATTATTAGATTTGCATAAATTGTGTATATGCTTTCCATTTGTATGTGGCTATGTCTAAGATATAGTAATTGATGGATAGATATGATATATCTATGTTGTTTATATTTCTCAAAAAACTCTGTCAATACTTTACCATGCTTAAAGAGCAAGTGAAGAGTAATTTGAAAGTCTGGGGAGATTTAAAAATCGATGCCACTCATCACGCTACTGTAATATAAAACTACCCAAAATTTTCTCTTGTTAGAGGTATTAAAGAAGAGGGGTAGAAAATTATGAGGGATGTCTGGATGGTCAAATTTTGCATATAATAAGTGAATATGTCTGTTTTATTATTACAGGGTCTCCTGTTCACTACAACCAGGCTTTTCAAATAAACATGACAATTATATTTACAGGTGATTCACATATCTATTACCTCTCAAGGAGTGATTTTTCCCAACATAATATCTTTTATTAATTATTTGGAAATTTCATGCAATGCACTGTGATCACACTGGCTTCCTATTCCTCCCTGATCCACTCTCCTACCTTTGTGCCCTCCCCCACTCCAATAAAAAGAAAAAAGAAAGGATAGAAAAGAAAAAGAAAAGAAAAAAAAAACACCAAGTCTAATTTGTGTTGCCCACATACTCATTGGAGCATGGTCAAACTCCCAGTGGCCAGCCCCTTGAAGAAAACAGTCCTTTACTACCCTCTCACTAGAAGCTATCAACTGTGAAGAGCTACACTTCAGTATGAAAAGAACAATTTTTATACCTATCATCATGTTGGTAATTAGACAAATGTGAGTACTGAAAATCTAGGTACTGGAAAGAGTGACGCTTTTCTTCCCTAATCTCAGAGCCAGGAGCAGTTCCAGATCATTTGACTGGAAGTTGGAATCAGATCTTCCTATTTACTTATGACACACTCATTGTTGTTTGAATCCTGGCTTTCCCCTTTGTGTTCCCTCCTCCCTCTCTCTCATTATCACTTTCCATACTTTTATGATTCTGTTTTCCTTCCATTTTTTAACCTTCTTCCTCATTACTTTCTACCTCTCAGCATATCTACATAAAAAATTTTTCTCCTATGCCCATACAAGATATATTTTGTTTTGTATAGAACCAGATGCTTCTGAGTAGATTACTAGTTGTAATTAGTACCAATTTTGAGATGAGAAAAATTTCTGTATACGGGATCTGCTGAAGATATGGAGGAAAGAGGAGGCGATGTTATTAACACTATTTTACTCTAGAAATATTTACTGACTTTCATGTCCATTGTGAACTGGGAGTGACAGAAATGAATAATGTAGAATATCAGAGTAAAGAATTTACATATTGTAGACCAAAGTGCTTTTTATTTTATTATTTATCACTCATATTCTGCCATAGGCCACCTTCTCCCTAAATTCATTGTATTTTATAAATAACATAAATCCCTTACTTCATGCTTATTTTTATACACGTAAAAATATAATTTCCTTTACTCTCTGTATATCATATTTTGTTTATTGCTTTATGTTACAGCTATTAATTGTATAATTTATGCTTTTCTAACTGTTTTTTTTAGACAAAAAATTCCTGACTGTTATGAGATGGTATGGTTAAGAAAAGCATTGTGAATTTTCATTGATATTTTGTTAGCATTTATTAATCTTACAAAATGTTTCATTATGAAATTTCTATTTATTCTCATAAAGTATGTTGACTATATTTACCCATTCTACTACTCTTTATTAGGACCTTCCTACACTCCTTGTTATATTATTCTTCTACACACTTAATTAATCCCTTTTTTAGCTCCATGTCTTATATATATATATATATAATAGCTCATATATATATAATAGAAACTTCAGTATCTATCCTTGTATGTCTGTTTTTTTTTTACTCAGAATGAGAGCCAGGTTTATCAGTTTTCCTGAAGCCAATATAATTCTCCTTTATTCCTGAGTAGAAGCCAATTCTGTATACTTAACACATCCTATTTATCCATTATTTATTGATGGGCGCCTAAGTCAATTTCGTACCTTGGTTATTGTGACTAATGGCACAATACCCATGACCATTCTAGTTTCTCTGTATCTTGGTGATATTTTCCTCTGTGGATTCATAACCAGAATATACAGGAGCCTAGTTTTAACTTTGTGAGGAGCTTGCATACTTATTTGCATAGTATCTGGACTTTTTTTTTTTAGTAGTGACTAAGGGTTCCTTTCCTCATGCATTTCAATCAGCATCTTTTTGTTGGTTTTCCCCATGACAGCTATTTTAATTGTGGTGAGATGAAATTTCAAAATAGTTTTGGGAAGATTAAAAATGTGGAGGTAGAAAAGACATTCCGATAACAAATATTCCTTTAATTTTTTTTTTTTTTTACCACTGTGGGTTTTTTCAAATGAACACTAAAGTAATGAATAAAAATGATGCATGGAAGTAAGAAATAGTGTTATTTATTTTTAGAGTTTATTAATCATAGTTCTTATTTAAATTAATTGCTAATATCGTGCAAAACATTTCAGTGCACATAACAGAAAAATTGGGCCAATATGTGAATTGTTAGTTTTAATTCTTAAATTACATTTTAAATTTTGATTTTGATTCTTCTTTCTTAGGGAATATTCTACAGGATATGCAGTTTATAGATCAAGAATCCAGAGTCATTGGTTCTGGTTCCTAGTCCTGATAATAGTGTGAATATGAGCAATTCAGTTTATAATTTTGAGTCTCAGAATTTTTCAATTGACTAATGGTAAAGCCAGAGTGAACTAGTTCTAGGTGTCTACCAGGCGGTTATATTTTTCCCACGCAAAGCCTTGATTTCTTTTTATCCGTATACTGTGGCGAGCCTTCTCATCAGTGCATCAGTCAGTCATTCATCTATATGTTTCCTTCTTATCACGCTCTTCATTTTGTCTGTTCTTACCCACAGGGCAGCACATGAAATCCCTTCTCCAAGCATGGGCTCTCACATTTCTGAGAATTAAAACACAAAACATGTGGTTTTAAAGACTGTGGACTGTGGGTTCAGGAGGTGAGAGCAAAGCTGTGTGACTTAACTGACTATACAAAGAGTTGGCTGAGAGGCCTCAAGTCAAAATTGGGATCAAGACATGATGAGAGCTGCTGGGATGCTTGAGGCAAAGAGGTAAATTAAGATGGTGTCATCACTTTCTCAAGCTGTGTCAACAGTTGGAGGGTGTCAGAAAACCCTATTCTCCATAGCAGTGTCTTCTAAGGCAATAAACTTTGTAGAGCTCAACCCCACTAGGAATAAATTATGAGAGCGATCAGACACACACGTGAACTAACTTTCACTACCATCATTTTTTCTCTCCTCAAGTTCATTCACTCTCAAAAATTAAAACTTGCCAGTCCTTCAGTATCAGCTTTAGGTATGTATGATCAAAGCTAAGAAAAAAAATCTCTGGTGCTTTCCTAAATTACTTAATAGTTTGACTTTTTTTAAAAAAAATAAAAAATGAGTTAAAAACTTGAAGCTTTGAACAGACAACATGCCTGTATCCTGTCAGACAATGTAAAGACAATGTTATAGAATACCAGACCAGGAAGTAATAGAGAAAAGTTTGAATACTTTAAAGGGAGATATTACTGAGCAGAAAAAAAAAGAATGGGTGGGTAAACTTAGGGAAATGTTGAATAAAGCTTAATATTTCCTCTTTTACAAGTACTAGCTACTAACGTTAAGAAATGTGTACAAACTGAATGGTTTTTCAGATGTATTTTTCATCCAAGGTAGCCACATAGGCATATACATTAACAGAAAATAGTGTAAAATCTTAAATATTTGTGTATTTCTTAGGTCTAGGGAAAAACCTTGCAGGATGAGGCACAGGCTCCAGAATAATCCTTGTAGTGCTATGAGCAGTAGAGGCTTGGTAAAATCTTAATGGAACTTGGGAGCAGATGAGGAAAGATTCGGTGGACCAGTCTGAAGTAAGGGAGGCAAGCCAGAGACAGAAAGAAAGGCCCCGTGTGATTGAAAATGTACTCAACATGTGAAGTTGTCAAATTGACAGGCACAGAAGTAGGATGGTTACCAGGAGCCAGAGAAGGGTCTTAGGAGTCATGCTTTAGAGTTGTTCCATAGATATAACATTTCAAAGTTGTATGATGAAGTTTGGAATATCTATTTTGTAATAATATGAGATATTCAATATCACTAAACTGTATATTTAAAATGATCAGGATCATCCTATTTTTAAATCCACATTAAATAAGAGATGACTTAGAAGAATAGGGAACCTGGTCAACATGACAAAGAATGTACACACATTCTGCCTTTGATAAAGTCATTGATCTTCATATATTACATAAATTTCATTTATTTAATCTCAAACTCTATCTTATGGTCTAGCCTATTTTAAATTCAGTTCTAGCTTAAGTTCTCACTTGTGGGTGGAGATTCATCAATTAATTTTGAAGTTAATGTTTCCCTTTAAGCAGTCTCTTTGTGTAAGTTTTATGTAAAATATGAAAACTGGAATGAAGTGAAGAAATGAGTTGGTATAGCATGGTCAGTTGTAACACTGTGGTCTTATGTACCTTTGAGCTAAAGTAAGTTTCCTATGCATTCTTTTGTATTTGTAAACAAATATAATTTCTTGCTTGCACAATCCATTTATTGGTCTTGATAGCTGTGAAAATTTTAGTTTTGTGTAATTTTTCTCATTAATTTTAGGCTGTTAGAGAGGCTTTGTTGGTAGTTTTTTAATGACGTTTGAGTTATGCTGTTTTCATTGTAGCATCACTGTCATCCTTATTATCATTAGTATCATCATTATTCAGCCCATGAGATAAATTTTATTATTAAGTAGTTTTCTTTATAATATAAACACGAATGATACATTACTATAATCCCTAATGATTCTACTTTCTTACTCATTTCCTTAGTTCTCCGGTGTATCTGCAGATGAGTTGGCTGAATCAATGGATGGAGGGAACCACACAGTGGTGTCTGAATTTGTGTTTCTGGGGCTTACCCACTCCTGGGAGATTCAGCTCCTGCTCCTTGTGCTCGCCTCTGTGCTCTATGTGCTAAGCATGACTGGAAACATCCTCATTGTGTTCTCTGTGACCATTGACACTCACTTACACTCCCCCATGTACTTCCTTCTGGCATGTCTCTCCTTCATTGACTTGGCAGCTTGTTCTGTTACTTCCCCCAAGATGGTTTATGATTTGTTTAGAAAGCACAAAGTCATCTCTTTTGGAGGCTGTATCACTCAGATCTTCTTTATTCATGTCATTGGTGGTGTGGAGATGGTGCTGCTCTTGGCCATGGCCTTTGACAGGTATGTGGCCATATGTAAGCCTCTGCACTACTTGACCATCATGAGCCCACGAGTGTGTGTTTTGTTTCTGGCTGCATCTTGGGGCCTGGGCATTAGCCATTCATTGTTCCAGCTGGCTTTTATTATTGACTTACCCTTCTGTGGCCCAAATGTATTTAACAGTTTTTACTGTGACCTTCCTAAGCTTCTCAAATTGGCCTGTACAGATACCTACAAATTACAGTTTATGGTCACTATCAACAGTGGGTTCATCTGTGCTGGCTCTTTCTTATTGCTTCTCATTTCTTACATCTTCATCCTGTTCTATGTCTGGACACATTCATCAGGTGGTTCATCCAAAGCCCTCTCCACTCTCTCAGCTCACATCACTGTGGTGTTTTTATTCTTCGGTCCCACACTGTTTGTTTATACATGGCCACACCCTGACTCCCAAATAGACACATTTCTTGCTCTTTTTGATGCAGTCCTCACTCCGTTTCTAAATCCAGTCATCTACACATTCAGGAATAAAGAGATGAAGGCAGCAATAAAGAGAGTGTTCAAAACATTATTAACTTTCAGAAATATTTCATAAAAGATATAATTAATATCTTTATTTGAATAATAATATGTTCCATATGAGGCATGTTTGAAATGGCATCACTGGTGTGCATAATTAATGAGTGTTATGTTCTTTAACAATGCTTTTGTACATTCAAAGAAGGAAGATTTAATTAAATAAAGTTTTCTATTGATTTAGATAGTGTACACAAATATGTAGTAAATATACAACATTTCCAGCTCAAGTTTTTACTTTTATTTTATTTCAAGATTATCAGTTTTTTATTTTTCAAGCTATTTATATACTAACTAAGATGCTATTACTCACCTAAAAATTTTGGAAAAATTCAAACCCAGTCAAGTGCAAGAAATAATAAAAATCAAAGCAGAAATTAGTGATATAGAAACATAGAAAACAGGAGAAAAATCTACTAGAATCAGTAATATTATAGGACTGAAAAGGTTATATTTTTGCATTCAATAGCAATTAGTTGAAAAGGTAACCATGAGTTTAAAGGAGAGCTGGGAGGGTACATGAGTGTGTTTGGAGGGAGAAAAGGGAAGTGAGAAATGTAATTACATTATAATCTCAAAAATAAAATAAAAGGAGAAAAGAAACAGAGTACATATACAATGCTTAATACTACTCAGCTGCAAAGAAAAATGAAATCATGAAACTTTCAGGCAAATGGATGCAACTAGTAAAGATCATATTGATTCATATAACACAGACCCAGAAAGGCAAACAAGGTGTTCATTTTCATCAGAGGCTCCTAGCCCCAAATCTTCTGATGTAATTATATATTCTGTAGTAACTACAGATACCAGGATAGCAAAAAAGGTACCATTTCTGGGTGTGGTGTGTGGCTGTGCAATTGAGGTGGGGATAGCAGGGGACAAGTGATCAAGTAGAAGAAAGTGGAAAAACTGGGGCCACTACTTACAGAGGAGGAAGGTAATAAATACTTAACTAGGCGGGATAAGTATAAAATAACAGTAAGGATGTTTGAAAATATAAAGTATATTAATAAAATACCATACTATTAGCCATCTACCTAAAAATACCCATAAAGTTTGTATATAACTATATAACTATATGTACTATATATTTTTAAATGAAATTTTCACATCTGGGCTGACAATGCTATCTCTAAGAGCCCAAAAGACTATATAATAAAAATTCCAACATCGGGCATGAGAAGCCTTCTTTTGAGTTGTTGGTTAGGTTTTTCCAAGAGACTCGCAAAACATTATAGCCATCGGTATCTCTCTTAGTTGTCCCCAGAGGTGAAAAGTAAACCATCCACTTCAGGCACAGGGGCCAGAGGCTCCTGAGCTGGAACTGACCTGAAAGCCTCCTCCCTGAGACTAGCTTTCATGGTACCAGAAGGCACCATGTAAGCTTCCAAAATCAACCAACAGCCCTTCCTTGTTATTGCGCCCACGGGCCACAGCAATCAGTGTGGCTGGATAGCTGTGATGGTGAAGTAGTGGCAAACTTACCTTGGAGATAACTAAATGCTCTCTAATTGGACTTACCAACTGATCAACAAGACGAAAATTATACCTGGTACCCAAACCTAGTCAACTACCCAGGGCTAGTGAAGTCATGGATCTTAGAGGAAAACCTACAACTGACACTTTTCTAAACCAGCCTAACCCCTACCTATATTCTAAATATTGGTCTTTGTACTCAAAGATAAGGGTAGTCCTCACTCAACATCAAGGAAATATCTCTTTGCAATAGAAGGGACCCATTAAAGAAAACAGTACATCAACTCAAGAGTTGTGGGGGGAGTCCCAGTGGATACAACTACAGTACAACTCCCATACCTTAGGCTCAAGGGTCATTGTAGAGAGAGTTGGGGTAGAAAGAGTCTAAGAGCCAGTGGATCAGAAAGTTTGACATGAGATTGTATTTTCTTGGAATGTCAGAAAGTACATTCATACAGTCTCACTAAAATGACTGTCTAAACATGAGCTGAGCAATGACAACAACAATAGGCATGCCAAAGTGGACAGGGGTAAGCCCAAGAGGCCTTAACCCTACACAGAGAATGATAAGCAACTAAGGAATGATAAGAGCATTGGCAATAGTCTTCCCTGGGGAAGAGAACACCTATTGGTTATCCAATACAAAATGGTCAGTCCTGTAAAAATACATGCAAGTAATATTATGCATACTGAACAGATTGTAACTTGATTCCTAGGTCTATCTCTCTTTCTCCATATAAAAATCATCTCATAACTGACCAGAGACTATAATTTGTGTAAGTTCAGAAACTTTGAAACTGTTTGAGAAAGCATGGAGAATGGGTATAGGCAATGAGTTTCTGAGCAGGACTCTATTAACTTGGGAAATAATTGCAAGAATGGACAAATGGGATTGTACCACTCTAACAATCTTGTGCAGAACAAAGAAATCATCACTAGATTAAAAAGTTTTTATAAGCCGGGCGGTGGTGGCACATGCCTTTAATCCCAGCACTCGAGAGGCAGAGCCAGGTGGATCTCTGTGAGTTCGAGGCCAGCCTGGTCTCCAAAGCGAGTTCCAGGAAAGGCGCAAAGCTACACAGAGAAACCCTGTCTCAAAAAACCAAAAAAAAAAAAAAGTTTTTATAGCTACTTGGGAAGAAATAAGATCAATAGACAGAATATATAAAGAATTTGTAAAAACCTTAAACACAGGAAGAATACATAATCCATACTACAGTGAGGAATGAACAGACCAGATACTTTGAAACAGAAATACAAATGGTTAACAAATACACAAAAAGACGTTTAACATTTTTGATCTTTAGGAAAAACAAATAAAAACAACATCCCCTCTGTCTTCCAGACTCCTCTTCTGCAGGGTTCCCTGATCTCTGAGGGGAGGGAGTTGACGGAGATATACCATTTGGAACTGTGTGTTCCAAGGTCTTTGTTTCTATGAATAATGTCTGGCTTTGAGTCTCTGTATTTGTTCCCATTTACTGAAGGAGGAAGCATCTCTGACCATGGCTGAACAAGGCACTGACTATGAGTATAGCAGAATATCATTAGGAGTCATTTCTATTGTTACTTTTTAAAATTGTCCATTAGTTAAAAACCTAGGTCTCTGGGATGTCTAGCCTCTGGTTGAGTTGAGATGGGTTCCAATTTGTGGAGTGGGCCTTAAGTCAAACCAGACCTTGTTTGGTTACTTCCATGAGCTTTGGGCCATCATTACCCTAGCATAATTTGCAGACAGGACAGGCTTGTAGATCAAGGGTTTTGTGGTGTATATGTTTCTTCTTTTGGTAGCCTTCAGAGTACTTTCCCATACCAAAGACATTAGAACGTGGAGTTGAAGGTTCTCTGTAGGAACCAGCTCTACTTCTTTGTGTTCAATGTGTTATGTGTGTGTTGTCCTCAGCAATGAGATCCTGTTGTCAGTTTGCAGAGGACAACCCATCATCTTGGCAACAGCCTGGGTTGTTTGGAGATTTTGGTGGGACCTCTTTGGGCAATAACTCAGTACTGTAACCTGTGGTGATAGATTGTGTACCCTATAAAGCTTGCCTGAGGATCAGAGGACAGAACAAGCCACTAGATTAAACACAGAAGCCAGGCAGTGGTGGCACACACCTTTAATCCTAGCACTCAGGAGGCAGAGATTCATCTGGATCTCTGTGAGTTCAAAGCCACTCTGGACCACATGAGATTGACTCAGTCTAGGAGAGAAACAGAGCCGGACAGTGGTGGTACACACCTTTAATCCCATCACTTGAGAGGCAGAGCCTGATATTGGGGTGAAATCTGAAAGATTAGAGAAGCAGAGCAAGCCACAGCTACCACCTCTTACCTCACCAACTCCTCAGCCTGAAAGAGCCTCAGCCAATAGACTTTTATCCCAGTGAGCTTCCTCAGCTGAAAAGCTTTAGTTCCTGTCTCCTCATGCCTTATGTACCTTTCTCTGCCCACCCATACCATTTCCTGTCTCAACTTTCCTAGTGCTGGGATTAAAGGCACATGACTCCCAAGTATTGGTGTTAAATGTGTATGCCACCACTGCCTGGCTCTGTTTCTCTCCTAGACTGAGTCAATCTCATGTAGTCCAGGGTGGCTTTGAACTCACAGAGATCCAGATGAAGCTCTGCCTCCTGAGTGCTAGGATTAAAGGTGTGTGCCACCACTGCCTGGCTTCTATATTTAATCTAGTGGCTTGTTCTGTTCTTTGATCTTCAGACAAATTTATTAGAGTACACAATATATCTCCAAAGTTTATTCCTTAAAAGTATTTTCTTCCCTCAAGTTATGTTTCAGCAGATACATAAAGAGTGGTGGAGATGTCATTGTTTTTCTCTGCTGAGTAGTGTTCCATTGTGTATATGTACCACATTTTGTTTATCCATTCTTCAGTTGAAGGGCATCTTGGTTGTTTCCATGTTCTGGCTATTACAAACAATGCTGATATGAACATAGCTGAACAAGTGCTCTTATGGTGTGGTTGAGCATTCCTTGGGTATATGCCCAAGAGTGGTATAGCTGGATCTTGGGGGAGATGGATTCCCAATTTTCTAAGAAAGCGCCATATTGATTTCCAAAGTGGCTGTACAAGCTTGCATTCCCACCAGCAGTGGAGGAGAGTTCCCCTAGCTCCACATCCTCTCCAGCATAAGGTGTCTTCAGTGTTTTTGATCTTAGCCATTCTGACAGGCGTAAGGTGGTATCTCAGAGATGTTTTGATTTGCATTTCCCTGATGATTAGGGATGTTGAGCAATTCCTTAAATGTCTTTCAGCCATTTGAGTTTCCTCTGTTGAGAATTCTCTGTTTAGTTCTACAGCCCATTTCTTTTTTTTTTTTTTTTTTTTTACAGAATGAGCAGATTATATTTGGAAATAAATGTCTTTACATATACATATATGCATATAACAAAATTTTTTTTGTTTTGTTTTTTTTTCTTTTTTTTTAAATTTATTTTATTTTGCAATACAATTCAGTTCTACATATCAGCCACAGATTCCCTTGTTCTCCCCCCTCCCATCCCCCTCACCTCCCCCCCAACCCCCCCCCATTCCCATCTCCTCCAGGGCAAAGCCTTCCCCACAGACTGAGGTCAACCTGGTAGACTCAGTCCAGGTAGGTCTAGTCCCCTCCTCCCAGGCCAAGCCAAACAATCCTGCATAGGCCCCAGGTTTCAAACAGCCAACTCATGCAATGAGCACAAGATCTGGTCCCACTGCCTGGATGCCTCCCAAACAGATCAAGCCAATCAACTGTCTCACCCATTCGGAGGGCCTGATCCAGTGGGGACCCCTCAGCCATTGGTTCATAGTTCATGTGTTTCCATTCATTTGGCTATTTGTCCCTGTGTTTTATCCAACCTTGGTCTCAACAATTCTTGCTCATATAAACCCTCCTCATTCTCGCTAATTGGACTCCCAGAGATCCACCCAGGGCCTAGTCATGGATCTCTGCATCCAGATCCCTCAGTAGTTGGATGAGGTTTCTAGCACAACAATTAGGGTGTTTGGCCATCCCATCACCAGAGTAGGTCAGATCGGGCTGTCTCTCGACCATTGCCAGCAGTCTGTTGTGTGGGTATCTTTGTGGATTTCTGTGGGCCTCTCTAGCACTTTGCTTCTTCCTATTCTCATGTGGTCTTCATTTACCATGGTCTCCTATTCCTTGTTCTCCCTCTCTGTTGTTGATCCAGCTGGGATCTCCCGCTCCCCCAAGCTCTCTTTCCCTCGACCCTCGCCTTTCATTACCCCCACTCATGTCCAGGCTGTTCATGTATATCTCATTCCATTTCTCTGTCATTGGGCGATCCCTGTGTCTTTCTTGGGGTCCTGTTTTCCAGGTAGCCTCCCTGGTGATGTGAGTAGTAGACAAGTCATCCTTGTTTCATGTCTAGTATCCTGCTATGAGTGAGTACATACCATGTTTGTCTTTCTGAGTCTGGGTTACCTCACTCAGGATGATTTTTTCTAGATCCATTTGTCTTCAAACCTCATGATGCCATTGTTTTTCTCTGCTGAGTAGTATTCCATTGTGGGCTGGAGAGATGGCTCAGCCGTTAAAGGCTAGGCTCACAACCAAAAATATAGCCCATTTCTTAATTGGACTGTTGGGCATTTTGATGTCTAATTTCTTGAGTTCCTTATATATTCTGGATATCAATCCTCTGTCAGATATGGGGTTGGTGAAGACCTTTTCCCATTCTGTAGGCTGTTGCTTTGCCTTGTTGACCGTATCCTTTGCTCTACAAAAGCTTCTCAGTTTCAAGAGGTCCCATTGATTGATTGTTTCTCTCAGTGTCTGTGCTACTGGTGTTCTATTTAGGTAACCCAGACTCAGAAAGACAAACATGGTATGTCCTCACTCATAGCAGGATACTAGATGTGTAACAAGGATGACTTGTCTGCTACTCACATCACCAGGGAGGCTACCTGGAAAACAGGACCCTAAGAAAGACACAGGGATAGCCCATTGACAGAGAAATGGAATGAGATCTACATGAACAGCCTGGACATGAGTGGGGGGTAGTGAAAGGCGAGGGTCGAGGGAAAGAGAGCTTGGGGGAGCGGGAGATCCCAGCTGGATCAACAACAGAGAGGGAGAACAAGGAATAGGAGACCATGGTAAATGAAGACCACATGAGAATAGGAAGAAGCAAAGTGCTAGAGAGGCCCACAGAAATCCACAAAGATACCCCCACAACAGACTGCTGGCAATGGTTGAGAGACAGCCCAAACTGACCTACTCTGGTGATGGGATGGCCAAACACCCTAATTGTCTTGCTAGAAACCTCATCCAACTACTGAGGGATCTGGATGCAGAGATCCATGACTAGGCCCTGGGTGGATCTCTGGGAGTCCAATTAGCGAGAATGAAGAGGGTTTATATGAGCGAGAATTGTTGAGACCAAGGTTGGATAAAACACAGGGACAAATAGCCAAATGAATGGAAACACATGAACTATGAACCAATGGCTGAGGGGTCCCCACTGGATCCGGCCCTCTGAATGGGTGAGACAGTTGATTGGCTTGATCTGTTTGGGAGGCATCCAGGCAGTGGGACCGGGTCCTGTGCTCATTGCATGAGTTGGCTGTTTGAAACCTGGGGCCTATGCAGGATTGTTTGGCTCGGCCTGGGAGGAGGGGACTGGACCTACCTGGACTGAGTCTACCAGGTTGATCTCAGTCTGTGGGGAAGGCTTTGCCCTGGAGGAGATGGGAATGGGGGGGGGCTGGGGGCAAGGTGAGGGGGATGGGAGGGGGGAGAACAAGGGAATCCGTGGCTGATATGTAGAACTGAATTGTATTGCAAAAAAAAAAAAAAAAAAAAAAAAAAAAAAAAAAAAAAAAAAAAAGTGGTGGAGAAACTTTGATATGTGTAGAGTGTCCCCTGGTGGTGACTTTGAATTATTCTAATACTAAGGACAGAATTGGGTGGAATAACACTAGTAATATCAAAATTAAGAAATGTATAAGTCAATAAATCACTGTATTGAGAAAAAAGTATATAGGCATTTCTTATTATAAAGAGCAACATCTCTATGGGGCTTTGCTTAATGAAATAGTTATGGGATAATATTATTAGCACTTAGTAAAATAGCACTAGTAATTAATCAATATCTTTTTTAGATGTGGAGATATTTCTGTTACGATAACCAAAACAGCTAATATTTGTTTCTGAAATGTAGAGATGCTAGATATCTTTTTTGTCATGATACTAGTGACTGAACCCAGAGACTTACAAACTCAGGTAGTAAGATCTTTCAATATGATGGACAGGCCAATAAAACAAGTAATTTACTACCCCGTAGCAAATACAAACTATATATGCAAGCTATGCAGAACTGCCTTTAAAAGGAGTTCAATTTTTTTTCTTTTAATCAGCTGTTCAAGTTGGATACTCACAATGAGGTTTGAGGTTCTAGGTTCAAGTAGAAAGAAAAGTTAAGTTTTAGGATGAAAGACCATTGGCATTTAGATCACATGCTTATAAAACTTGTCTTCAAAATCTGTTAGTGGTGTGGAGAGTGGGGTAAGGTGGTGAAATACAAGTATGTTTTGTGTGATCCTGTAAAAGAGGAAAATCAGAACCAAATAAGAGAAACTATATTCTGAGAGCGCTGTGAAGAACACGTGGAAAGAATTAGATGGCAACAAAACTGAAAAGCATCTAGAGAAAGAAACAGCAACTCACAGAAAACTATGAAGCAATCTGTTGCACCAATCCCAGGCACTCAGTGGAGTGTAACCTGATGCCACAGTACAGGGAAGTGCAGAGAATAAGGTCAGTCCCCAGGGCAACAAGAGTGTGCCAGTCTTTGTTGAAGGAGAAATTCTTGCAGTGTTTAAATCTAGTGTGGGGATTAGCCCTGAGTGGTTCCTGCTGTGTACCAGGCTACTGTTGGAGAAGAAATCCAATGATTGCTTGCCAAGTCTAGGAATGCTATAACCAGAAGCCATCTTGAGAAGGTGACTATGATTTGGGCCTGGAATACTCAGAGGACCGGGAAAACACAGAACAGTCAGAATTGAGGATTCTTGTGGACACCTTTCTTTAGTGATTTGGTAGGAGATGGTTACAGAGAGTGACAGAGAGGAAAACATCCTGTTACAACTGCACTGATAAGAGTAAGCAGCACAATCTTGGATGATGGAGATGGTTGCTTGCATGATGGTTACTGATCTTGTGTTTCGTGGTGAGGAATGAGATCAAGTCCATTTCTGTCCACTGAGCTGGCAGGGTATGAGAAGGCCACTATTGAGGGCAGAGAACTGTTGGTCTCATGGATTCCTTTCATTGTAGAATTCAGTTATTCTCTCCCTATGTCTATACTGCATTTGGGAACATGCTTGAGCATATGCCCTGTCCTTGTGTGCACATATTGGAGTGTCATTGGAACAAGTGGACACCTGTTCTGGAACAAGACAGAGATTGTTGGGGATAGCTGCAGCTTAGGGTGCATAAAAGTCTAGGGTGGATGTGGTGCTGCCACAGACCATGCAACACTAAACAAAACTATCTGGTGAAAAATGTGGGGACATGGCTCAGCCTACCTATTCTGTAGCACCAAGCTACCAGCGGCTGCAGAGATGAATTGTAACAGACCTCAGTTGTTACTGTCTACCATCCACACTTGGTGGGTTTTGATGTTAGATGATCTGGAAAGCAGTCTTTTGATTCATGCTCCCTTTTGTTTCATTCTTTCCTTCTATATATTTTATTTATGTATTTGTTAATTCATATTATCAGTTAATTTGTTGTTTGTGTGAATACATGTATGTGGGTATGACTGCAAGCATGTATGTATGTATGTGGAGGCCAGAGGTCAACCTAAGATGCTGTTTCTCATGTACAGCCAATTTAAAATTTTGAGACAGTTATCTTTCTCTGGTCTGGGGGAGGAAGATAAGAACAAATTATGTATGAAAATGCCACAGGAACACAGTACTTTGTATTCTAATTTAAAAACAAACAAAAGAAAATGCAGCATAATGTTTTCTTAAAAAAAATTTCTTTTTAAAAAAGTTGTGGAATGGAAGATGGAGAAACAAACTCACACATTCCAGTGCTCTGACTTTGGACAGAAGTGCCAAAAACACATTGGAGAACAGAGCACCTCTTCAGTAAGTGGTGCTGGGAAAACTTGATGTTCCCCTGTAAGATGATGAAACTAGATCCGTACTTTTCATCCTGCACAAGAACTCACTCAAGATTATGTCACCAACCCAGCCACAAAACCCCTCCACCTACAATCTGTCCTGCCTGCAAGATGAGCTGGGGTAATGATGGCACAAAGCTTGTGGGAGTGACCAAGCAGCATTTGGTGTAACCTGGGACCCATGCTACAAGAGGGAGCCCATGCTCTACTTTATCTTAATGGCCAGAACCCAGAGACTGGATGGTCCAGAGACCTAGGGTAAAACTGAGCACAACTCACAAACAAAACAAAAACAAAACACCCAACCCCCAAACAAAAACAAAACAAAACAAACAAATAAAAAACAATGAAATGATTCCTAATGCTATTCTGCTATACTCATAGATGAGTGTCTTGTCCAGGTTTATCAGAGAGACTTCCTCCTACAGCAGATTCGAGTGGGTACAGAGACCCATGGACATTATGCAGAGATAAAAAGTCTAAATTGGAGGTTTCCATTGGGTCCTTACCCTTTTAGATCAGGGAAACCCATTGAGGAGGGGGAGGAAAGATAGCAGGAGTTAGAGGAGATGGAGGAAACTAGGAGAACATGGGCCACCAAATCATCTAAGCAGGGCTCACATGGACTCATAGAGACTGAAATAGCAAGCACAGGGACTGTACAGGTCTGCATGAGGTCCTCTGTGTATGCTATGGCTCCCAGCTTGGTGTTCTTCTGGGACTCCTAACAGTGGGAGTGGGTGTGTCTCTGACTCTTTTGCTTGCTCTTAGGACTCTTTTCCTCCTATTGGGTTGCCTTATCCAGCCTGGATATGAGAGGGGTTTTGCCTCGTTTTATTGTATCTTGTTTTATAGTGTTTGGCTGTTGTCTCTTGGAGGCCTGCTCTTTTCTGAAGGCAAACAAAGAGGGAGTGGCTCTAGGGGAGAGGGGAGGTGTGGGGGAGCTAGGAGGAGTGGAGGGAGGGGAAACTGTGGCTGGGATGCTTTGTATGAGAGAAAAACCTATTTTTTAATATAAATTTTATTTTACTGGGCAAGGCAACTTATGAGGAATAGGGTACCAAAAGCCAGTAAATAAGTTAGAGACAGCCCCTGCTCCCACTGTTAGGAGTCCTACCAGAAGACCAAGCTACATAACTGTCACATATATGCAGAGTGCCCAGGTCAGTCCCATGCAGGCTCCCTGGTTGTTGGTTCAGTCTCTGTGAAACCCTGTAGGTCCTTCCTTGTTAGTTGATTCTGTGAGTTTTCTTTAAGGAATCCACTCAGATTTGATCTGAGACCTTAAGGTAAGGCTTGACATTTTGAAGCTATTTGGAGGAATCTTAGAGGAGAAACACTTGAGAATACAGGCATTAGGCAATGAATTTCTGAATAAGATTCCAGTAGCCCAAGAAATAAGACAACTGACACATGAGGTTATATCAAATTATGAAGCTCCTGTGCAGCCAAGGTAGCGAATCATAGGCTGAAGAGAAAGCCTACAGAATAGGAGATGTGTGGTAGCCACTCATGTGACAGAGGATTCATATCCAGACTATATAGAGACATTAAATAATTTAACAACAAAACAATTAATTTGATCCATAAATAGGTAAGAGATTTGAGGAGACACTTTGGAAATGAAGTACAAATAAATGTAGGAAAAATTCAACATCTTTAGCTATCAGAGAAATGCAGTCACCAAGATTCTTCCACCTCATCCCAGTCCCCGAATCCCTTATGAAATAAACAAACAACAACAGCAACAACAAAACAATGACAACAGAATTTAGTGTTTCTGGAACTTTCTTTTCTAATAGCTTGCATTAGGGTCATTCAGCTCATGTGGACTGCTAGAGGGCTCCATGTTTGAATGCTTGATCATGCTACCTCTAGTTTGGGGTCGTGGGGATGACTTCAGTGTCAAATGGAACTTTGAATTGTTCTACACCACCCCTGTCCTGTGCATGATCCAACAGCCTCTAGTAGCTTGTGACTATATACTTGACAGCTCAACTTCAATGAGTTGTGCATTCCAGAATGCTGTTGACCGAGAGCAAGAGTGTGTAGCAGTTGGTAGGTCTCTTCATCTGGAAATTGGAGATGTTTGGAGAGAGAAGGCACATTTTGTGTTGACTATGAGACTTACCACATGCCTGCTTTGCCCTAAATAGTCACTGTGAGGCCAGAAGACTGATATATGTGATGATATCTCTTAGCCTCCACTCAGTTGTTTGGCCTGCTTTGACAACCCTTGCCTTATTGCCAACCACCACCTCCATGTGTTAATGGTGAAGCACAAGAGCTTTTTCTAGAGTGTCAGGGTTAGAAACATTGAGATCTAGTATTTCTGTACTGGCAAAGGTAGACATGGTCGCAGTAGGGAATAAGAGACTGCAACATCCCATGAAGGTGAAGTTCCAGGCCCTATGTGATGACTAATGAGTAACTGAGCCTGCAACAAAATTTCCTTTAGAGTTTTTTAAGAAGCCATACTCAGAGGTTCTCACAGCATTTGGGAATAGACATGACACCATGTAGAGTCCAACAGATACCGTAGGCCAGTCCAAAGATCTTTTCAGAGGATCTGTAAGTCACAGCAGGTTCTGGTAGTTGAGATCCATTAGTAAATGGAAAAGTCAGTTCAGCTGTCACCAGAGACACCATTCAGAAGGAACAAATATTAAATTTAGGGCCTGGGGCCTCAGAAATACAGGATAGAAATGGAGGTTTCTCTATCTCTCTGGCTCTTGTTTGGGTCTCTGAACTCCCTTCACCCGAGCTCCCCAACATCTTGTTTACTCCATGTATTGTTGGGTTTGAATTGTTCCCAATAATGGTGTATATCAAGAATGAGAAGCTTGGATAGCATAGGGGTGTCCACGTCAGCGTCGGGGGGGGGGGGGGCGGGGTTACTGCATTTTCCAAGCACCTGAGGATTCAGAGCAGCGCCCCCAGGCACTAAACCCTGTGTTGGGTGGTGCTGTGCTGAAGTCTCCTGTGTTCCAGGATATGGCTAAGCATTCTCCTGGAGATGGAGTGGTGACACAATTGAGTGGCTCAGTATGTACCAACTTCCCTGCCACTTGAAAAAGGTAAAACACCATCTTCATTAAAACAACCTCATTCTCCCTTGTATTTCAAACTTTATATCATCAGAAATTTTCATGACCTAAACATATTTCCAGTAGCTTGTGCTGCTAATATTCTTTAATCAATTATCTGGCAGTAACACAGACCTATGAGCACTCCTAAATGATGGTTTCTCAGCCCACTGCATGTGCCCATGTTTTTATTTAGAAAATGCACAAACACACACATGCAATCATTTGGTTAATGTTTTTTTACTTTCAGTATTTCCCCCCATCATTTCCTCATTTCCTCTCGGAACGTTTCTTAAATACTTTCTTCTCTTTTCTTGTATTATTTTCACCATCTTTCTACCCAGTTCTTCGTACTATGGTGTCATCCCTTCCACCATTTCTCTCCTTACCTGCTGGCTCTCACAGGAGATAAGAAGACAGCAGAGAGATAAAGCTGATCAATTTCTTAGTTGGCTTTATTTTGTTTGTCAGCTGTAGTTTCTGACGTCCTATAACCACTCAGGAAACATTTGCTGAATTAAACTGTACTTTGAGAGTACTGATTTGAGCCTGCAATGATGGGAATATATCACAGGTGGACATGTTTAGCTTCTTGGTCTCTATTTTTCACTTGATGTGGATGATTTTAGAATCCTGTTGATCATATGATTGTATAATTATCTTATAGTAATAACAAACTGTTCTAACATGTTTTCTCTATCTTCTATCTCTTTACCTCTGTTTGTATATATGTATCTCCATTTTATTTCATATATGTTTGTACACACATATATGCATATGTATACACATGCACACACAAATCCATACATATATATGTATGTATACATATATACAAAAACCACAGGGAGCAAACATGAGCAGAATTGGTTAGATGTATATGTCCTAGAGCAGATTTCCTGTTTTCAAATATAAGATCCACCAATTTGGGGGCTACGGCAAAGGGTAAGTAGAAAATACACTCTTTATCACAATCAATTATTAGTCAAAATATTTGCATTTATTTATTATTAAGTGTGGATTTAAATGATTTTTCAGATTCTCCCTCTCTATGATCAGATACTTCATGTTTTCTCTTAATTCATATTACCTAGCTGACCATAAAACATTTTAGTTTTCAGGATTTAAGATTGTTTATTAAACTGCTGTTACAGGAAGTCAACCTTTAGATGTTCTGCTCAGACTAGAATCCACTTATAAAATCTGTGTTGGTGAAAACACTGGTGTTTATTCTTAATATAATTTTTAATTAAAAGTTTTTTTTTTTTTGGTTTTTTTTTTCTTTGGTTTTTCGAGACAGGGTTTCTCTGTGTAGCTTTGCGCCTTTCCTGGATCTCGCTCTGTAGACCAGACTGGCCTCGAACTCACAGAGATCCGCCTGGCTCTGCCTCCCGAGTGCTGGGATTAAAGGCGTGCGCCACCACCGCCCGGCTAATTAAAAGTTTTATGGTCAGCTAGGTAATGGATATTTATTCCCTCTAGATTTTTGTGACTTTCACCTTATTTATCCTATTAATTTTTCCATTTTCCATGAAGACATTAATAAGTAACTACCAAAGCAATAAGTTTTACTGCCAGCTTCGACTTAAGGGTCCCTGAGACTATGTTTCCCTATTCTTGACATAGATATTACAGAAATAACTCTCAAAACTGTTTCAATTTTTTCCTTTTGTTATTTTGTATTCAATTCTAATTTGCTTGTTATTCAGCTTCATAGGCAAAATAATTCTTAGAAGAATAAAGAAATGGTAATTCACAGAAATCAGTGTCATTCCCTGGTGACCCATTAAGCACCTTAGCTCTCATTAGAGCTGATGTGATTCCAAAATAAACATCAGTGGCAGACCAATTCCTGGCAGCCAACACTTTGCCTCTGAAGTTCCTCTTGGTCACTGTCCAAGCACAATTAGTGCTCTTAATTAGCTGCTTTTATTGTGGCAGAACTATGTAACATTCTTTACACAGGGGACTGTCATGTAGGGACGGAAACTTTGTATGCTGTTCGACTCCCCGAAGATGCCTATAGCCTCCAGTCACAAGAGCAAAGTTTCTCCTGTTTATTGTGTTCTGTTGTCAACAGGGAGTGTGCTGATGGGATTTGCCTTTGGCAATGATAGTTGAATCTTGGCTTCCTGACAAGGTAGATTACGGGCTGGATTTATGTATCTACAGTTTTCTACCAAACTTTAAATTCTATCTCATTTATTTATTTATATTGGGACTGCAAAAACTGGAATACAGAACATACAATGGGACAAATGATTTTATATAAAGTGAGTATTCTTGTAAGCACTCTCCACGTCTAGAAACGGAATTTTCCAGCTACTGCAGAAATTCTTAAGCAGCTCTTGCTAATCCTACCCACTGCAAATGCTCATCTTTGCATGCACAGATTAGTTCACATCTCAGCCCTCACCAGAGAAGCTTCTTTTAGCAACAGGCAATACTGGTTAATACAGGAAGTCACAACTGGTCCAAGTATAGAAAGTGTGCAGTTCTCTGCCCTAAAATGGACAGAGAACTGCACACAGCCCACAGCCCTGCCCACAGCTCAGGGAACTTTGTGTAAGAGGTGGCAGAAAGAGGTAAGAACCAGAGGTTGGGAAAGACTGCTGTGGATCAGGGTCTTCGGGCAAGACAGGGCCATACCACTCATGGACTCAGAGCACCTCTTGTTACCTACATAAATTTTCCATGATATAAAGCTAGTCACATTTCAGCACTGATGTGATAGTGGCAGATGAGTTGTCATACCTAGCTAAGGAGTTATTTGTAGTTGACAATCACTGTCAGAGGAAGAGTCATTTTTCTTCAAGGATGTAGCCCCTGTCAGGTAGCTCATGTTCCAGTGCATGCCCCTGCATATCATGTGCATACAAGCAGTAATAACTTGACTCAGGGGATTAAAAAAAAAAAGGCACGAAGTTTGGAATAGGACATGCTGCAGGGAGCAATGAGGACTTGCAGGGGGAGGGCTGGGAGTGTGCATGATCAAAATACATTGTATTCATTCATGAAATTATCAAACATACTTTAAAAAGTAAGAATAGTCTGGCTTATATTAATTATCAGGGAAATGCAAATTGTTCTATCAATCAGTAGCCACCAATGGCAGAAAAAACTGGTTTGGGAGAGAACAACAACAAATGGTTTATTTGCATTTTACAGTTTTACTGCCCAAGTATGCATTCCACAACGCTAGTTACCATTTAGTCTTCTCTAATTTTTCACTTGACGTGTTTTTAGATCCTCATATAATATAGAGTTCCTCCCAAAATTCCACCTTACTGTATTTGTTGAAAGTTACCTTTTGTCTTTTTTTTTTTGCAATTTGAATTTTTCCAGGTATAGATTCGGTTAATGTTAACATTTCTAATCACTTTTGCATTTTATTCAAATGGAAGCTGGATATGGAAGATTAATTAGACACAGGTTTGATTCTGTTTTTGATAACATAGTACTGCTGTGTTCATGAATCAGGAAGCATAATTATGTGTTTTCTCTTACTATCAGCTGTTAACTTTCTTTTTCTTTTTCTTTTTTTTTTTTTGTTTTTTTGAGACAGGGTTTCTCTGTGTAGCTTTGTGCCTTTCCTGGAACTCATTCTGTAGCCCAGGCTGGCCTCAAACTCACAGAGATCCGCCTGGCTCTGCCTCCCGAGTCCTGGGATTAAAGGCGTGCACCACCACTGCTTGGCCAACTGTTAACTTTCAATACTATTAAATGTACATATATATGCATATAATTATATATACACACGCATATATTGCTATATTCTAGAATATATATCTTCATGCATATATATATACATCTATATATGCAAAATAACAAAATAGGAAGAGATACAGAGAGAGAAAGAGGGAAAAAACAGAGAATATAACATCAATAACACCAATTCTAATCCAACACCTTACACTTCTGCCCCCCCCCCCCCCCCGTGTAAAATATATTTTAAGTTATTCATAAAAATAAAGAATGTTCTTCCTTTCATATAAACCTTACTTCTAGATGATTCCTTCAATTGTTCCGGAGTCCTGTTGCTTCCTACCCTGGATTTCCTAGGTGCCATTTCTGTATCAAGTTCAGGTGTAGTTTTGTTTCTTTAGTTTATCTCTGTAAGTACCAAATGAACCATGTATAGCTTTCATTCAAAAATTAATTTAAAAATAAATTACCTGCTAAAGAGTATATCAGAGGCCATTTTTCTCCTTCATCTTTGGTTATGACATTTTTAAAAAAATACATTTGGCTTGAGTTGTAGGTTTTTTCTTTCATGTTGCATTAGCATTCCCCAGGTGACACTATTAAATGTTTAACAATCCCAGAAGGTCATCAAAGACAGTCCAAAGTATGATTTCACCAAAATCCAACTTGGTGAGGTAAGTGAGTTTGTTGAGGTTTATTACATAACACAGTTGAGGGGTTACTTATAGGAGCACCGGTAATCCCCAAATAGCTGTGTAACCATGAGAACTAAGAGGGAATATGGTGGAAGAGAACACTCATTCATACATTTCTTATTGCTGAGTCATCAGAAAGTACATGCACATAAACAGTCTTATTAGGGCTCAGTTGGCTTTCCAGCACTTTGAATATTACTGTGTCTCTACATTAATCACTACCCACTTCAAAAAAAATCTTCTCTCACTAAGGTTGAGAATAGTACAGATCTATGGTTACAAACATGACTATTTAAAAGGAGTTCAACAACATGAACATTTTGTAAACTAATACTAATAGATTCACCCTTTAGAAATTTGCATCTGGCTCTTGAAGCTATAGGCTTTTAATCAGGCTTCTGAGTCTAGCCATAAATTCCTTCCCATGGTAAATGCCTCAAATCCAATAAGAAAGCGATGAGTTACTCCATAGGAGCAATGCCATTGTTGCATCAGTTGGCACATCTTGCTTGGTAGGTCATTCATTGCATGCAGAATCCAGAGATAGATAAGACCACCGATGTCTTTTCTTCTTTTGTGGCCTACATAGCACCTTCCAATACTATGAATGCAAGTCAGATCTGAAGAAGTATCTCTGTCACTTTGAAATTGATTTTCTACTTATTGAAGCCAAAGTATGTTGTGCCTTCAGCAATAAGGTCATACCATTTAGTTATGATGGGCAACTAAGAACAATGGAAATGGCCGCTGCTATTTTGGAGGCCTTTGGGGATTTCCTGGACTATAAACAATAGGAATATAGCACAGCACAGATTCTTACAAATGTATATGTTAGAGGTCTGTTATGTGTTAACAAGTAGATTAAATACAAGTTCATGAATTAAAGAGTGGATTCATGCACACAGTCCTCGGGAAGATTATATTTAAAAAATTTTACAAAAGTATTAATAATCACCTGACAAAATTTCAGTCCTCAAGACTGAGACAACTTAGAAAATATCATCAGACTTCATTAGTAAACTTATGATATTATGCTTGTTGAGTTATAAAAGAATATACACCTTAAGCTCTACTATAGAGCTACAGTAATAAAAACAGCTTGGTACTGGCATAAATACTGACATGTAGACCAATGGAATCAAATTAAAGACCCTGACATTAATTCACATACCTGTGAACATATAATTTTTGACAAAGAAGCCAAAAATGTACCATGGAAAAAAGAAAGCATCTTCAACAAATGGTGCTGGCATAACTGGATATCAACATGTAGAAGGCTGCAAATAGATCCATATCTATCACTGTGTACAAAACTTAAGTCCAAGTGGATCAAAGACCTCAACATAATTCCAGTTACTCTGAACCTGATAGAAGAGAAAGTAGGAAGTAGTCTTGAATGCATTGGCATAGAGATCACTTCCTAAATATAACACCAGTAGCACAGACACTGAGAGAAACAATCAATCAATGGGACCTCTTGAAACTGAGAAGCTTTTCTAGAGCAAAGGACACAGTCAACAAGGCAAAGCAACAGCCCACAGAATGGGAAAAGGTCTTCACCAACCCCACATCTGACAGAGGGCTGATATCCAGAATATATAAAGAACTCATTATATTAGACATCAAAATGCCCAACAGTCCAATTAAGAAATGGGCTATAGAGCTAAACAGAGAATTCTCAATAGAGGAAGCACAAATGGCTGAAAGACATTTAAGGAATTGCTCAACATCCCTATCCATCAGGGAAATGCAAATCAAAATGACTCTGAGATACCACCTTACACCCGTCAGAATGGCTTAGATCAAAAACACTGAAGACAGCTTATGCTGGAGAGGATGTGGAGCAAGGGGAACTCTCCTCCACTGTTGGTGGGAATGCAAGCTTGTACAACCACTTTGTGAATCAATATGGTGCTTTCTTAGAAAATTGGGAATCAATCTCCCCCAAGACCCAGCTATATCACTCTTGGCCATATACCCAAGGAATGCTCAATCATACCACAAGGGCACATGCTCAGCTATGTTCATATCAGCATTGTTTATAATAGCCAGAACCTGGAAACAACCTAGATGCCCTTCAACTGAAGAATGGATAAATAAAATTTGGTACATATACACGATGGAGTACTACTCAGCAGAGAAAAACAATGACACCATGAGGTTTGCAGGCAAATGGATGGATCTAGAAAAAATCATCCTGAGTGAGGTAACACAGATTCAGAAAGACAAACATGGTATGTACTCACTCATAGGAGGATACTAGATATAAAACAAAGGAAGACTAGACTACTACTCACAACTCCAGGGAGGCTACCTAGAAAACAGGACCCTAAGAAAGACACAGGGATTGCCCAATGACAGAGAAATGGATGAGATCTACATGAGCAAACTGGATGTGAGTGGGGGTAATGAAGGGCAAGTTTCGAGGGAAAGAGAGCTTAGGGAGTGGGAGATCCCAGCTGGATCAAGAACAGAGAGGGAGAACAAGGAAAAGGAGACCATGATAAATGAAGACCTCATGGGAATAGGAAGAAGCAAAGTGCTAGAGAGGTCCCCAGAAATCCACAAAAATACCTCCACAATAGACTACTAGCAATGGTCGAGAGGAAGTCCGAACTGACCTACTCTGGTGATAGGATGGCCAAACACCCTAACTGTAGTGCTAGAAATCTCATCCAATGACTGATGGAAGTGGATTCAGAGATCCACAGCCAGGCCCCAGGTTGAGCTTCAGGAGTCAATTGGCAAGAAAGAGGAGGGATTGTATGAGCGAGAATTGTTGAGACCAAGGTTGGAAAAAGCACAGGGACAAATAGCCAAACTAGTGGAAACACATGATCTATGAACCAATAGCTGAGGATCCCCCAACTGGATCAGGCCCTCAGGATAAGTGAGACAGTTGATTAGCTTGAACTGTTTAGGAGGCACCCAGCAGTGGGATCGGGACCTGTCCTCAGTGCATGAGCTGGCTGTTTGGAGCCTGTGGCCTATGCAGGGACACTTTGCTTTGCCTGGGAGGAGGGGACTGGACCTGCCTAGACTGAATCTACCAGGTTAAACTGAATCCCCAGGGGAGTCCTTTCCCTGGAGGAGATGGGAATGGGGTGTGGACTGGGGAGTGGGTGGGGCGGGGGCAGGAGGAGGGAGGACAGGGGTATCTGTGGCTGATATGTAAAATTAAATCAAATTATAAAATTAAAAAATAAATAAATAAAAAATATCATCTGCATCAATGAACAAATATTTATTGGCGACCTACCTGAAAAAAGCAGCAAAGAACATGATAATGAAAAAAAAAGGATACATGACAAAGTCCATTGCTGTTCAATGTACAATTTATTACTTTTATCTCATCTTTTCTTAATTCTTCTTCCTGTCCCCATTAGCATTTTGGTAGATATCTGTGATAAGCAAGAGTTCAATTTGGCAGAGCTTAAGTTAAAAGTTTTGGGGATATGGTAATAAACAGAATTATATTCAAAGGAAGTTTACTAAGTTATTCACAGAGAAAGCATACAAGTTTGGTAAACAAACATTGTTCTACTTTATGGAAGACAAAAGAGAATGCAAAATGGATTGATTAACATTCCTGTAAGAAGGATCATTAATATTTGTATTCCAGGTGAATAACTCATAATGTTATGCTGGCTGATTAGTAACAATTATGTTCTTTGACGTATACCTGAATTTGTAGACTGGTAAAAATATTGACTATAAGTAAATTTCCTGTTTTTAAACTTATTTTGTAAGATCAGTCTCTATTATTCAAAGTATTTAGTGGAGGTTTCTGGCTATTAGTAATTTTCTTTGGAATCCATGTAGTTGTTAATAAACCTTTTCATAGCATTTTTCATCTCTTTATTTCTAAGTGTATAAATGGCTGGATTTAGGAGAGGTGTAAAAACAGAGTAAAACACAGCAAGAAATTTGTCCAACCAGGTGATATTGAGGGGCCACACATAGATGAAGATGCAAGGCACAAAAAATATCATCACCACTGTGAGGTGGGCAGTACATGTGGACAGAGCCTTAGATGCACCAGCTTTAGAGCTCTGGCGAACAGTGATAAGGATATATGTGTAGGAAATGAGCAACAGAATGAAGCAGGTTACACCCACAAGTCCACAGTCAGCATTCATTAAAATATCCAGATCATGGGAATCTATGCAGGCTAGTTTGATTACCAATGGCATGTCACAGAAAAAACTATCAATTTCCTTGGGTCCACAAAAAGGCAGCTCCACAATCACTACAAGGTGACTCATGGCATGCACAAAGCCAATGGTCCAGGAAGTCAGTACCAACCCAGTGCATCTTTTCAGGTTCATAATGGTGAAGTAGTGGAGTGGTTTGCAGATGGCCACATAGCGGTCATAAGCCATTACCACCAACAATACCATCTCTCCTGCAGCAATGCAATGGGCAAAGAAGACCTGGGACATGCAGCCTGAAAACGAAATGGTTTTGTGCTTCCTGAGAAAGTCTGTGATCATCTTAGGTGTGGTGACTGAGGAAAGCCACATATCAACAAAGGAGAGATTGGCCAACAAGAAGTACATGGGGGAATGGAGATGGGGGTCAGTGGTGATTAAGACCATGATGACAATATTTCCAGACACGATGAGCAGATATAATATCAAAAACATCACGAAGAGTAAGACTTGAAGATTCTGTGAGTGGGAAAGTCCTAAAATCACAAATTCTGACACCACAGATTGATTGCCTCTATCCATTTTACTCATGTGCCTTTAGAAACAACCTGTGGGGGAAAGAAAGATAAATTAGAAGGATGTGGAAAATGATTTAACTACTGGAATCTGACATTCACATTGAAAGTTATCATCTACTCCTGAAAGAGAAAAGTATAAATGTAAGGCAAGTGTTTGCCAACTTTGAGAAACATCACTGCCCAAGTGAAAGGTAATGAGCCAAGAGTAGCTCCCATGAAGAGAAGCATGAGGTGTGACTGTTATCCACATGCTCTATCAGGAAATTCCTATATAATAGAGCAGTGAAGAAGCAGGACAGCAATGCAAAAGCCTAACCATGTGTGTGATTTCACCTGGAAAGCGTTTTTGTTCATTGGTAAAAAATGGTCTGAGTATGTCACTAGCAAGCATAACACTTCATAATATAAATGAGGTTTATATTTTGGACCTGATAGGAATTACATTGAATTTCAGTACAAAAGTCTTACTATTTAATTGTAACATGTATATTGAATCAGTTGATCACCAATAGAGTCATTCCTGTGACATCATTGAATTGAAACATTTGTTTAAAGCTACAAAGTAGATATTCCAACCTCATTGGTGATAAGTTGTACAGAATACCATATAGGAAACGCATAGTTTGAGACTGAGATGTAAAAACCAGAATCATAATATTTTGCTAATAAAATTTTATCATAGGATTTATTTATTCAGCTAAACTGATTGTTGAGCTACATTGTAAATACTTGTGATAATCAAAGAACAAGACAACTCATATTCAAACCTGAACTCTGAAAATTACATTTAATTCAGTTTTAGTAGTCAAAAATACTGATCTTGAATTCTTTCAATGAATTTTTAGAATCCTTAGACTGAAATATTATACTTTTCTGACTTGAATAATATATAATCTATCATCTGTTAGATGTTTTCTCATTATGTCACTTACCTATTGACCATCTGTATTGCTTGAGAAGAAAATAAATTACATAAACACATAAGCAAAGGATGACTTTAATTGTCAACCTTAGATGAATGTAATGTTGAAGTTTCAGTGAACAGCAGTTATTCACCTCAAAGCACAGCTGGAGTGCTTGTGCTGATCTGTAATGTAAAACACTCAAGCTGGATGGTTGGAAATCATTGTCCATTTTCTTCCATCTTGAGTAATTCTCTTGGTGATTTTCGATTTTTAAGTCTTATTCTTTATTCTATGAAATATCTATGGTGAAGGAACAGAGCATGTGATCAATGAAAGCTCTCTCATTATCATCAGAGTTAAATTCACCTTCCCTTTTTTTGAGGACTCAACAGATAAGGATGAAAAGAACACTCTAAAGTCATTAGGTAACACATTTATTTGCACATAGAAGCATGATAGTAGCTAAGAGTATTGTATGCTGGATAAATGTATGTACTTTTAGAGATCATCAGATTCTCTAAGGAAAATACACTCATATTATACCCAACAGGCCTGTGAACCTTGAAAATTTTGATAATCTGAATTCTACCTCTAAATTAGCTTCTTGTTATCCTGAAAATTCCAGGAAAGCTTCCACAAACCCATTCTGTATCTTCAGGAACAACTTATTTAGATAATATAAATTTAGTATTTCATGTGTTTAATATATAAATTTCCTCCAACATGAACATACACATTTTTAGGAAACAGTTAGCCATTAAAAGTGTAACCATTTTATAATTAAGCTTAATTTTATTATTATTCGGAATCATGGAGGAATGATCATATTCATTTATTAATATTAACCCATGTTTATCAAGTTACTAGACTAAGCATAGATTTTAATCTAAGATCAGATTTATATTTATCTAGCAGTTAACAATATGCATGCCTTTGTCTTAGAAGTATTTGTTTCCATTTCTTTAGCTACAAAATTAACATACTTAAGTCGGTACTGTATTGGGAAGGATATAACAACACATAAAGATAAATAAAGAAGATTTTTCTAGTATGTATGGTAAAATGATCCATAGGAATTGTCCCCTGTATACTTTCATGTATGTCTTAAAACAATATTGTTTGTACTGTTTTAGGTAAGGATTTTTTGTTCAGTGGAACACTTTAAGATTGTGTGTATGTAAATATATATAGTCACTTTTCTTTAAAATACTTGATCCTTATATTTCCTCCAAGTTGACATACATATACTCAGCAACTATGGGATATGCAGATGCAAATGACATATTAAGCATGCTGCCTATTTTCTAGAAACCTAACAAACATTTTAAGCTTCAGTTTCTTTCTTGGGAGTGCTCTAAGTATTTTAGAGGGCCTAGATTCAGTAGAATGTTCTATTACTTCATCTGGAATTCTTAAATTGGTGACTAATCTCATAGAAAGTACTAACTTCAGCTTTTAGATGAATAATATTGAAAAAATCAATGAAGGGGAACACATCAAATTATTTTTAGGAGCATTAAAACCAAGTATTTATTCTTTTCTCTGATTAACATTTTTTCCATGTAGGTAGTTTTGTAACAAAATTCTAAACTCTGTAATAGTGTCAATATTTATATTTTTGTAAGCATTTGTGGATATAGTCAGAATTATACACTTTAATTAATACTATGTTATAGATCCTGATGACTTAGAATTGTATTGTAGTTGCTCCTAATATCTTGATTGCTGGCAGATTGTTTGATCTGATTTCTGAGATCAACAAGAGTTATGCCTCCACTCACTTGACTTGCTATTATATTTACTCCTGTTTCTGAGCTGAAAATTATCTTATCTACTGTACACTCAATGATTAAACATCATTATTCTTGATTAAGTAATAGAATTCTTGCTTAATGTTAGCTTAATGGATGCTGCTCAAATTTGTCACTGGACAAGAAATAATGATCTTCTGACACAGACACTAACATACTGGGGGTATGCCTTTTGGTGGTGTGTGCACAAATAAATGTTAATCCACAGAAAATTCTGGTGGCTTAAAAGATAGTGAAACCATTTAAATGGCTTTTAAAAATGACAGAAGATAAAGAAAAACATTTCATGTCCATATATAATGGATGGCAGAAGAGATACCCAGGAATATTTCAAGAATGATCTTAAAGTAGAATGTCAGAGATATGAGATGATTTACCAAACTCGATCATATTTTCTTCCTGCTGATGTGTGCTCCTGAAGACATCCATTTCATGCAGATGCAATCTCTTGGAAGTATATCTTTTATGCCTGACCTATATTCCCTGCCTGAAGCTGTCCCATGGGTGAATTGACTTGTTCTGTGTTCTGAACAAAATGAGAACCCTGAAAATAATTATCTTGGACATCTCTCAGGGATTTCTCTGTTAAGAACAATACCAAGAGTTACTTATCTGTGAAGTTATATAGACATTCTTATTAGTCATCCCAGAATTGACAATATTAGTCAAGTTTTCAAAATTATTTACTTGACCAATAAGAACCAAAGAGACGTTTTCTGCTATCCTGATATGTTACTATGTCTATATCATGTAAGTGAATAAAATTGTTTTATAGTTATAAGAGGTCATGTGCTGAACACTGTGAGATATTACCAGAATGAAAGTAAATAAAATTGCTTTATAGTTACAAGAGGCCAAGTGCTGAACAGTGTGAGACATTACCAGAATGAAAGCCATGCTGTGAATGCAGTTCCTTAGTGCATGATAAGGTGGTGTCAAATCAGCAGGCAATTATGGCCACTTGGTTGATGCATTTTAGTCTGATATATGACTGTATATGTCAGCATCAGGTAAGAATTGGGTGTCAAGTTATTAAAACACCATTAGTTTTTTTTATTATTTTGCAGACATCAATGATGTGTGTGTTCATGTGAGTCCTGGTATGTTATGGGAATTAGAACAACTTTGTGGAATTGGTTCTCTCCTTCCACTTACCAAGTGTTCTGGGACTGAACTCAGGTTGCCACACTTACATAGAAATTCTTCTTATTTTATCAGCCACCTGTCCAATGCCTTTCTCATCATGTTTTAAGAAAAGAAGACATAGATGTACAATTCAAATGTTTTTGTTTTGAGTTTTACATTTAATATATCTATAATAATACAATATATAAGAAACAAGTGACATTTAAATGTACAATTTAAGAAATGTTGATACATGCCATCAACCATGAAGAAATCATTACATGTAAACTTTAAACCTCTGAATACAAAAGATTAGAAATGACACTAGAAAACTGAAAGACAATCCATGCTCATGGGTTAGTAGAATTAATATTGTGAAAGTGATTATTTTGATAAAAGCTATGTAAGATTAAACACAGTCCCAGGAACAATTTCAATTGTATTTGTCATATAAATAGAAAGAAAAACTCTTCTAAAATTAATTTGGAACCACCAAGGACTCTAGATAGTCCAAACAAAACCAGCATTGTAGGAGGGATTATCACTACAAATCTCTAGATATATTATAGATTCATAATAATAATAACAGCATAGTACTGGCACAGAATCAACAGGAGAGCATTGGAACCAAATAAAGATCAAACATAAGTACTCACCACTACAGTCATCTAATATTTGACCATGATGCCAAAATCCCACATTGAAAAAATACAGCATCTTTAATAAAATTTCATAGGAAAAATGGGCAGCTACATGCAGAAGAATGAAATTAGATCTCTGTCTATTACTTTGTACAACAAACTAAAAACTGATCAAACCTAAATATGAAAACCATACACCGGAAACTGTTAGGAGAAAATAAGACAGCACCCTAGATGATAAAGGTGAAGGAAAGGACATCGTATTCCATTTCCTCCAAATCAAGGCCTACAATTGGCAAGTAAGATCTCATGAAAACCAAAAAACTACTACACAGCTGAAGAAAAAGTCATCTGAGTGAAGAGGAAGCCAAGTGAATGGGAAAGAATCTTTACTAGCCATACATTTGATGGAGGGTTAATATCTAGAATGCACAAAGAACTCTGAAAAACAGAGCCACTGAGAAGTAGGCTTTAATTGGGATTGGGAAAGGAAGGTCAACAGAGAAGAGAGAGGAAGGGAAGACAGATAAATAACATTGAATCTATTTGAAAAAGCCTTAAGGAACATTGCTTTATATATATAAACTTACATGTAATACATATGTTCTTTTATATTCTAAATGAAATTTTACCACTTGGGCTGACAACACTTCCCACAAGAGCCATATAAAAAACAAACAAACACAAACAAAAAAAACCAACAGCTCAAAACCAGGTATGAGATATCTCTTTTCAAGTTGATGGTCAGGAAAGTCTAAGAGAGTCCCAAAACCTATAGGCTATTTCTATTGCCGTTGGTTTTCTCCCAGAGGTTGAAGGTAAACCTGTGTTGCTAAAGGCACCATTTATGTGAGATATAGGACTCAAAAGATTTGAGTTAGATCTGACCTGATAACTTCCTCCTTGAGAACTGGCTATCATAATATTAGACATTGTTATGCAAGCTTCCAATGGAGGGAAGCAATCAATATTGCTACCTAGCTGTGATGCCTATGATCAGTCTTGCAAGTTAGTTCTAAAGGAGAAATAGTGGCATTTGTGTCTTGGTGGTAACCAACAGCTTTCTAATTAAGTTCCCTTCAATGGGAGGATAAACATATGTGATACTGGCAAACTAGACAACTACCTGGGTCTGGTGAGGCCATGAGTCTTATTCAGAAACCTAGTACCATCACTTTACAAAACAGTTAAATTCTAATTGTACATTAAATACTTATCCATATAATAAAAAATAAGTGTGGCTCTCATACCTTATCAGGAAAACCTTACTTTTTGCAGCAAGCAGGTGGAGATCGTCACAGAAAATCCTAGCTGGTCAAAATACAGAGAATATGTGATTATGGGTTGACCATCCCCATCAAGTAAATTGACATAATTCCTGTATTCAAGGCCCAAGGACTATTGCAGAAATAGTGGGTGGAAAGACTGTAGGATGAAGAGGATTGGGAAGTCTTTTGTAAGATTTTGTCTCTTAGAATAGAGAGGAAAGATGTTCCCATGATAACATACCAATATGGCTGTTGAAACAAAACCAGACATCTCAAGGGCCCTACTTCAAGACAAAGAACTATATGTAGTTAAATCATGCACAGAGAGTCAGAAGTAACCTTTTACAGAGATGAATGCCCTAATTAGTCACATACTACAAAGTGGTCAGCCCTGAAATCATGTACAGGGCTACACTAAATGGACTAACCTATTATATTTATATTTTATGCATACATATGTAAAAGTAATAATCAAGAAAATGAAGCCATGGTTTTGAGAGTGAGTGAGGGTGGATGGACATGGGAACTGTTGAGTAAGAGGGCACTGGAGAGATTTGATGAAAGAAAGGTAACGGGGAAAATAATATAACTGTATTCTTTCCCTTCAAAATCTTTACTGATCACTTGTGAATTTCTCATAGTGAACCCTGATCATACTCTTCCCAGTCATCCCAGGTGCACCCCCTACCCTTGTGACCTCCCCAGAAAAAAAGCAGCAGCAACAGCAACAGCAGCAGCAGGTGCAGAAGAGGAAGAAGAAGAAGAAGAAGAAGAAGAAGAAGAAGAAGAAGAAGAAGAAGAAGAAGAAGAAGAAGAAGAAGAAGAAGAAGAAAACAAGTCCAATTTGTGTTGTCATATATTCACTGGAGCATGGTCAAAACTTCCCGTGGACAGTCCCTTAAAGAAAACTGACTTCTTCTCTACCTGCACTCCCACCAGAAGCCATAAATTGCAGAAAGCTACATGCCAGTTTCCTCATCACAGTTTTTACCTATTTTTTTTGAGATAGGGTTTCTCTATATAGCTTTGGAGCCTTTCTTGGAACTCACTCTGTAGACCAGGTTGGCCTTGAACACACAGAGATCTGCCTGCCTCTGCCTCCCTAGTGGTGGTATTAAAGTCATGTGCCACTACCACCTGGCTCTTATCATGGTTTTTAAGAGTTCTCTATAATGGATTTCTAGGCTGTTAATTTTTTGGAAGATGCCGGTGGGGATAGGGGTTCTCAGAGAAGCTGTTTATGTCCCTCTTTCTCAACTGTGAGTTTTCAGTCATTGAGACCACTACAAAAGTAGCTTCCTTGCCTTTTACAGTCAGCAGGAGCACAGAACATGGAATTCTACATGGTTTCTGGTGAAAACATGGACCATGGACATCCAGTGTCAGCACATGCCACAGACCTCAGCATGGTCTCTGGAGGCAGTACAGACCACAGACATTAACATGGCCTTCTGCCACAGCACAAGCCATGGACACCATCATAGCCCTTGTTAGCAATACAGGCCAAGGACATCAACATGGCCTCAGGTTGTAGGACAGGCCACTCATATCAACATGGCCCCCATTGGCAGGGCAGCCAATGGATATCAACATAACTTCAGGTGGCAGAACAGATCATGGACATCTACATGGCCTTTAGTGGTAATACAGGCCACAGACATCAACACAACCTCTGGCTGCAGAACCAAGGACCAAGACATGGCCCTTGGTGGCAGCATGGACCATGGACATCCACACAAACCTTGAGCTTTAATATGAACTGATTTAATATGTGAGGCAGCTGATCACAGATACCAACATGGCCTCCAGGGTCAGCAAGGACCATAGAGGTCTTTTGAGGAGGTTCAATCCAGAAAACCAAATTGTTCTTCATCTCAGACATCCTGTCATTGCTCAGAACCAAGGTGATCATGTGGCTGGGCAGAGTGTTCAGAGGCTGAGTCTGCATAAGCTCCAGGCTGCTACACACCACCCTGTCAGCTCTACTCAACAAGGACATGTTTCCCTGTCTGCTACAGCCTTCTCTTAAGCCTGTCACTGCAGCTGTATCCCTAGTTCCACATCTCTCCACCTTGCACTCACCACTCCATCCCTCCATCTTTCCCACCTCTCCATACCATATTTGTTTGTTGTTTTTGCATTTGAAACTGCAGTGTGTCACACAGAATATTCTTTTGCCCAAATAGCTCTACATGCAAATTCTTATTGCAACTAGTCGTTGGTCTGGTTCAAGGTTTCTAGTTTCTGAAGCACCATAAATACTGGACCACGGCTGAGACTTGTCTCCTGCTGTTGTCCAGGGTCAGGGTGATGTTGCAGCTAGGCAGGACATTTGAGGACAGGTTCTGTGCAAGCTCCTGGCTGCTGCACACCTTCCCACTGTTGGGGTAATTGTTTTAGGAAATGGTGTGAAGATGTGTCTCTGTTCTACTTCACCTGCCTAGGGCACCTTCTGATTGGTTTAATAAAGAGCCTAATGGCCAATATCTAGGCAGGAAGAGGATATGCAGGACTTCCAGGCACAGATAGGAACTATGGGAAGGAATCTGAGGTGGGGGATTCACCAGCCAGACATGGAGGAAGTTGGACATATGGTACTGAGGAGACGTAACAAGTCATGTGGCAGAATGCAGATTAACATAAATGGGTTAATTTAAGTTTTAAGAACTAGTTGGGAACAAGCCCAAGCTAAGGCTAAGCTTTTTCAATTAATGAAGAAAGTCTCTGAGTCATTAATCAGGAGTTGGCAGTCCAAAGACAGTCTGACTACACTCCACCCTCAATGTCTGCCATCCTGAGGCTCACTGGACTCTACTTTTGTGCTTGTAGAGTTTTGGCAACACCACTGCCCAATACCCTCCATCCCCTAGAAGGGTAAGCAGCACCGGCTGCAGCCTTGGAAGTTCTGTGTTGGAGGCTGGCCAATTGGAGGGCCTAGGGCTGGCCCTATTCAGGAACGATGTTTCCTTGGGAGCTCCAGGCCACTGCACACTGTCCTGTCCATGGTGCCAGCCATCTGGGGCACAGATGTTGTGCTCGTAGGCCATGGGAAGTGCAGCTGTCTGGTGCTTTTTCACAGGGAAAGTACCACAGGCCATAGCTCAGGTGGCTCCAAGCAGGGAGCTGGCTAGTGAGCCTAGGAACTGCCCTATCCAGTATTGACCTGTATCTGTGGGAGCTCCAGGCTGCCACACATCTCTGTGTCATCTGTTCTGGGAGCCCCACAGCTCATCAGCATGACCTTTGTGCTTGCAGTCTGCTGGCTGAGATGTGGCAGCAAGGATTCATCATTCTCCCCCACTGCTCTGCTGTCTTTCTTTCCAACTTTTTAAAAGCGTCTTCCCATAAAACCTGCCTTTTTTTAGTTTTTCAGTCGTTCTGGAGCTACTGGGGACTCTACAGACTCCCTCTCTGCCATGCCACTCTCCAGGGCCTCCATGGGTCTCTCAGACTCCTAGGAGCTCTGCAGCAGCTGACTGTGGCTGCCACCATCTTTGTTTTCTCCACTGTATCTTTTATTTATTTATTTTTTAAATTTTATAATTAATTTGATTTTACATATCAGCCACGGATTCCCCTGTCCTCCCTTCTCCCAGCCCCCCCCGACTCCCCTAAATTCACCCCCCATTCCCATCTCCTCCAAGGCAAGGACTCCCCTGGGGATTCAGCTCAGCCTGGTAGATTAAGTCCAGGCAGGTCCAGTCCCCTCCTCCCATCACCCAGGCTGAGCAAAGTGTCCCAGCATAGGCCCCAGGCTCCAAAAAGCTAGCCCATGCACCAAAGACAGGTCCTGGTCCCACTGCCTGGGGGCCTCCCAAACAGTTAAAGCTCATCAACTGTCTCACTTATCCAGAGGACCTGGTCCAGTTCCATGGGGGTTCCTCAGCTATTGGTTCACAGTTCATGTGTTTCCACTAGTTTGGCTATTTGTCCCTGTGCTTTTTCCAATTATGGTCTCAACATCTCTCACTCATACAATCTCTCCTCTGTCTCACCAATTGGACTCCTGGAGCTCCACCTGGGGCCTGACTGTGGATCTCTGCATCCGCTTCCATCAGTCATTGGTCCCTTGATCTCCTTATGTTGTCTTATTGCTCTGGGTAGAACTTCAGGTACTATATTGAATAAGTATGGGGAGAACGGCCTTGCCTTGTTCCTGATTTCAGGGGAATCACTTTGAGTTTTTCTCCATTTGCTTTGATGTTGGCTGTTGGTTTGCTGTAAATTGCCTTTATTATGTTTAGGTATGTTCCCTGTATTCCTGATCTCTCCAAGACCTTTATCATGAAGGGGTGTTGGATTTTGTCAAATACCTTTTCTGCATCTAGTGGTTTTTTCTTTCAGTTTGTTTATATGGTGTATTACATTGACAGACTTTAGTATGTTGAACCACCCTTGCATCCCTGGGATGAAGCCTACTTGATCATGGTGGATAATTGTTTTCATGTGTACTTGGAGTCTGTTTGCCAGTACTTTATTGAGTATTTTTGCATCAATGTTCATAAGGGAGATTGGTCTGTAGTTCTCTTTCTTTGTTGCATCTTTGTTTGGCCTGGGAATCAGGGTAATTGTAGCCTCATAGAAGGAGTTTGGTAACAAGGCTGTCCACTCTCCCCATACTTATTCAATATAGTACTTGAAGTTCTAGCTAGAGCAATAAGACAACAAAAGGAGATCAAGGGGATACAAATTGGAAAGGAAGAAGTAAGACTTTCACTATTTGCAGACAGTATGATAGTATACATAAATGACCCTAAAAATTCTACCAGGGAACTCCTACAGCTGATAAACTCCTTCAGTCAGGTGGCAGGATACAAGATTAACTCAAAAAAAATCAGTAGCCCTCCTATATACAAATGATAAATGGGCTGAGAAAGAAATCTGAGAAACATCACTCTTACAATAGCCACAAATAATATAAAATACCTTGGGGTAACTCTAACTAAGCAAGTGAAAGACCTGTTTGATAAAAACTTTAAGTCTCTGAAGAAAGAAATTGAAGAAGATATCAGAAAATGGAAATATCTCCCATGCTCATGGATAGGTAGAATTAACATAGTAAAAATGGCAATCTTACCAAAAGCAATATACAGATTCATTGCACTCCCCATCAAAATACCAATACAATTCTTCACAGACTTGGAAAGCACAATACTTAACTTTTTTTGAAAAAACAAAAGACCTAGGATAGCTGAAAGAATCCTGTGTAATAAAGCAACCTCTGGAGGCATCACAATCCCTGACTTCAAGCTCTACTATAGAACTATAGTCATAAAAACAGCTTGGTACTGGCATAAAGACCAACATGTGGACCAATGGAATTGAACTGAAGACCCTGACCTTAACCCACATAGCTATGAACATATGATTTTCGACAAAGAAGCCAAAACTGTACCATGGAAAAAAGAAAGCATCTTCAACAAATGGTGCTGGCACAACTGGATGTCAACATGCAGAAGATTGCAAATAGATCCATATCTCTTCCCATGCACAAAACTCAAGTCCAAGTGGATCAAAGACCTCAACATAAATCCAGTTACACTGAACTTGACAGAAGAGAAAGTAGGAAGCAGTCTTGAATGCATTGACACCGGAGATCATTTCCTAAATAAAACACTAGTAGCACAGACACTGAGAGTAACAATTAATCAATGGGACCTCTTGAAATTGAGAAGTTATTGTATGCCAAAGGACACGTTCAATAAGACAAAATGACAGCCTACAGAATGTGAAAAGATCTTCACCAACCCCACATCTGACAGAGGGCCCATATTCACCAACCCCACATCTGACAGAGGGCTGATATCCAGAATATATAAAGAATTCAAGAAACTAGACATCAAAATACCTAACCGTCCAATTAAAAAATGGGCTATAGAGCTAAACAGAGAATTCCCAACAGAAGAATCTCAAATGGCTGAAAGACATTTAAGGAGTTGTTCAACATCCTTCATCAGGGAAATGCAAATCAAAACAACTCTGAGATACCATCTTACACTTGTCAGAATGGCTAAGATCAAAAACACTGATGACAGCTTATGTTGGAGAGGATTTGGAGCAAGAGGAACACTCCTCCACTGTTGGTGGGAGTGCAAACTTGTACAGCCACTTTCGGAATCATTATGGCGCTTTCTCAGAAAAGTGTGAATTAATCTGCATCAAGACCCAACTATACCACTCTTGGGCATATACCCAAGGAATGCTCAATCATACCACAAGGACAGTTGCTCAACTATGTTCATAGCAGCATTATTCTTAATAGTCAGAATCTGGAAACAACCTATATGACTCTCAACTGAAGAATGGATAAAGAAATGTGGTACATATACACAGTGGAGTATTATTCAGCAGTAAAAAAAAACAATGACATCATGAAATTTGCAGGCAAATGGATGGAACTAGAAAATATCATCCTGAATAAGGTAACCCAGACTCAGAAAGACAAACATAGTATACTCACTCATAAGTGGATAGTAGACTCATGACATTTGAACAGTAAAAATGACCATCTATTGTGTGCTGTGTGTCCCTTTGGTGTAGATTAAGGAATGATAAGACTATATCATATGTGATTTTATTTATATGTCTGAGGAGCTCTTATGCTGCTTTCAGTGGTGACTGGGTATGGGAGCCCGTTTTCAGGTTCCTTGTGGCTTTACCCAGCATGTCCTCATAGAGGATGATTAGGACCACGGGCCTGAGTGCAGGTGTCTGAGATGGTCTGCACTTGGCTGTGCTGGGGGAGGAGGTCTTTTGCTCCACCCCTTGGCGTCTCTATAAAAACCCTGGGGCAGAGACAGTCAGGGTCCATTGGAATAGGTTCCAGACCCTCTCAAGGCTATCCTTTATTTTCTATCTGTTTATCTCCGCAAGATTCTCTGCAATAAATCCTTCTATCTAATATTTCCTGCTGCTCACACTCAAGAAAACTCTGGGGAACTGTGGGGGTGGTTGGGTAAACGCCCCATAACTGGGATAACTCAAATTTAACCAAAGTGTTTATCTTTCAAGTATTGGATCAAATTATCTGTAAACTTAGATAATTTAACTTCTTTTTTAAGATTTTTAATGTATTCTGTTTTACGTGTATGGGTAATTTGCATGCATGCATATTTGTACATCACCTGTGAAGTACCCACAGAGGTTAGAAAATGCCATTGTATTCCCCATATTATGTGAAAGTATGTCCTTTTTATTCATGGTTTCCAGAAAGCTTTTATCTTGAAGTGGTGATGATTTTTGGCAATGGATTCATCTTCAGATATTGAGATGATGATGTAATGGTTTATCATTTATTATATCTATGTAATACGTATTAATTTGTATTGCAAGCCACACTTACAACTCTGGAATGAATTAAACTTGATTATATCACATGTTCTTTTCAAGGCACTGTTAAATTCTATTTGCAAGTATCATATTAAGGATTTTGTGTATATGTTCATCCAGAAATTGGTATACAACTTTTGCTGCTATTATTGTTATAACCTTATCTGAATTTAGAGTCAGGTTAAATTTTGGTTTGTAGAACAAGATTCAAAGTTTTCTGTTTTTCACATGATTATTTTTGAGAAAGTTGGTTTTAATTGTTTTGAAAAGCCTGGAAGTCTTCAGAGCTGCATCTGTCTGGTCCTGGTTTGTCTTTGTTGAGTTAAATTTTATTAGTGCCTCAAATTTATGTCTCATGATTGATAAGGGTATTTTTAAATATCTTCTTGATTCAAATTTAGTAGGCCATAGTGCATAGTTTTATTCACTTAAAGTGTTCTAACTTATTAGTTATATTTTCAAAACATCTCCTAGTGATCCTCTGGATTTCAGTGGTTGTATTGTAATATCACCTTTATTTTTATAATTTTATCAATTTATCTATTATATAGTTTTAGCTAAGCTTTTTTATGAAATTTTAATCCTTCCATTAAGCAACCTTCATGTTGTTGATGCTTTGTATGGTTCTTTTCATTAATTTCAACTCAAATATTTATGAATTCTTTTATTCTATTAATGTTGTGTTTTTCCTATTTTTGATTTTCTAAAAGGCTTGACATGTGCCATTAGGTTATCACTATGCCATGTGATTTATCAGCATAACCTTCTGTCAGGGAACCACTGCTGTATATCATGTTGTTAAGTATGGCATGCTATTAGGCAATTTAAAGTTTAAAAATGTCTAGATGAGGAGCCTTAAAAACCAAGGGCTTTCTTAGTAGCTTTTCTTTGTTTCTACATGATCCCTCTGATAGGAGAAAATGTTGTTTTGGTCTCTAGTCAGAACCTCCTCCTATTATATAGCCCAATATGTGATGGGATGCTTTCTGAGAAAATCTCTATGTGCCTAAAGAAGGAAAAATACTGTAAGTCCAACATTCCATTACTGAACGTTCTCTTTGTTTGGTCCTCTAGGGAAAAGCAACCATTGCTAACTCCCCAATTCTTTGGGGAGTGGATTTCTTTCATGTGTGTTCAAAATTCAGTCACAAGGTTCACAAATATATATATATATATATATATATATATATATATATATATATATATATATATATAATATGTCTCTTTTTATTTTCTTGCAGCAAGATAGTTCTTTCTACTTCACATTCAATAGAGACCTGATATCCAAAAATACACAAAGAATTCAATACACTAGGCATCAACAAACCAAATAATCCAATGGGATCCAGACCTAAACAGAGAATTCTCAATAGAGGAATCTCAAATGGCTGAGAAACTCTTAAAGAAATGTTCATCAACCTTAGCCATCAGGAAAATGTGAATCAAAACTACTTTGAGATTCTATCTTATACTTGTCTGAATGGCTAAGATCAGTAACACATAATGGCTCATGCTGGCTATGCTGTGGAGCAAAAGAACCCTCCTCCATTGAGGGTGGGAATGCAAACTCTACAGCCACTTTGGAAATCAATGTGGTAATTCCTCAGAAAGCTGGGAATTGATCTATTTCAAGACCCATCTTACCACTCTTGGGCATATACATAGAAGGTGCTTCATCCTACCACAAGGATATTTGCTCAATTATGTTCACAGTGGCTTTTATTCATAATATTCAGAAACTGGAAACAACCTAGATATCCTTCAACTGAAGAATGAATAAAGAAAATGGGGTACATTTACACAATGGAGTATTAAAATGATATCATGAAATTTACAGGAAAATGGATGGAAGTAGAAAAAAATTATCCTGAGCGAGTATTACTCAGCAGTTAAGAGAAAATGACATCATGAAATTTGCAGACAAATGGATGGAACAAGAAAAAAGTCACCCTGAGCAAGACAACCCAGATCCAGCAAGAAACATGATATGTACTCACTTATAAATGGATATTAGCTATTAAGTAAAGTATAATCACAATTCATTCCACAGACCCAGAAAGGCTAAGGAATAAGGAATGCTCTTGCGGGGAGGGGGAGCATGAATCTCCCTGGGAAGGTTTTGTGGGTGAACTGGGAATGAGTGGGGATGGGAACAGGAGGGATCAGATGGAGGAGAGAGAGAGAGAGACAGGGAGAAAGAGTATGGGGAGAGATGACTGGAATAGTTGGGCAATTAGGGAGTTATGTGGAAACCTAGTGGAGTGGAAACTTCCGGGAACTTATAAGGGTGACCCTAGCAAGGACTCCTGGTAATGGAATCCTGAATCGGCTATCTTCTATAACCAGGCTAGGCTCCCAGTTGTAGGACTGGGACATCAACCCAGTCACAAAACCTTCGAACCACAACTGTTCTTCTTGTAAGATGTGGTGGGACAATGATGGCTCCGAACTTGTGGGAGTAGCCAGCCAATGGCTGGTCTAACTTGAGGCCCAAACCAAGATGCTGCTTGGATGGTGGACAGCCAGGAACTGTAAGCTGGATGGCCCAGAGACTTGGAGTAGAACCAAACATGACTGACAAGAAACAAACAAAACAAAACAAAAAAGAAAAAGAAAAAAGTCAATGAAATGATTCCTAATGATATTGTGCTATATTTATAGATCGGTGCCTAGACCAGTTATCACAAAGTCTTTCTTCAGGAGCTGATGGTAGCAGATGCAGAGATCCACAGCCAAACATTGGGCATAGTTTGGGAAACCCTGTAGAAAATGGTGAGGAAGGAGGGAAGGATTTTAGGAGCCAGAGGTATCAAGGACACCAGAAACATGGCCCACAGAATCCACTAAGCAGGACTCATAGGAGCTCACAGACACTGGAGGAACAGTCACAGAGCCCAGGTCCTCTGCACTCATGCTGTGGTTGAGGTTTTGTGGGAATCCTAAAAGTGGGAGTGATGGTGTCTCTGACTCTTTTGCCTACATTTATAGGACCCTTTTCTTCCTACTGGGTTGCCTAATCCAGCCTTGATATGAAAGTTTGTGCCTAGTCTTATTACATCTTATTATGCCATGTTTGATTGATATCCTTGGGAGACACGCTATTTTCCAAAGGGAAACAGAGGGACAGTGGGTCTGGGGGAGAGGGAAGGTGGCAGGGAGACGGGGAGGAGTGGCAGACAGGAGGCTGCAGTTGGGATGTTTTGTACTAGAGAAGAATAAATAAAAAGTGTAAAAAGGTAGTTTTTTTCTAGGGTCATTGGAAATTTCTTTTCTTCTGGCTAGCTATCATAGCGCCAGAAGTTATTGAGGCTACTGGGAGAGAAACGACATTATTGGTCTGACCCAGCACTAGACTTTACATGATACAATACTGATTTGCCAAGCAAGATGAACTACTGGCATAAGAATGGATGGGCTATCATGGGCTAACCAACTCTTCCATTTGGATTTAAGTCTGTTCCACATTAAGGAATACAGGATACAGTCATATTCTGAAGATGTTCTCAGCATGCCAGATGGGAAAAGATCTAAAATGTATAGGAAATATAAATTGTTAAGTTCTTATACTTATCAGTAACAATAGATAATATAAGTATAATTGAGGCTGTCAAATACGTGTCTGATTGTTACTTAGTGTTACCTATATGCCAATGTACTTATATCTACAGTTCAGAATGCATAGCACAATTGTTCACAAATCACACCATTTTGTAAAAATAGAATGTGAATCATGACATGAAATCGTTAAAAATAATCTGAACTTTAAGAGTGGTGTTCTGGCATTTCATTTAGCATGAGCTACTCTTTTGTGTAAAAGTTGCTATTTAGTATATTGTGCAATGACATTTAACAAATAAATGCCATTGGGAAAATTATTTTCTGCATCCTTCAACAATAGAAAAATTCAATCTTTATTACCAAAAGAATTTAATATATATTTCTAAGTTTTCTTTAAATATTAAAATATTCAAAACAATAATAAATGTGTTTGTGGTAATAACATATCTTACATCATAAACATGAACAGATAGCTAACAACCATAAATATATTTTATTTATTCTACCACTTGTATTTTCCTATATTAAGAGAATAAAAGCTATATATACGTATGTTATTTTTGCTTTATTTCTATTATTTCTCCTGTCACTGTATTTTAACCCTTATCTTGAGAAATAAAAGATATATTGTACTCTATTATGATGCATATTATTATGCAAATGATAATTTTAGGAATATTTCAAATGTCAAAGATCATATTCAAATTTTATTCACAAATAAACGTTAATATTAGATGAAACAATTGGCCTGCTTTCTGTTTTGTATAATTGTTCATATATATAATTATATAATTAACTATAAGAAGTATTTAAATATGAAGAATTAGCAAGAATGTTCATGGCTACTGTCTCAGAAAGATTATAGTTCATGTTTTTATTGAAATAATAAACAATAACTTAGAGGATAAATTTTAATTCTTGAAACTCAGATAATTAAGGAAAAACAGCATTAGATTTGTTTATACAACTATTTCATTGTCATTAAGGTAATAAAAACTAAACTAAATAAAAGCCCACTGTTATTTGTGTGTAGTTTATAACTTTTGTTATAAGGTAAAAATAATAATGTTGTCTTTTTCCAAAGGAGTGAATAAAAGGTTTGTAGCTGTGTTGAAAAACAAAGTATATTTTTGATATTGTTAGAGCAATATTAAAGTGAATTTTATAAAACAAATGCCACTTATAAGCCTGACAAATACATTTATATTCTTTTTTAATATTATTAAAGATATAAGAATCAATTGAATAATTTTGTCATGTGGAAGCGCCATATTAAAAAACAATCAGAAATAATTTACAATGTTCTATATGATTAAAATGTTAAATCTCCAAATTATATTAAGCTTATTACATATCAGAATACCTTAACTAATTGTACATACAAACTAAATACCCAAATTATCAGTTTGTAGTAATTTTAGTGAATTGTCAGTTTGAAGTATTTGCAGCGAATTTTCTTGGCATTAAGTATTTCTCTTGTGATTCATGAAATAGCTTTTTAATTTCTTTACAGCATTTTTCATTTCCTTATTTCTCAGTGTATAAATGGCTGGATTCAGGAGAGGTGCAATAAGAGTATAAAATACAGCAAGAAATTTGTCCAACCAGGTGATATTGAGTGGCCACACATAGATGAAGATGCAGGGCACAAAAAAGATCATCACCACTGTGATGTGGGCAGTGCACGTGGACAAGGCCTTAGAGGCACCAGCTTTAGAGCTCTGCCGAACAGTGATAAGGATATATGTGTAGGAAATGAGCAACAGAATGAAGCAGGTTACAACCACAACCCCACAGTCAGCATTCATGTAAATATCCAAATCATGGTAATCTGTGCAGGATAACTTGATTATCAGTGGTATGTCACAGAAGAAACTATCAATTTCCAAGGGACCACAGAGAGGCAGCTGTACAACTGCCAAAAGCTGACTCATGGCATGCACAAAGGCAATGGCCCAGGAAGTCAACACCAACCCAGTGCATCTTTTCAGGTTCATAATGGTGAAGTAGTGAAGTGGTTTGCAGATGGCCACATAGCGGTCATAAGCCATTACCACTAACAGCATCATCTCCACTGCACCAACACAATGGTCGAAGAAGACCTGGGACATGCACCCTGCGAAGGAAATGATCTTTGGTTCCCTGAGAAAGTCTGAGATCATCTTAGGAGTGGTGGCTGAGGAAAGCCACATATCAACAAAGGACAGGTTAGCCAAAAAGAAGTACATGGGGGAATGGAGATTGTGGTCCGTGACAATTAAGAACATGACAATACTATTTCCAGATAGAGCGAGCACATAAATCATCAAAAACATCACAAATAGTAAGAGCTGAAGATTATGTGAGTGGGAAAGTCCCAAAAGCACAAATTCTGGTACCATGGACTGATTCCATCTATCCATTTTACTCAGGGGGTCTTTAGAAATAACCTGGAGAGAAAGAAAGTTCAATTAGAGGGTTGTGGAAAATGACTTAACTATTGAATCTGACCTTCACATTGGAAGCTAACCTCCACACTTGAAATAGAAAAAAATGTAATTTAAAGACAAGTCTTTGCCAACTTTGAGAAACATTGCTGCCCAAGTGTAAGCTAATGAGTAAGTTTAACTCCCCACAAAGAGAAGCACGGGGTGTGACTGTTATACTCACAATCTATCAGGAAATTCCTCTACAGGAGAGCAGTGAGGAAGTAGGACAGTAATTTGAAAGCCTAAAAAAATATGTGTGATTTGACCTGGATGGTGTTTTCTGCCCATTAGTCTAATAAAAAAAAGGTCTGAATGTATCACCAGCAATCATAACTCTTCATAAATGAGGTTTAAACTTTCGACCTGATAGGAATTACACTGAATTTCAGAACAAATGTTCTGATGAGATCTTAATATATTTTTGCAGCATGGATAATGAATCCACTGATAACCAATAGAGTCATTTCTGTGACTGAACTAAAAATGTTGCTGAAGGTAAGCTGTACAGAATACCACATAAAAATACATAGTTTGAGACTGATATTTAAAAACAAGAATCACAATATTTTGTCAACAAAAATTTATCATAGAAATTATTTATTTAGCTAAACTGATTAGCAGCTATCATTGAGAATACATGTAATATGTTGCATGAGCGGACTTTTTGGAGCCCAGTGCCTATGGTGGACACCTTGCACAGCCTTGGTGCAGGGAGGAGAGGCTTGGACCTGCCTAAACTGAATGTACCAGGCTCTGCTGACTCCCCATGGGAGGCCTTGCCTTGGAGGAGGTGGGAATGGGGGATAGGTTGGAGGGGAAGGTTGAGTGGGCAGGAGGAGGGAGGAGAGGGAGATCTGTAGTTGGTATATAAAATGAATAGAAAATTTCTTTAAAAAAATGAATAGAAAAAAAGAATGCAAAGGGAAAAACCTGTAAGAATAAGGTAATATATATTCAAGTAAAAAAAAAGAAAATGCATGTAATAGTGATAACCAAAAAAGAAGGCAAATTATAGTCAAGCCTGAACTCTGACAATTAGATTTAATTAAGTTTTAGCAGCCAAAAAACCTGACCTTGAAATTTATTAGCTAATCTTGAAAATTCTTAGATTTTCAAATATTATCATTTCCTGACATGGACAATGTTTCATCTATCATCTGCTTTCTCATTTTGTCACTTACCTCTTGATCATTTGTATTGTTTGAAAGGAGAATAAATTACAAAAACATGTAAGCAAAGGGTGTCTTTTATTGTCAACCTTGGATGAATGTGATGTTGAACTTTCAGTGAACAGCAGTTATTCACTTCAAAGCACAGGCGGAGTGATTATATTCATCTGTAACAGAAAATATTCAAGCTGAGTGGTGGGAGTTGATTGCCTATTTTCTTCTACCATCAGTAATACTCTTGATGGTTTTCAATTTTTAGGTCTTATCCTTTTATTCTTTGAAGTCACTATGATGAGGGAATAGAGGAGGTGAACAAAAGTTCTCACATTATCATCAGAGTTATATTTACATTCCCATTTTTTTATTTGGACTCAGGGGTGGAGTTAGGATGAAAACAAAGAAGGCATCAGCTAACACATTCATCTGCTATAGAAACGTGATAATTGATAAGAGTCTTGTATGCTACAAATAAATATATGTACCTTCTAGAGATTACTCGATTGTCTAAGGAAAATAATGTTGATATTACACCAAATAGGTCCATGTTCCATGAAAGTTTTGATAATCTGAATTCTATCTCTAAATTAGTTTCTTGTCATTCTGAAAATTTCCAGCATAGGTTTTCAAAAACCAGTTCTGTATCCATGTAGTTTACATGGATGATAGAAATTTAAAATTTCATTGTTTGCAAACCTCATGATGTCATTGTTTTTCTCTGTTGAGTAGTACTCCATTGCATATATGAGATTTGCAGGCAAATGGATGAAACTAGAAAAAATCATTCTGAGTTAGGTAACCCAGACTCAGAAAGAAAAACATGGTATGCATTCACTCATAAGTGGATACTAGATGTAAAGCAAAGGATAACCAGACTGCAACTCACAACTCCAGGGAGGCTACCTAGTAAAGAGGACCCTAAGAAATACATAGGGATCTCCCAACAACAGAAATGGATGAGATCTACATGAGCAAACTGGGTGTGAGGATGTGTGGATGTAATGGAGGGCAAGGGTCAGTGGAAAGAGAGCTTAGGGGAGCGGGAGGTCCCAGATGGATCAGGAACAGAGTGGGGAACAAGGAAAGACATACCATGATAAATGAAGACGTCATGGGAATAGGAAGAAGCAGAGTGCTAGAGAAGTCCCCAGAAATCCACAAAGACACCTCCACAGTAGACTACTGGCAATGGTCGAGAGAAAGCCCGAGCTGACCTACTCTGGTGATCAGATAGCTGAACACCCTGTCATAGAACTCTCATCCAGTGACTCATGGAAGCAAATGCAGAGATCCATGGCCAAGCCCCAGGTAGAGCTCCAGGAGTCCAATCGATGAGAGAGAGGAGGGATTATGTGAGCAAAAGATATTGAGACCATGACTGGAAAAAGCACAGGGACAAATAGCCAAACTAGTGGAAACACATGAACTATGAACCAATAGCTGAGGAGCCCCCATGGAACCGGACCAGGTCCTCTGGATAAGTGAGACAGTTGATTAGCTTGAACTATTTAGGAGGCCCCCAGGCAGTGGGACCAGGACCTGTCCTTAGTGCATGGGCTGGCTTTTTGAAACCTAGGGCCTATACTGAGACACTTTGCTTAGCCTTGGTGTAGGGAGGAGGGGACTGGACCTGCCTGGACTGAATCTACCAGGCTGAGCTGAGTCCCCAGGGGAGACCTTGCCTTGGATGAGGTGGGAATGGGGGGTGGACTGGGTGGGGGAAGCCAGGGGTGGCTGGGAAGGGGGAGGATAGGGGAATCCGTGGCTAATGTGTAAAATTAAATTAATTATAAAATAAAATTTAAAAATTTCATTGTTTAAGATAGATTTTTTTAAAATACTGACCATTCTATGATAACAGAGACCCCTTGAACATCATATTCCAGATTTTATGTTTGAGTCTCTAAGAATTTTTCTCATTAATAATTATTTATAGCATCTGTATACTGGGTCCTGCTTTCTTTTTTTATTTTTGTTTTTATTTTTATTTTGCAGTACAATTCAGTTCTACATATCAGCCACGGATTCCCTTGTTCTCCCCCCTCCGGCCCCCCTCACCTTCCCCCAGCCCACCTCCCATTCCCACCTCCTCCAGGGCAAAGCCTTCCCTGCGGACTGAGACCAACCTGGTAGACTCAGTCCAGGTAGGTCCAGTCCCTTCCTCCCAGGCCGAGCCAAGTGACCCTGCATAGTCCCCAGGTTTCAAACAGCCAACTCATGCAATGAGCACAGGACCCGCTCCCACTGCTTGGGTGTCTCCCAAACAGATCAAGCCAATCAACTGTCTCACCCATTCAGAGTGCCTGATCCAGTTGGTGACCCCTCAGCCATTGGTTCATAGTTCATGTGTTTCCATTCGTTTGGCTATTTGTCCCTGTGCTTTGTTGCACAATGACCATATACATTCTTAGTAAGCAACTGGCTAATAAAACATAACAGTTTTAAAATTAAGTTAAATCCTGGAAGAATGGTCATATTAGTCTATTAACGTTCACCAATGTTTAAGACAATTATTAGACTAAGCATAGATTTTAAATAAATTCAGGTCTGATTGATTTCTCATTAACAGTTGATATTATTTATGACTTTGTCCTAAACATATTTGTTTACATTTCTTTAAAATAAAATACTTAATTTAATACTATGTTGTGAAGGTGTAAAAGAAAAGACATTATCTGGAGTTGTCTCTTTTCTGTATACTTTCATGTATATCTTAAAGCAATATTGTTTGTACTGTTTTAAACTTTTAGGCAAGAATTTTATTGTTCAACTGAACACCATGTTTAAGATGAGTGTGTATGTGTGTGTGTGTGTGTGTGTGTGTGTGTGTGTGTGTGTGTGTGTGTGTTGTGTGTGTGTGTGTGAAAGAATATATACAATCACCTTTCTTTAAAATACTTGATGCTTACATTTCCTCCAAGTTGACACACATCCTTTCAGTAACTATGTAGATGTGAAGAATGTATTAGCCATGCTGACTATTTTCAAGAAACCTAATAACCATTTCACGCTTCCTTTTCTTTTGCTCAGGGGTGCTATAAGTATTTTAGAGGGCCTAGATTCAATAGAATCTTCTGTTACTTGATCTGTAATTCTTGTCTTTAAATTGGTGGCAATTCTCACAGAAAACACTAATTTTGACTTTTAGATGGTTAAAGATTAAAAAATCAACAAAAGAAACACCAAATTACATTTTATGAGCATTTAAGTCAAGTATTTATTCTTTTCTCTAAGTATTTTTTCCATGTAGATTTTTTTGTCAAAGTTACATACTCTGTAATAGTGTCAATATTTATACTCTTGTAAACATTTGTGGATATAGTCAGAATTATGCACTTTAGTAGAATCCGTATGGTAGGTCCTCATGACTCAGAGTGGTATTGTAGATGATCATAATGTCTTATTTGCTGGTAGACTGCTTTAATTTGATTTCTGAGATGAATAAGATTTATGCCCAATCTCCCTTGACTTGTTATTACATTTACTATTTCTAAGCTGAAATCTTAGAAATCTTATCAACAGTGCACTCTATGATTAAACAATACTGCATTTGGTTAAGACACAGAGAATTATTGTGCAGTGTTAGCTGGTTGCTGCTCATACTGATCATTAGATAAGAAATGATGATCTTCTGATGCAGACACTAACGCACTGAGGGTGTGCCTTTTGGTGGTGTGTGTCCTGATATTTACCCACAGAAACTGCTGTTGGATTAGGAAAGGTAGAGAAAACACAATAATTGTCTGCTAAAATGACAGAAGACAAAGAAACATTGCTCAAGTACACACATAATGGGAATTGATAGAGGAGATACATAGAAATATTTCAAGAATTATCCTAGGGAAGAATTTAAGATAGATGAGATGATTTACCAAATTCATGTTTTTCTCCAAGATCACATTTTCTTCCACCTGATGTGTGCTTGTGAAGATATCTATGTCATCCAGAGATGGTCTCTTGAAAGCACTTCCTCTCAGCCTGACCTATATTCTCTGCATGAAGTTGTCCCATGGGTCAATTGACTTGTTCTGTGTTCTGAACAAGATGATAACCTGGCTATAATTATCTTGGACACATCTTAGGGATTTCTTTGTTAAGAACAATACCAAGAGCCTGGTGGTGGTGGCACACACCTTCAATCCCAGCACTCAGGAGGCAGAGGCAGGTGGATTTTGTGAGTTTGAGGCTAGCCTGGTCTACAGAGTGAGTTCCAGGACAGGCTTTAAAGCTACACAGAGAAATCCTGTCCCGAAAAAAAAGAACAACACCAAGTGCTACATGTGTGTGTTATTAGGGAGACATTCTTAGTAATCACCCCAGAACTGACAACATTAGTCCATTTCTCAAAGTTTTTCACTTGACCAATAAGGACCAAGGTGAATATATATTCTCATGGCTATAAGAGGCTATGTGTTGAACAGTGTGAGCTGAACAGTGTGAGATATGACTAAAATGAAAGCTTTATTGTGGATTCAGTTCCCTAATGCATGGTGAGGCTATGTCAAATTGGCAGGCAATCTTGGTCACTTTGTTGCATATTTCAGTTTTATCTGGAACTCTCTGTGATGGTGGCAGATATTAATTGGATGTCAAATTATTAAAACACCATTGGGTTTTTAAATTTTAAAGTTTTTTATTCATATATGTGTACATGTAACTCATGATACGTATATAATAAAACTTTGTGGAGTTGATGTTTTCCTTCTACTTCACCAAATGTTTTGGGACTGAACTTTAGCTTCCAGAATTGCACAGCAAGCTTTCTTATGCTATTAGCCATCTACCCATTACCCTTCCCATTATGTTTAAAGAAAAAAGGACATAGATATACAATTCAAATATACTTGTTTTGATATTATATTTAAAATACTTCTACAGTAATAAAATAAATAAGGAACAAGTGACATTTGAATGTATAATTTAAGAAGAGTTGATATGTGTCACCAATCATGAAGAAATCATGACATGTAAGTTTTAAATCTCTGAAGAAATTGGAAATGACACTAGAAAATGGAATGACCTCCCATGTTCATTGGTTGATAGAGTTAAATATTATGAAAATGACTATTACCAAAAGCTATTTAGAATTCAATGCAATCCCAATCAAAATTCCCATCTCATTTATCACATGAATAGAAGGAAAAACTACCCTAAAATTTGTTTGGAACCACAAAATTCCCTGGATAGCCCAAGCAATTTTGAACAAAACCAACAGTGCTAGAGAGTTCACCATTATAGATCTCAAGATATATTAGAGCTTAGTTGCAATCAAAATAGCATGGTACTGTCAAATAAGCAAGCAGTAGATCAATGGAACAATATAATTACTTGCCACTACAGTCATCTAATATTTGACAATGATGTAAAAAACACAAGTTGGAGAAAAACAGCATTTTTTAACAAATTGTCCTAGGAAAACTGGACATCTACATGCAGATGATTGAAATTAGATGTTTATCTATCACTTTGCACGACAAAGAATTCCAAATTGATAAAACCTAAATATGAAAACTGAAACATGATTCTTGGTAGAGAAAAAAAGTCAGTATAGTATATGATAAATGTGTAGGAATGGACTTTCTGAATAGGACTCAACTTGCCCAGGAATCAAGGCTTAAAATTGGCAAGTAAGACCTCATAAAAACCAAAGAGCTTCTACACAGATAAAGAAATAATCATCTCAGAGAATAAGAAGTCCAGAGAATGATAAAGAATCTTTGCTAGCTGTACATCCGACAGAGGATTAATATCTAGAATGCGTAAAGAACTCTGAAAAACAGAGAAGTCAGCAGAGGAGAGGGATGATAGGAAGAGAGTTAAATAGCATTAAGGATATTTGAAAAGGATAATTTCCTTAAGGAAACATTGTTTTCTATTTATTAAAACTTACATGTGATATATATGTTCATATCCTAAATGAAGTTTTGCTACTTGGGATGACAATACTCCCCATAAGAATGACAGATCATCTGAAAAAGAAAACCTCAGAACCAGGCATGAGATACCTCTTTACAAATGGTTGGTTAGAAATATCTAAGAGACTCCCAAAACCTATAGGCTATTTCTATTACCTTTGGTTGCCTCCCAGAGGTTGAATGTAAGCCTTCATTGCTGAAGCCATTGTGTATCTCAGATATAGGACTCAAAAGATTTGAGCTAGATCTGACCTGAAAACCTCCTTCCTAAGGACTGTCCTTCATAGTAACAGAAATTGCTAGACAAGCTTTCAACGGAAGGGAGCAATCAAGATTGCTACCTAGCTGTGATACGTATGACCAGTCTTGCAAGTTAGTCCTAAAGGAGAAATGGTGGCATTCATATCTTGGTAGTGACCAACAGCTCTCTAATTGGACTTAAGATCTCCTCAATGGAAAAATAAAAATACCTGGTACTGGCAACAGAGCCAACTACCTGGAACTAGTGAAGCCATGACTGTTAGTAGGTAACTGAGTACCAGCACTTTACAAAACAAAGCAATTCTAACTGCATTTTAAATACTTATCCTCATACCCACATAAAAGAAACTACTCTTTAAACCAGATAACAATTATCACATAAACCATAACTGTTTAAAACACAGAGAGCAAGTGATTTTGGAGTACCCAGAAACATAAAATACACTGTCAACCTAATTCCTGTACCAAAGGCCAGGGAACTTTACAGAAGTAGAAGGTGGAAAAATTGTCAGAAGAAGATGATTAAGAAGTCTGTTGTGAGATTTTGTCTTACAGATTAGGGAAGGAAGATACACCCAATATGGCTGCTGAAACAAGACCTGAAATCTCAAGGGTCCTACCTCTAGACAAACATTGATATACCCTTAAATCATGCACACAGAGTTAGAATTAGCCTTTTCCAGGGATGAATGCCCCAATTAGTCATACACTACCAAGAGATCAGCCCTAAAATCATGTACATACAAGTAACACTAAATGGACTCAGCCTGTTGTATTCATGTTTTATGTGTTCAGATATAGCAGTAATAGCCAAAGAAAAAGAAGCCATGATTTTGAGAGGGAGTAACAGTGGGTAGACATGGGAACAGCTGGAGAATGAGGACACTGAAGGGGTTGGGGGAAGGAATGGCAATGGGGAAAATTATGTAGCTGTATTTTTTTTTTTTTTGAGACAGGGTTTCTCTGTGTAGCTTTGGCGCCTTCCCTGGAACTCACTCTGTAGCCCAGACTGGTCTCGAACTCACAGAGATCCACCTACCTCTGCCTCCCAAGTGCTGGGATTAAAAGTGTGTGCCACTACTGCCCAGCATAATTGTATTTTAATTAAAATAAAAATTAAGAAAAATTCAAAACAAACAATCCATTTAAAAATGAAATTTGATTATGAACAGAGTTATCAAAAGAAGAACTAAAATCTCTAAGAAATATGTTAAATTATATTTATCATTCTTTTAAATCTGGGAAATACAAATCAAAATAGCTATTATAATCCTTCCCCAGTCAGAATGGCCAAGATCAACAAAATAAATGACAACAAATGATGTACGTGGGCAAGGGGGAAACCTCATTTACTGTTAGTGGTGTTGCAAACTGGTTCAGATAATCTGGAAATCAGTGGAGCATTTTTTAAAAGCTAAAATTAAATCTACCAATTGATCAAGCTTTACCATTCCTTGGCATATCATTAAAGGACTCAACATCCTATTTCAAAGGTACTTGCTCAGCAATCTTCATTGCTGCTGTGTTCACAATAGGTAGGAAAAAGACAACTCAAATGTCCTTCAACTGAAGAATTGATAATGAAAACATGGTACATTTGGACTATGGAATACTATTCAGGTATGAAGAAAATGAAATAAGATTTTCAGGTAGGTGGATGGAATTAGGAAAGATTATATTGTAAAAGGTAACGCAGATCCAGGAAGACAAAAACTAGTTATCCTTTCTCATCTGAAGTTCAAACCCCAAATCTTCAAATTTGAGTAAATAATCTGGAGTAAAAGCAAAAAACAACAAAGTAAAAAGGGACCATGGAGAGGAACAATAGAGAGGGGATATGTTATTTGATGGGGGAAATGAAAAAAATGGAGGACTTTATTTGGGGAGGAGAGAGGTTGATCAAAATGGAAGGAGAGGAAGGGAGGTTATTTGAAAAGCCATAAGGATTCATATTATTATTTTTACCTAAAATTACATATAAAACATATAAGTCTATATGCATACATATACATATATATAGTTTAAATGAAGTTGATCAACTTCACTAACTTTAGAGGGGAACCTCTTACTACCACTTTACTAAACACTGGTTTAGAAAATTCTAAGCACATTCTAAATACTTCCTATACCCACATAAAATTTTAGCTCTCACCCTTCATCAAATAAACATCTCTTCATAAGAGATGGAGACTATTACAGAAAAACAACTGGTCAAAATGCAGAGAACTATTGATAACAATTGATTAGCCCCAATTGATACGTCTACAGCACACCTTCTACATCTAGTGCTCAGGGAACATTGCAGAAGTCATTGAAAGGTTATAATAGAGAGGTTCAGGATATGTGTGATGAGATTGTGTCTCCTAGAAATGACAGAGAAGCTTCACTCATGATACTTCAACAATATGACTGCTAAAATAGGACCTGAAAAATCACTACACCAACATAATTCTGATGTGGAAAGAAGAAATTTCAGAGCTCTAGCCCTATGCAAAGAATTTCAGAAATGCTGAGAGTAGAATTAGTCTTTCCCTGGGAGGAGACCTCTAGTTGGCTATCAAATATCAAGTGGTCAGTCCTGAAATCATATGCATAAAAGTAACACTAAATGAACAGAAAAGGCTCTATTTATCTATTTAGATATATATGCGTACATACAGCAATAACAAAGAAAAACAGGCCATGAATTTGAGGGAACCAAGGAGGCATGTACATGTGAGCAGTTAGAGGAAAGGGGAGGAGAAAATGATATATTTTATTTTTAAAAGCTAACAACCAAGCAAAATCTTGCTGTTTAAACTGTGAAACCTCCTAGAATATCACCAGAACTTTATTTGGCAGTCATTTTTTCCCCCCAGAAATGTAACCTTGACACAAATCTTGCCACATTTGCCAACAAATGAAACACAGAACCCCTTGAATGTTTCCTCTTTTTAAAGATCCTGCTGTAGTTGCTTTAGTGTTTCATCAACCAAAGTTACATGATGGTATATCATTCAGATCTGCCAAAGCATCTCCCACTTCATAAATGTCATGACACATTTAGAGATCAACGATTTTCTTTTTCTTAATTAAATTTTTTTTATTCATTTTATATACCAACTTCAGATCCCCCTCTCATCCCTCCTTCCACCCCCAACCTGCCCACCCCCTATCCCCTCCTCCAAAAGGGTAAGGCTTCCCATGGGAAGTCAGCAAAGCCTAGTACATTCAGTTGAGTCAGGACCAAGCACCCTTCACCCACTCCTGCTTCCCCGCCATCAAGGGTGAGCAAGGCATCCCACCATAGGTAATGGGCTTCAGAAAGCCAATTCATGAATCAGGGATAGATCCTGACCTCATTGCCAGGGGCCCCTCAAATAGACCAGCTACACAATTGTCTCACTTGTGCAGAGGGCCTAGTCCATTCCCATGCAGGTTCCACAGGTCTAAAGTTCGTGAGTTCCTATAAGCTTGGTTCAGTTGTCTCTGTAGATTTCCCCATAACGATCTTGACCTCCCCCTTGCTCATATAATCCCTTTTCCCTTTCTTCAGTTGGACTCCTGGAGGTTGTTCTGGTGCTTGGCTGTGGATCTCTGCATCTACTTCCATTAGTTACTGCATGAAGGCTTTATAATGACAGGGTATTTACCAATCTGATTTCCCAGGTAGGCCAGTTCAGGTACCCTCTACATTATTGCTAGCACTCTAATCTGGAGTCATCCTTGTGGATTCCTTGGAATATCCCTAGCACCAGGTTTCTCCCTTACCCCATAGTATCTCCCTCTGTCAAGATATCTCTTTCATTGCTCATCCTCCATCACTCCACTCTATTGCCCCCCACCTCATCCCTAGTTTAGTTATGGGGATATTATCTGTTACCCCTTACCAAGGCAATCCATACATCCTTCTGAGGGTCCACCTTATTTCCTAGTTTCTCTGGAGCTGTGGGTTGAGGTCTGATTATTCTTTGCTTTACATCTAGTATCCACTTATAAGTGAGAGCATACCATGTTTGTCTTTCTGAGTCTGGGTTACCACACTCAGGATGATATTTTCAAGTTCTATCCATTTGCCTGCAAATTTCATGATGTCATTGCTTTTTCCACTGAATAATACTCCATTGTGTATATATAGCACATTTTCTTTATCCATTTTTCAGTTGAGGGGCATCTAGGTTGTTTCCAGGTTCTGGCTATTACAAATAATGCTACTATGAACATAGTTAAGCAAGTGTCCTTGTGATATGATTGAGCATTCCTTGGGTATATGCCCAAGAGTGGTATAACTGGGTCTTGAGGAAGAGTGATTCCCAATTTTCTGAGAAACCGCTATACTGATTTCCAAAGTGGCTGTACAAGTTTGCATTCCCACCAACAGTGTAGGAGTGTTCCCCTTGCTCCACATCCTCTCTCATAAGCAGTCTTCAGTGTTTTTGATCTTAGCCATTCTGACAGATGTAAGATGGTATCTCAGAGTCATTTTGATTGCATTTCCCTAATGACTAAGGATGCTGAGCAATTCCTTCAGTGTCTTTCAGCCATTTGAGATTCTTTTGTTGAGAATTCTCTGTTTAGTGCTGTAACCCATTTTTTAATTGGATTATTTGGTATTTTGATCTCTAATTTCTTGAATTCTTTATATATTTTGGAGATCAGCCCTCTATCAGATGTGGAGTTGGTAAAGACCTTTTTCCATTCTGTAGGCTGTTGTTTTGTCTTATTGACTGTGTCCTTTGCCTTACAGAAGCTTCTCAGTTTCAGGAGGTCTCATTTATTAATTGTGGTTCTTAGTGTCTGTGCTGTTGATGCTATATTTAAGAACTGGTCTTCTGTGCCAATGCATTCAAGACTTCCTACTTTCTCTTCTATCAAGTTCAGTGTAATTGGATTTATGTTGAGGTTACTGATCCACTTGGATTTGAGTTTTATGCATGGTGATAGATATGGATCTATTTGTAATCTTCTACATGTTAACATCCAGTTATGACAGAACCATTTGTTGAAGATGCTTTCTTTTTTCCATGGTACATTTTTGGCTTCTTTGTCAAAAACCAGGTGTTCATAGGTGTATGGATTAATGTCAGGGTCTTGAATTTGATTCCATTGGTTCATATGTCAGTTTTTGTCAGTACCAAGCTGTTTCTATTACTATGGCTCTATGGTAGATCTTGAGGTCAGGGATTGTGATGCCTCCCAAGGTTGCTTTATTGTACAAGTTTCTTTTAGCTATCCTGGATTTTTTTCTATATGAAGTTGAGTATTGTTCTTTCCAAGTCTGTGAAGAATTGTGTTGGGATTTTGATGGGGATTGCATTGAATCTGTAGATTGCTTTTGATAAGATTGCCATTTTTAGCTATGTTAATCCTACCTATCTATGAGCATGGGAGATCTTTCCATTTTCTGATATCTTCTTCAATTTCCTTCTTCAGAGATTTAAAGTTCTTATCCTACAGGTCTTTCACTTGCTTAGTTAGCGTTACCTTAAGGTATTTTGAATTATTTGTGGCTATTGTAAAAGATGATATTTCTATGATTTCTTTCTCAGTACACTTATCATTTGTATATAGGAGGGCTACTGAATTTTTTGAGTTAATCTTGTATCCTACCATATTACTGAAGGAGTTTATCAGCTGTAGAATTCCCTCATAGAATTTTGGGGTCACTTATGTATATTCTCATATTATCTGCAAATAGTGAAAATTTGACTTCTTCCTTCCAATTTTTATATTTTTGATTTCCTTTTGTTGCCTTATTGCTCTAGCGAGAACAAGTACTATATTAAATAAATATGGGGAGAGTGAACAGCCTTGTCTTGTTCCTGATTTTAGTGGAATTACTTCGAGTTTGTCTTCATTTAATTTGATGTTGACTGTCTGCTTGCTGTAAATTGCCTTTATTATGTTTGGGTATGTTCCTTGTATTCCTGATCTCTCTAGAACCTTTATCATGAAGGGGTGTTGGATTTTGTCAAAAGCTTTTTCAGCATAGAATGAGATGGTAATGTGTTTTTTTTTTCTTTCAGTTTGTTTATATGGTGTATTACATCGACAGATTTTTGTATGTTGAACCATCCTTGCATCCCTGGGATGAAGCCTACTTGGTCATGATGGATAATTTTTTGATGTGTTCTTGGATTCGGTTTGCCAATATTTTATTGAGTATTTTTGCATCAATGTTCATGAGGGAGATTGGTTTGTAATTCTCTTTGTTGCATCTTTGTGTGGTTTGGGTATCAGGGTAACTGTAGTCTCATAAAGAGAGTTTGGTAATGTTCCTTCTGTTTCTATTATGTGGAACAATTTGAAGAGTGTAGGAATTAGCTCTTCTTTGAAAATCTGGTATAATTATGCACTGAAACCATCTGGTCCTGGGCTTTTGTTGGTTGGGAGACTTTAAATGACTGTTTCTATTTCCTTAGGGGTTATTGGGCTATTTAAATAGTTTATCTGGTCTTGATTTAACTTTGGCATGTGATACTATCCAGAAAATCATCTATTTCTTTCAGATTTTCCAATTTTGTGGAGTACAGGTTTTTGAAATATGACATGATGATTCTCTGGATTTCCTCATTGTCTGTTGTTATGTCTCCCTTTTCATTTCTGATTTTGTGAATTTGGATTTCCTCTCGCTGCATGTTGGTTAGTCTAGATAAGGGCTTGTCTATTTGTTGATTTTCTCAAAGAACCAGCTCTTTGTTTCATTGATTCTTTGCATTGTTTTCTTTGTTTCTATTTTATTGATTTCAGCCCTCAGTTTGATTATTTCCTGGTATCTATTCTCCTGTGTGAGTTTGTTTCTTTTTGTTCTAGAGCTTTCAAGTGTGCTGTTAAGTCACTAGTGTGAGATTTCTCCAACTTCTTTATGTGGGCATTTAGTGCTATGAATTTTCCTCTTAGCACTACTTTCATAGTGTCCCATAAGTTTGGGTATGTTGCACTTTCATTTTCATTGAATTCTAGGAAATCTTTAATTTCTTTCTTTATTTCTTCTTTGACCCACTGGGGATTCAGTTGAGCATTGTTCAGTTTCTATGAGATTGTTGGCTTTCTGTAATTTTTGTTGTTGCTAAAATCTGACTTTAAGCCATGGTGGTCTGATATAATACAGGAGGTTATTCCAATTTTTTTTGTATCTGTTGAGATTTGCTTTGTGACCAAGTATGTGGTCGATTTTGGAGAAGGTGCCTTGGGGGTGCTGAGAAGAATGTATATTCTTTTTTGTTAGGATGGAATATTCTGTAGACATCTATTAAGTCCATTTTAGTCATAACATCTGTTAGTTCCCTTATTTTCTCTGTTAATTTTCTGTTTGGCAGACCTGTCCATTAGTGAGAGTGGGGTGTTGAAGTCTCCCACTACTAGTGTATGGGGTTTGATGTGTGATTTAAGCTTTAGTAATGCTTCTTTTACAAATGTGAGTGTCCTTGTATTTGGGGCATAAATGTTCAGAATTTAGACTTCATCTTGGTGGATTTTCTCTGTGATAAAAATGTAATGTCCTTCCTGATCTCTTTCGACTGATTTTAGTTTGAAGTCTATTTTATTAGATATTAGAATAGCTATACTAACTTGCTTTTTACGTCCATTTGATTGGAAAGTCTTTTCCCAGCCTTTTACTCTGAAGTAGTGTTCGTCTTTGAAGTTGAGGTGTGTTTCTTGTATGCAGTAGTAGGATGGATCCTGTTTTTGTGTCCATTCTGTTAGCCTGTGTCTTTTTATAGATGAATTGAGACCATTGATATTAATGGGTATTAATGACCAGAGATTTTTAATTCCTATCATTTTTTGGTGGTAGTGTTGTATGTTTCCCTTATTTGGTATTTGTTGTTGTAGGATATCCATTGCCTGTGTTTTTATGGGTGTATATAGCTTCCTTGGGTTGAATTTTTCCTTCTAATGCTTTTTGCAGGGCTGGATTTGTGGATAGGTAATGTTTAAATTTGGTTTTATCATGGAACATTTTGTTTACTCAGTCTATAGCAATTGAGAGTTTTGCTGGGTATAATAGTCTGGGTTGGTATCCATGGTCTCTTTGTGTCTGCATAGTGTCTGTTTAGGTCCTTCTGGCTTTCAGAGTCTCCACTGAGAAGTCAGGTGTTATTCTTATGAGTCTGCCTTTATATGTTACTTGACATTTTTCCTTTGCAGCTTTTAACATTTTTTTAAAATTATGTATGTTTAGTGGTTTGATTATTATGTGGTGAGGGGACTTTTTTTTTTGGATCTAATCTATTTAGTGTTTTGTAAGCTTCTTGTATCTTCATTGGCACTTCCTTCTTTAAGTTAGGAAGGTTTTCTTCTATGATTTTGTTGAATATATTTTCTGTGCCTTTGAGTTGGTATTCTCCTTCTTCTATCCCTATTATTCTTCGGTTTTGTCTTTTCATGGTGTCCCAGATTTCCTGGATGTTTTGTGTCATGACTTTCTTGGCTTTAGTGTTTTCTTTGACTGACAAATCTATTTCCTATATTGTATCTTCAACACCAGAGATTCTCTCTTCCATTACTTGCATTCTGTTGGTTATGCTTGCATCTGTGTTTCCTGTTTGTTTACTCAGATTTCCCATTTCTAGCATTCCCTCAGTTTGTATCTTTTTTATTACCTCTATTTTAGTTTTTAAATTTTGAACTGTTTCCTTCATCTGTTTAATTGCTTTTCCTTGGCTTTCTTTAAGGGATTTGTTGATTTGTTCCAATATTTTGTTTGCCTTTTCCTTGATTTCTTTAAGGGAATTTTTCATTTCCTCTTTAAAGGCCTCTATCATCCTTAAAGTCATTTTTAAGGTTGATTTCTTCTGTGTTGGGACGTTCAGGTCTTGCTGATGTAGAACCACTAGGTTCTGATGGTGCCATGGTGGTATTTATGTTGTTGACTGTATTTTTGCACTATTGTCTACCCATCTCTTCCTCCACTTGGTGCAAATGGTGACTGTGTCTGAGGGAGCCTCTCTTGGTCTCATTGATACTCTTGGTCCAGTGGGATATCTTGGTCTAATTGGTGCTCTTGGCCCAATTGGTGCCAATGGACTTCATGTCTCAGGGAGCAGCTCTTAGTCTAATTAGTGTTAATGGGCTCTGTCTCTGGGAGAAGCTATTCCCAATTTGTACAGTGTGGGCTTATGGCTCTGGTGGTCACTGGTGCCACAGAGGATGATTGGTTTGGTGAGTGAAGTTGGGGAAGAATTTGCTGCTCAGTCTCTTGGGCTGCACTGGCTGGGGGGCAAGATGAGGTGTAGATGAATATCTAAATGGTGTTATTAAATAAAAAACACAGAGCCATATATAGGGGTGAGAACCTGAGAGATCAGGGAAATAGGGAAAGCCACAGCTAAACTTACCTCACCAGCTCTGCAGCTTCCAAATGCCCTTGTGTCTTATATCTTCATAGGCATTTCCTTCTTCAGATTGGGAAAGTTTTTTCCATGATTTTATTGAGTATATTTTCTGTACCTTTGAGTTGGTATTCTTCTCCTTCTTCTATCCCTATTATTCTTAGGTTTGGTCTTTCATGGTGCCCCAGATTTCCTGGACATTTTGTGTTATGACTTTCTTGGCTTTAGTGTTTTCTTTGACTGACAAATCTATTTCCTCTATCATATCTTCAATGTCAGAAATTCCCTCTTCCATCTCTTGCATTCTGCTGGTTATGCTTGCATCTGTAGTTCCTGTCACTTACTCAGATTTCCCATTTCCATCATTCCCTCAGTTTGTGTCTTCTTTATTGCCTCTGTGTTTATTTTCAAGTCTTGAACTATTTCCTTCACATGTTTAATAGCTTTTTCTTGGTTTTCTTGACTTTCTTTAAGGGATTTATTAATTTCTTTTTTTTTTTTTGGTTTTTGAGACAGGGTTTCTCTGTGTAGCTTTACACCTTTCCTGGAACTCACTCTGTAGTCCAGGCTGGCCTCGAATTTACAGAGATCTGCCTGCCTCTGCCTCCTGAGTGCTGGGATTAAAGGCGTGCGCCACCACAGCCTGGCTTTTACTCGATTTCTTTAAAGGAATTTTTCACTTCCTATTTAAAAGCTTCTAATATCTGCAAAATGTCATTTTTTAAGGTCATTTTCTTCTGCTTCTTCTATGTTGGGATGTTCAGGTCTTGCTGTAGTAGAACTGCTAGGTTCTGGTGGTGCTACATTGCTCTTTATGTTGTTGAATGTATTCTTCCACTGGTGTCTACCCATCTCTTCCTCCAGTCAGTGCAAATGGTGTCTGTGTCTCAGAGAACCACTTTTGGTGCAATCAGAGCTGGCTGAGTCTGTGTCTCAAGGAGCATCTGTGGTCTCAGGGGATGGGTGAGTTTGAAAGATGGAGTGGAGCTTGTAGATTACAGGGTCCAGTGAGTGGTGGTGGTGGTCAGCCCTGCCTGCAAGAGTCTTGCCTGCTGCCCTGTAACTCGAGCTGCAATGGATGGAGGTCGAGGTCAGTGATTTTCTAGCTCTATACCATTCCTTAGACTCCTGATGAGCCAAACTCAGTCTGTTTTTCTTCTTTTTAATGGTTTTATTCATTTTTGAGATTTTTAAGTAATAAGTTTTTACTATATTCTTTCCTGTTTTCCAGCTCATTCTCAGCTTCTTTTGCATCTCCCTACCTTGTAGACCAATACCTGGCTCCCCTGAGTTTTTTTATTAATAAAACCTTTAGAAATTCGTCCTATACTACCTTCCCAACTTTATATATTTTCTCTATCTTAAAGAAAGATCCAAAGAGGTCCTATGGGAATTTTAAACAACCAAGCCTGTTTCAAAGGGCATAGTATAGGTCTCTCTCCTCAAAGTGACCACAAAGCTCTAATGATGAAAATAATGTCTATGCAACTCATTGAGCCTGGAGAAGTCAAAATGATGCCTACACAAAGCCTTCATTCTTACATGTTAGCAACTTTGTTACTGAAAGGTACTTTGCACACTTCCAAAGGAGAAGAAACATAAACATCATCCCAGCTACAAACCTTTCATCTACAATGATGTACTACGTGCAAGGTATGCTAGTGCACTGGTGGCACAAAGCTTATAGGAGTAACCATCCAACATCTGATTTGATTAAAGACCCACTCCATGACGTGGAACCCATACCCAATGCTGCTTGAATGACCAAGTACCTGAGACTAGATAGCCCAGGGATCTAGGGGAAAATCAAACACTACTCTTCTATCAAAGAAACAAAGCAACAAAAAAATAGCTCCAATTACATTCTGCTGTCCTTATAGATTAGTCCCTTCTCAGCCACTATCTTCGAAGCTTCCCCCTGCAGTCAATGGGAAGAAATACAGAGACCCATAACCAAATAATATGCAGAGAGTGAGAGACCTTGGAATCCTCAGGCCCAGATGGGGTATCTTCATCAAATCCCTTTCCTCGTGGCTCAGGGAACCCTGTGGAAGAGGAAGCAGAAAGAATGTAAGAAGCAGAGGGGATAGTGGTAACCAAGGAAACAAGGCCTTCTAAACACAGCAGGATCAACACTCATAGGAATTAAGTGACTCAGGCAGCATAGGTTTGCATTATTTGAAGTCCTATAGCTGGAAGAAGAAGCAGATACATGCCCCTAACCCTAAAGCTATGTCCAACTGATAATCACTTGTAAAGAAAAATTTAGCTTTCTTCAAGTCTCACTGGGGGTATAAGCTACTACTAAGGGCAGACGATGTTCCCATGGCCAACAGAAAGCTAACTGAAATGGATCTTTGGAGGTTCCTTGTTTCATAATGTCATGTCAGAGTTTTTTAATTTTTTATTCTTTTACTTTACATATTTGTTACCCTACAGACTTTGCATATATTTTTTTACTGCTTCAGGTTTGTGTTTTAATGAAATTCCCGAGTGTTTGAACAAGTGTGTCCGTGTCTGTATCTATTTCTTGTGACTTTTTTTGAGTTCTTTTCCTTCTGTTTGTTTGTTTTATACAATTTTGATTGGTTTGTGTTTGTTTTAGGTTCTTATATAATATTTTATTATTACTCCTTTGATGCCTGTTTGTTTTCTAAAGAGAGACACAAAAGGAGGTGGATCCAGATAGGAGGACAATTCAGGAGGTACTGGTAGGAGTAGAGTGTGGGGAAACTGTAATCAGAATATAATGTATGAGAAATAAAATCTATTTTTCAGAACAAAGCAACAATAAAAAGTACAAAAGAAACATGGAGTCCATTTTGTGTTTGCAGCTACTCCTAAAAATAAGGAATATCCTGAGGTGTGGTTGATATCCAGTGTTGTTCTATTGGGAAAAAAAATGTTTTTCTGTTTCCTAGGAGGTTCAACTGCAAATAGCTTTTTGGCTAGGGGTTCGACATTGTGCTCCCTTTTTCTTCTCTGTGCTTGGATTTTGTCTGGTTTAAGATGTGCAGGTCTTGTGAATGCCTTGACAGTTTGTGTGACTTTGTATGTGTATCTCTTCTGTCTGAAAAAATCCATTTTCTTGAAGTCATCCACCACCTCAGGCTCTTACAATCTTTTCAACTCCTCTTCAGCACAGCTACCTGAGCACTGGGAGGAGGGGTGTGATAAAGCCATTTCAGTTAGGGCTTAGTGTTCCAAAGTCTCTCCCTCTTTGCACATTGCCCAGGTGTGGGTTTCCACATTAATTACCATTTCCTGAAAGAAAAAGCTTCTATGATAAGAGCTGAATGATTCATTCATTTATGCTATAGATTTTGTTATTATGAGTCATTTTATTGCTATATTCATTTAGTAGAATAATAGTAACAGGTTTTCCCTAGGCCCATGCCCTATCTGGTGTCAGGTTCTTGGCCACATTCACTGTGTCAGGCATGAGATCCACTTGAATTTTTGAAATTAAAAAATGTTGTGACTTTCATATATCAGACTTTTTTTTTTACACCTCTTCCACCTTTCCCTGCAACCTTCCAACTGCCCTTGTTCCCCCACCCTGCACCCCTACCCTGCACCAAGATACTTGTATGCAAGTTTCAAAGATATACTGTTAAGGGTTAAAAATATATAAACATAAGTGACTAATAAAAATAAATAGTATTATCTCCACAGCCAGTCCTTCCTAGACAAGGGAGAGCTGTAGCAGGCTTTCTCAGACCATCAGTCCCCAAAATCATGACACGGAGACTCATTAATTATGAATGCTTGGATTTAGTTTAGTCTTGTCCCACTAACTGTTATGACTTATATCAACCTGTTTCTCTTCATCTATGTTTTGTCACGGGTTTTATTTTTTTTAACCTTTCTTTCATTCTGTGTATCCTACTTTCCTGCTTCCTCTGTGTCACCTCACAGGCTAGCGGCTGCCTGGTTGGCTGGCCCAGGGGCTTCTCCCTCATTTTTCCGTCTCCCCTAGTTCTCTCTTGTGCCTAGGTTCCTCCTCCTACTTATTCTCTCTGTCCGCCAGTCCCACCTGTCTCTCTACTGCCTAGCTATTGGCCATTCTGCTTTTTAATAGATCAATGAGGTATCTTAGGGAGTCAAGAGAAAACAAATTCAACACATCTTTACACAGTTAAACAAATGCTGCATAAACGAATGTAACACATCTTTGCCTAGTTAAACAAATATTCCACAACAAGGGCCTACTCTGCATTTCATCAGGATACTGCACTATGTTCTATAATAAACCTCACTTCTCTCTATGGCCCTTCCCTAATATGATTGGGGTAAGGAACGCTGAAAATATCTGGGCTTCAGACTCTCTTACTCCAACTCTGCTGAGGTCTCCATATCAGTGCATGCTAAAATCTGCAGGTACAAACCAAAGGAGTGCTCCAAGTTCCATGACCTGTCCACATTCTTCCCAGAATTCTGAAGAATTTCTTGCTCCATTGGTCAGTATTACAGCACATTATGTGATGGTATGTGGCACAGATTTCCCAACTTTTGGGGCTTATACACTTTTTCTAGACATATGTATTTGTGCTGCTGAGATATTTTCCTGTGCTGGTGGACATTTAGTGTTTCTCTGGTATCTTAGAGTGGGAATACAGATTTTTGTATACCTTTGATGAAAGAATGGTCCTCACTGGGAAGTGTTCCTCTTTCAACCTTTTGTTTATTCATTCATTTGTTGATACACATTTGAGTACATGTCCTTTTTAAAGTATTGTGGAATCTTATTTGCAAGTATCATATTGAAGATTTTGTGTGTAAGTTCATCAAAGAAATTTGCTTATACCGCTTGTTGCTATTATTGTTATGATCTTATATGAATTTAGAATCAGGTTAAATTTGGGTTTTTAGAATAAACTTCAAAATTTTCTCTCCATTTGTCCCCCATGATCATTTTGGGAAACATGGATGTTATTTATTTTTGAAAGACCTTGAAGACCTCAGGGCTGGATCCATCTGGTCCTGGTTTGTATCATTACCTTAAATTTTGTTGCTGCCTCAATATTATATTCATTTGGGCATTTCTTAAAAAGTATCTTGCTCATTCAAAATTAGTAGTATCGTAGTATGCAGATTTAGCTACTTTTCTAACTTATTGGAGTATATGTTTTCAAAACATCTAGCAATCCTCTGGATTTCAGTGGTTGTGTTGTAATGTCACCTTTATTTTTTGAATTTTATTAATTTATCCCTTATATCCATTTTTTGTGTTTTTTTCCTACTGAGGTTTTATTAAAACTTTTCATCTTTAATTAAGCAGTCTTCATTTTTATTGTCTTTTGTATTGTTCTTTTCATTAATTTCAACTCCTTATTTCTCTCATTTTATGAATTTGGTGTTTATCTTGTTCTTGTTTTTTTTTTCTACCAACTTGACACATGCCATTAGGTTATCACAGGATTTATAAGCATATCATTCTTTCATAAAACCACTGCTGTCACCATATTTCATGTTAAGTGTGGTATTCTGTTAGGTAATTGAAAGTTTACAAATGTCTAGGGTGAGAGCCTTTAAAACCCTAGTAGCTTTTCTTTGTTTCTACATGATCATTCTGATAGGAGAAAGTGTGGTTTTGCTCTCTTTTCAAAACCCTCTTCCTATCACACAGCACAGGATATGATGGGAAGTTCTGGGGAAAATCTGTATGTGTCCCGAGAATAGCAAATATTGTAGCTCCAACATTCCATCGCTGAACTCTCTCTTTGGTTGGTCCTCTAGGAAAAACAACCATTTGCTGTCTCCTCTAGCTCTTCAGGGAGTGGATTCCCTTTGTATCTATTCAAAATTATAGTCACAAGGTTCACAAATACAGGTTTTTTTTCTCTTTTTATTTTCTCTTCTGACTTTTCTTGCTTTTAGGATAGTTTGCTCTTCTCTAATACATTACAATCAGACCACAGCCTCCCCTCCATCCACTCCTCCCATTCCATCCATTTCTCCTTACCCCCAGATCCACTGATCCTCCTTTAAGAAAAGAGCAGTCCTTCCAGGGATATCAACTGGACACAGCATAACACGATGCAGTAGGACTAGGCACAAACCCTTTTTCAAGGCTGGATGAGGCAGCCCAGTAGGAGGAAAAGCATCCCAAGAACAGGTGAAAGAGTCAGAGATACTCCCACTTCCAATGTTAGGGCTTTTATTAAAACCCCAAGCTAAACAATCACAGCATGTATGCAGAGGATCTGGCACAGACCCATGCAGTTTCTGTGATTGCCACTTCAGAAAGATTTATTCATATGTTCCAATAACAAAAATAAGATGACACTTGCAATTTTTTTTTAATTTTTATTTTGCAATACAATTCAGTTCTACATATCAGCCACGGATTCCCTTGTTCTCCCCCTTCCCGCCCCCCTCACCTTCTCCCCAGTCGACCCCATATTTCCACCTCCTCCAGGGCAAAGCCTCCCCCGAGGACTGAGATCAACCTGGTAGACTCAGTCCAGGTAGGTCCAGTCCCCTCCTCCCAGGCTGAGCCAAGCGATCCTGCATAGACTCCAGGTTTCAAACAGCCAACTCATGCAATGAGCACAGGACCCGGTCCCACTGCCTGGATGCCTCCCAAACAGATCAAGCCAATCAACTGTCTCACCCATTCAGAGGGCCTGATCCAGTTGGGGACCCCTCAGCCATTGGTTCATAGTTCATGTGTTTCCATTCATTTGGCTATTTGTCCCTGTGCTTTATCCAACCTTGGTCTCAACAATTCTCGCTCATATAAACCCTCTTCATTCTCGCTAATTGGACTCCCAGAGATCCACCCGGGGCCTAGCCATGGATCTCTGCATCCAGATCCCTCAGTAGTTGGATGGGGTTTCTAGCATGACAGTTAGGGTGTTTGGCCATCCCATCACCAGAGTAGGTCAGTTCAGGCTGTACTCGACCATTGCCAGCAGTCTGTTGTGTGGGTATCTTTGTGGATTTCTGTGGGCCTCTCTAGCACTTTGCTTCTTCCTATTCTCATGTGGTCTTCATTTACCATGGTCTCCTATTCCTTGTTCTCCCTCTCTGTTGTTGATCCAGCTGGGATCTCCCACTCACCCAAGCTCTCTTTCCCTTGACCCTCGCCCTTCATTACCCTGACTCAAGTCCAGGCTGTTCATGTAGATCTCATCCACTTCTCCATCATTGGGCAATCCCCGTGTCTTTCTTGGGTTCCTGTTTTCCAGGTAGCCTCCCTGGTGATGTGAGTAGCAGTCCAGTCATCCTTGTTCCACATCTAGTATCCTCCTATGAGTGAGTACATACCATGTTTGTTTTTCTGAGTCTGGGTTACCTCACTCAGGATGATTTTTTCTAGATCCATCCATTTGTCTGCAAACCTCATGATGTCATTGTTTTTCTCTGCTGAGTGTATTCCATTGTGTATATGTACCACATTTTATTTATCCATTCTTCAGTTGAAGGGCATCTAGGTTGTGTCCAGGTTCTGGCTATTACAAACAATGCTGATATGAACATAGCTGAACAAGTGCTCTTGTAGTGTGGTTGAGCATTCCTTGGGTATATGCCCAAGAGTGGTATAGCTGGATCTTGGGGGAGATGGATTCCCAATTTTCTAAGAAAGCGCCATATTGATTTCCAAAGTGGTTGTACAAGCTTGCATTCCCACCAGCAGTGGAGGAGAGTTCCCCTAGCTCCACATCCTCTCCAGCATAAGCTGTCTTCAGTGTTTTTGATCTTAGCCATTCTGACAGGCGTAAGGTGGTATCTCAGAGTTGCTTTGATTTGCATTTCCCTGATGATTAGGGATGTTGAGCAATTCCTTAAATGTCTTTCAGCCATTTGAGTTTCCTCTGTTGAGAATTCTCTGTTTAGTTCTATAGCCCATTTCTTAATTGGACTGTTGGGCATTTTGATGTCTAATTTCTTGAGTTCCTTATATATTCTGGGTATCAGTCCTCTGTCAGATGTGGGGTTGGTGAAGATCTTTCCCCATTCTGTAGGCTGTCGCTTTGCCTTGTTGACCATATCCTTTGCTCTACAAAAGCTTCTCAGTTTCAAGAGGTCCCATTGATTGATTGTTTCTCTCAGTGTCTGTGCTACTGGTGTTTTATTTAGGAAGTGATCTCCTATGACAATGCATTCAAGACTACTTCCTACTTTCTCTTCTAGCAGGTTCAGAGTAGCTGGATTTATGTTGAGGTTCTTGATCCACTTGGACTTAAGTTTTGTGCATGGTGATAGATATGGATCTATTTGCAGCCTTCTACATGTTGATATCCAGTTATGACAGCACCATTTGTTGAAGATACTTTCTTCTTTCCATTGTGCACTTTTGGATTCTTTGTCAAAAATTATATGTTCATAGGTGTGAGGATTAATGTCAGGGTCTTCAATTCGATTCCATTGGTCTACATTTACCTTCTTCATGTTGTCATTCATAAGGCTGTTTTCTTCTGCTTCTTCCAATTTCTGATGTTCAGGTCTAGGTGTTAGAGGAGGGCTAGGTCCTGGTTGAAAGTTTTACAACAAGCCCCCACGTTCAGGCGTGTTTCCATATGCCTGGCAGACACTTCCGCCTAGCCAGGTCCAGGTCAGGATAGCCATTTCCGGGTCAGGGCATCTCGCGTGACCAAGATCTGTGACGTTCCACTAGTCACGTAGGCACGCAATGTGGCCATGTGATCTACGCGCTTGCGTGTAGTAGTGATGCTGATCTGTCCACGCCCAACCTTTAAAATCTGGCGCCATGTTCCAGGTTCCTTCTTCTCCACACACGTGTTTCCCGCAGGCCTGTTCACTCTCTGTCCCTTTACCTTTAATAAAACTCTTGTTAGTGGGTTCTGTCATGTTTCGTGGCATTTACTTGCAGGGTAAGAACACAACACAGCCAAAAAACTAACATTTTGGTGCCGTGAACCAGCGCCCTGTGCCTGGAAACCCATAAACCGGAGACTGCGAAACTCTGCTCCATACGCGACAGACTGCTCTCCATTTCGCCTGACCGCAAAAATTCCATGCAACACCACTTTCTCTGATTGGTGAGTCCCCCCATTTTTTGGCCAGTGTAAACAGTTTCCTGAATCTATGAGAATGACTGTTGATCGTCCGGCGCCTCACAAGTATTCTTGAGACCGGGGGAACCCCTGGCCACGGTCTTCATTGGCTACGGTCGGCCCCTATCGCAAGTTTGAGATTTCTAGCCCTCTCCCACGTCTGCAGCCTGAGATATTTCTCGCGTTGGGACCACCGCCATTGGTGCGTCCTGGGGGCCATGTGGGGCCGACACATTCATCCGACTTGATGAAGTGGCAGACGCTGTCTTCATTCCCTGGGAATCCTTTCCTCATGTGGTGGGAGGCCCCTGCTTCTGTGGCTGACAAGCCAAGGAGCAGCTTGTGCCTGGTATCCGTCCTTGGCCTTGGGGACGCCTGGGGCCTTGGCTCCAGATCACGTTTGTTTTTTTTCTTTTTTATTTTTCTGCCCCTCTGCTGCAGACATGGGAAACAAGGCTTCCAACCCTGTTAGTCCTTCCTCTCCATTAGGCTGTCTTGTTGAAGCTTTAAAACCTCTCAGTTTAATGCCTTACATAAAGATTCCTAAGCTAACTTGTCTATGTTCTAAAAAATGGCCAAAGTATGCTTTAGAAAACAACAAAAATGGCCGCCTAGCGGCTCCTTAGATGCCGATATTTTACGGGAATTATCTAATTACTGTCAGTGTTCAGGCAAATGGAAAGAGTTGCCCTATGTCATAGAGTTTTTCTTTCTCAGTGCTAAACCGTCTCTTCTGGATTCCTTCTCTCCTGCTCATATGCTCTTAGCTATGCCTGAACCGGAGGATTCTCTGACTCCAGAATCTCTGACTCTAGATCCTGGTAACAAACCTCCACCTATTCGACCTCCAGTTCCAACTCCTAGAACAACTGTTCCTTCCACTCCCCTTCCTGATTCTTCTTCTAAAGCTGCTCCTTCCTCAGCAGCGGCCAGTTCCAAAGGCCCTGCCCTAGATCCAAACTTCACTCCTCCTACCACCTGCTCTCGGGTGGCTAAATTGCCTGATTCTAGCCATCCAAACCCTTCCACTGTTCTCCCTTTGTGAGAGGTGGCTGGTGTGGATGGACTGATTAAAGTTCATGTTCCATTCTCTCTAGCAGAACTCTCTCAGATAGAAAGTAAGCTGGGTTCTTATACTTCTAATTCTGCTGCCTTTATTAAACAGTTTCAATATATAACTCAATCTTATAGTCTCACCTTTCATGATATATTCATGATACTTTCTAATAACTTACTTCCTGAGGAGTGCAGGCGGGTTTGGGAGCAGGCTAGGACTCACGCAGATGAAATTCATCAAAGTAACCTTTCACACCCTCCAGGAGCTGAGGCGGTTCCTGACTGAGAGCCACACTGGGATTATAACACCCAGGGTGGCTGTCTAGCCAGAGATAGGTTTATTACCTGTCTCCTGACAGGTCTCTGTAAGGCTGCTCTAAAACCAGTAAACTATGAAAAACTAAAAATGGTTCTTCAAGATAAGGACGAAAATCCATCTCATTTCCTAGAGCGGCTCACCAAAGCTCTACTTCAGTTCACTAGCTTAGACCCAGAGAGCCCTGAGGGCAGGCAGCTGCTAATGACCCACTTTGTCTCACAGAGCTTCCCTGACATTAGGGATAAACTTAAATGTTTGGAGAACGGCCCTCTAACTCCACAGGCAGATGTTCTGATGATAGCATTTAAGGTGTACCATGGTAGAGATGAAAAAGCCCATAAAAGGAGCTGCCAGATGCTGGCAAGCACTGCCCGACTGGCTCCCCAAAAGCCGTCTGGTCCCTGTTTCAAGTGTGGGAGAGAAGGCCATTGGGCCCGGGCTTGCACCACCGGCCCACGAAGGGCACCGACAAAGCCTTGTCAAAACTGTTACCAAAAGGGTCACTGGTCAGCTGACTGTCCTAGTGTCCCAAGCGACATAGGAATGCCAGATGAAGACCACCCTCCAGCTGACTTTGTAGGCTTGGCTTACAGCGAGGACTGATGCTGCCCGGTTTCCGCCCCGGCCACTCCCATCTCACACAGGGAACCTAGGGTAATTATAAAGGTCAATGGGCACCCCATCTTGTTCCTTTTGGACACCGGAGCTACCTACTCTGTCCTGAGAGAGTTTTGGGGGCCCACCTCTCCTGCTTGTCTCCCTATTGTCAGGGTTGGGGGATAGCCTTATCTACCTCATCAGACACCACCACTCAATTGCATTTTCAGAGGCATCCCTCTCACACACACATTCTTAGTGGTGCCAAGCTGCCCTATACCTTTAATGGGGAGGGATCTTCTAGCTAAGGTAGGAGTGTCCATTTCTTTCGCCCTCATCCCAGATGCGCCAGCAGCTCCTTTACTTCTCCTCCTAGCCACTCACTGTTCTGACTCTAACAATTCTTTTCCCCTACCAGCTTCTCAGGTAGACCCAAAAGTCTGGGATACCCAGAACCCTTCTATTGCTAGACACCATCAGCCTGTTATTATCCAGCTACAAGATCCTGCAAGGTATTTCACCCAAGCTCAGTATCCTCTCTCACTCCAGAGCCTAAGAGGACTTAAGCCTTTCATTTCTGACCTTCTCAGGAAAAAGCTGCTCCGTCTAACCTCTTCACCTTTTAACACTCCCATATGTGCAGTTAAAAAGTCTAATGGAACCTATCTCCTGGTTCAAGACCTCCGGCTCATTAACTCTGCAGTGGTCCCTCTCCATCCTGTAGTGCCTAACCCTTACACTTTCCTGTCCACTATCCCTTCAGGAACCTCTCACTTCTCAGTTCTAGATCTCAAAGATGCCTTCTTTTCTATTCCTCTCAGTCCTTAATCTCAAAATATCTTTGCTTTTACCTGGACTGACCCTGACACCCACCGGTCCACACAGCTGACCTGGACTGTTATGCCTCAGGGATTCAGAGACAGTCCACACCTATTTGGTCAGGCTCTGGCCTCTGACCTGCTTTCTCTGTCTCTCCCTGGCTCTAAACTAATACAATATGTGGATGATATCTTGCTCTGTAGCCCATCCTTACAGGTTAGCCAAACTAACACCTCTGCTCTCTTAAATTTCTTATCCAGCCGGGGTTACAGGGTATCTCCTTCTAAAGTTCTGCTGTCAACTCCCCAGGTCACCTATTTAGGTCTATCCATTACTCCAACTCACAAGGCTATTACTGTAGACAGGAAGCATCTAATCCGGTCCCTCACAGTCCCTTCTACTAAACAGGAGATTCTGTCTTTCCTAGGAATAGCTGGCTTTGTACGGTCCTGGGTTTCATCTTTTTCTCTCCTTGCTCACCCCTTATACGAGCCAGCTCAGGGCTCACTGCACGAGCACCTCCTTCATCCTGTCACTAAACCTTTCCAAAAGCTCCAGCAGGCTCTTCTTCAGGCTCCAGCACTCCATCTCCCAGACTTAACCCGTCCCTTCTCCCTCTATGTAGCAGAGAAAGAGGGATTTGCCCTGGGAACTCTAGGGCATCAGCTGGGACCCTCCTTTGCACCTGTAGCCTATCTGTCAAAGAAGCTAGACCTTACCAGTCAGGGCTGGGCACCTTGCATCCGTGCCTTAGCAGCTGCAGAGCTCCTTATTCGGGAATCAAAGAAGCTAAGTTTTGGGTCATCTATTACTGTTTTCTCTCACCATAATCTGCCCCATCTTTTAACTTATAAAGGCTTACAAACTTTACTTCCTTCCCGAGTTCTTTCTCTCCAGGTGGCATTACTAGAGGATGCCACACTTACTTTCCGGACCTGTCCACCTCTCAATATTTCAAGCCTCCTTCCTCAACCTAACGCTGACTATTCTCCTTCTCATTCCTGCACTGAAACCTTAGAAGAGCTGCTACCTCACCCTTCACACATACAGGAGGGCACATTGCCTCAGGCTACTTATACCTGGTACACAGATGGCAGCTCCTTCTTATATGAAGGGACCTGTAAAGCGGGTTATGCCATAGTGTCAGATACTGAGATAGTAGAGGCACAGGCATTACCCACACACACCACCAACCAACAGGCTGAGCTGATAGCTCTCACCCATGCCTTCCAATTGGCACAGGGACAATCTCTAAATGTTTACACAGACTCCAAATATGCTTTTCATATCCTCCTGTCCCACGCTGCTATTTGGAGGGAGCGTGGCCTTCTCACAACAAAAGGGGGATCCATATCTAACTCAGGCCAAATAATGGCCATGCTGGAGGCTTCCCACCTCCCCAGGGCTATAGGAATTGTCCACTGCCGGTCTCATCAGACCGATAGCTCCATCATCTCTAAGGGAAACAACCGGGCTGACCAGGCAGCCAGGACAGCGGCCCTCTAGGACCAAGTCTCACCCCACCCACCACAGGGAATCCATACAGTACAGCCTACACCCTCACAGGGAACTCCAGACACTAGACAAATTCTTTCCTATCTACACCAGCTCTTTCATCCTAGTAATCTTGCTCTGTCTCAATTCGTAAAAGCTCACCTGCAGCCCACCTCTGAGGATTTACAGTTCTTAAGAACTATTACTGCCTCTTGTGAGATCTGCCAAAAAACAGATCCCAATACCAAGTACAGGAGTCAGCCTTTTCCCACCCACCAGGCTAGAGGTTCCCTTCCAGGGACTGACTGGCAGCTCGATTTTACCCATATGCCCACCGTCAGGAAAGTTAAGTATCTCCTTGTGATGGTGGACTGATTTTCAAATTGGGTGGAGGCATATCCGGTTTCTAATAAGTGGGCTCAGACAGTTGCAGACCTCCTTCTCCGAGAAATTATTGCTCGGTTCGGAGTCCCTGCTTCTCTCCAGTCTGACAATGGCCCAGAATTCACTTCTCAGATTTCTCAGACACTAGCTAAGGCGTTAAATATTCCCTGGAATTTCCATATCCCATATCGCCCTCAATCCTCAGGAAAGGTGGAGCGTACCAACCGGTCTTTAAAAACTATTCTTACTAAGATGTCACAGGAACTTCATCTCGACTGGGTAAGATTATTGCCTCTAGCTTTCCTCAGGCTCAGGGCTCTTCCTAAAAAGCCTCTTTCAATCTCTCCGTTTGATCTAATGTATGGAAGGCCAGTTCTAACACCAGATCTTTTATCCAACCCTCCAACTGTTCCAGATAGCCTGTTAACTCCTCTTTTATGTCACCTAAGGTCTATTCTATGGAGCTACGCAGACTGTTCATTACCTCAGCTGTGTGACAATAATTGTCCACCTCCAATACACATTGGGGATCAGGTTCTTCTCTTCCCTCCAGGCCAGCGCCCTTCACCCCTTTCCCCTAAGTGGCAGGGACCCTTCAAGGTCATTCTTGTAACCCCCACGGCTGCTAAACTCAAGGGTTTTCCTCACTGGGTCCACCTGTCTCATCTAAAACCTTTTATCTCACCTCCATCCCAGAAAAATCTCTCTTCATATACAGTGAAACAAACAGGGCCTCTAACTCTCAAGCTCCAGAGGACACCAGGATCCACTGCCTTGTCACCAATTCCAGAGGAATAAGGTATCACCCCTTCATTTCCCAACCAGGAAAAAAGGCAAAAGTCAGAGTCAGAGGCAAAAAGGACCATCAAAAATATCCAGGCGGTAAGGAATAATGTAATACAATAATCTATCATTGTTCAATACTCAGCAACTGATCACCTGTGTTTCCTAAATGCTAACCTAATAAGGGAAACAGATGCCTTAAATAAACTACCTCTAATAAGGCTTGTCTCAGATAAAAATTAAGCAGAGTACTAAGGCCAGATCTACCTCAGGTAAAAATCACATGTCTCTATCTGGACAGGCCAGATCTACCTCAGACAAATGCCAACTCCAAAATAAAATAATAATGATTCTTTCTCTCTAAGCCTTTTCTATGTCAACAGTATCTTGTCAAACAGAAGGTTCCCAGCCACAGCACGGAAGGTTCCCAGCTACAGCATGGATGGACAGCTGCAGAACGAGGGGACGGCAGAACTTCATTCCAGGACCTGCCCACCATCATCCCAGGACTTCACAAGATACCCTCTCATCCCCCTGCCCCCCAAGAGCCAACCAATGCCCACTATTCAGCTGGAAGCAGTCTTTGAGAGAAACATCGCCCCCATACCCAGTCAACCACAATTTTTTCTTTTTTAAAAAAGGAAGAGTCAGGGATGAAAGGTTTACAACAAGCCCCCATGGTCATGCGTGTTTGCGTATGCCTGGCAGACACTTCCGCCTAGCCAGGTCCAAGTCAGGATAGCCATTTCCGGGTCAGGGCATCTCGCGTGACCAAGATCCGTGACGTTCCACTAGCCACATAGGCGCGCAATGTGGCCATGTGATCTACGCGCTTGTGTGTAGTAGTGATGCTGATCTGTCCTTGCCCAGCCTTTAAAATCTGGCGCCATGTTCCTGGTTCCTTCTTCTTCTCCACACACGTGTTTCCTGCAGGCCTGTTTACTCTCTGTCCCTTTACCTTTAATAAAACTCTTGTTAGCGGATTCTGTCGTGTATCGTGGCATTTCCTTGCAGGGTAAGAACACAACGCAGCCGAAAAACTAACACTGGTGATGCTGTATTGCTACTCATTTTGTTGTATGTGTTTCTGCCTTGACGTGTGCCCATCTCCTTGTGGTTTGTTCTTGGCCTTATCCGCACACTTGGTTAAGACAGAGCTGACAGATTCAGGAAGTCTCTCTCTCTTGTCCAGATGGGAGCTCTCTTGTCCAAATGGGAACTCAGGGGCAGGATGGGAGCTTTTGTCCAGAAGGGAAGTCTGGGGCAAGATGGGAGCTCTTCTCTCTCTCTCTCTCTCTCTCTCTCTCTCTCTCTCTCTCTCTCTCTCTCTCTCTGTGCTCCAGAAGGGAAGTCCGGGGCAAGATGGGAGCTGGGGGCTGGCCTCTAAGTCTCAGGAAGAGGCTGGGGGCTGTGCTCCAGAAGGGAAGTCCAGGGCAGGATGGGAGCTGGGGGCCGGCCTCTAAGTCTCAGGAAGTGGCTGGGGTCCCCATTTTGGTTTTTTAAATGTTGGTATCATGAATAGGACTGAAGTTCATGAAACATTATTTCCTGTATGTGTTGAATGTATCATAAACATTCCTATTTTACATTTGAAAAAGATAGTTTTAATTCTAGGTTCACTGAAAACTTTTTCCATGCTGGATAGCTTTCATAGTGCAGGAGGTTATTTATTCAGACTACTGGGAGAGAAAGGGCATTATGGGTTTGACACAGCATTGGACTTTACATGATATAGCATGACTTGCCAAGCAGGATGGTACAAGAGTGGCTTGGCTATTATGGGCTAACCAACTCTTTTCTGATTGGATTTAAGACCTGCTCCACTGTAGGGAATGTATGCCTGGTATTGTAAACCTAGCCAAAAGTCAGTATCTAGAGGGTCATAGGAACTAGGGAGGAATCTATTATTTTTATTTCTAAATTTTTAGGCTTACCCCCACAGATTTGTGCTATTTGCAAACTTTGTCAGAGATGCTTATTTTTTTATTTTCAGTGTTCAGGATCAATAGAAACATATATAATTGGCCATGGTGCTGAGAATGTGGATTCTCACCCTTAAATGGAACATCTTTAGTCAAGACTAAGGGAACATTTTGGAAAAGGAGGTGGAAAGAATATAAGAGTTGGAGGAATCTGTCTTCTGCACATGGTTATTATATTCATTGAATTCACAGAATCTGTGGTTACCTGCATAAGACCTGCATAAGATCAAGTCAGATCCAAGTTTTGCATGGATGTGGGAGGAGCTCTTGGGGTACCAACTTTAACTGAGGAGCTATTAACTGATTGTTAGCTCTTTAGGAGGGATAATCATTCTTCTTTGGAGGTTTTCCCATGGGAGGGTTGTTAGTGCTGCATTGGATGGCTGCATACTTCTCCACTTAATGGGACCACTAATTACATTTAAGAAGATGACTTGATTTTTGGGAGAGGATCATGTTTACTGGCATCTGGGAATACTTTGAGGGAGGAAATGGGGTTATATACAATCATATTTCATCACATACATGTGAACATTCTCAAATAATTAATTTAAAAAAGAAAATTTAATAGAAAATATTCCTCACTCAGGTTATATTCTGAGGATATAACTCAGCATGCTAGATGAGAACAAAAGTATCTGAAGTTGACAATGAATAAAAAAGGTTAAGTTCTTATTTTTATTAGTAACAATAGATATAATAAGTATAACTGAGGCAGTGAATACACATCTGACCGTTGCTTAGTGTTATCTATGTACCAACATGTGCTACAATTACAGTTCAGAATGTATATCAGAATTGTTCACAATTCACACTGTATTGTAAAAACAGAATGTTAATTATGGCATTATATAATTAAAAATAATCTAAATTTAAGGGGGATAGTCAGGTATTTCACTTAGCATGAATTACTCTTCTTAGAAAATCATTATTATTTTCGCATATTGTGCAATGACATTTAACAAATGAACACTGTCAGAATAAAATTGTTTTCTGCATCTTTTAACTATAGAACTCAAGTCTGTTACCTGAAGGAATTTAATATATATTTCAAAATTGTCTTCAGCTACTAAAACATTTGAGTTAATAATAAATGTCTTTGTGGCAATAATACTTCTAATATGACAGGCAGACCTGAACAGACAGCTAACAATCATAAACATATTTAATGATCATTTTGTTGTATTTTTCCTATATTATAAGATAAAAGCTATATATATTTTTAGTCTTATTTCTGTTATTGTTCTTATCACTGAATTTAAATCCATCTCTTGAGAAATAAGAGATGTATTATATCTTACGATGCACATTACTAGGTAAACTATAGTTTTCAGAATATTTGAAATGTCAATGGTCATACTTAAATTTTTATTCACAAATAAACATTAATATTGCGATGAAATAACTCTCAGGATTTTAGTTTTGTAAAATTGTTTATTATATATTATTAGCTATACCAAATATTTAAATATAAAGAATAGGAAGCAAGGCCATGGCCACTATCTCGGAAAGATTATAGTTCATGATTTTGTTGAAATAGCCAACAATAATTTGAAGGACAAATTTTAGTTCTTGAAACTCAGATCATTGAGAAAAATCAGTATTAGTTTGTTTATATAACTATTTCATTTTAATTAAGGTAATGAAATCAACACTAAATAACGTCTAGTGCTATTTAGTGTACAGTTTATAACTTTTGTTTTATTCGTTCCTTTTTTTTCTATTTCCCTCTTATTATCTTGAAGAAAGCTGGAATAAAGTAAAAATAATAATGCTGCCATGTTAGAAAGGGTGAGTAAAAGGCTTGTGGGTAGTGTTAAGGCAGATTATTATTTTTTGATGTTGTTAGAGCAATATTTAAGTGAACTTTACAAAAAATGTTGTTTAGGAGCTTGACAAATACATTTAGGTTATTGTTTATGTTGCTGTAGATATTTAAGAACCTTTTCAGTAGTTTTCTCATAAATAAGTGTCATTTTAAAAATTTTTCAAAAATAATTTAAAATGTTATAAATGATTAAAATGTTCAATCTCCAGAATTATACTGAGCCTGTTACATATCAAAAGACTATAATTAAGGTGCATACAAATAACTGTAACAAAATTTCAACCTTTCCTCATTTAGCAAAATGTAAATTTTAAGTATTTATAGCAATTTTTCTGGGTATATGTATTTACCTTTTTATTCATGAAATAACTTTTTAATCTCTTCATAGAATTTCTCATTTCTTTATTTCTCAGTGTATAAATAGCTGGATTTAGAAGAGGTGCAAAAACAGAGTAAAATACAGCAAGAAATTTGTCTAACCAGGTAATATTGAGTGGCCACACATAGATAAAGATGCAGGGAACAAAAAAGATCATCACCACTGTGATGTGGGCAGTACATGTGGACAGGGCCTTAGATGCACCAGAATTAGAACTCTGATGAACAGTGAAAAGGATATATGTGTAAGATATGAGCAACAGAACGAAGCAGGTGACAATCACAACTCCACAGTCAGCATTGACTAAAGTATCCAAATCATGGGAATCCATGCAGGCTATGTTGATCACCAGTGGTATGTCACAGAAGAAACTATCAATTTCCATGGGACCACAGAGAGGCACCTGTAACACTGCCACAAGCTGACTCAGGGCATGCACAAAACCAATGGTCCAGGAAGTCAACACCAACCCAGTGCATCTTTTCAGGTTCATAATGGTGAAGTAGTGAAGTGGTTTGCAGATGGCCACATAGCGGTCATAAGCCATTACCACCAGCAGCACCATCTCTCCTGCACCAATGCAATGGGCAAAGAAGACCTGGGACATGCAGCCTGCAAAGGAAATAGTCTTGTTTTTTCTGAGAAAGTCTGCAATCATCTTAGGAGTGGAGACTGAGGAAAGCCACATATCAACAAAGGACAGGTTGGCCAAAAAGAAATACATTGGGGAATGGAGATTGCGGTCAATAGCGATTAAGACCATTATGACAATATTTCCAGACACAATGAGCAGATAAAACATCAGAAATATTATGAAGAGGAAGACCTGAAGATCTTGTGAATGGGAAAGTCCCAAAAGCACAAATTCTGATACCATGGACTGATTCCTTCCATCCATTATACTCAGAATGTCTTTAAAAACAACCTACAGACAAAAAAGATCAATTAGATAGATATGCAAAATGACTTAACTAGTCAAATCTGACCTTCATATTGCAAGTTAACATATATGCATGAAACAGAAAGGCTAAATGTAAAGACAAGTCTTGACCAACTTTGAGAAGCATTGCTGCCCAAGTGAGAACTAATGAGCCAAGTCCCACTCTCCATGAAGAGAAGCATCAGGTGTGACTGTGATCCACATACTCTAATTAGGAAATTTCTCTTATAGGAGTGCAGTGAGGAAGTGGGACAACAATTTGAAAGCCTAAAAATGTCTGAAACTCCACCTGGAAGGGGGTTTCTGCTTATCAGTCTAATAAAAAAATGATCTGAATGTGTCACCACCAATCATAACACTTCATAATAGAAATTAGGTTTATACTTTGGACCTGATAGGAATTACAACTGTCTTTAAGATACTTCATACTTACATTTCCTCTAAGTTGACATACACTTATTAGCTATGAGATATGGAAATGCAGAAAAACAATTGGCAATGATGACTGTTTTCCAAAACCTTAACAACTATTTCATACTTCCTTTTATTGCTTATGAGTGCATCTAGGAGATGTTTTCAGAGGTCCTAGATTCAGTAGAATCTTCTAATGCTTTACTTATAATTTTTTTCTATAACTTGGTAGCAATTCTCATAGGTAATGCTAACTTTGGCTTGTAAATGAGTACATTTAAAAAAATCATTGAAAGGAAACACACCAAATTATCACTGTAAAGCATTTAAACCAAGTATTTATTCTTTTCTCTAATTAAAGACTTTTTCCGTGTAATTTGTTTTGCTTTAAAGCTATAAAGTTTGTAATAATGTATTTGTATTTTTATGAGCACTTGTGGATAAAGTTTAATATACACTTTTTTTCTTTGTTTCTTTCCTTTTTTTTTTTTGAGACAGGGTTTCTCTGTGTAGCCCTGGCTATCCTGGAACTTGCTCTGTAGACCAGACTGGCCTTGAATTCACAGAGATCCACCTGGCTCTGCCTCCTGAATGCTGAGATTAAAGGCATGGGCCACCACCACCCAGCTTTAATACTTTTAATAACACTTTAAATACATAATATGTGGTAGATTATGATTACTGAGAATTGTACTGTAGTTGCTCCTAATTTCTTATTTGCTGCCAGATTGCCTTAATCTGATTTCTGAATGAACAAGTGTTATGCCTTGTCTCATTTAACTTGCTATTACACTTTCTGCTATTTCTGAGCTGAAAATTATCTTATCTATAGTGAACTCTATGATTAAACAATATTGCAATTGTTTAAGAAACAGGAAATTATTGTACAATGCTAGCCGGGTGTTGCACATGCTGATCACTAGGAATAATTTTGATGCAGACACTAACACACTTCTGTGAGTGTGCCTTTTCGTGGTATGTGCCCTGATGTTTATCCACAGAAACTGCTGTTGGATTAGGAAAGATAGAGAAAACCCATTAATTGGCTGCTAAAAATGACAGAAGACAAACATTGCTCAAGCCCACGCATATGGGAATTGGCAGAAGAAATACCTAGAAATATTTTAAAAATTATCTTAGAGAAAATGTTGGAGAGATGAGTTGTCTTATCAAACTCACGATTTTTTATTGGGTAATATTTTCTTCCATCTGACATGTATATGTGAAGATATCCATTTCATACAGAGAGTTTATTGAAAGTACTTCCCCTCGTCCTGACCTATATTCACTCCTGAAATTGTCCCGTGGGTAAATTCACCTGTTCTGTGGAATAAAATGAGAATCCTGGTAATAATTATCTTGGACATCTCTCAGGGATTTCTCTGCTTGCAATGATACCAAGTTCTACATATCTATGAAAGCATAGAAGTATTCTTATTAATTATCCCATAATTGACATAATTAGTCCATATCTCAAAATTATTCACTTGACCAATAAGAAGTTTTCTGCTAATATGTTCTGTTATTTTATCTATTTCATCAAAGTTAATAGAATTGGTTTATAGTTACAAGAGGTCAAGTGCTGTATGATGTGACAGGAACAAAATCCATGCTGTGAATACAGTTCCCTAGTTCATGACAAGGGTGTATCAAATTGGCAGTTGGTCAGTCGATTGACCCCTTGGTTGATGTGTTTCAGTCTGATTTGTGACTGTATGTGACGGTGACAGGTATAATTTGGTGACAAATAATCAAAACCTCATTAGGCTTTTAAAATTTAATTTTTAAAATTATTTTGTCAATGTTAATAATGTATGTGTACATGTTAGGCATATGTTTTTGGAAGTTAGTGAGTAACTTTTTGGATTGGGTTTTCTATTTCCACCTTTACAAGTGTTCTGGAATTGAACTCAGGATGCCAGACTTGCATAGCAAGCCCTCTTATCCTATGATCTATTTGCCTCCTACCCGTCCCACTTCGTTCTTTTTAAAAAGGACATGACTGTACATTTCACATGTATTTGTTTTGGCCTTATATTTTAAGTACTGTACAATAGTACAATACATAAGAAAAAGTGACACTTAAATGTATAACTTATGAAGGGTTGATACATACTATCAACCGTAAATAAATCATCAATGTGAACTGTAAATCTCTGAAGAAAAAGATTAGAAATGACACTAGAAAATGGAAAGGCAACCTATACTCATGGGTCAGTAGAATTAATATTGTGTAAATGGCCATTCTACCAAAAGCTAAATAAGATTCAATTCGATCCCAACCAAAACTCACATTTTATTGATCACTATCCTAAAAATCATTTGGAACCACAAAAGACCCTGAATAGCCCAAGCAATTTTGAGCAACAAACAAACAAACAACAACAAAAGAATAATGCTGGAGGGAATTATTTTTATAGATCTCAAGATATATTATAGATTCATAGTAATAACATGGTACTGGCACAGAAATCACAGTAGAACAATGGAACAAAACAGAAGACCAAACATAAGTACTCACCACTATAGCCATCTAATATTTGACAATGATGCCAAAAACATACTGAGAAAAGACAGAATTTTAAACAAATTGTCCTGAGAACCCTGGACCTCTACTTGGAGAAGAATGAAATTACATCTGTATCTATCACTTTTACACAACCATTGATCAAACCTAAACATGAAAACTGAAACACCAAAACAGGTAGAAAAAACCATAGACAGTTTCCTATGTGATAAAGGTTTAGGAAAGGATTTTTAAAATACGATTCCTTTTGTCCAGGAATTAAGACCTACACTACCCACACTGGCACCACCTCTTGAAAAAGTTTCATGTGTAGTTAAAGCATGCTGAGAGAATAAGAATAGTGTATTCCAAGAATGAGTCCCCTAATTTTATGCATACATGTGTAACAATAATAATGAAAAAGTGGCCATGAATTTGAGAATAGTAGGAGTGAACAGGAAAAGAAACTGATGGAGGAAGAATACACTGATGGTGTTGGGGAAGGAATGTTAGTGGGGGGAAATGATGTAATATATCCTAATAAAACAGTTGTTAAAAAAATCAATACAACGGTCTCCTATTCCTTGTTCTCCCTCTCTGTTGTTGATTCAACTGGGATCTCCCGCTCCCCCAAGCTCTCTTCCCTCGACCCTCGCCCTTCATTACCCCCACTCATGTCCAGGCTGTTCATGTAGATCTCTTCCATTTCTCCATCATTGGGCGATCCCCGTGTCTTTCTTGGGGTCCTGTTTTCCAGGTAGCCTCCCTGGTGATGTGAGTAGCAGTCCAGTCATCCTTGTTCCACATCTAGTATCCTCCTGTGAGTGAGTACATACCATGTTTGTCTTTCTGAGTCTGGGTTACCTCACTCAGGATGATTTTTTTCTAGATCTATCCATTTGTCTGCAAACCTCATGATGTCATTGTTTTTCTCTGCTGAGTAGTATTCCATTGTGTATATGTACCACATTTTGTTTATCCATTCTTCAGTTGAAGGGCATCTAGGTTGTTTCCATGTTCTGGCTATTACAAACAATGCTTCTATGAACATAACTGAACAAGTGCTCTTGTGGTATGGTTGAGCATTCTTTGGGTATATGCCCAAGAGTGGTATAGCTGGATCTTGGGGGAGATGGATTCCCAATTTTCTAAGAAATCGCCATATTGATTTCCAAAGTGGTTGTACAAGCTTGCATTCCCACCAGCAGTGGAGGAGAGTTCCCCTAGCTCCACATCCTCTCCAGCATAAGCTGTCTTCAGTGTTTTTGATTTTAGCCATTCTGACAGGCGTAAGGTGAAGACCACATGAGAATAGGAAGAAGCAAAGTGCTAGAGAGGCCCACAGAAATCCACAAAGATACCCACACAACAGACTGCTGGCAATGGTTGAGAGACAGCCCGAACTGACCTACTCTGGTGATGGGATGGCCAAACACCCTAATGGTCGTGCTAGAAACCCCATCCAATGACTGAGGGATCTGGTTGCAGAGATCCATGACTAGGCCCCGGGTGGAGCTCTGGGAGTCCAATTAGCGAGAATGAGGAGGGTTTATATGAGCGAGAATTGTTGAGACCAAGGTTGGATAAAGCACAGGGACAAATAGTCAAACGAATGGAAACACATGAACTATGAACCAATGGCTGAGGGGTCCCCAACTGGATCAGGCCCTCTGAATGGGTGAGACAGTTGATTGGCTTGATCTGTTTGGGAGGCATCCAGGCAGTGGGACCGGGTCCTGTGCTCATTGCATGAGTTGGCTGTTTGAAACCTGGGGCCTATGCAGGGTCGCTTGGCTCGGCCTGGGAGGAGGGGACTGGACCTACCTGGACTGAGTCTACCAGGTTGATCTCAGTCCTCGGGGGAGGCTTTGCCCTGGAGGAGGTGGGAATGGGGGGTGGGCTGGGGGGAATGTGAGGGGGGCCGGAAGGGGGAAAACAAGGGAATCCGTGGCTGATATGTAGAACTGAATTGTATTGCAAAATAAAAATAAAAAAAATTACACTTAAAAAATCAAAACAAATAAATAAACAACCAGAAAACCCTTAAAAATGTACTATGAGTTACTTTACTCAGGATGATTTTTTTCTAGTTCCATCTATTTACTAGAGAATTTTATGATTACCTTTTTAATGGCTGAGTGATATTCCACTGGGTAATTGTGCCATATCACTCATTCATCTTTAAGGTACATCTTGGCTGTTTCTAATTTCTAAATTTCTGAATAGATCATCAGTGAACATGATTAAGCAAGTTTCTCTGTGGTAAGAGGAAGTGTCCTTTGAGTACATGCTCAAGAGAAATACAGATGGACTTTGATGTAGATTGGTTTCCATCTTCCCAAACAACTACCACATTGATTTTAATTGTGCTGTACAATTTCGCACTTCCACCAGCAATAGATGAATGCTTCCTTTATGACACATTCTGTCAGTATGGGCTGTCATTTTCTATTGACCTTAGCCATTCTAATGGGTGTAAGATGAAATCTCTAAGTGGTTTTGATTTGTATTTCCCTGATTACTATGTATGCTCAACATGTCTTTAAGTGTTTCTCAGTCATTTGAATTTCTTTCTTTGACAATTCTATTTAGGGCTTTCCTCCATTTTTAAATTGGGTTATTTGTCTTTTTGGTATCTAGTTTTGTAAGTTCTTTAAATATTTTGAGTATTAGCTCTCTATTGGACGTGTAGTTGGTAAAAATCTTTTCCTATTCTGTAGGCTGCCACTTTAGCTGATTGATTGATGTCCTTTGCTATACAGAAGCTTTTAAAGGTCATGATGTCCCATTTATTAAGCCAGGTCCATAAAGAAATACAATATGTATTTGCTTTTATAGGGATATTAGTTGTTAAGTCAGTGATAACCAAGCTACAATCCATAGAGCCACAGAGGGTAGGCATAGAGTAGAGGACTGGGACAGGGGGCAGACAGACCTCCCTTGTAAAGCTAAGGATGAATGGAGGGAGGGCACAGGACAGGAGGATAAAGTAGGGAGGAGGAGGAAAGTAGGGGACAAAGGAGCGAATACAAGGAGAAATATCTAAAATTAAGGACCATTTGAAAGAAGTCCAACACAGTAGAATCTTCCTAACATATATACATATATAAAAATATACATTAAATGAAATTGCCAAATAATGAGGGAGATAGAGCCCCAACCAGACATCCCTTGTCATCAAATGAAGCTTCCTATAATGGGATAGAGCTACATCTAATTGAGTTGTTGGCCAACGGAGTCTTATGGGAGCCTTCAAAGAACCCAGGCTGTTGCTGATACTATAGGTTGCTCTCCATAAACCAATGGCAAGGCCCCTTTGCTGAAGATAACACCTACACAACTCACTGAACACAGAGAAGTTAAGATAGTTTCTATATAGAGCCTTCACCCTTACATGATAGCATCTTTGGTACAGGAAGGTATTCGGCACACCTTCCTGTGTAGAAATGTAAACACCATCCCAGTTACAAACTCTTTGATCTCCAATGGTGACCTGCCTGCAAGATATATAATTTCATTAGTGGCACAAAGCTTGTGGGAGTAACCAATCAATGTTTGTTTTGACTTAAGGAGTGCACCACGAGATACCTGACACTGATTGGGTGACCAAGGGCCTGAACTGGATAGCCCAGGGATCTATGATAAAACCAAATACTACTATACAAAACAAGAACAACAACAAAACAAAACAAAAAACCAAAAATGTAGCAATAAAATGACTACTAATGATATTTTGCTATACTCATAGATCAGTGCTTCCAGTGTTTCCAGTGTGGACTTGAACTCACAGAGATCCAGATGGATCTCTGCCTCCTGAGTGATAGGATTAAGGGTGTGTGCCACCACTACCTGACCTCTATGTCTAATCTAGTGGCTGGCTCTTTCCTCTGATCCTCAGGCAAGTTTATTAGGGTACACAATATATCACCACACCAGGGAACAAAAGCCTTCTAAAGACAGTAGGATCTCCAATTGATATTCACTTGCAAATGAAAATTTAATTTTCTTAAGGGAGTCTTGCTGAGGAAACAAAAACTTTTCTTTAGGGTAGGTCCCATACCTGATGGGAATTTCATTCTTTATGCTGTGAATATGTGTTTCTCTGATTGGTTGATAAATAAAGCCATTTGGTCTATGGCAAGGCAGCTTAGAGGCAGGTGGGAAATTCAAAGGGAGAGACAGAAAGAAGGCTAGGAGAACCGCCAGTGAGCCGCCCAAGGAGCAACATGTAATGGGACACAGGTAAAGATATAGAACATTTGGCAATATATAGATTAATAGTTATGGGCTAATTTAAGATATAGAGCTAGCTAGTAAAAGGCTTGAGCCATGGCCATGAAGTTATAATTACTATAAGCCTCTGTGTGTTTACTTGGGGGATGTGAGTGGGAGAGATCTGGGGACACAGAAAAACTTCAGCTACACATACCCAGCAGTAGATGGCCAACAGAAAATGAACTCAAAGACATCTTTGGAGGTTTCTTGTCTTATAATGTCATGCCAGGGCTTTTCAGTTTTTTTTTTTTTATCTTTTTAAAATTCAGGGGTTTTTTTGTTTTGTTTTTCGAGTAATCTTATTTTTTATTTTTATTCTATTCATATGTGTATTTTCTCTTTCTATTTATCCTGTATATCCTTTATATATATGTTATGGCTTCCAGTTTAATGTTTTTATTGGATTCCTGAGTGTGCAGAAAAAAAAAAAAGCTGATCTCTGCATCTATATCTGTTTCTTATGTCTTTGCTTGGGCTCTTTTCCTTCTTTTTGTTTTATCCTATTCTAATGTGCTAATTTTAGTTTTATCTTTATATATTTTATTATTATCCCTTAGAGGGCCGTTTGTTTTCTAATGACAGAAAGAAGCTGGATCCTGATTGTAGGGGAGGTGAGGAGGAACTGGGGGGAGTAGAGGGAGGGAAAACCAGGTTCAGGATATAGTATATGGGGAAAATATTCAGTTCTCAATATAAGAAAAAATGGGCTGTGTAGAAATGAAAGTGGCTAAAAACATCTTGAAAATGTTCATGATCCATAGCCATTAGGGAAATGAAAATCACAACTTCGGCATTTTATCTTTCCCCAGTCAGAAAGGCTGAGATCAACAAAGCAACTGAGAACAAAACGGTGGTGAGGATGTTGGGAAACAGGAAACCATATTCATTATCAGTTGGGTTGCAAACTGGTCCAGCCCCTCTGGAAATTAGTGTGGGGAATTCTTCAAAAGCTAAAAATAAGTCCACCATGTGACCAAGTCATACCACTAATTGGCACATGATCCATGGACTCAACTTTATACTCTACAGATACTTGTTCAGCAATGTTCATTTCTACCTTGCTCATGACAGTTAAGGAATGACCAATCCCAGGTTCATTCAATTGGGGAATGGATAATGAAAATGTGATATATAAACACTATGGAATACTATTCATCTGTAGATAAAAAATTAAATAATAAAATTTGATTGTAGGGGTTCATGGAATTAGGAAAGATCATATTGTGTGAGGTAACCCAGACCCAGAAAGACAAACACCAACCCTTTGTTCCCATCTGAGTCTCCTAACTTCAAATCTTCAGATGTAAGTATATAACCTAGAGTAGTAGCAGAAACCAGCCAAGATAGCCAAGAGATCTAGGAGAAAACCAAATGATATTCTATATCATTTATCTATATAAATGTATATAAATGTACATACATACAGCAATAACAAAGAACAGATTATGAACGTGAGGAACTTAAGAAAGGGGAGTAAGAGATTACAAGTGCTTCAAGAGGGAAATATGAAAATGGGGGACTTTAGCTGGGGAGGGGAGAAAGTGATCAACAAAGAAGGAGAGGGAGAGAGAAGAAGAAAATGAAATTAAGGATCTGAAAAGCTCATCTATATATTTATTTAAAATTACATATATTACATATATGTTTGTGTGTATGCATATGCAATATAGTTTAAGTAAAGTTATCCAACTTGGGCTGACAATGCCACCCATAACAGCCTTAGAGTATCTAAGAAGACCTGGTACCAGGCATGAGATACCCAATTTCCAGTCATTGCTGGGGAATTCAAGAGAGTTCTAAAACAGCAGGTTATTGCTGTTGCCTCCCAGAGATTGAAGGTCATTTCTCATTGCTGGGGAAAAAATGTTACCATGTACATTGGTCACAGGATGAAAAGGGTTCAAGCTGGATTTGACCTCAAAGCTATTACCTTGATGATTAGCTTTCATAGTATCAGAAGTTTTAGTTACTATAAAAGCATCCAAGTTAGGAAAGTAATTAACAGTTGTACCTAGCTCTGTTACATATGAACCACAAAACCGAGCAACCTGGCATCATGTCCCTAAGTGTAAGTGCCAAAATTTACTCACTGGGTCAAAGTTATCTGATGAGTAATGAAAACCTGTCTGGGATGTATGGGTCTCAGCAAGGCTGATGTTGAGACAAGTTTATTGTAAGAAATCAGACCTCTTACACCCTTATCAGAAACAGAATACAACAGAGTTTACTAGAATCAATACAATTGTAATTGTCAGGATACAATCTCATTTGCAAATTATAGATGATATACAAGGTTAATGTCTAAGGCTAATTATCCAGACAAGCTTCTATATGCTTCACAGACTTCTATGGAACACAGACAAACTCAGGTGGCCTGAATGCTTCACTGCCTGGGTTAATGCCTCAGTTTCTCACAAACTGAAAAGCACACTGTGCCCCAGGAGCCACAGACTCTAACCTGAAAGACTTATGATACAATCCTCTCAAGGCAAGCTGATGAGGCCAACTTCATGGTTCTCCACACCTAAGGGCGCTATAGTGGCACTCACATCTTGGTACTAACCAACTGTTTCCTAATAGGACTTGAGGTCCACTCAATGGGAAGGAAATCATACCTGGTACTGGAAATCTAGTCATCTACCTGAAGCTAGTAAGACCATGAAACTTAGTGGGGAACTTAATATAACATTTTACTAAACACTGGTTTAGTAAATTCTAATTGCATTCTAAATACTTATCCTTAAACTCACAGATAAGTATAACTTGAATCTCTCATCAAATAAACATATCTCTATAAGAGATGGATACCATTACAGAAAGATACAACTGGTCGTAATTCAAAGAATAAGGGATCATGGGCTAATGAGCCCCAACTGACACATCTACAACATAACTTCTGCATCTAGTGTCAGGGAACATTGCAGAAAAGGGCTTTGAAAGACGATAAGAGCCAAGGTTCAGGAAGTGTGCTGTGAGATTGTATCCAGAAATGACAAGAAAGCTTCATCCATGATACCTAAACAATATGACTGCTTAAGTAGGACCTGAACAATGACTACAACAACATACATGTGATGTCAAAGGAGAAATATCACAGAGCCCCAACCCTATACAAAGAATACAGGATGCAGAGAATAGGAGAAATAGTCTTCCGCAGAGAGGAACCCTATAATTGGCTATCAAATACCAAGTCGTAAGTCCTGAAATCATGTACATATAAGTAACACTAAATGGACTGAGCTGATTGTATTTATATATTTAGACATGTGTACATACATACAGCAATAACAAAGAACAGATTATGAACGTGAGGAAGCTAAGGGGTGTATACAGGTGAGAGTTTAAAGGGAGGAAAGGGAAGGGGAATGATTTATATATATTTTAATTTAAAAACTTTAAGAAGCCAACAATCAAAGAAGTATATCGCTGTTTAGACTACAAATCCTCCTAGAACCTCAACAGAACTGTATTTGGCAGTCATTTTTCCCCCAGAAATGCTACCTTGACACAAATCTTGACACATTTGCCAAGTGAAACACAGAATCTCTTGAATGTTTCTTCTTTTTAAATATTCTTTCATAGTAGCTTTAGCATTTCACAAACCAAAGACACATGGTGGTAAGTCATTCAGATCTGCCAAAGCCTCTCCAACTTCACAAACTCATGTCACATTTATAGATAAATGATATTCTAAAGCTCTATACAATTCCTTAGACTCCTGAGGAGTCAATCTCAGTCTATTTCTCTTCCTTTAACATTTTTATTTATATTTTGAGAACTACATACAATTCATTTTGACTATATTCCTTCCCATCTTCCAAATCCTCCCAACTCCTCCACTACCTTCCTACCCAACCAACTTTCTTTTTTTCTCTCTCTTAAGAAAGCCAAAGGAGTCCTGTGGGAACTTCCAAACAACCAAGTTTCTCCACAAACTGATGGCAGAGTCCTATGAAATAACATCCACACATCTTACTGAACATGGAGAAGTCAAGTTCATGCCTTCATAGAGCCTTCATTCTTACTGGCTAATGTTCTTGGTATGGAAGGTATGCAACACTAACAAAAAGAGAAATGTAAACACAGTCGCAGCTACAAAGCCTTTGTTGACAATGGTGTACTGTTTGCAAAATATGCTAGTGTGGTGGCGGCACAATATTGTGGGAGTAACCAACCAATATCTGATTTTATTTAAGGTCCACTCTATGAGTTTGAACCCATACCCATTGCTGCTTGGGTAACCAAGTACTTGAGACTAGATAGCCAAGAGATCTAGGAGAAAACCAAATATTACTGTGCTACAAATGCAATGCAGCAACAATTAAATAATTCCTTATGATATTGTGCTATACTCATAGATCAGTGCCTTGCTCAGTTATCATCAGAGAAGCATTCTCCTGCAGCAGATGGGAGCAAGCACATAGACTCACAGCCAGACAATATGCAGAGAGTGACAGACTTTGGAACATAGCCCTAAATGTGATGTTTCCTTTAAATCCATCCCCTCAAGGCTCAGGGAACCTAGAAGAAGAGGAGGCAGAAAGAGTGTAAGAGCATGAGAGGATAGAGGTCACCAAGGAAACAAGGCCTTCTAAACACAGCAGGACTGACGTGCACATGACTGAGGCTGTGGCAGTATGCACAGGGCCGGCATGAGTCTGCACCAGATGGGGTCTTAGAGCTGAAAATGAGAAGTGGGTACATGCTCACATCTCTAACCCAGAAGCTCTCCAGTTGATAGCCACTTGTAAATATAAAATTAGTTTTCTCCAAGCAAGTCTCACTGGAGAAACAAACTATCCTTAAGGGTAGTCCCCATCCCTGATAGTAGATGGCCAACAGAAAATGAACTTAAATGCATCTTTGGAGGTTTCTTGTTTCATAGTGTCATATCAGGTGTTTTTTGAAAAAAAAATTTTTACTTAATTTAATTTTTTTAATCCTACAGATTTTATGTATATATCATGGCTTCTGGTTTTGTGTTTTTATGGGACTTCTGAGAGTATGACCAAGTGGGTCTCTGCGTCTATGTCTGTTTCTTGTTCCTTCTCTCGGGTTATTTTGCTCCTGTTTGTTTGTTTTGTCCTATTTCAATTTGTTTGTCTTTGCTTTATCTTACCATTCTCTAATTTATTTCACTATTATCTCTTAAATTCCTGTTTGCTTTTTAAATGAGAAACAGAATAGATGTGGATCCAGATAGGTGGCGAGCTGGGGAGGAGCTGGGAGGAAGAGAGATGGGGGAACTGTAGTCAGGATATTTGCCTGAAAAAAAAAAAACATTTTTTCAATAAAAAAAAATACCAAAAACAACAATAACAAAAAGTACATAAGAAACATGGAGTCTGTTTTGTGCTGGTCAACTATGAGAATAAGGCGTGTTCTGAAGTGTGATTGAAATGCCCAGTGTCACTCCATGAAGAAAAATGATTTTATATTTCCCAGTAGGTATCAATTGCGAATAGGTTCTTGGATAGGTGTGGGCTTTGTGTTCATTTTTACTTGTCACTGTTGGGATTTTGTCTGGCTTGAGTTTATGCAGCTCTTGTGAATGCTGTCACATTCACAAGTGAATTCATATGTGTATCTCTTGTGTCTGGAAAACTCCAGTTTCTTGAAGTCATCCACCACCTCTGGCCCTTACAATCTTTCCACCTCCTCTTCTGCATAGTTACCTGAGCACTGGAAGAAGGGGTGTGATAGAGCCATCTCAATTAGTGCTGGGTGCTCCAAAGTCTCTCACTCTGCACAGGTGTGGGTTCCTACATTTATTACTGTCGACTACAAGAAAAAGCTTCTGTGATAAGGGTTGAGTGATGATGCACTCATTTATGTTATAGATTATGTTATTAGGGGTCATTTTATTGTTGTGTTCATTTAGTAGAGTAATAGTAACAGGTTTTCCCTAGGCCCATGACCTTTCTAGTATCGGGTTATTGTCCTAATTAACAGTGTCAGGTATGAGTTCTGTTTCATTTGTTAAATTAAATCCTTTTTTTTTAGAATTCCTGCATCAGACTCTTTTTCCACCATTTCCACCCTTCCCTATACCCCTCCAACTCCCCCTGTGTCTTCCCCCACTCTGAATACAACTAATGACCTCTTCATCTTTAATTATTAATGTTACACACATATGTAGTTATATGCAAATTATGCATATTTAATACAATCAGAGTGTACTTTCACACCTCATTCTTTACTCTCCTGAATATCCAGTAAACTTTCCTATCTCAGGAGATTATCAACATAGACCTAACTTTATTTCTCTTTCTCATGCATTCTAACATCCATGAGAAAAGGCAAATTGTCTCAACTTCCATTTTTTCATCTTTTCCTGATAAACAATATATCACTGAGCTACTGTTATACTAAACAGAATAGGAATTAGAAAGAAAATTTCAAAATATTTCAGGTAAAGAAAAATAGAAATAGAATATAAAAAAATGTATAGGAACTTATGAAAGCAACTTGATTTTTAGCTTCTTCAAAATATTTGCTGAAACCATAATAATGTTGGATAAATTACATTGAGGTTAAAAAAGTATAAGTAAATATCACCATGATCATAACAGTGTTTTAAACTTACTAAGATTAATGCATAAAATTAATTTGGTTTTCATAGAAGACTATTGTTTCAAAACATATAAAGCAATGATTCATAAAAATATACATAGTAAGATCAATAGGAAAAATAATGGGAAGTGATGAGAAATCAGGCAGAAAACATGCAAATATGGATAATTAAGGCATGACACCGCATGCCTGGAATCTGAACTCCCAGGAAGCTTAGGCAGTAGGAATGTGAATTCAAGCCATAGCTGGGGTATTCAGTGAGAGCCTGTCTAAAAGTGAACATATTTAAAAGCATAAGATTAAGTATTTAATATCTTAAATAGATATCCCTCCATTTACAGTTTATCACTTTATAGATCTTTCTATTTATTATCTATTATTTATGAGAATAACATTGGTTTATGGATTAAATAAATATTATGGAATATATGGTTTTGAAGCAAATGTGAGAATTTATCAAAACTGGCTGTATATTAAGGCAGATCACTAGTCTTAATAAATTACTATTTATTGGTTATCTCTTGAACTGTGGGTGTTTTTAAACATGAATTCAATGTAAAAAGAAAGACTTCTTTTGCTAACTATTAGTTTGCAACCTTTTGTTTCTTTTAGAATCAAATGTTATTATTCTTGCTAAAAGGACATATCACAAAATGGTGTTAAAATATTTTTTTGGAGAATCCAATTGATGTCATATTTTTACTGCTTTTTAAATATAATATTTTTGTTGACTATTTGGAAATTTCACATGATACACCTCTATCACATTCATTTCCCAATCCTCCCAGGTTCCCCCACACCTTTATGACCTTCCCCAAATCAAAAGAAGAAGAAAAAAGAGAAAAAAATACCAAGTCCAAATTGTGCTGTTCTTATACTCACTGGAGCATGGTCAAACTAAACGTACAAAAATGGAATACAAAAAAATGTTCACATTAACAATCTTGAGAAAGTGGTGAGTCCATTGAAGTAAGCAGAAATTAGTCCCTGCTTTTGCTTTTAGGAGCATGAGTGAAATGAGGAATGAAATGGAAATGAATTTTTGGAAAGTCTCTTCTGGGATAAATAGAAATAATTTGCTCTCTGACAACCTGTAGCTGAAATTACATGGATTAGAATCAGGAAGAAAGTAATGAGTTGACTAATTCTGATATAGTCCTATGTTGCTTCAGGATTTACTAAGCATGCCCAAAAGAAAATTGACACCAATGTTCAGCTAAAGCTAGCTGAATAAATAAATGCTCAAAGACAATATTTTTGACTGGATTGAAGAGATAAATTCTCATTAACTCTCAGTAAAAGAAAGAAACTATTTATTGCAATTTGTTCAATTCCTTTGCATGAAACTATCTTGTAACAAGGACTTCTGTGACATGAAGTGACATGTCAATAGAAGTAGATGTTAAAATAATCTGAGAACACCAGTGGTAGTAACAACTGTGAGGTTCAAGCTCACTGCAGTCTGAATGACTAGGAAGCTAGTGACAATAAATGCTGATGAGGATGAGGAGAAAGAATAACCCTTATCAATGCTTGTGGGAATACAGCAGGAGTATCCACTATAGAAATCAGTATGGAGGTTTCTCAAAACTGTATGGACATGTACAACTATCATATTACTCAGATATATCACTTCTCAATCAGCTCTTACTGCAGAGGGGTCTTAAACATCCTCATTTTTTTTGATACCCTATTCTCAGCAGGCAGGAAATGGAACCAGTCTAGATGTTCATCAATAGATAAATGTGTTTATGCACATTGGAATTTTCATTATCCTTGAATAAAAGTGAAGTGACAACATTTCCAGGTGGTGGAAAGAGAATTGGTTAACCTTAGTGAAGTCATCAGACTCAAAGAAACAAATACAACACTCTTACTTTCACATGTCACAAAATCCAAAACAACAACAACAACAAGAATACACACACACACACACACACACACACACACACACACACACACACACACATACACACACAGCAAACACAAGGGATTATTGTAAACCATGGACTAGATTTCCTGCTTTCTAATGCAAGGTCAACCAATTTTAGAGACAAGGCAGAGGCTAAGTAGAACATATGTAGTTTGGCATAGTCGATTAAGAGTATCCAAAGTGTTTGAATTTATTTTAATCATGGATTTCAGTGATTTTGAAGATGCCTCCCACTCTATGGTGTGTGTGTGAATATTAGAAATTCCCTTTTAATGCATATTTACTCCTAATATATTTCACTCATTGTGTTCTCAGGGACCATTTTAGAATATTTTGGAATTTCAGATTTTTCTTTAAAATTGTTGTCATAGAAATTCGAGCTTTGGATAGCTCTAGTCAAAATAAATTAATACTTATAAGGCATGTGCTGATGCAATCATTGATGTTTATATGTTACATCATTGCTAATTAAAGATCTTTATGAACAAATGAGTCGTGAATGCTTCTACCCTCTTGATTTTTGTGGCTTCCATATGATTATACTATTGGTTTGCATCCATTTACCATGAAAAAGTCAATAAGTAGATAAGACAAAGAAAATACTGTCCCATCTTCTTCAATTTTAGTGTCTCTGATGGCACTATGATTACTATTCTTAATCCAGATCTCATATTGCAAAACCAGTTTTAAAAGAACACAGTTGTTCTTTCAGTTTTTCTTTCTGTTATTTTTAATTCATTTTAATTTGCTTGTTATTTGACTTCCTGGGTAATTAATTATTACAAGGAGACATAAACACTAATTTACAGGAATAGATGGAATCCTCCAGTGACCCATTAACCACTTTCCCTCTTATAACACTGGGAAAACCAATCTGATTTCAGAAGACAGCTCCCAAGACAGATTCTTGGCAGGCAATGTCTGGTCTCTGAAGTTCCTCTTGGTCACTACCCAAGTACAATTAGGGCTCTTAATTAACTGCTTTCACTATGGCAGGGTTTTGTAACACTCTTCCCACAGGGGACTCTCATGCAGCAGACAGAAACTTTCTGCGTTGCTTCGACTCCCTGAAGATGCAGTTGCCTGTGCCCTGTAGTCACAGGAACAGCGTTTCTTCTGTTTATTGTATCTGTTATCAACAGTACAGCTGCTGATGGGATTTCCCTCTGGCAGTGGTAGTTGAATGTTGGTCTCAGATATGGAAGTTTACAAATTGGAGGTATGTGTCTCAACTTGTCCACCAAGCACTGAATTTAATTTTTAAATTAAATTTGCAAATAAATCATAATACAGAAAAAAGTGCTATCTTTATCAGGATTTAATTTTCTGTGATAAAATACCGTGGCCATACACAACTTGGGGAGAAAAGGGTTTATTTCACCTTGAAGATTACAGTCCATCATTGAGAGAAGTCAGGGCAGGAGCTCAGGGCAGAGACCAAGAGGCAGGCCCTGGGACACTGGGACAAAGACTATGAGGAGTGCTACAGGCTTGCTCCTCATGGTTCACCAAGTTGCCTTAAAAAAAAAAACTCTTCTCTGATACATGGCATCCCAACCTCAGTTTCCCCTCCCTCCATTCCTCCCAGGCCCTCTTCCCACCTTCCCTGTCCCCCTGATTCACTCTTCCTACATTCCTTTCAGAAAAGAACAAGCCTCCTGGGGATATCAACCAACGGATGTGGCATAACAAGTTGCAATAAGACTAGACACAAACCTGCTTTTTTAACCCTCCTGGACCACCTGCCCAGTTGGTCTTCCCAACTCAATCAGCAGTTAAGATCCCACAGGCATGTCCATCTGCCAAGCTAGTGGAGGAATTTTCTCATTTGAGGTTCCCTCTTTCGCAATGACTCCAGCTATAATCAGGTCGACAAAAAAATTAGCCAGCACAACTGGTAGAAAAAATACTTTTATAAAGTGATCGCCCTTGTAATCCTTGCCGAAGTCAAGATATTGAAATTGCCAGACATACAGAAAACCCTCATGGAATTCTTCCAATCACATCTGCCTTTCTCCATAAACACAAATGTGATCTGAACTGGTATTCAAAGATTCCACTGTGTGTTAGTTTTCCATCTCCAGTGTGCACTCCAAAGCACTGTAGCTCATTCTTACTTGATTTGTTTATTTGACTTGATTTTAGAACCTCTTCTTGTACATGTATTTTTCTTCCTGTTATTTTCTTTGTTGAATATTTTTTTGCCCACTTTCCAGTCTGATTTTTTCCAGTCTCATACTCAGTAAAATTTATTATTTCTAATCACTTTTGTATTTTATTCAGATGACATCTGAATTTAGAAGGTTGACTACCTCATGCTTGATTCTATATTGGTATATTTAGTAATGTTGTAGTTACCTGTTGTGCACACACATCACAATTCCTCTATCAAACCCTCTGTCCCTGGACACTTAGGTTAGTTGCATAGTTAGTGTGTAGAGTGATGAAAACAAAATTATTTTTTTTTCCAGCTTTTTTTTTCTCTCATATCATCTCTATTTTCCAGTACTGTTAAGCTGTCAGCTTGTGGGAGGTTGTAATGGAGTGCTGTTTTATATTTTTAATTTCTTTGCTTTTTCCCCCTCCCACACATGTTGGAGTGTATGTCCCTCAGTTTGCAATCTCTCCCTCTACTTCCTATTGTTTACATATGTCAGTCCTCTGGTGCATTGTGTTCACTTGGATATAATTAAAGGAGAAAGTCAACCTCAGTCACAACTGTGATGGTTTGACATTAATAAATCCCAGTGTTAGCTGAAGGAAAATATACCAAACTCTTAAGTTGTGTCTCCTATAAAGTTTAGAAACAACGTATACTAGAATCATAACTCAGGAAGATACAGAACATTTAAGTAGGGAAATGAAAGGGTGAATCATGTAGAGGCTGTGAAGGGATAGAGTAAGAAAGAGAAAGAAAGTATATGGGTTAAAAGTGTGAAAATCAGCAGAAAAAATGTTTACTAGATTTGGAGTAAGGAAGAGCAGACACAAGAGAAATGCTTAAGACAAGAGAAATGTTTCTGAGGGCACCACTGCCTTTATTCCACTTATCATCAGGCTTTTCTTTATTCTGTTTACACTTCCTGGTGCCTTTTTACTCCTCAAACTGTGTATTTTGTATTTTTCTTGCTCAGTTTGCTTCTTTTTGTTATAAATCTGTATAAGACTGGCCACTAATAACCAGGAAACCCAGTCAATGCTAGGTTGTTTTGAAATGTCCTCTGCCAAAGCTGCTAGTTCATAAATCTTCAGCTTAACCTCAGGCAGATTTTTTTGGACAAGGGAAGAAAGCAGTCACATTCTTCACCAAAATATTTCAAGAATGGTGTCTAGACCACATATAAATATTCTCCTCTGAAACCTTTTGAACCAGGCCCTCACAATTTAAATCACCCTCAGCACACTGTCTTCCATGCTCCACTAAACTTAGCTTAAAGCATCCCACTGCTTTCCTAACCCCCAAATCCCAAAGTTCACATTCCTCCAAACAAAAGCATGGCCAGGCCTTTCACAGTCATTCCCCAGTCCTTGGTACCAATTTCTGCCTTAGGTTTTTATTTCTGTGAATAGATGCCTTGACCATGGCAACTCTTATAAGAGAAAACACTTAATTGGGGCTGGCATAAACTTCAGAGATTTAGTGCTTTATTATGGCAGAAAGCATGGCAGCATGCAGGCAGATGTGCTGCTGGAGAAGTAGCTGAGAGTTCTACATCTGGATCTATAGGCAACAGAAGAGAAAGAGACTGGGCCTGACTCCAGCATCTGAAACTTCAAAGCTCATCCCCAGTGGCACACTCCCTCCAACAAGGCCACACCTACTCCAACAAGGTCATACCTCCAATAATGTCACTCCCTATGTGTCTGTGGGGGCTATTTTCATTCAAACCACCACAGGCAGTATATGGCTGCTGAGGAAGAAAGACGTCACTTTTCTTTTTTTTTTGAGAGGAGTAGCCATTGGTAATTGCCCATGTCCCAGTGGGTAGCTCCACACTTATAAAATAGTAATTGGTCTTAGTGGGTTCTAAAAAGAAGACATGAAGTTGAGAGTGTGCTACCTTGGTGGTGTGTGCCCTTGGGAAGTTAGAGGGGGAGAACTGGGGATGGATGTTAGCAAGATATTTTAATGAAATTTTCAAAGAAAAATTATTAAAGATTAAGAATATATAAACATCAATGACCAATAAAATGAAATAAGAGCTATTATTTTGACAGTCAAATCTTTCCAAGTATCTCTACCATATCATTCTAATTTATTGCATATTTCATTGTTTGAGAATTTCATATGTATATACATTGCATTTTTTATTGTACTCCACTTTCCCTCATCTCCAATACCTCTGATATCACTCCCAGCACTTTCCACCCCAATTTTATGTACTTTCTCTGTTTCTCTCTATTAAACCCTCTGATTCTTCTTAGTTCTTCCTATATGTGCATACTGTAGGACCATCTACTAGAACAGTGGTTCTTAATCTTCCTAATGCTGCAACCATTTAATATAGTTCCTCATGTTGTGGTGACTCCCAACCATAAAATTATTTTGGTTGCAACTGTAATTTTGCTACTGTTGTGAATCATAATATAAATACTTATGGAGATAGACGTTTGTCTAAGAGGTCATGACCCACAGGTTGAGAACCACTGTACTAGAGCATGGGCAGCTTCTCAGGGGCTGTATCCTTGAAGAAATCTAATTGTCCTTTTCCCAGAAGGTATCAGTTGCCAACATCCCCTCAGCTATGTGTTGGAGTTCATGAGCTTCCAAATCATGCTTTTTTTTTTTTTTTATAACATTAACTTGTGAAGGACTTTATGCATGGAGTCAATTTACTGTGAACTCATTTGTGCTGTGGTCCTGTCATATCTGACAAATACCTCACTTTTTGCAGATATCCAGTACCTCTGGCTCTTAAAACAATTTTGTCCCATTTGGTTGTTGGAAAGAAAATGGCCCCCAAAGGGAGTGATACTATTAGGAAGTGTGGCCTTGTTGGAGGAAGTGTGTCACTGTGAGGGTGGGCTTTGGGGTCTCTTTTCTCAAGTTTCACTCAGTGTGACAGTCAGTTGCCTTGGAGTCAAAATGTAGGACTCTCAGCTCCAGCACCATGCATGCATACTGCCATGGTCCCTGCTATGATGGTAATGGACTGAACCTCTGAAATTGTAAGTGAGCCATCCCATTAAATGTTATCTTTTTTTTTTTTTTGTTTTTTGTTTTTGGTTTTTCGAGACAGGGTTTCTCTGTGTAGCTTTGCGCCTTTTCCTGGAACTCACTTGGTAGCCCAGGCTGGCCTCGAACTCACAGAGATCCACCTGGCTCTGCCTCCCGAGTGCTGGGATTAAAGGCGTGCGCCACCACCGCCCGGCTAAATGTTATCTTTATAAGAGCTGGTTATGATTCCTTTTCCCAGCAATAGAATGGTTGGGCAGTGGTAGTGCACACCTTTAATCCCAGCACTCGGGAGGCAGAGGCAGAGGCAGGCGGATCTCTGTGAGTTTGAGGTCAGCCTGGGCTACAGAGTGAGTTCTAGGAAAGGAGCAAAGCTACACAGGGAAACCCTGTCTCAAAACAACAACAATAACAATAACAAAAAACCCTAACTAAGACATCCCATCTTCCATGATGATCCTTGAGCCTTAGAGGGAAGGAATGTGATAAAGCTGTTTTCAGTAGAGCATCATATTTAACAATACCTCTTCAAATATTATGTATTTAAAAAATTCTTATGCAATGTTTCTGAGTCTGGCTTATTTCTTTAAGACTGTGATAATTAACACACACACACACATACACACACACACACACACACACACACACACACACATATATATATATACTTTACCTGTGTGTATGTTTGTGTATCACATGCATGAACTGCCCATAGATGTTAGAAGAGGGAATTATATTCCCTGGAACTGGAATTACAGGTGGTTTAAATCACCATGTAGGTGCTGGTAATCAAACTCTGGTCCTCTAGAAGAAAAGTCATTGCTCTTAACCTTTGAGTCATCTCTCCAATCCTTTACTTTCTTTTTTGCATTCCTTTTATTTATTCTATTGTTTTATATATTTTAAATATTATATTGAATTAAAATGTTGATAGGAGACAACCTGGCTGCATTCCTGATTTTACAGGAAATACTTTGATTTTTCTCAACATAGTATATTTTGTCTATATGTCTACCATATATAACCTGTATTAAGTGGAAGTATGTTCTTTCTATTCCTAGTTTCCTGACAGCATTTGGTATAAAGGGGTGTTGAAATCTTGGTAATAAGTCCCTCTGCAAATATTGAGATGACTATGTAATGGTTAATCATTTATTATATTTATGCAGTATATATTGAATTGTATGTTGTAAACCACCCTTACAACTCTGGAATGAGTGAAAATTGATCATTGCACATGTTATTTTCACAGTGTTGTTTAATTGTATTTAAAAGTATAATATTGAAGATTTTGTATATAGTTCATCAAGGAAATTGGTCTGCAATTTTTTGCTGCTGCCATTGCTTTGACCTTATCTGGATTTAGAATCAGGTTAATATTGAGTTTGTAGAATAAGATTCAAGATTTTCTTTTATTTTCACATGATTATTTTTAGGAACATTGTTGTTACTTGTTTTTGAAAGGCCTTGAATACATACCATATTATTTTTCTGGGTCTGTGTTACCTCACCCAAGATGATTTTTATGAGTTGCATTCATTTGCCTAGAAATTTCATGATGTCATTTTTCTTAACAGTTGAGTAATACTCCATTGTACAAATGTACCACATTTTCTTTATCCATTCTTCAGTTGAGGGATAGCTAGGTTATTTCCAGTTTCTGGCTATTATGAATAAAGCTACAGTGAACATAAATGAGCAAATGTCATGGTGTGTATTCACTTATAAGTAGATATTGACTGTTAAGTAAATGATAATCGAGCCACAATCCAAAGACCCAGAGAGGTTAGGTAAAGGGGAGGGCTCTAGGGGAGAATGCATGGGCCTCCCTGGGAAGGGTAAATAAAATAAACTTTGTGTGTGGGACTGGGTGCAGGTAGGTATGGGAGTGGGAAGGATCAGGTATTGGGGAGGTATGGAGGAGAAGAGTTCAGGAGAGACAGCTGAAACTGGCAGGCACTTTGGAGGACAGTGTGGAAACCTAGGGCGGTGGAAACTTTCTGGAATCTATGAGGGTTACCCTAGTAAGGACTCCTAGTAATGGAAGATCTGGAATCTGAACTGGCCATCTTTTACAGGTAGGCAAGGGTTCCAGTGGTGGGGCTGGGTTACATTCAGTTGAGTTGTTGCCTGAGAGGTTCCCATAGGTCCCCTAAACAACCCCAGGCTGATACTAGGACATAAGGTCACTCTCTGAAAACTGACAGCAGGCCCCCATTGCTGAGGACAACATCCATACAGCTTATTGAACATAGAGAGGTTGAGCTGGTGCCTGCATGGAGCCTTCACCCCTATGTTCAGGTCTCTTTGGTGTGGGAAGTGTTATGCAGGCTACCAAAAGAGATATCTGGACACCAACCCAGGCACAAAACACTCAACCTATAATCTGTCTTGCTTGCAAGGTGTACTGGGGCTGTGGGGCACAAAACTTGTGGGAGTGTCAACCAATGTTTGGTTTAACTTGAGGCCCATGCCACAGGAGAGAGTCTGTGCCCTACACTGCCTGGATGACCAGGAACTGGAGACTGGATATCCAAAACCAAATAAAACTGGCAAAAAAGTCAGTGAAATGATTCCTAATGATATTCTGCTATACTCTTAGATCAGTATCTTATCTAGTCATCTTCAGAGAGGCTTCCTCTGGCAGCAAATGGGAGCAAGTGAAGAAACCCACAGCCAGACATTATGTGGAGAGTCTAAATTGGAGATCTTCAACAGGTCTCTCTTTTTGCAGATTGGGAACCCTGTGGAAGAGGGAGAGGAAAGACTGTAGAAGTCAGAGAGGATGGAGGACACTAGGAGAACACAACCCACTAAATCAACTAAGCATGGCTGATATGTGTTCACAGAGCCTGAAGCAGCATGCACATGGCTTGCATAGGTCTGCACCAGGTTCTCTGCATATATGTTATGGCTATGACTCCTTTGTGGGACTCCTAACAGTGGGAGTGGGTGTATCTTTGACTCTTTTGCCTGCTTTTGGGACTCTTTTCTTTCTATTGGGTTGCCTTGTCCAGCCTCAATATATGAAGGCTTTATCTTATCTTATTGTAATTTGTGTTGTTCTGTCTGGCTGTCATCTTTTGAAGGCCTATCTTTTCTGAAGAGGAAATGAAGGGGTGCTGGGGGGTGTGGAGCTGGGAGGATTGGAGGATTGGAGAGCAGGGAAATTGTGGTTGAAATGTATTGTTTGAAAGAATCTATTTTCAATTAAAAAGAAAGAAACCTAATGTGCCATTAGGTTATAAATATGATTTGTATATATGCAATTATAAATATATCTTTCTCTCACAGAATCACTGCTGTCACTGTATGTCATACTAAGTGTGTCATACTATTAGGAAATTAAAATTTAAAAACATCTAGGAGGTGAGCCTTCAAAACCAAGTGCTTCCTTAGAAGGTGTTCTTTGGTTTTATATGATCATTCTGTTAACAAAACTGTTCAAGGTTCTGAAAATGAAAACAGAAGCAATAAAGAAAACACAAGTTGAGGGAATTCTGGAAATTGAAAATCTAGGTAAGTGAATAGGAATTACAGATTCAAACATCACCAATAGAATACAAGAGATGGAAGAAAGAATTTCAGGTGTTGAACATATGATAGAAGAAATCAATACATCAGTCAAAGAAAATGTTAAATCTAAAAAATCTCTGACACAAAACATCCAGCATCTAGGACACCATGAAAAGACAAGACCTGAGAATAGTAGAAATTGCTGGTAGCCGTGTCAGAGGAGCAGCAGGTGGCAATTGAGCTTCAGGAGATCAGGAAGCAAGGCACTGATGGTTGAATCTCGGATAGGCAAGGCCCTGAAGGCTTCAGCTCCAGAGTGTCTTTTGCTACTGCTGTACCTTTACATATTCATGACTTCCATTTTTCTCTGGTATCTGGCATGGTGTCAATGGGTGTGGGGGATCCCCACTGCCTTTAATGTAGTGTGATTATCTTATAGTAGAATGGAAATATCCCATTCTACTTGGCATTTTTACTGGTGGATTATTATGAAGATGATTTACTCTTAAGCTGTACTGTTTAACTTAAATTATTTTATACAACAATAGTGTTAGTTTAAACAGAATTTTGATGATTGGAGTTTTTAAATAAATGTAGTACGGGATTATGAAATAGGTTAGTTATCAGGGAAATTAATATAGGTAAAGGCAGGATATGGCTTTGCCCCCACTCTTGATAAAGCAGGGGCTGCAATGGATAGAAAATAAGAACAAGGAAGTATCATACAGCTAGGACTTGTGAGTATCTCTTGAGGAGTCATATGGACTGTGGTTTAGGTTAATGATTAAGAAAATCAATTGTGTTCCTGAAGCTAGGTTAGCTCACATTCTTTTAATGCTACTATTGTGAGATGTATTCAGAGGTTTTGGTGTGCATCATAGCTAAAACATAGCTTTAAATAATGACTTACGGTTAGGCTAAGATGTTTTTGTTAATGGCTTTGAGGTAGAAAACCTTGGGGAAGAATTTAAAGTTTAGAAAGGCACATAGTTTAGTTGAGTGAGGGACTTGTTGAGGTCAAGAAACAAGAACAAAAACAGCCTGCATATTATTTGCTGATGTGCCTTTCTTGCTAGGATGGGTTGGTTATCAAAGGTGATGATTAATTCCTTGTACCCATTTCTGCCCTCAGCTTCCTGATTAAAAAAGCTGTTTAGATATGTTATTCTTTTAAGATTTTTTATAAAATTACCTTTTAAGATAAATAATACAGTGATTGATCCTTCCCTTGCAACTGCAAAATGTAGCCTGCCAGTCAAAGAACTGGCTGAAAAACACCTTGCTTGCTTACTTTCTGTTAATCTATAACAAGTTGCTTGGACATGAATGTATGTGGGTTTGGGGGAGTAAATTTTTTTAACCTGTGATACATAAAATGTTTAATCATGTAAGGGAAATGAGAAGCATGTTGTTTTTCATCTGTATTCATTGTAATCATTCACTTGAAAAATAGACTGTAACCATTTTGCAATTTTTCTATTGCTTGAAAGATTTTGCTGGGATATATAAACGAGAGAGAGAGAGAGAGAGAGAGAGAGAGAGAGAGAGAGAGAGAGAGAGAGAGAGAGAGAGAGAGAGAGAGAGAATAGACAGACCCTAAAGGTGTGTGTGCATGTGTGTTTCCCTTTTTTTGCTGGCCACAGAGAGTTAAGTTTTGCCCCATTTGCTGGCCCCAGAGAATTAAATTTTACTCCTTCAGATAGAAATGTCAAGTAGAGTGATTAGTTCACTGACTGTAGCTTAAGTTTTCCTGCCTGGCCCACAGTCAGGGCAAATCTCTCTCACCTGCCAGTCCCACAGCCATCAGACCCGACCAAGTAAACACAGAGACTTGTATTGGTTTCAAACTGTATGGCCATGGCAGGCTTCTTGCTAACTGTTCTTTCAGCTTAAATTAATCCATTTTTATAAATCTATACCTTGCCACATGGCTCGTGGCTTACCGGCATCTTCACATGCTGTTTCTCATCTTGGCGGCTGGCAGTGTCTCTCTGACTCAGCCTTCCACTTCCCAGCTTTATTCTCCTCCTTGTCCCGCCTACACTTCCTGCCTAGCCAATGGCCAATCAGTGTTTTAATTATTGACTAATCAGCAACACATTTGACATACAGAACATCCCACAGCAACTGACTCCATGACTCCTCCTCAAACCCTGACCTATTGAAGGCTGGTCCTCATGGCAGCAATATATAGTATAATAAATAATAGATTATACATATAAACTACTAAAGAAAAAGAGGCCATGAATTTGAAAGAGAGAAAAGGGGTAAATGAAAAGGGTTGGAGTGAGAAAAGGGAAGGGGGACATTATAACTTCAAAAGTAAAAAAAATATTATATAAAGAGGTATTTGTTATAGATTTTTCTTTGCAAGTCTGATAGAATTCTGTGAATCTGTAGGATCCTGGGTTTTGTTTACTGTCCTGTGAGCCTTAGGTATCCACGTTTAAAGAGCATTGCATCTTCCATTCCATTCTACTCATAGTCCAATTTTCTCTTGTATTAAAATCCCAAGAGTTTGTGCCAGGGCTTTCTCCTGGGACCAAACTAAGTCTATGGTAACCTCCCACTCTGCCTCTAATCTCCTCCAGTTTTTATTTTCTTACTTTTTTTTTTTAAAAAAGAATCTGGGTTTCTTGAAGTATTGTCCCCTTATGCATTTCCGTTGTTTAAACATTTTCATGTTCACTAAATATTTTATTGTAGAATGTCTAGCAGTTTCCTCTGTGAAGCAGGAACCTGACGGACCATTTTGCCAAGCAAAGTTCAGTGGTCATCTTCCTATGGGCCCTGAAAGGTTGAGAGGTTCTTCTGTCCCATATCAGAAGAGCCCTCTGGTGTGAGACAAAGAAAAACCAATATTTCTATTTAAATCAGGTTGATTACAAATGTGATCTCTTTCTAAAGAAGAAAAGGGAATATAATATAGATATGATAGGATAAAAGGGTAGATTAATGAACCTACTTTTAAAGAGCAACAACTTGTTTAGAAATGTTTTACATTGCTATGGATTTTAGTTTATTGCTATAAATTTAAGGTTAATTTTGTTATACTGTATATATATTTCCACTCTTGTTTAAGATATTATGTTTATATAACTCATTTAAATTGTAGTGTATAGTTAAGAAATACAGATTAATAGTCTTCTATGATAGTCATGTTAAATTTTCTACATATGCATAGATATAATTCACTTAGATAGGTAATCTTCAAACACTTCAAAGACCTACAGAATATGGCATTTAAAATGTTTTAAAAATTTAGACCTTCTGGACAGTGAGACATGTCTGCTCCTGGCAGCACCAATTTACTTCAGAGAGGAGGATGGGCATCAAAGACACTCTATATGGAGTTTATCTTCTTCTTGGCAAAAATAGCCATTTGGGCAAGAAACTGTTCTTGCCTAGACTGCTTGATTGATCAACTGGACATGTAAGACCCATAGGAAGGTGACTACTGAACTTTGCTTGGCAAAGTGGTTCTTCAGGTTCCTGCTTTGCAGAGGAAACTGCCAGACATTCTACAGGACACAGAGAGAAGTGACTGAGAGATTCTAGGCCTGTGGGCTGAAGACAGATGCCCCAACTTTACAGAAGAACTTTGAATGACTGTCCAGGCTGCCAGCTGCCTCTGTCTACTCTCGCAAGACTCCCAAAAGTTGCTTGCATCCTTCTCCTGTCTCTCAGGTAATAGTATATCCTTCTGAGGTCTTTGATGTAGTTGAAGACTAGATAGCTATAATTTCCTTAGTTATGATAAAAGATAAGTTAGATATGAAACCTTAGACTCACAAATATAGGATGGATAGGATATCTTCTTTAATTTTGCCAAATATATATAGACTAGATATTACAACTATAATTCTTGCTTGATAATTTTTTTGTTATATGTAATTTTACTATGTTAAAGTTAAAACCTTCCTTTTTGAAAGAAAGAACAGGTGAAGTGTTGTGGATATCTGTATTCTGTGAATGTGCTGCTCTGATTGGTTAATACACAAAGCACTGATTGGCCAGTAGCCAGGCAGGAAGTATAGGTGGGACAAAGAGAAAGGAGAATTCTGGGAACAAGAGGGCTGAGTCAGGAGACACTGCCAGCTGCCACCATGAGAAGCAAGTTGTGAAGGCAGAACTGAGAAAAGGTACCAAGCCATGTGGCTAAACATATATAAGAATTATGGGTTAATTTAAGAGTAAGAGTTAGTCAGTAATAAGCTTGAGCAAATGGCCATACAGTTCATAAATAATATAAACATCTGTGTGTTTATTTGTGTCTGATTGGCTGTGGGACTGGCAGGTGAGAGATTTGTCCTGACCACCAGCAGGCTGGGACACAGGAAAACTCCAGCTACATTTTATTATATTGTTGAAATACTCATTTACATCCCACTGAAGTTCAGAGTATTGCAGAATAGCTGCTTTAAATTCTTCATCAGATATTGGTTCCTTCTTGTGGAGCAGGCCTTAAGTCAAATAAAAAATTGGTTACCTACTCCTACAAGTTCTCTGCGACCCATACCTGACACTGCTTGAGTAACCAAGAACTAGCTAGTCCAGAGATGAAGGGTACAACCAAACACTACTGATCTAAAAAAACCAATAAAATGACTCCTAATGATATTCTACATTCATCGAACAGTGTCTTATGCAGTCATCATCAGAGAGGCTTCTTCCTGCAGCAGATGGGGCAAATACAGAGACCCAAAGCCAGACAGTACACACAGAGAAAGTATAAATGGGAGGTGTCTGTTAAATCCCTCTCCTCAGAGCTCAGGAAATCCTGCAGAAGAGGAGGCAGAAAGATTGTAAGAGCCAGAGGGAATGGACAACACCAGGAGAGCAAGGCCCTCTGAATTAACTAAGCTCTGAGTTCATGTAAGCTCAGAGAAACTGAAGCAGCAAGCACAGGGCCTACATACATCCACAGCAGGTCCTCTACATATATATTATAATTTTAGCTTAGTATTTTTTATTGGGATTATGAGAACTAGTGGATCTCTGACTCTTGTGCCTGCTCTTGGGACTCTTCCTTCTGTCAGGTTGCTATGTCCAACCTCGATATAACAGTGTTTGCTTCATCTTATTATATTTTATTTTGCTTTGTTTGGTTATCTCCTAGAAGTCTGTTCTTTTCTAATGAGAGACATAAAGGGAGTAGATCTGGAGGGGAGGAAAAGTAAGGAAGAACTGGGAGGAGTAAAGGGAGGGGAAACCATTATCAAGATATATTGTATGAGAAAAGAACCTATTTTCTTCTTTTTTTAGCTTTCTTTTTATTCTTTGTATCTCTCAGATCATGCATCTTGATCCCATTCATTTCCCTGTCCCTTCATATCCACTCTCTGCCCTTGCCACCCCCCACCAAAAATAAAATAAAATAAATAAAATTTAAGAGAAAAAAAGAGAGAAATCTCATCATGGAAGCTGTAGTGTGACACAGTGAGTCACGCAGTAGTAAACCCTTTTGTCCATATATCTTTCAAGTGCTCATTGTAATGAATCATTGATCTCATTGTAGGCCTTTGCTTTCTGCTACACTGTCAATGATGGGCCCTCACTGGAACTCCTCTTGAATATCCTCTTGTTGTCTTGTGTTGTGGAATCCTGCAGCTTTGAGTCTTCAGGACTGGCCCATTCACGTGCTCCCATAGATCACAGATGGTGCGGAAGTTAGGGTGGGTCAAGGCATAACCCTGGTTCTGGGCCTGGATAGTTGCACGGTTGGTCAGACCACCAGCTCTTCCCCATGCTTACCATCAGGGTGAGCTCTCCAGCATTGCTCCGGGCAGCTCTCCTACTTGCCCGACTGATCGCTGCAGAGCTATTTCTGGAATCCTCTTGCTGGCAGGGGCTAGAAACCCCTGGCTGCATTTGGCTGAGTCTTGCCTGCCTTGGCCTCATGGCATGGGGTGGAACTGTTGCTGGAGTCCTCTCCTGGGCCGGGGCTCAAGAATCTATTTTCAATAAAAGGAAAAAATATAAATTCTTCGTCAGAGACTTTGTCAATAATCTCAGGCACTCACCAATAATGGTTTCTGTCTGGTCAGTTTTTTGAGCCATTTTTTTTTCTATTAAATGAGAACATGGTTGTCTCAAAGTTCCTTTTTTAAGAAAAAATACTTCTTTGAGAGTTTGAGTTTTATAAATTGTGATCATATTCACCTCCTCTCCTCTAACTCTTTTCAAATCCACCCCCACCCATTCAACTTTGTGTCTTTTCAATAAAAATAAACAAAACCATCAAAATCAATTTCTGCTGCTCAAATATTCTTAGATTCCGGTTCTTCCACTAGATGTATGTTCTCTCACTGTAGACTAGTAGACTTATCAGGGGATACAGTTTTAGGGAAATCTGTCTTAATATTTTTTTGCTTGGAAAGGTTAGTTTCTCATTGAAGAAGTTTGTATTAGTTTTTGAAATCCAGCCTGATTTGTGCCTGCTTTACCACTCTTCAGCACTAGATGGTGACCTATGTCTAAGTGTGCTATGAATTCATGGTTGCTCAATATTTCTTTGGTGTGGGATAACACAAACTTTGGTTTCTCCCAATGTCACAAGTGCCCTGCTGTTCTGCATGGCCTAAGTGTATACCCAAATGGAGAGTCGATTTGTGAAAGTTCTTCCTTGGTCTTGAATGCCTTATCTGCAGTCAGTGACATGGGAGTGGGGATGTGTGGGTTCTACTTAACAATGGACAGACTCTCTGGAGGGACCAGCCTCAGGTTTCTAGATCATGACTATGGCCTCCAATGACACACTTATGTATAGTAATGACCCCTTGTATCCATAAATAACAGCAGAGCACATGAATGGAGCAAAACCCACACTGCTGTAGGCTTCCTACTACTGAAAGAACATATTCATTATGCCTGAGAGTCTAGAGGCTCCAAAAGTGAGCTCTGTCCAGGTTATAGGACCTTTGTTTTTTTTTTTTTCCTGGTGTTGAATGTCATTAAAGAGAACCTTGTACTAAGTTCCAAGGTTCTAACATTTATGTCTGCTCGCCAGCAGCTGGAGTTTTTCTGTCTAATGCCTAAGATTGGAGAAGGCATGGGTCAGTTTCTTTTCTCATTAGTGACTTATTTCCTCTTAGGATTAATCTCAAAATAGGTTCAAGAGCATTTAATATATTGTATTTTTGTTTTTATTTAGTTCCTGGAAGTTTTTAATTTGTCTTCTTGATTTCTTCTTAGCTACACTCTTAATCCAGTAGTTCATTGTTTAAGCTCCATGACTTGGTGCATTTTTTGGTAGAGATCTTTTTGCTATTTATTGACTTCGAATTTTATTGCATTCTTATCAGATAGGTCATATAGAGCTATTTTAATTTTTCTGTATTTGTCATTTTTGTTTTATGTCCCAGTGTGTGGTCCATTTTACAGAAACTCCCATGAACAACTGAATAGAATATGTATTCTTCAGCATTTTGGTGGAATTTTTGTCTTTATGACATCACTATCAGAAAATGGGGATGTTGAAATTACCTACTATTACTGAGTTGAGGTTAGGTGGTGTACTGAAGTTCAGTTTTATGTGTGCTATTTTAATTTATTTCTTTTTTGATATTAACATGTACTTTGATCATTTCTCCCTTCCCTTTCCTTCATCGCAAACCTCTCATATACCCCTTCTTGCTCTTTTTCAAATGCATGGCCTCTCTTTTCATTAATTGTATTTTCATATATATATATATATGTATATATATATATACACATACATATATATATTCCTAAATATAGCCTGCTCAGTCTTTGTAATGTTACTTGTATGAATATGTTTTAGTGCTGACTATTTAGTGTTGGATAACCAATCAGTGTGCTCTTCCTTGTAGAAAATTATTTTTTCTACTCTCTGAATTCTTAGTTGCATGCCAGTTGTATATGTAGAGTTAAGGTCCCCTGCTGTGGATGATTGGTTGATAAAACACTGATTGGCCAGTAGCCAGGTAGGAAGTATAGGCAGGACTAGCAGAGAGGAGAATTGAAAGAACAGGAAGGTGGAGAGGAGGAGACGCCAGCCTGTCGTCCAGAGAGCATCATGTAAAGCAGCAGGTAAAGCCATGGAACACGTGGTGACATATAGATCAACAGAAATGGGCTGAGTATAAGAATAAGAGCTATACAATGGTAGCCTGAGCTAATGGCCAAGCAGTTTAAATAATATAAGAGTCTGTATGTTTATTTTATAAGTGAGCTACGGGACTGCTGGGGCTTGGTGGGACCCGGAGAGAAAAACTCTAGCTACAGTCTCCTGCATTTTTCCCTGCCCATTTTTGGATGTCTATTTATATCATCCTTGTTTAATTCATGTTTAACAGTCAGGCTGGTGAGATTTTTTTGGGGTGTAGCTTATGACATTACTAGGAGACACAGTCTCGCTTTTATGCAGTTGGGTATACCAAAGTTTGGTGCATACATGTTCACTATTGAATTATGTTCTTGGTCAATTGTTTTCTTAATCTGAGTGAAATTTATTTATCTCTTCTGAGCAGTTTTGGGTTGGATTCTACTTTGTCAGATAGTATTGGGACACATGCATGTTCAGAGGTCCCATTTTTTTGAATACATTATTCCCAGCCTTTCCTTCTAAGTTAATGCCTATCCTTGAAGGTACAATGAGTTTCTTGAACACAACAAAATGAAGTTTTTTTTCTTCCTCTTTCTTCTTAATCTATTATATTTAGCTATTTCTTGTGATTTGGCAATTAGAGCATTAATATTTAAAGTTATTATTGCAATGTTTTTATGGATTTCTAACCTTTTTTCTGTTTGTATTATTAGTCCTATTTTACACTCCAGTAATTATATCCTCATTTGTTTTCATATTGTAGCTTTGTGGGCATGCTTATCCTCATTTCAGTTCAAAGTATTACTTCTTATATTCTCTGTTGGACTAGTTTGATGGACACAAATTCTTTTAGCTTTTTTAATATTACAATGTTAATTTTATTTTTTCTTCCTATATCTATGGCAAATAGTTTTGGTAGACAAAGAACTTTAGGTTAAAATCTGTGTTTTTTTTTTTTTTTTTTTTTTTTTTTAGAACTTGGAGTATGTGCTGTTCTGGCTTTTAAAGTTTCCAGTGAGAAGACAGATGTTATTCTGATGGGTTTACCTTTATGTAGGATTTGTAGATTCTCTCTTGTAGCTTTTAATACTCTTTCTTTGAACTGAATATTTAGTGTTTAAACTACTTTATGGCATGAGGAGTTTCTCCTCTGTTCTTTCTTAGCAGTCCATAAGCTTCTTGTATCCATATTCTTTAATTTTGGGGAAGTTTTCTTCTTAATAGAAGAAAACAATAGGTTCCTATTGAACCTATTGAAGATCTATTCTATGCTATTGACCAGGTATCTTTCTCCTTCTATGACTGTAATTTGTAGATTTGGGCTTTTCATTGTGTCCTAATGTTCCTGCATTTTCCTTGTGGTGTGTGTGTGTGTGTGTGTGTGTGTGTGTGTGTGTGTGTGTGTGTGTGTAGTTTTATCTTTACTGAGTGGTCAAATTGATCTTTTTTGTGTTCAATTTTAATATTCTTTTATTCAATCCATTCTACTTGTAAGATATCCTCCCAAGTTTTCTAACTGTGGTGTTGTTTCAATTCCATCTCAATTTCAAGTTGAGTTATTTTTCATATTTCTCTTTGCTAAATTTATCTTTCAAATCCTAAATTGTCTTTATCATTAATTTTTTCAGTGTGTTTTCTTAGATTTTAATTAGGAACTTACTCTTCTCTTCTTTAAATTCTTTCATGTGCTTATTTTGATCTCTGTAAACTCTTGTATTCTTTGATCATTTTTATAATTGTTCTTTTAAATCCCATGCCCTAAGATTCTTATGGGTAATTTTCATTCAAGACCTCTTCCATAGGAGTAGTAGTTGTGGAAGGATACTGCCATTGTGTTGACTTTTGTCTGAGCTTGTGTACTTATTGCATTTGTTTTGTGTCTGATGTGAGATTCTAGCTTGCTCCTGCTTATAGGTCTTATCTATCTTGCTATGTTGAGCAACCAAGAGCAAGATCAAACTAGCTAAAAATTGCAACATGGAGAGAAGAGGAACTTCTCAGATATGATCTCCAGTTGAGCAGTTATTTAAAATAGATAGCCACTGGGGTGGCTACTTGTAGCTTTCCCATGTCCCAGTGGATAACCCAACACTCATGTACACATAGGCAGCACTAATTGGACTCATTAGGTTACTAAAAAGAGAACATGGATTTAGAAGGGACATGTATTAGAGGAAACTTTGGGGGAGTTGGAAGGAGGTAATATGGATGGATATGATTCAGATAAAGATACATTGTACACATATATGAACCTTTTAAAAATAAAACTTAAGAAAATTTATACTTATTTCATAGCCCAGATCCATTGTGTAACATATCATTATATATTACATGTATCTTAGGTAGCAGATGTGTGATAATTTGGTGCAAGTTTTATGCAAGTATAAATTTATCAAATCAGTTCATCTTTGATAACTTGTATCTACTTATATCAACATTTAAATAGGGTTTTGACTGTTTCAATATACCTTTTCCTATATGTGATTACTTATTGTAATTCTATCAAAAGATTCACATATTTAAAACTTTGTGGTTTAGAACATGCTGAAATATGTAGTTTAGAAATTGCTGTATTATAGTTAATTGACCTACTTTTTCTATGTGAAATGGTCTTTTATTCTCTCTAGTAATATTCTTCCATCTGAAACTTACTTTGCAATATTAAAGTAATTGCTGAAGTTTCTCTTTATGTATATTTTTATAACATGTATTTATCATTTTTTTTAAAGTAGAACTCTTGCTTGACACTGATAATGTAGCCAAGAACCTAAGACTAGACAGACCAAAGATCTAGGAGAAAACCAAAATACTACCATTCTAAGATATAAGAACAGCTAGCTAGAAGCCTGAACCATTAGGCCAAACAGTTTAAATAATATAAGCGTCTGTGTGTTTATTTTATAAGTGGGCTGCGGGACTGTGGGGGCTTGGCGGGGCCCAGAGAAAAGCTCTCCAGCTACAATTCTACTAAAAGAATATAGTGATAAAATGACTCCTAATGAAATGCTATATTCACAGATCAGTGTCTTGCTCAGCTATCAGTGTCTTGTTCATCAGAAAATCTTCTTTCTTCAGCAGATTGGAACTAATACTGAGGCCCACAAGTGAACAATGTGAAACCTTGGAACACTCAATCCTAAATGGGATGTCTCCATCTAATCTCTCCCTTCATGGCTCAGGGAAGTATGGAGAAAAGGAGGCATAAAGAGTGTGGGAGCCAGTTGGGATAGAAGACACAGAGAAACAAGGCTATATATATATATATTAGTACTAATATATATATATATATATATATATATATATATATATATATATATTAGTACTAATGTGTATGTGGAAAAACCATAGTTCATGATTTTATTGAAATAATAAACAATAATTTAAGGGACAACTTTAGTTATTAAATCTCAGATAATTGAGAAAACATTATATTTTTATACTACCATTTCATTTTTATTAAGGTAATAAAATCAACACCAAATAATGTCCACTTATATATCTTGTGCAGTTTATAATTTTTGTTTTATCCTTCCACAATTTTCTTATTCCCCCTTTAGTGCTTTTGGAGAAAGCTGGAATAATGTAAAGGTTGTGATGTTGACTTTTTACAAATGGATGAATAAAATGTTTGTGGGGTATGGTAAGGTAAAGAATAATTTTTTCATGTTGTTAGAGCATTATTTAGGTGACTTTTACAAAAATGGTAGTATGAGTTTGACAAATACATTTAGGTTCTTCATATTACTAAAGATATATAAGAGCCAATTCACTAATTTTCTCAGGATGAAGGATCAGTTTTTAAAATTTTTCAGAAATAATTTAGTGTTCTATATAATTAAAATGTTCCTTATCTAGAATTGTATTAGGCCTATTACATATCAAAATACTGAAATTAATTGTACATATAAATACCGAAATTTGTAACCTCTCTGAATTTTATTGAAATGTCAATTAAAAATATTTATAGTGAATTTTCTGGGTTTTAAGTATTTACCTTGTGATTCTTGAAATAGTTTTTTAATCTCTTCAGAGCATTTTTTATTTCTTTGTTTCTTAGTGTATAAATGGCTGGATTTAGGAGAGGTGTAACAACAGAGTAAAACACAGCAAGAAATTTGTCCAACCAGGTGATACTGAGGGGCCACACATAGATAAAGATGCAGGGCAAAAAAAGGAGCATCACCACTGTGATGTGGGCAGTGCATGTAGACAGGGCCTTAGATGCACCAGCTTTAGAGCTCTGGCGAACAGTGATAAGGATATATGTGTAGGAAATGAGCAACAGAATGAAGCAGGTTACAACCACAACCCCACAATCAGCATTCATTAAAATATCCAAATTATGGGAATCTGTGCAGGATAACTTGATTACGAGTGGCATGTCACAGAAGAAGCTGTCAATTTCCAAGGAACCACAGAGAGGCAACTGTAGAACTGCCACAAGCTGACTCATGGCATGCACAAAGCCAATGGTCCAGGAAGTCAACACCAACTTAGTGCATCTTTTCAGGTTCATAATGGTGAAGTAGTGGAGTGGTTTGCAGATGGCCACATAGCGGTCATAAGCCATTACCAGCAACAGTATCATCTCTCCTGCAGCAATGCAATGGGCAAAGAAGACCTGGGACATGCAGCCTGCAAAGGAAATGGTTTTGTGCTTCCTGAGAAAGTCTGTGATCATTTTAGGTGTGGTGACTGAGGAAAGCCATATATCAACAAAGGACAGGTTGGCCAGTAAGAAGTACATGGGAGAGTGGAGATGGTGATCAGTGGTTATTAAGATCATGATGGTAATATTTCCCAGCACAATGAGCAGATAAAGTATCAAAAATATCACAAAGAGTAAAACCTGAAGATTCTGTGATTGGGTAAGTCCCCAAAGCACAAATTCTGATATGAAGGACTGATTACCTCCATCCATTTTATTCTCAGAAACAACCTGCAGAAAAGGAAAGATTATCAGAGGGATGTGGAAGAAGGACTAGATTGTTGAATTTGACAGTCACACTGGGATTTAACATCTATACATCAAATACATGTAAAGAGAAATCAAATAAATGTAAAAAGAAGAATTTGAATGACATTGCTATCCAAAGTAAAAGCTCATGAGCCATGATTAACTTTAGTAAAAGCAGAGCATAGAGTAAACTTAAATGAACAATGTTTCAGAAATTTTCTCTGTATGTCAGGAGTGAGGAACACAGGTCAGCAAGCTAAGAGGCTACACATAATTATATTTTCCCTTTGAGGGAGATTTTACCCACTAGCTCAGTTTAAACAAAATCTGAATGTGGAGTCAACAGTCATCCCACTACTCTATAAAAATTAACTCATAGTCTCAGGGAAATAGTGATGAATTACACTGAATTTCAGTGCACAGGAAGTTCTAGAGTCTTACTTTTTTTTAATCACTACAGATAGTGATTCTTTTAATACATAATGAAATTTTTCCTATAGTACTTCATAATATTAAATTTTTACCTTACTCCTCCGAAGGAAATGTTATGATAATCATTATGTGAGAACCTATAGAACATTTGATGCTTGAGTACATGATGATTGGGATGTGAACATCATGTTTATACTTAACATAAATTAAAATGCATTGGGGAATTTATTTGGTAAACTAGACTCATTAGCAAAAATGTCATTACGGGTGAATGTGGAAATGGATTAGCCAAAGTGGAGGACAATCCAGATTCTACCTTGAACTTTACATATGGTTAAAGCCTATAATTAGAAAGTATTTATTTAAAATCATATCAATAAATAGTAATGAATCACTGAACTGTGCCGTACTAGTGCCTTTTATTATAAACAATGTATTCATCTACTATCTATCTGTTTGTATGTCTGTATGTCTGTCTTCATTATTATCATCTATCATCATTATCATCTATCTATCTTCAGTTTGTATTATCTGATCACTTGTGTTACTTGAAAGATGAGAATATATTACATATACATGTAAATAAAGTGGGTCTTTGACTGTTAGTCTTGTATTAGTGTGAAGTCAAACATCCAGTGAGAACTAATTATGTACATCCAAAGATAACAGTGTCCATACTGACAGGTAATATTGACAATAATCAAACTGCATGGGAGAGAAAATTTGTAAATGTTCTCTCTTCCTTCATAAATTTGAATCTGAATTGTCCTCCTGTTTGGCTAATCCATTTCTGCATTTACCTGCATTGACATTTTTCTAGTGAGTCTAGTTGACAAATAAATTCCCTAATACATTTTAATTTATATTAAGTATGAACATAAGTTCACATTCCAGTCATCATGTACTCAATTCTTACATATGTATCCTTTGAAATCCCTAGGATGGAAGTGGTGAAGTTGACCACAGAGAAGCCTCCCACCATCATGCTTTACCTTCTCCTTTACTGAGGAGCAAAGGAAGAAAATGAGGTGAAACACTTGTTATAGAAAAGATGCATATTAGATAATTTGAAAAGAAATCTGTTTTCTATTAAAGAAAGGTTCACCAGTTTTCTGAGGAAAATACTTCAATATTGTACCAAACATGTTTGTGGTCCTTGTAAAGGATGAATAATCTGAGTCCCCCTTTAACTTATTTTCTCATCAGTGTGAAATTTACAATGTTTTCAAAATACAATTTTGTACTTTGTAGAATAATTTATGACAACAATAGTCAAGGTAGGGATGTTGAGTGCTTGAGAAACGAATTTCAGATTGGGCTGACTGGGCATCGGAGTGGGGTTGGGGGTGGAACATAGGGGAAGAGTAATGAAAGAGATGTCTTGGTGGGGGGGGCACTTTGGGATTAGGGAGAAACCTGTTTGGTGCCAGGGAAACTCCCAGAAATCCACAAGGATGATCTGAGATAAGAATCCTAGTAATAGTAGAGAGAGTGTCTGAACTGGCCATCTACTGTAATCATATTGGTGAATACCCTAATTGTCATCACAAAGCCTTTATCCAGTAACTGATGGAAGCAGATTCGAAGATCCTCAGTCAAGCACTGGGCCAAGCTCAGGGAGTCCTGTTGAAGAAAGGGAGGAGGGAGTGTATGAGCCAGGGGGATCAAGGTCATGACTGGGGAACCCACAGAGACAGCTGACTTGAGCTCCTGGGAGCTCATGGACTCCAGGCCAACAGTTAGGGAGCCTGCATGGACCGACCTAGACCCTCTGCATGTGTGTGGCTGTTGTGTAAGCTTGATCTGTCTGTGACGCTCCTAGCAGTGAAATCAGAACCTGTTTTTGGTGCTCAGCCGGCTTTTGGAACCTCTTCCCCATGCTCATTGCCTAGCCCAGACTTGATGCAGGGGGAGGAGCTTGGTTTTGCATCAACTTGAGTGTCATGCTCGGTTCATGCCCATGGGAGGCTTTGCCTCTTTCTGAATGGAGACAGAGGACGAATGGATGGGGAGGGCGGTAGATGGGAGGCTGGAGAGGGGGAAACAAGAGGAGAGGAGGAAGGGAAAACTGTGGTTGGTATATAAAATAAATGGAAAAAAATAATTAAAAAAAGATGAGTATGTAAATTTTCATGAAATGTTTGACCAATAAAACTTTAACATTTTAAAAATAAGGCTTATTCAAATAATTGTGAAATTGTTACATCACTTTATTAACACTAATCTACATTTAAGAGATTTAATAGCACAGTTTTTTGGGGTTTTTTTTTCTGTTTTTGTTTTTTTAAATTAGCCAGACCCAGTCAAATCTCTCTTCAGTGCATGTTGACATTATAACCCTGTCCCAAACATTTTTCTATTTCATTTCTTTACCTATAAAAGTAGGATAAGTAATTCAATAGTGTGTTTTGAAGATGTTAAGAAAATTATACACAGAAAACCCTTAAGTGTTTTAACATTTTAGTATGTTGATAAATTTTTATTATTTTGTAGCTAGAGTTTTCCTGGTCCTGCCTGGCCCACGGTCAGGACAAATCTCTCTTACCCACCAGTCCCATAGCCACTCAGACCCAACCAGGTAAACACACAGAGACTTATATTACTTAAATTGTTTGGCCTAATGGCTCAGGCTTCTAGCTAGCTGTTCTTATATCTTAAATTAACCCATTTCTATAAATCTATACCTTGTCACATGGCTTGTGGCTTACCAGTATCTTACATGTTGGTACTAACTGGCAGCGTCTCCTCACTCAGCCTTCCTGTTCCTAGAATTCTCTTCTCTGCTTGTCCTGCCTAGCCTATACTTCCTGCCTGGCTACTGGCCAATCAGCATTTTGTTTATACAGAGCGATATCCACAGCATTATTTCTTTTCTTTATTCTTTATAGTATACATTTAAGCAATATTGTGTTCAAAGTTATGGGTTTTTACTCTTCAGCTGAACTCTGTGTAATAGATATTTATTCTCTCTCCCTGTATGTGTGTTTTAAACATTTTTCTTTAAAATGCCTTGTCTATGTTGATATTCACCTACTGAGTAACCATGGATATATAGACACAAATGGCATATTAAAGGACTGGCTCTTTGTCAGGAATGTAACAGCTATCTCACTCTTTATGTCTTCGTCCCAGGAGCACAACATAGAAATTTCCATGAAAACGTCTTTAGAATTCTTACTGTCAATATGGTTGGAATTCTTCTAGAAAATGCTAATATTGGTTTTAGGTTTAATAATACTGACTTCTTTTGCAGAGAACCCGGGTTCAGTCTCCAATCCCCACATGATGGCTCACAGTTGTCTGTAACTGTAATTGTCTGTAACTTCCAGGAGGATCTGATGTATTCTTCTTCCATACATACAATACACAGTATTATGTAGGCAAAACACCCATATATATATAAATAAAAAGATTTTAAAAATATATTCATTCTCTTGTGGGGTTAGTGTTCTTCAAAAAAAGTTTATATGCTATAAAACTCTACAATATTCTCAACATTTGTACTTCTGCAAGCAATATGCATATATTCATGCTTAGATAAGGCAGCAGATTCTGTGTGGTGTACTCTGATGTGGTAAGAAGGACATTCCAGGAGTTCATTAATGTATTTACATTTCTCATGTTCCTTTTCATTTTATTTCTGCAATACCCAAGTGTAATGTTATTTCTCACTAGATTGGTATCCCCTTTTACATCTCCCTCTACATGCTAAGCATATCTGATGTAAGAAGACACTATCCTATTAGATGATAGAGGGCTGTGAAGAAGAGCAGCTGGATGCTGCTCCTATGGTACATCAGGTAAATATGAGCTAATGCAGACTTAAGCACATTTCTGAGGCCATGCTTCTTTCTTGTGTGTGAACTGATGATAATCCACAGAATCTAGATGGAATAGGAGATGTTGTGAATCCCATGCATTATTTTCTAAAATGTAACAAAGCAAAGAAATAATTCTCATTCCCAATCCTAGTGGATGTTGGTAGAACAGATGCACAGATATATTTTCAGAATTGTCTTAGAGAAGAGAATCAGGGAGATGAGATAGCTTACCAGACTCAATATTTCCTTGTAGATTAGATTTTCTTCCTTTCTGATGTGCACCTGTGAAGATATCCATGTTGTTTAATGACACTATCTTGAAATCATTGTCCTTAGGCCTGGCTTTTATTTACTACCTGAATTTGTCCCAAGGCTAAACTCATCTAGCCTACATTCTGAGTAAAAGAGAATAAGTAATTATATCTGTGTTCTCTTGGGGATTTACATGTTTGAGTGATACTGAGTGCTGCATATTTATTAAATATAACAGAGATACAAGCAAAAAGTACAAATAGATCCAGAATTTAAAATTAGTGAAGCAGTATAATTTTTTCCCTTGGCCAATAACTGCCACAGTGATAACTTAGTCATATTTGATCTGTTATTCTATGTAGCCAAATTTCATAACAATTTTGTTCCCAGGTCTAAGGGAAACCATGTGTTGTGTAGTCTACATGATCATAACAAAGTGGTCCTTTAATACATGATGAAGTTGTCTCAATCAGACAGGAAATGCTAATCATATAGAAATTGTATTTCAGTATGTTCTCTGATCATTTGTTATGTTGGAGAGTATCAACTTGATTTTTCAAATTATTAAAACCTCAGGAGGTTTTAAAAAGAAGACATTGATGTGAGTTTCAAACAAATTTATTTTGATTAAGATTGAGTGGGAGAAGACCCATATGCTCCCTCAGGGTTCTCTGCCTTGGACAGGGAATGTTCTCTGCCTTGGACAAGATAGTGTCATTAAACAAGGACATGGACCTGCTCAGTGCATTGTGGAGCTTAGCAGTTGGACACTGTTGTGGTGAGCAAATATGTGGTGGGGTATGGAAGAGAGAGAGAGAGAGAGAGAGAGAGAGAGAGAAAATGGTTCATGTTCTGTGACGACAGGCAGATCTGAAGAGTTACGTAAAAGTGATAAGGAGCATGTTGAGGTTAGTGGCCTGGTTGCCATCTGGGGCCATGGTGACGTCCAGGCCTGAACTGCTGCCACAACCATGGTCTGTGTTGTTGTCTGTGGCTTCTGTTTCCACCAAAGGCCAAGATGATAGGGCTGCACAGATTTGGACTTGACCCTCACTGGCTAAAACACTAGGCATAACTGGCCCAGCCCCTCAACTGGGCAGCAGGACAGAGCTCAAGCTGTTGGCAGGGGGCATGGGCGACATGGCACTGGGGGCATAAGAGTGGAAGAACTGGTCCTTTTCCCCCTCCTTTGCCATGTGGTGGTGCGGTTGAGGGAATGATGCTCTTTCTCCTGCCGCCCCCCCCCCCCCCCCCCCCCCCCGCCAACTGCAGCATTCAGGGGAGTGCTGTACCTTGCCTGGGCAGTACAGTGGAGCTGACCCTGTTGACACAGGGCACAGGTGTGGGTGAGCAGACTCAGAGAACATGTGGGAGATCTGGTTCTCATCTGCCATATGGTGGCATGAGTGAGGGAGATTTCTTCCCTGCTCCCTCACCATGCAAGCAAGAGAGCTGGCCCTGTCTCTCACCAGAAGCAAGACTCTGGAGAGTGACCCCTGCACTTCACCTTGGCAACACAGTAGAGCTGGTCTGGTGGTATAGTAGGTGTGAATGAGTTGGCCCAGAGGATATGAGAGCAGAACTGGCCCTGCCCCTTGCTGCTTACTGGATAAGGTGAGCTAGCTGGGGTGGTGCTGGAGAACTCACCTGGATGGTGCAGATGAGGGAGAGCTGCTGTGTTAATCAATCCAGTAACCAGCCAGGCCTATAAGTTGGCCCATCTCAACATCCACTCCATCTATGATCTACTGTAGCATATGAAGGGGCCAGTCCTCCAGACCCAAAGTAGCAGGATCTCTATGACACAGGACAATAACAGGATATCCAAGAGGAGTCCCATTGAGGGCACAGCATTGATAGTGTATCAGAAGCACAAACCAGACCAATGACTCATTTCAATGAACACTTGCAAGTAAAGATGTATGGACTAAAGGGTATACTGTGTGACTCCTTGTGTCACACTACAGCTTCCACAATGAGATCTTTCTTTATTTTATTTTACTTTATTTTATTTTACAATACAATTCAGTTCTACATATCAGCCACGGATTCCCTTGTTCTCCCCCCTCCCGCTCCCCTCCCCTTCCCCCAAGGCCAACCCCCATTCCCACCTCCTCCAGGGCAAAGCCTCCCCCAAGGACTGAGATCAACCTGGTAGACTCAGTCCAGGCAAGTCCAGTCCCCTCCTCCCAGACCGAGCCAAGGGACCCTGCATAAGCCCCAGGTTTCAAACAGCCAACTCATGCAATGAGCACAGGACCCGGTCCCACTGCCTAGATGCCTCCCAAACAGATCAAGCCAATCAACTGTCTCACCCATTCCGAGGGCCTGATCCAGTTGGGGGCCCCTCAGCCATTGGTTCATAGTTGATGTGTTTCCATTCGTTTGGCTATTTGTCCCTGTGCTTTATCCAAACTTGGTCTCAACAATTCTCGCTCATATAAACCCTCCTCTTTCTTGCTAATTGGACTCCTGGAGCTCCACGTGGGGCCTAGCCGTGGATCTCTGCATCCAGATCCCTCAGTCATTGGATGGGGTTTCTAGCATGACAATTAGGGTGTTTGGCCATCCCATCACCAGAGTAGGTCAGTTCGGGCTGTCTCTCGACCATTGCCAGCAGTCTATTGTGTGGGTATCTTTGTGGATTTCTGTGGGCCTCTCTAGCACTTTGCTTCTTCCTATTCTCATGTGGTCTTCATTTACCATGGTCTCCTATTCCTTCTTCTCCCTCTCTGTTGTTGATCCAGCTGGGATCTCCCGCTCCCCCAAGCTCTCTTTCCCTCGACCCTCGCCCTTCATTTTCCCCATTCATGTCCAGGCTGTTCATGTAGATCTCATTCATTTCTCCATCATTGGACAATCCCCGTGTCTTTCTTGGGGTCCTGTTTTCCCGGTAGCCTCCCTGGTGATGTGAGTAGCAGACAAGTCATCCTTGTTCCACATCTAGTATCCTCCTATGAGTGAGTACATACCATGTTTGTCTTTCTAAGTCTGGCTTACCTTACTCAGGATGATTTTTTCTAGATCCATCCATTTGCTTGCAAACCTTATGATGTCATTGTTTTTCTCTGCTGAGTAGTATTCATTGTGTATATGTACCACATTTTATTTATCCATTCTTCAGTTGAAGGGCATCTAGGTTGTTTCCAGGGTTTGGTGCTGTGGGATGGTCTGTATGTGAAATGTGTTGCTGATTGGTCAATAAATAAATTACTGATTGGCCAGTGGCCAGGCAGGAAGTATAGGCGGGACTAACAGAGAGGAAAAGGGAGAGAACAGGAAGCTGGGGAGAGAGACACTGCCAGCCACCATGATGAGAAACAGCATGTAAAGATGCCGGTAAGCCATGAGCCATGTGGCAAGGTATAGATTAATGGAAATGGATTAATTTAAGCTGTAAGAATAGTTAGCAAGAAGCCTGCCATGGCCATACAGTTTGGAACCAATATAAGTCTCTGTGTTTACTTGGTCGGGTTTGAGTGGCTGTGGGACTGGCGGGTGTCAGAGATTTGTCCTGACTGTGGGCCAGTCAGGAAAACTCAAGCTACAGTTTGGCTATTACAAACAATGCTGATATGAACATAGCTGAGCAAGTGCTCTTTGTGGTATGATTGAGCATTCCTTGGGTATATGCCCAAGAGTGGTATAGCTGGATCTTGGGGGAGATTGATTCCCAATTTTCTAAGAAAGCGCCATATTGATTTCCAAAGTGGTTGTACAAGCTTGCATTCCCACCAGCAGTGGAGGAGAGTTCCCCTAGCTCCACATTCTCTCCAGCATAAGGTGTCTTCAGTGTTTTTGATCTTAGCTATTCTGACAGGCGTAAGGTGGTATTTCAGAGTTGTTTTGATTTGCATTTCCCTGATAGTTAGGTATGTTGAGCAATTCCTTAAATGTCTTTCAGCCATTTGAGTTTCCTCTGTTGAGAATTCTCTGTTTAGTTCTATAGCCCATTTCTTAATTGGACTGTTGAGCATTTTGATGTCTAATTTCTTGAGTTCCTTATATATTCTGGGTATCAGTCCTCTGTCAGATGTGGGGTTGGTGAAGATCTTTTCCCATTCTGTAGGCTGTCGCTTTGCCTTGTTGACCATATCCTTTGCTCTACAAAAGCTTCTCAGTTTCAAGAGGTCCCATTGATTGATTGTTTCTCTCAGTGTCTGTGCTACTGGTGTTTTATTTAGGAAGTGATCTCCTATGCCAATGCATTCAAGACTACTTCCTACTTTCTCTTCTAGCAGGTTCAGAGTAGCTGGATTTATGTTGAGGTCCTTGATCCATTTGGACTTAAGTTTTGTGCACGGTGATAGATATGGATCTATTTGCAGCCTTCTATATGTTGATATCCAGTTATGCCAGCACCATTTGTTGAAGATGCTTTCTTTTTTCCATTGTACACTTTTGGATTCTTTGTCAAAAATTATATGTTCATAGGTGTGCGGATTAATGTCAGGGTCTTCAATTCGATTCCATTGGTCTGCATGTCAGTTTTTATGCCAGTACCAAGCTATTTTTATTACTGTAGTTCTATAGCTCTTTTAAATTTTATTTTGTTTTATCTTGGGAGGAAGGAGATTGCAAAGGCAGAAGGCAGATGTGAAGGGAGAAGGAGATGAGTGGGATCCAGATGCATTAAGTGAAATCCACATGGAACATCTTATTTTAACTATATATCCCTATATAAAAACTGTGTATGTATATGTATTTTTTATATGTATATATTATATTTTTAAAAATGGCAGAAAAGAGTCACATCATGCAACAGGGCCCATATGGAAGGTTTATTGAGGGGAGGGGAGAGAAGGGGCAGAGAAGGGGCAGAGAAGGGGGCAGAGACCAGTTCCTGGGGATGAGAGCAAAGGAAGAGAAAGAGAAAGAGATGGGAGGTGGGCAAGACCTGCCTTTTGTAAGGAAACACAGCAAATGCACACAGGGAGTGATCTTAGTGGCTGTATCTTGTCAGGACCCTAAGCAGGCCAGTCCAGATACCTAAATGCTAACATCTTAATATATGTATAGTGTAGACAAATTTCTAAACAGTCTTATTAAATAAGAAACATGGAGCCAAATACAGGAATGAAAGCTGCAGAGATCAGAGAAATAGTGACAGCCACCAACTAACCTTAGCTCACCATGCCACCGTAGCTTCCCAAGAGAATCAGCTTTTTCCTCTCTAACCTGGGCCTTGCTGTTATTGCCTTGCTGTTCTGCCTTCTCACTGGTTCTTAGCCCAACCACCTCACTTCCTCGTCACTGCCTGTCTATACAGACCTCCAGGTCTCAATGGATGGTACTGGGATTAAAGGTGTGTGTCACCATGCTTGGCCGTGTCCTTGAACGCACAGAGACTCTGCCTGCTATGTGATCAGATTAAGGGCATGTGCTAACACCACCTGACATTTATTTATGGCTGGCTATCTATGTCTTCTGATCTCCAGGCAAACTTTATTTATTAACGTACAAATAAAATATCACCACATTTCAGCACAAATAAAATATCACCACATTTCCTCCTTTTTTTCTAATAAAATAAAAAAGAATAAAAAAACTAATATAAGAAAAACTATATACAATAAGTGCAATAACTATATACAATATATACAAGCAATAAATACCTCAACAATGTCTAGTCCATTCACATTTGACAAACTCAGAGAAAATATTCCAGTGTCTATCTTATTTTGGTAAGTCCAAAATGTACCTGATTCACTTTCTATCCTAACTTACATTACTAACAGAGAACTATCTTATAATGTCTTTCAAATTTATATACTTTACACTTTAGTGAGTTTCTTTTCTGAAATTCTTAACAAGGCAAACTATAACTATCTAATCTTTAACTCTCTCAGAGACCCAAGAAGGAAATAATGTTACCTAATAAAACAGGAAGTGCAAACAAGTGGTTTCCCCAAAAAATGTGAGTTGACAGAAATAGCCAGCTGCCTGAACAGTCACCTGAGGTTTCTCCACAATGTTGGGGCATCATCTTCGGCCTACAGGCTTAGCGTATCTGACAGACTCATTTGTGAAGTAGGAGGTACACAAGGCCTACAGTTTGACCTCACATTTGGTGTACCAGATAAACCTGAATTCCAGCAATGTCCTGTCATGATTCAGGATTTTAAATTCTGGAATTGTTGGTGTTTTTGTAATTTGGCTGTTCATTCTTTTTGGTTGTGAGTGGCTTAATCTTGACATCCCATTCTTCTCTGCATCCCATTCTTCTTGGCTTATGGGTGGCTTCATCTCTTTTATTAAATACCAGTCTACCATTGCGAGTTTAGACTCTGTCAGTCTAGTTATTCTTACAAGAATAACTGTTTCAGCTACTGTTCCACTGCACACCAGAAGCCATAGGTCCATTGCCTGTTCAGCTGCCTTTGAAGAAAGGGGCACTGTACCTTTTCTGAATTGCAAAGCCACTTCAGCGATGGTGCCATATTGTCCTGGCCTCAAAGGAGGCCTGTTGCTAAAGCCACAACCTCACTTGTCTTGGCAAAAAAAGTAGTCTTTTGTTTTGTGTCCTGTCTGTCCATTTTGGATAGCATAATGCCAGCAGTTGATTTGAGGGCACTTTGTTGCCCTGTGGCCAACTTTTGATATAATGAAAGTTAACTCTATATGCAGTTTCTTCAATGCTCATATCTTCTCTGAAGTAGATTGGTGCTGCCAGGAGCCAACATGTCTCATAGTCATAAAAAAAGAAAAAAAATCTAAGTTATTAAAACTTTTTTTTTTTGAGATAGGGTTTCTCTGTGTAGTTTTGTGCCTTTCCTGGAATTCACTCTGTAGACCAGGCTGGCTGGCCTCCAACTCACAGAGATTCACCTGCTGGAGGGATAGCTCAGCCATTAAAGGCTAGGCTCACAACCAAAAATATTAAAACATTTTAAAGGAATGTTCTGTATGCTGTGAATGTGTTGCTCTGATTGGTTGATAAGTAAAAAGCTGATTTGTCAGTAGTCAGGCAGGAAGTATAGGCAGGATAAACAGCCAAGGAGAATTCTGGGAAGTGGAAGGCTGAGTCAGGAGAAGTCAGCCCACCATCCAGGGAGCAGCATGTAATGGCATACAGGTAAAGCCACGGGACATGTGGTGGCATATAGATTAACAGAAATGGGCTGAGTTTAAGTGTAAGAGTTAGTCAGTAATAAACCTGAGCTAATGGCCAAACATTTTTAATTAATATAAGCTTCTGAGTGATTATTTTATAAGTGGCTGCAAGTTCCACGGGGCTGGGCAGGACTAGAGAAAACTTCAGCTAAAATATAGCTTTATTGTAATAAAGTAGATAACTTCACTTTAAAACATGTAATTTAATATGTATTGAAAAATGTGTTAAAATATAAACAATCAGTATAATATAGAAGGTGAAAAATAAAATTTAAGAAAATACTTGTTTCATAGCCCAGATCATTGCATAACATATTATTACATATTTTACATATTTTAGGGAGTAGAAGTGTGATTTTTGGTGCATGTTTTGTGTAATTATAAATTTATCAAATCAGTTCATCTTTGATAAATTGTATCTCCTTATATCAACTATTTATGTTGGAAGACATTGATGGCTGGTCAGGGGTCACAGCCTCCCCATGGCCTAGTAGCAAAATGGAGCTCCCTCCCTCCAGCAAGGCTTCCTACTCTCTACTTGCCCTTATCTGGAGAATATCCCTGGGCCTAGAGGACTGACCTTATCTGAAAGCTGTTTCTAAACCAGATGCATGATTCATCTTTAGCTTGACCTTGGCACAGATCCATGCTGAGAGGACTTGTGCTAGGAGCTCTGTTATAGGACCCTACTGCCACATACCAAGCCTTGTGATAGGAGCATGCCACTTAGTGCAAATTAGGGTTTCTCCCCAGGGTCTCCAATTCTATGTATTTCTTATACTCTAGAATAAAATTGTACTAATTCACCAAAATCTGTCTCCTGGAGGGCTGTCCTCTGTTCATGCTCATGGGCCACCAAAGCGTTCTGTCTCCCTATCTGCTTCTTTCCCCTCTTGACCTGGTGGCCAACAGGCTGAGGGGGAAAGAGGACCCCACACATCTTGATTGGGTGTTGACTGTTTCAGTTATATCTTTTCCTATGTGTGATTACTTATTTTTGTAATTCCATCAGAAGACTCAGACATTTAAAACTTTGTAGTTTATAACATGCTGATTAAAATTGCTATATTATTATAATTAGTTGACCTACTTTTTCTATATGAAATGTTTTTTTTTCTCTCTAGCAATACTCCTCCATATGAAACTTACTTCGACTAATATTAAAGTGATTCCTGAAGTTTCTCTTGATGTATGTTACTATCACATATATTTTTCATTTTTTTGACTTGGAACCCCTCTGGACACTGCTCATGTAGCCAAGAACTGAGGACTAGACAGACAAAGGGTCTAATGGAAAACCAAATATTTGCATTCTACTAAAAGAATATAGTGATACAATGAATCCTAATGACATGCTGTACTCATAGATCAGTGTCTTGCTCAGCCATCACCAAAGAAGCTTCTTCCTGCAGCAGATAGGAACAAATACCGAGGTCGACACTAGACAATGTGTAAAGAATGAGAATCCTTGGAACACTCAGTCCTAAATGGGATGTCTCCATCTAATTCTGTCCTCATGGCTCAGGGAACTATGGGGAAGAGGAGGCATAAAGATTCTAATAGCCAATTGGGAGAGAAGGCTCAAGGAAACAAGGCCTTATACATACAATAGGACTGATGCACATATGGACCCACAGAGACTTTGGAAGCATTCACAGGGCTTGAATAGGTTGAAGACAGATGGTGTCCCAGTGCTAACAGGGGAAGTTGACATAAGCCCCCATCTGCAACCCAGAAGCTATCTCCAGTTGATAACCTTTCAGAAAGGAAAACTTAATTTTCTCCAGTGGAGTCTCATTGGGTATACAAACACACTTAGAACAGGCTCCATGCCCAACAGTAGATGGCAAATACAAAATAAACTCAGTGGTATCTTTGGAGTCTCTCTCTCTCTCTCTCTCTCTCTCTCTCTCTCTCTCTCTCTCTCTCTCTTCCTTTTGCTTTGTCTCATAATGCTTTTTCTGGACTTTTTTTTTTAACATTACAGGTCTTTTGTAATACATTATGCTTTCTGATTTTCTATTTTCTATGGGATTTTTGTGTGTGCAAATGTGTGTGCCTCTGTGTCTATATGTGTTCTTTGTGCTTTTTCTTTGGCTCTCTTCTTGTGTATGTGTATTTGTTTTATCCTATTCTGCTTTGTTTTTATTTTGTTTAATATTTTTTATTATTACTACTATTATTATTTTTAGATGCTTGTTTGTTTTCCAGTGGGAGAAGGGTGTGAATTTGGTTGGGCAAGGAGGATCTGGGAGAAGTTGGGGGAGGGAAAACCACAATCAGAATATATTTTATGAAAAACAAGCTATTTTTCAATTGCAATGTTTTATAAAATTGAAGACATCTTTTTCTCTCATTTATGTGATGTGCATCATTATTTAAAATAAACTGGCCAGAATAGGTTAAATTGTTTGTATTTACTATTATGTCATATCAATTTACATATCCAATTTTATGACACTACTATGCACCCTTTATTACTACTGATAGTATGTTTTTCTTTTTTGCCAGAGGCCATAAGAATATACAGCAGATGACAACTGATACTCATAAGGTCAACCCACCAGATAAATAACTCTCTGATGGGGGAAACCTCATCAAGCAAAGCTTACAGGGCAACGGACTATAAATGCTGTTTTGCTTCTATCTACAATTTTCTTGTATACTACCATAATTCTCCCTTAAAACAGTCATGGGATTTTCCCCACAGCCCACTGATAGTGTGGTTTTCATTTATTGGGCACAACTATATCTGTGGATCAACAGAAAAATTATTTCTTCTTATTGTGTAATTTTGGTGAATAAAATATACTTTCATAGCCTGGCCTTTATTCCCTGGCTTCAAGACAATTACATACAATTAGGTTATTTAAAACTTCAGAGCAAATTCAAAGTAGTCTAGTTGCCTCTACAAATGAATTACACAAGAACAAATTCATAGGTGTCTAGTTGTTGAACCAAGGTCAGGCATAAAGCAACTTTGGTGGCAGTTCCCCACTTTGCTAAACTCTGGCTGATAACATTAAAGACAACTTCCTACATAAATTCCTCAGCAACTAACTCTGCACAAATTCCTAATCTCAGCTCTGTGATACAAGACTCAAGGTTCAGCCAACTGTTTATTGTTTAGGTCCTGAAATTTATATGGTGACAGAATAGCAATTAATCAATTAACCAAGTCCAGAGAGAAACAGCTTTATGCCTAGCTAAACCTTGGGAAAGGCTTTCATAATTAGACAGGGCTACAGAGGGTAATCTAACGTCTTAGCTTTGAATAAAAAGGTACAAGTTTCCTTCCTTATGATCTGGGGTTGCATGAAGGATAGGAGAAAATATTTTTAAGTTAGGGACAATGTCTCTGTCAGGAGGTGCTGAAGCACTTGGCATTATGTGCCTCCCATCTTTGCTTTACAGCCTTGTCACTAGGGAGCTTGACTGATAGCCAAGCATTGCCATGGTTATTCATTCCCAGCCATACCAGCTGCCCAGTCAGCACAACATTCCAAGTCCAAGAGAAACCATGTGATTTCACATGTGTTATCAGAATGGCTCTGCTTCTTATTGCTTACTCAAAAAATGTAATGTGACCCTCAAAATGTAACTCATATATTGTCTTGAGCTTTCTGTTGGGAATATATATATATATATATATATATATATATATATATATATATATATATATATATATATATTTGTGTGTGTGTGTGTGTGTGTGTGTTTGTGTGTGTGTGTGTGTGTGTATAAAACTATGTAAAGGCAAACAAAGACGAATTGATTTTAAGATACAGTAATAAAGAAAGTTACCATCAGAACATGTGTGCTCCTTTCCCACCCCTCAGAGAGAAAAAGTTTAGCTCTAGCTGACATTGTGGATTTTTTTTTTTTTTTTTGCATACCATGGGTGCAGTCTTGGAATTGGTACTCTAAAGACTGCAACATTTTTGGTTGTGATTCTATCCTTTAATGGCTCATCTATCTCTCCAGTCCCTTAGAATATACTTTGAAGTCAGGCAATATCCCATACCTCTTTCTAACATTCATGAATTATAAGTGATAATATTGCTTAAAGTGCATATTTTTCAAAGATATTTCAAGAATCCTCTCTGTCAAATTTACAGTCATTTTTTCATACAACATAAACTTGGCATCATGATTTGAGCTTATAATTTCCTGTAGATTACTCAGTCCATTGACAGGCATAGATACAAATCTGATGATTATTAGTATTTCTAAGTGTCATATGTCTCCTCTTCCCTTTGAGTTGTATATACTTGATTCTCTTCACTTTTTGCAGCTGAGAGCCTGTTAATTTTATCTTTGAAAATTCAGATCTTAGTTTTCATGCCACTTTATGTTTGCTTGTTGCAAAGTAGCCATTACACTACTGATGGGAATGTAAAGTAGTAGAACTATTATGGAAAACAATATGCAGGTTTCACAAACACTAAAATTGGAGCTAATATGTAACCCAGATATGCTGCTTCTGAGTATATATCTGAAGTTTTTGAAATTAAGGTGTTGAAGAAATATCTTCATAGGTATTTTTTTTTAGTATTACTTCTCATAGTTAAGTTGTCAATTCAATTGTCCATGAATAAGTGCATAAAGCTCAAAGTGGTTGATAATATTGAGGGAACTTTTCTCCAAATACAACAGGGCTGATATAATAGGAACTAACAGCAGTTGTTACAGTATACATGAAGCCTGTATAAACTCCATCCAGAGGTGGGAAGGTGGGCACAAAATCCCATTGCTCCCTGAGGAGTTACTGGCATTTGATAGCAATGGGATAGGACTGTTATTTTCCTTTAGTGATATGATCTCTGGTAGGCCCACCACACATTGAGGCAGTCCTTATTCCCAAGAATAACTGGGCAGTGCAAACTGGTTTCAGTGTTGAAAGAGAGGAAAAAAAGCTGTTGGGTTGTGGTGGCGAACGCCTTTAATCCCAGCACTAGGGAGGCAGAGCCAGGTGGATCTCTGTGAGTTCGAGGCCAGCCTGGTCTACAGAGTGAGATCCAGGACAGGCACCAAAACTACACAGAGAAACCCTGTCTCAAAAAAACCAAAAAACAAAAAAAAAAGAAAAAAAGGAGAGAGAGGATAAAAGCAATATCAAAGATGGATAGGAAGGGATGGGAGGGAGACAAATTGGGGGAAGTTAATCATGTTAAAAGTTTGACTCAGAAAGACAAACATGGTATGTACTCACTCATAGGAGGATACTAGATGTGGAACAAGGATGACTTGTCTGCTACTCACATCACCAGGGAGGCTACCTGGAAAACAGGACCCCAAGAAAGACACGGGGATCGCCCAATGACAGAGAAATGGAATGAGATCTACATGAACAGCCTGGACATGAGTGGGGATAGTGAAAGGCGAGGGTCGAGGGAAAGAGAGCTTGGGGGAGCGGGAGATCCCAGCTGGATCAACAACAGAGAGGGAGAACAAGGAATAGGAGACCATGGTAAATGAAGACCACATGAGAATAGGAAGAAGCAAAGTGCTAGAGAGGCCCACAGAAATCCACAAAGATACCCACACAACAGACTGCTGGCAATGGTCGAGAGACAGCCCGAACTGACATACTCTGGTGATGGGATGGCCAAACACCCTAATTGTCGTGCTAGAAACCTCATCCAACTACTGAGGGATCTGGATGCAGAGATCCATGACTAGGCCCCGGGTGGAGCTCTGGGAGTCCAATTAGCGAGAATGAGGAGGGTTTATATGAGCGAGAATTGTTGAGACCAAGGTTGGATAAAGCACAGGGACAAATAGCCAAATGAATGGAAACACATGAACCATGAACCAATGGCTGAGGGGTCACCAACTGGATCAGGCCCTCTGAGTGGGTGAGACAGTTGATTGGCCTGATCTGTTTGGGAGGCATCCAGGCAGTGGGACCGGGTCCTGTGCTCATTGCATGAGTTGGCTGTTTGAAACCTGGGGCCTATGCAGGATTGCTTGGCTCGGCCTAGAGGAGGGGACTGGACCTGCCTGGACTGAGTCTACCAGGTTGATCTCAGTCTGCAGGGAAGGCTTTGCCCTGGAGGAGATGGGAATGGGGGTTGGGCTGGGGGGAAGGCGAGGGGGCCGGGGGGTGGGGGAGAACAAGAGAATCCGTGGCTGATATGTAGAACTGAATTGTATTGCAAAAAAAAAAAAAAAGTTTGAAAAGAAATAAATAACTTGAATGTATAGTCACCCTAATATTAAACACAGAAGTACTTAAAAAATAAGGTGGAGAATAACATAGGGAGATACACTACTTTGACCTCTAGCTTACAGATGCGCATGCTTGAAACATGTGCACATATGCATACACCACACAAAAATACAAAATAGGAAACATCATGGGTTAATGAACTAGTTCACTGTCTATGATGTGAAGATATTTCTTCATAGTTGATTGGGTTTATCAACACTTCTTAAATTTTACATTTTAATTTTCATTTTTTCTTATCTATTACATTAAATAAATATTTTATTTTTTTATTGTTTAGAAGGAAGAGTTTATTTGCACTCATTGTTCCAGAAAAATAAGAATTTTTAAAGGCAGGAAACATGACCACAAGTGACAGAAGCAGGAAGCTGAGAGCTTGCTTCTTTAAACACAGCATGAATCCAAGAGAAAGAACTTGGAGTGGCTCCAAGTTTTAACTCTTAAACCCACTCTAAGTGACATATGTCCTTCTGTAAATCCATACTTCCCTATAACCTTTTCAGACATGTCACCAATTGGGGAGGAAGTGGTCAAATACATGAGCCTGTGGGAGACATCCTCACACAAAACGTTACATTGGGTGATGTTGGAAATCTTTGAATTGGAGTTCTGTCACTTCCCTTGCCAGTCTTTTAGCTGATCTGGTTAAATGTTTTAAATCTAAGATGAAAATAAGTATGTTTGAAATGTGCATCTATATCTTCCTTTTAAAACAGTGAAAGAGGAAGGGGCCAAAATGTCTCCAAGAATAAAGATGTTTGCTGTGCAAATCTGACAATCCGAGATCATCAACCCCTAGAAAATTGGTAAAGGTATAAAAAGAGAATTGACAGAAAGACCCTCTGACATACATATATATGTATGTGTGTGTGTGGCACACACACACACACACACATATATATATATGTTCATATGTAATATACATACTATGGCACAAATTTACACATGTGCATACATGATAAGCATAGGTAAATAATTAAAGAACATAATGGTGTCTAAATGACTTGACAGCCAATTTAAACCTATTAATACCACATACAAGTATAGAACACACCGAAATACATCAGTTATGTGACCAAGACTTGAAACAGATTTACCATACATTAGGGAATTATGTTCAAAGCATGGGTTTTGTTCTAGTCATATCTCACACTCTTTACAAATGGTCTCATAACTATAATTTTTTAGTCACTTTGATTATATTGATACAGTAACAGACTATGCAGACAGCATGCTTTTCCTTTGTCCTTATTGGTGAAGTGAATAATTTTGAAAAATTGACTAACATTATCAATGCTGGGCTGACTAACATAAGTTTTACTTTTCTCTCTATTTTCACAAATATGCACCACTCAGTATCACTTGTATCAGAGAAATCCCTAAGAGATGTCCAAGATAATTATTTCCAAGGTTCTCATTTTGTGCAGAACACAGAACAAGGGACATGGTTCACCCATGGGACAGTTTCAGGAAGTAAAGATTGGTCAGGCTGAAGAGAATACTGTTCCTACACTACATGAATGTCTTCATAAGCACACATCAGATGGGAAGAAAATCTAACACAAGAGAAAATTATGATTTTGGTAAGTCATCTCTCTGATATTCTTCTGTTAGGTAATTTTTAAAATTTTTCTAGTTATCTCTTTTTATCAATACCCATTATGTGATGGGCTGAGAACTGTTTGTCTTTTGTCATCTTTGGATACTAATTAATATGTTTTCTCCACTTTTCATATTCTTCTATTCATGTCTAATCAGAAAATCATCATTCTTTATCAGATAATCCATAACAGCATTATACAGCTACCATTGTACAAATATTCCCTTCAACTTACCGAGACAAAATATTTTTAAATCACAGTGACTCATATATAAGATAAATTTCAGCATAGAAATGGTAAAAATGATAGCAAATTAAATGAGAACAGACATAATACATGGTTATTATAGAACTCAAATTTTAAAAAAATCTGAAAATGAATGACTCCAGGAAGAAGAGTTAGCAGCTCCCAGAGATGAACTCCTCAATTTGTTTTCAAATGTAGAGTGGACAGTCCTGAATTCATATACAATAATAAAACGGGACTCAACAGGTTATGTGTGTATGTTTGTGCTTACAGATACACACACACACACACACACACACACACACACACACACACACACGAGGTAAGAATAATTACCAAAGAAAAAGAGGCTATCCACTTTAGTGGTGGTACTAGAAGGGTTTAGAAAAAGTAGTTGGAAGGGATACGAGAAGGAAAGTGAGGAAGGGAAGTGATGTAATTATATTTCACTTAAAATATATTTAAAAATTAAATTAAACTTACACCCCCTAAAAAACAAATCAAAACAAACAGATGGACAGACAGACAGAGAAAAAAACCCAACAGCAACAGCAACCCATCTGCTAGCAAAGCAAACTATTAGAAGCTACTAAAATATCACTCTTTAAATCACCATTATCTATCACTTGATATGTATTAAGTTCTATAAATATGACTATATCAATAAGTACTTAAAGAAATATAAATTTTGAGACTATTACAAAGTTTAGCACTTTAATAGAAGGGCAATGAATATAGAAAAATTTTCCACATAGAAGAAAATAAATAGCTTGCTTCTAGACTCTAAAAACGATAATTCAGTTTGTCTCCTTTCATTAATGTTTGTTAATATAAAAGCCAACATTATTCAGACTGAGCAGGTTATATTTAGATATGAGCATATATGCATGCAGTAGCAATTACTGAAAAAAAAGGCCATGAGTTTAAAAAAAAGCATGAGATGGTCTACTGTATGATATGTGGGGAAGAAAGGGAAGGGAGAAATGATGTAATTATATTATAATCTCAAAAAATAAAAGAAGTCATTAAAACAAAACAAAACCCAAAAAGTTGCCCTGGAAATTTTCAGACTGACCAGAAGCTGTCATGTGAAAAATCAGACTTATCAAGGAACATGAAATCTCTTGTATAATCAGTGTATTTTCCTTAGATATTTGGTCAATCTTTTTAAGGCACATGTGTTTACTTATCTGCTATCATGCTACTATAGCAGATGGATGTGATACCTGGTGTCTTCAGAACTTTCTTGTTTTTCATCCTTACCCCACTTTTCTGAGCCCTCAGAAAACAGGAATGTAAAATAGTTCTGATAATAGCATCAGGGATCTCATTGTTCACCTGCTGTATTCCTCCTATTTCAAAGGATAAAGGATGATAAGACCCACAAGTTGAGAATCACTAAATGGAGCAGAAAAGGGAGAATGATTATCCAACATCTAGCTTGAGCATTATCAGTTAGAACAGTATAAGCACTCTGCTTGTGCTTTGAGGTGAATAAGCGATGCTTACGTAAAGCGTAATGTCACAAGGCTGACAGTCAAAGAACAGCTATGCTTACTTGTTTATGTAATTCATTCTGTTCTTTAAAACAACAAAAATGATCAGTAGATAAGTGATATAATGAGAAAATATACTGTTGATAGATTGATGGTAGATGACATACTATTCATGTCAAGAAACTATGATATCTCAAAGTCTAACAATTCTCAATATCTGTTGATACAAGTTAAAAAACAACATTTTCTAGTGCTAAGATTGAACTAAACGTGACTTTCAGAGCTCAGGTTTGAATATGTGCTGCCTTGTTGTTTGGTAAATCCACTCCCACAGATTTTGTGAAGATACTTTGTTAATCAGTCTAGTTAATAAATAAATTCAACAACATATGTTTATTAATAAATAACTGTAAACCTGGTTTAATGTTTCTATCTGGTATTTGTGTAAATCTTATATGGTATTTTGTATACTTCCCAACTGAAGTTTTTCCATTCCCTACTTCAGTGTTTTAAGCTAAAATTTTACTTTATTTATTACACAGATATTAATTTACTGATGCACAATGAAGTCATCACACATGCTTCCAAAAATGGTGACATCCTGTCTGATCATTTGTACTGAACTTCAATACAATTTCTGAATTTAAACCTCATTTTTGTTATAGAATATCATAATTGCTAATGACAAATTTAGACAATTTATTTAAGAAACCAGATAATTTTTTTTTTTTATTTTCACGTTGCTGTCTTGCTTCCTCACTGCTCTCCTGGAAATGAAATTCCTAATAGAGCACGGGTGTAACAGTCATATCTGATGCATCTCTTCGTGGGGGAGTTGATCTTGGCTCATTAGCTCACTTGGAGAGCAGTGCCACTTACATTTACCTTAGATTTCTCTTTACGTTTACGCATTTCTATTCAGGTAAATTTCAAAGGGAATGCCAAGTTCTACAAAAGAAGTACAATTCTTCTTATGACTAGCTGATAATTTTCTTTCTTTGCAGGTTTCTTCAGAGGACACTGAGTAAAATGGATGGAGGCAATCAGTCTGTGGTGTCAGAATTTATACTTTGGGGACTTGCCAATTCAAAGAATCTCCAGGTCTTACTCTTTGTGGTGTTTTTGACACTTTATCTGTTCATTGTATCTGGAAATATTGTCATCCTTGTTTTAATCACCACTGACCGCCATCTCCACTCTCCCATGTACTTCTTGTTGGCCAACTTGTCCTTTATTGATATGTGTCTTTCCTCAAACACCACTCCTAAGATGATATCAGACTTTCTCAGGGAAATCAAGACCATTTCCTTTGCAGGCTGTATGTCTCAGGTTTTCTTTTCCCATTGCATTGCTGGAGGAGAGATGGTACTGTTGGTGGTAATGGCTTATGACCGCTATGTGGCCATCTGCAAACCACTTCACTACTTCACCATCATGAACCTGAAAAGATGTACTGGGTTGGTGCTGATTTCTTGGACTACTGGCTTTATACATGGTATAAGTTACTTTGTAGTGGTTGTGCAGCTGCCTTTTTGTGGGCCCAAGGAAATAGACAGCTTTTTCTGTGATATGCCATTGGTGATCAAGTTAGCCTGCATGGATTACCATGATTTAAATACTTTAATGAATGCTGAATGTGGGGTTGTGGCTGTAACCTGCTTCATTATGTTGCTCATTTCCTACACATATATCCTTATCACTGTTCACCAGAGCTCTAAAGCTGGTGCATCTAAGGCTCTGTCCACATGCAGTGCGCACATCACAGTGGTGATGATCTTCTTTTTGCCCTGCATCTTCATCTATGTATGGCCCCTCAGTATCACCTGGTTGGACAAATTTCTTGCTGTGTTTTACTCTGTTTTTACACCTCTTCTGAACCCAGCCATTTATACACTTAGAAATAAAGAGATGAAAAATGCTATGAAAAGGTTCATAGGCAAGTTTCTGGGTCCCAAAGGAAATTCATAATATTAAAAAATGTGTTCCAATTATTTCAGATAAAGAGATTGACTGTATGAAATAGATTCAAAACCAGTAAATATGACTTATATTGAATATTTATACCATTCTTTCAATATAGATATCATTTAACACCTTAAAGACAATATGACATTTACTGATCAACCAGCAGATCATTGTTAATTTTTTGTCTTAAACTCTAAATATGAATGATTTTTCCACACAGGAATGTCATCAAAGTATTCTTCTATGTTTTTAATAAAGTTTAACTTAGCACTTTTGACCAAACTCATATGTTTATCTTTATGAATAAAATCTTAGCAACTTTTAATTGAGTATAAGTCTGTATAACATCATATGCACATTAATTGGTGTGCTAAATTCATGAGTACAAATTTGAATTATGAACTTAAATTTTTCTAAAGTATTTATTCCTGAAATTTGTAACTACTTCTCCTCAGTCTGAACATATCAAAGAACGTATATTGAATCTGTCTTCTTTTCTAATAATAACTTTACAGAAGAATATTTTGGTTTTGCTACAATTTTTTATGATTTCCTTCTATTTTTATTAAGGGATTTTCTATTTGTTTTACATATCAGGCACAGATTCCCCTGTCCTCCCTCCTCCCACCCCCCAGCATTTCCCCCCAACCCAGCCCACATACCCACCTCCTCCAAGGCAAGAACTCCCCTGGGGATTCAGCAGAGCCTGGTATATTCAGTTGAGGCAGGTCCAAGTACCTCCCCCCTGCACCAAGGCTAAGCAAAGTGTCTCAACATAAGCACTAGGTTCTGAAAAGCCAGCTCATGTACTAAGGACAGGTCCCAGTCTTACTGCCTGGGGGCCCCCTAAACAGTTCAAGCTAAACAACTGTCTCACTTATCTAGAGGGCCTAGTCCAGTTCCATAGGGGCTCCTCAGGTATTGGTTCACAGTTCATGTGTTTCCACTAGTTTGGCTAGTTGTCTCTGTACTTTTTCCAATCCTGGTCTTGATATCTCTTGCTCATATAATCCCTCATCTCTCTCATAGATTGGACTCTGGTAGCTCTGCCTGGGGCTTGGCCATGGATCTCTGCATCTGCTTCCATCAGTCACTGGTTGAGGGTTCTATCATGACATTTAGGATATTTGGCCATGAAATCACCAGAGTAGGTCAGCTCAGGCACCCTCTTGACCATTGCCAGTAGTCTATAGTGGAGTCATCCTTGTGGATTCCTGGGGATCTCTCTAGCACTCTGCTTCTTCCTATTCCCATTGTGTCTTCATTTATCATGGTATCTCTTTCCTTGTTCTCCCACTCTGTTCCTGATCCAGCTAGGACCTCCTACTCTCCTAAGCTCTCTTTCCCCTGACCCTTGCCTCCATCACCTCCCTTCCCCCAGTTTGCTCATGTAGATCTCATTCATTTCTCCATTGCTGGACAATCCCTGTGTCTTTCCTAGGGTCCTATTTACTAGCTAGGCTCCCTGGAGCTATGAGTTGCAGTCTGGTTATCCTTTGCTTTACATCTAGTATCCACTTATGAGTGAGTATATATCATATTTGTCTTTCTGAGTCTGTGTTACCTCACTCAGGATATTTTCTAGTTCCATTCATTTGTGTGCAAACCTCATGATGTCATTGTTTTTCTCTGCTGAGTAGTACTCCATTGTGTGTATGTACCACATTTTTTTAAAACATTCTTCAGTTGAAGGGCATCTAGGTTGTTTCCAGGTTCTGGCTATTACAAATAATGCTGCTATGAACATAGTTGAACAAGTGTCCTTGTGGTATGATTGAGCATTCCTTGGGTATAGGCCCAAGAGTGGTATAACTGGGTCTTGAGGAGGATTGATTCCCAATTTTCTGAGAAAGCGCCATACTGATTTCCAAAGTGGCTGTATCAGTTTGCATTCCCACCAAAAGTGTAGGAGTGTTCCTCTTGCCCCACATCCTCTCCAACATAAGCTGTCTTCAGTGTTTCTTATCTTAGTCATTCTGATAGGTATAATATGGAATCTCAGAGTCATTTTGATTTGCATTTCCCTGATGACTAAGGATGTTAAGCAATTCCTTAAATGTCTGTCAGCCATTTTTTTCTGTTGAGAGTTCTCTGTTTATCTCTATAGCCCATTTTTAATTGGAATGTTAGGTATTTTGATGTCTAGTTTCTTGAGTTCTTTATATATTCTGGATATCAGCCCTCTGTCAGATGTGGGGTTGTTGAAGATGTTTTCACATTCTGTAGGCTGTGGTTTTATCTTATTGAATGTGTCCTTTGCCTTACAACAGCTTCTCAGTTTCAAGAGGTCTCATTTATTAATTGTTACTCTCAGTGTCTGTGCTACTAGTGTTATATTTAGGAAGTGATCTCCAGTGCCAGTGCATTCAAGACTACTTCCTACTTTCGCTTCAATCAGGTTCAGAGTAACTGGATTTATGTTGAGATCTTTGAGTCACGTGGACTTAAGTTTTCTGTATGGTGACAGATATGGATCTATTTGCAATCTTCTACATGTTGACATCCAGTTATACCCTCATCATTTGTTGAAAATGCTTTCTTTTTTCCATTGTATAGTTTTGGCTTCTTTGTCAAAAATCATATGTTCATAGGTGTGCGGATTAATGTCAGGGTCTTCAGTTCAGTTCCATTAGTCCACATGTCGGTTTTTATGCCAGTACCAAGCTGTTTTTATTACTGTAGCTCTATAGTGGAGCTTGAAGTCAGGGATCATGATGCCTCTAGAGGTTGTTTTATTGTACAGGATTCTTTTGGCTATCCTGGGTTTTTTGTTTTTCCATATGAAGTTGAATATTGTTCTTTCCAGGTCTGTGAAGAATTGTGTTGGGATTTTGATGAGGATCGTATTGAAAATGTAGATTGCTTTTGGTAAGATTGCCATTTTTCCTATGTTAATCCTATCTATCCATGAGCATGGGAAATCTTTCCATTTTCTGATATCTTCTTCAACTTCTTTGTTCAGGGACTTGAAGTTCTTGGCATACAGGTCCTTTGTTTGCTTAGTTAGAGTTACCCCAAGGTATTTTATATTATTTGTGGCTATTGTAAAGGGTGATGGTTTTCTGATTTCTTTTTCAGCCTATTTATCGCTTGTATATAGGAGGGCTACTGATATTTCTGTGTTAATCTTGTATCCTGTCACATTACTGAAGGTGTTTATCACATTACTGAAGGTGTTAATCTTGTATCCTGTCACATTACTCAAGGTGTTTATCAGATGAGGGATTATATGAGCAAGAGATATCAAGACCAGGATTGGAAAAAGTACAGAGACAACTAGCCAAACTAGTGGATCCTGTCACATTACTGAAGGTGTTTTGGGGTCACTTATGTATACTATCATGTCATCTGCAAATAGTGAAAGTTTGGCTTCTTCCTTTCAAATTTGTATCCCCTTGATCTCCTTTTGTTTTCTTATTGCTCTAGCTAGAACTTTAAGTACTATATTGAGTAAATATGGGGAGAGCAGACAGCCTTGTCTTGTTCCTGATTTTAGTGGATCGCTTTGAGTCTCTCTCCATTCACTTTGATGTTGGCTGTTGGCTTGCTGTAAATTGCCTTTATTATGTTTAGGTATGCTCCCTGTATTCCTGATTGCTCCAAGACCTTTATCATGAAGAGTTTTTGAATTTTGTCAAAGGCCTTTTCAGCAACTAATGAAATGATCATGTGGGTTTTTTTTCTTTCAGTTTGTTTATATGGTTGAACCAACCTTGCACCCCTGGGATGAAGTCTACTTGATCATGGTGGATAATTGTTTTGATGTGTTCTTGGGGTCTATTTGCCAGTGTTCTATTCAATATTTTTGCATCAATGTTCATGAGGGTGATTGGTCTGTAATTCTCTTTCTTTGTTGCATCCTTTTGGATTGGGAATCAGAGTAACTGTAGCCTCCTAGAAGGAGTTTGGTAAGGTTCCTTCTGTTTCTATTGTGTGGAACAATTTAAAGAGTGTTGGTATTAACTCTTTTTTGAAGATCTGGTAGAATTCTGCATTGAAACCATCTGGTCCTGTGCTTTTTTTTTTGCTTGGGAGACTTTCAATGACTGTTTCTATTTCCTTAGGGGTTATTGGTCTATTTAAATTGTTTATATGGACTTGATTTAACTTAGATATGTGGTACCTAGCCAGATATTGTCCATTTCTTTTAGATTTTCCAATTTTGTGAAGTACAGGTTTTTTGAAGTTTTTTGATGATTCTCTGGATTTCCTCATTGTTGTTATGTCTCCCTTTTCATTTCTGATTTTGCTAATTTAGATGCTCTCTCTCTGCCTTTTGGTTACTCTGGATAAGGGCTTGTGTATCTTGTTGATTTTCTCAAAGAACCAACTCTTTGTTTCATTGATTCTTTGTATTGTTCTCTTTGTTTCTATCTTATTGATTTTAGCTCTCAATTTGATTATTTCCTGGCATCTATTCCTCTTGGGTGACTTTGCTTCTTCTTGTTTTAGAGCTTTCAGGTGTGCTGTTAAGTCACTAATGCGAGATTTTTCCAACTTCTTTATGTGGGCACTTTGTGCTATGAATTTTCCTCTTAGCTCTGTTTTCATAGCATCCCATAAGTTTGGGTATGTGGTATATTCATTTTCATTGATTTCTAGGAAGTCTTTAATTTCTTTCTTTATTTCTTCTTTGACACATTGGTATAGATGTAACCAACTGTCTTATTAAATAAGAAACACAGAGCCGATTCAGAGAAGAAAGCCAAGAGGTCAGAGCTAAGAGCCTCACCCTTCCTGCTTCAGCGATCCTCTTCAGTCAAGAGAGCTCTCCGAAAAGGGACCTACTTCCTGTGTGTATGTCTTTATATAGTCTAGCTGTTCTGCCTTCTCATTGGTTATAAACCCAAATACGTGACTGCCTCGTCACTGCCTGTATGTACAGCCCTCCAGGTCCTCTATGGTATTGAGATTAAAGGCATGCGCGACCGCCGCCACGCACTTGCTATGACTCTAATAGCTCTGACCCCCAGGCAACTTTATTTATTAACATACAATTAAAATCACATTTCAGTACAAGTAAAATACCACCACATTTCCCCTTTTCTATTTTAATAAAAAGGAAAAAAAAAAGAAAAAGGTTATAACTAACAAAAAAACCTATATACAAAAGTACAATAACTATATACAATATATACAAGTAATAAATGTCTAAGCAATGTCTAGTCCATTTGTACTTGACAAATTCAGAGAAAATAATTTCATTATCTATCCTATTTTGTTAAGTCCAAAGTGTATCTAATTCACTTTCTATCCTAATTAATCTTCAACTATAACTAACTAACCTTCAACTATAACTAACTAGTCTTCAACTATAACTAACTAATCTTCAACTCCCTCAGAGACCCAAGAAGGAAATAATATTACCTAATAAAAATAAAAACAGGAAGTGCATGCAAGCAACTTCCAAAAAAATTGTGAGTTGACAGAAACAGCCAGCTGCCTGGACAGTCACCTGAGGTATCTCCACAGTGCTTTGGCATCATCTTCAGCCTATAGGCTTAGCGTATCTGACAGACTCATTTGTGAAGTAGGATGTACACAAGGTCAACAGTTCAACCTCACATTGGGTGAGAGCAGTCCATGTACCAGAAACACCTGAATTCCACTAGTGTCAAATTCAGGATTTTAAATTCTGGAAATTGTTGATGGTTTTTTAATTAAACTGTCCATTCTTCTTGGCTGTGTATATATGGCTTCATCTCAGCATCCTGTTCTTCTTCACATCCCTCTATCAAATGCCAGTCTACTATTGAGAGGTGTGAGCTTAGTTACTCTTCAAGAATAACTGTTTCAGCTGCTGTTCCATTGCACATCAGAAGCCATCAGCCCACTGCCTGTTCAGCTGCCTTCGAAGAAAAGGGCACTGTACCTTTTCCGAATTGTGAAGGCCACTTCAGGGATGGTGCCATATTGTCCTGGCCTCAGAAGATGCCTTTTGATAAAGCCATAACCACACTTGTTTTGGCAAGAATCAGTAGTCCTTTGTTTCATGTCTTGTCTGTCCATTTTGTCAGCAGTTGATTCGAGGATATTTTGTTGTTCAGTAGTTAACTTTTGCCACAATGAAAGCTAACTCCATACACAGTTTCTTCAATGCCCATATTTTCTCTGAAGTAGATTGGTACTGCCAGGAGCCGACATGTCTCAAAAAAGAAAAAATTTCTAAGTTATTAAAATATTTTAAATGCCATATTCTGTAGATCTCTGAAGGGTTTGAAGATGACCTGTCTAAAATATATCTGCTCAATTTTTAAAACATATCTAATATGACTACAAGTTCTTTTGTAATTCTAACTATTAACTTTCATTTCTTTATATCCTAATAGTTGGTAATAATAACATTCAAGGATCAGAAAATTGCATTGTTAAATGAACGGTATAAGTACAATTAGAAATATACATATAGCATTTTCTAACAATATCAATTTCAATATATATAATTTGTATACAATATAAAACAATCCAATCCAATGTAAAGTATTTAAAACTAGTAATTGTCTTTTTCTTTTCTTTTCTTTCTTTCTTTCTTTCTTTCTTTCTTTCTTTCTTTCTTTCTTTCTTTCTTTCTCTCTTTTTTTTAAATAAGAATCTTAAATCTAATCTCCTTTGCTTAGCCTTTTTCCTAACCCTTGACAACAACTTGTAGCCAACCCCCCTAAACAATGAAAATTATCCCAGACCCAAAACCCATTAAAAAGACCAAATAACAACCCGCCCCACACCACCTCTTTGGGAATGTGGGCGTCGTATTCTTAAAATTGCTTCCTGCTGGGTATGGGCGAAGTTATCTTTATCCTGAAAGAAAAATTTTAGGTTAGTTGTCAAATTCTAGGAAAGGTAACCATATCCTTCATTATCCAGTCTGTGTATAATGCCAAAGTTCAGGGTTTATCTCAAGTCCTTATTCAAGTATTCTTTGAGACTGGATCATCTCAGCTAGTCATCTCAAAATTGCTCTGAGCACCTTGTAGTTCAAAGCTGATCTGTAGATGATGTTTGTCAGCTTAGTGATGTTATTATTGTCCACGTGGAATTGTTGTTGTTGTTGGGCCCCATCTTCTTCCTGGAGACTTCAGTTGATGTTAGGCCTGACCATGATTTCCTGCAGAAAACTGATAAGAGACTCGAACACAAAGACATGTATATGCAGCTAATTGAAGCCTTTTTTCTAGAATTAATTAGTACTCTATATGACCATTCATATCTTAACAAAGTTTAAAATGTATATATATCTATATATATTAATCTTGTAAATTTTGATATAAAATTTATACTTTAAGAAAAGTTTTAAAGAATCAGAATAGAATCAAAGAGTTGAGATTAGTAATAGAATAGTCCCTTAATTAATTTGGCTTTTCTCCTGTCACATAGCAGAAGATGGCTCTTTTATTCTGGCATGATACAGGGAGTTTGCATTTTCCTTTTAACAACATGCTTGAGTTTAAAGAAGGAGAGAGCCATTCTCCAACTCCAAAGTCAGCTTTAAATTTTAATTGAACTGGGACTATTAGAAGACCAATAGTGTTAAATTTTTAGAGAAAAGCAGAAGCAAACCTTTAGGAAGACATAAAATTTTTTTAGATAATATATACCCATATGCCATTTCACTTTCTTTCCTGGGATAGATGATTTATCCCTTTTCTTCAGTTGTCTCATTTGTCCAGTGTTCTTCAGATTCCTTAACCTTCATTCTCCTAAAAGACAAAAACAAAAACCTTTCCCCAAGACTAATTTTGGGGATGTTCCTTTTTGGCAAGCTATTATCTGATTGAATGAAAAGGCATGTTTTACTGGTATAAGTTAGTTTAAATTGGATGTTCATGCTGGTTGATGAACTATCACCTCCTCTAATTAAAAGGTTTCTCTTGTTCAAATTGAACCTTTATCAATTTTGATGATACCCAGAGCTTATCTTCTCCTGTAGAAACAAAAGCAAAACCTCATCCCCAATGTAATACATACCCTGGTTTCCATTCTGAGGTCAGCACGTCTTTAAAGTATATAGGCTGATTTAATTCTGTAGTTTTTTTCTATTATCCAATGTCTCTCTGCAGCTGTTGTTCCTTTCTCATTGGCATTAAAAAAATTCAAAGTTAATAGGGCATTATGCAGTCTATTTCTGGGGGTTTTTGTTACCCCTTTCTGTTTATTTAGCATATCCTTTAGAGTTCTGTTTGATCTTTCTATAACTGCTTGACCTGTAGGATTATGTGGTATGCCTGTAATATGCTTTATATTGTAATAAGCAAAAAACTGTTTCATTTTAGCAGAGACATATGATGGAGCATTGTCAGTTTTGATTTGTGCAGGTATACCCATGATGGCCATAACTTCTAGCAAATGAGTGATTACAGAATCAGCTTTTTCAGAACTCAAAGCAGTTGCCCACTGAAATCCTGAATAAGTATTGATAGTGTGGTGTACATATTTCAGTTTTCCAAATTCTGCAAAGTGAAACACGTCCATCTGCCAGATTTCATTCCTTTGAGTACCCCTTGGGTTACATCCTGCTGGTAATGGCGTTTGATTGTAGAAAGAACAAGTAGGACATTTCTTTACTATTTCTTTGGCTTGTTGCCAGGTTATGGAAAAATCCTTTTTTAAACCTTTACTATTGATATGATGTTTTTTTTTAAATGAAATTCTGAGGCCTCCAGCACATTTCCTATCAATAATTTATCAATCTCATCATTGCCTTGTGCTAGAGGGTCTGGCATACCAGTATGGGATCGAATGTGAGTTATATATAAAGGATGACTCCTTTTCCTGATTGTATCTTGTAATTGAATAAATAGTGAAGTTAATTCTGAAGCATCAGGGATAAATTCTGCTGTCTCAATATGTAATACTACTCTTTCAGCATACTGAGAGTCAGTTACTATGTTGAGAGGTTCTGAAAAATCCATTAATACCAACAGAATAGCATACAATTCTGATTTTTGAACTGAATTATAAGGACTTTGAACCACTTTACTTAAATTTTCTGATTTGTAACCTGCCTTTCCTTGTTTGTTGGCATCTTTATAAAATGTATGAACTCCAGATATGGGTTTTTCCCGTACAATTCGAGGCAAGATCCAATCAACTCTCTTTATAAGATCAATTCTATTGCTTTTGGGATATTTGCTGTTAATTTCTCCCAAAAAATTACTGCAAGCTCTTTGCCAAGGTTCACTTTCTGTCCATAATTTTTCAATGTCCTCCTTAGTTAAAGGTACGACAATTTCTGCTGGGTCTATTCCTGCTAATTGACGAAGTCTCAATTTTCCTTTCCAAATCAAGTCAGAGATTTTTTCCACATAAGTTTTTAATTTTTTATTCCGTTTATTTGGTAAAAATATCCATTATAATATAATATCTTCCCTCTGCATTAATATTCCTGTTGGGGAATGCCTAGAAGGTAAAATAACAAAAATGCAATCCAGCTTTGGATCAATATGATCCACGTGCCCTTCATGTACTTTCTTTTCTACCAAGGCCAATTCTTTCTCAGCTTCAGGTGATAATTCTCTTGGACTATTTAAGTCCTTGTCACCTTCTAAGGTTTTGAACAAATTATGCAGTTCATCATTTTTTACCCCAACAATAGTTCGTAGATGAGAAATATCTCCAAATAATCTTTGAAAGTCACTAAGAGTCTGTAGTCTATCTCTCCTAATTTGCACCTTTTGGGGTCTAATTTTTTGTAGCTCTATTTTATATCCTAAATAATTAATAGAATCTCCTCTTTGTATCTTTTCAGGAGCAATTTGTAATCCCCAGCAAGGCAAAATTTTCTTTACTTCTTCAAACATTCTTTCTAAAGTATCTGCATTTGAGTCAGCTAGTAAAATGTCATCCATATAATGATAAATTATAGATTTAGGAAATTTTTTATGTATCACTTCCAATGGCTGTTGTACAAAATATTGGCACAGAGTTGGGCTATTCAACATTTCCTGTGGGAGGACCCTCCATTGAAATCTTTTAATCAGTTGAGAATTATTATAAGTAGGCATGTGAAAGCAAATCTTTCTCTGTCTTTTTCTTGTAAGGGTATTGAAAAGAAACAGTCTTTTAAATCAATAACTATGAGAGGCCATCCTTTTGGTAACAGAGTAGGCAAAGGAATTCCAGATTGTAGAGAGCCCATTGGCTGAATTACTTTGTTAATAATAAAATTAGGGTTTGGACATCATATAAACATTGTGTTTGTGATGAAGCATATTGACCTTCTCCAATAAGCTGATCCTGGCAGACTTGTATTCCTTTATCCCTCCATTGTTTTTCTATGTTTTTAGCTTCATCCTTGAACCAAATTAGCCACTGAAGCCTTTGACTGGGTTCAAGAACAGCTTGTGCCAGCTCTCGCCAGTCCTGTGGTACAATCCTATTATATGTTGACCAAGAGTTTAACATTTGCTTTACATATGGGGAATGCATGCCATAAGATACTATTGCCTCCTAAACCTTCATCAATCTAACATTTCAATTGGAGCCCAAATATTTTGTGTAGTCATTTGATCAGGCAACTGGTGTATGGTTACTGGACAAATTAAGGGTGACTGTGTGAAAACAGGCTTTCTTTCTGTAACCTTATGATCCAATCTTGAAGCAACTTCACTGTTAATTTCTTCTGTCTGAATTTTTACAGGTTTAACAAGTTTTTCTAAAGCTGTCACCCTGGCACTTAAATTGACTATCTTTTTAAATAGTAAAATGAGGATAAGCATAGTAATAAAATGCATAATTCAATCAACATTAATCTTCTCATATAGCTGTTCCATTGTCAGACTGCCTAAAATTGCAAACAAAGCCCAATTTTCTTCCAATGAACACAGAAAACCCATTTTTTTTTAATGTGGAAAAAATTTCTCTTTTAAATAGTTTCCTTTAAAATATCTGATATGTTAAGTGACTTACCAAGTCCTCGTAGAACAGTACAAATCCGAGGGAATTTCAAAACAGCCACCTAGTGTCCGAGGTGTGAATCCAGAGAGAGAGAGAAAGAGAGAAAGAGAGAGAAAGAGAGAGAGAGAGAGAGAGAGAGAGAGAGAGAGAGAGAGAGAGAGAGAGCAAGCATAGCCACAAGTTCTGCCTAAGAGCTTGAATCCAGTCACATGTTCCCGCTTGAGCCTAGTCAAGCCTTGGCTCTGGCTACCTTAAGCTCCAACCACGTGCGTTGGCTTTACAGGCAGGGGCCCTGTTCGGCAGGGCAGGCCTGAGTTGTCTGTAGCACCGGCTTTAAGCAAGTAGCTCAAAGTTAGTCCGGCCTGAGGCCAAACCAACCTGGGCCCGGGCTAGGGAGCCGGCTGCCCTGGTGGGAAAACGGACCTGCTGCCAAGCCAAGTTAAGCGATTTTTAAGGGATTCTTGTCACGTTGGGCACCAAATGTAGATGTAACCAACCGTCTTATTAAATAAGAAACACAGAGCCGATTCAGAGAAGAAAGCCAGGAGGTCAGAGCTAAGAGCCTCACCCTTCCTGCTTCAGTGATCCTCTTCAGTCAAGAGAGCTCTCTGAAAAGGGACTACTTCCTGTGTGTATGTCTTTATATAGTCTAGCTGTTCTGCCTTCTCATTGGTTGTAAACCCAAACATGTGACTGCCTCGTCACTGCCTGTATGTACAGCCCTCCAGGTCCTCTATGGTATTAAGATTAAAGACGTGCGCCACCGCCGCCACGCACTTTCTTATGGCTCTAATAGCTCTGAACCCCAGGCAACTTTATTTACTAACATACAATTAAAATCACATTTCAGTACAAGTAAAATACCACCACACATTGGTGATTCAGTTGAGCGTTATTCAGTTTCCATAAGATTGCAGACTTTCTGTAATTTTTGTTGTTGTTGAAATCTAACTTTAAGCCATCATGGTCTGATAGAATACAGGAGGTTATTCCAAATGTTTTTTTGTATCTGTTGAGTTTTGCTTTGTAACCGAATATATGATCAATTTTAGAGAAGGTTCCATGGGGTGCTGAGAAGGTATTTTCTTTTTTGTTAGGGTGGAATATTCTGTAGATATCAATTAAATCCATTTGAGGCATAACATCAGTTAAACCCCTTATTTCTCTGTTAAGTTTCAATTTGACAGATCTGTACAGTGGTGAAAGTGGGGTGTTGAAGTCTCCCACTATTAATGTGTGGGGTTTTATGTGTGATTTAAGCTTTAGTCATGTTTCTTTTACATATGTGGGTGCCCTTGTGTTTGGGGCATAAATGTTCAGAATTGAAACTTCATCTTGGTGGATCTTTCCTGTAATGAGTATTTAATGTCCTTCTTGATCTCTTTTGATTGATTTTAGTTTGAAGTCTATTTTGTTGGATATTAGGATAGCTACACCAGCTTGCTTCTTAAGACTATTTGATTGGAAAGACTTTTCCCAGCTTTTTATTCTGAGGTAGTGCCTATCTTTGAAATTGAGGTGTGTTTCTTGTATGCAGCAGAAAGAGGGGTCCTGCTTTGATATCCATTCTGTTAGCCTGTGTCTTTTTATAGGTGAATTAAGTCCATCGATATTAAGGCATACATGACCAGTGATTGTTAGTTCCTGTTTTCTTTTGGTGGTAGTGTGTGTGTATTTCTCTTCTTTGGGAATTACTGCTTTGGTGTTATCCATTGCCTCTGTTTTTGTGGATATATCTGCCTTTCTTAGGTTGGAACTTTCCTTCTAGTGCTTTCTGTAGGGCTACATTTGTGTCTAGGTATTCTTTAAATCTGGTTTTGTCTTTGAATGTCTAGTTCACTCCATCTATGGTGACTGAAAGTTTTGCTGGGTATATTAGTCTAGGCTGGCATCTGTGGTCTCTTAGTGTCTGCATTACCTCTGTCCTTCTGGCTTTCAAAGTTTCCATTGAGAAATAGAGAGTTATTCTGATGGGTTTGCCTTTATAAGTCACTTGGCCTTTTTCCTTTGCTTCTCTTAATATTCTTCCTTTATTCTGTCGATCTTGTTGTTTAATTATTAGGTGGCAAGGAGACTTTGTTGTGGGGGTCTAGTCTGTTTGGTGTTCCCTAGGCTTCTTGTGTCTTCATAGGTATTTCCTTCTTTAAGTTGGGAAACTTTTCTTCTATAATCTTGGTGAATGTATTTTCTGTGCCTTTGAGTTGGTATTCTTCTCCTTCTTCTATCCCTATTATTCTTAGATCTGGCCTTTTTATGCAGTCCCAGATTTTCCGGACATTTTGCATTGTGACTTTTTTGGCTTTGGTATTTTCTTTGACTAATCAATCTATCTCCTCTATTTTATCCTCTACACCAGAGATTCTGTCTGATTCCCAAGCTAAACAAAGATGCAACAAAGAAAGAGAATTACAGACAAATCTCCCTCATGAACATTGATGCAAAAATATTCACTAGAACATTGGCAAACAGACTCCAAGAACACATCAAAACAATTATCCACCATGATCAAGTAGACTTCATCCCAGGGGTGCAAGGTTGGTTCAACCATATAAACAAACTGAAAGAAAAAAAAACCCACATGATCATTTCATTAGATGTTGAAAAGGCCTTTGACAAAATTCAAAAACTCTTCATGATAAAGGTCGTGAAGAAATCAGAAATACAGGGAGCATACCTAGACATAATAAAGGCAATTTACAGCAAGCCAACAGCCAACATCAAAGTGAATGGAGAGAGATTCAAAGCGATCCACTAAAATCAGGAACAAGACAAGGCTGTCTGCTCTCCCCATATTTACTCAATATAGTACTTAAAGTTCTAGCTAGAGCAATAAGAAAACAAAAGGAGATCAAGGGGATACAAATTTGAAAGGAAGAAGCCAAACTTTCCCTATTTGCAGATGACATGATAGTATGCATAAGTGACCCCAAAAATTCAACCAAGGAACTCTTACACCTGATAAACACCTTCAGTAATGTGACAGGATACAAGATTAACACAGAAATATCAGTAGCCCTCCTATATACAAGTGATAAATGGGCTGAGAAAGAAATCAGAAAACCATCACCCTTTACAATAGCCACAAATAATATAAAATACCTTGGGGTAACTCTAACTAAGCAAACAAAGGACCTGCATGCCAAGAACTTCAAGTCCCTGAAGAAAGAAATTGAAGAAGATATCAGAAAATGGAAAGATCTCCCATGCTCATGGATAGGTAGGATTAACATAGGAAAAATGGCAATCTTACCAAAAGCAATCTACATTTTCAATACGATCCTCATCAAAATCCCAACACAATTCTTCACAGACCTGGAAAGAACAATATTCAACTTCATATGGAAAAACAAAAAACTCAGGATAGCCAAAAGAATCCTGTACAATAAAACAACCTCTAGAGGCATCATGATCCCTGACTTCAAGCTCTACTATAGAGCTACAGTAATAAAAACAGCTTGGTACTGGCATAAAAACTGACATGTGGACTAATGGAACTGAACTGAAGACCCTGACATTAATCCGCACACCTATGAACATATGATTTTTGACAAAGAAGCCAAAACTATACAATGGAAAAAAAGAAAGCATCTTCAACAAATGATGAGGGCATAACTGTAGAAGATGTAGAAGATTGCAAATAGATCCTTTCTGTCACCATACACAAAACTTAAGTCCACGTGACTCAAAGATCTTAACATAAATCCAGCTACTCTGAACCTCATTGAAGAGAAAATAGGAAGTAGTCTTGAATGCACTGGCACTGGAGGTCACTTCCTAGATATAACACTAGTAGCACAGACGCTGAAAGTAACAATTAATAAATGAGACCTCTTGAAACTGAGAAGCTGTTGTAAGGCAAAGGACACATTCAATAAGATAAAACCACAGCCTACAGAATGTGAAAACATCTTCAACAACCCCACATCTGACAGAGGGCTGATATCCAGAATATATAAAGAACTCAAGAAACTAGACATCAAAATGCCTAACATTCCAATTAAAAATGGGCTATAGAGATAAACAGAGAACTCTCAACAGATAAAGCTCAAATGGCTGAAAGACATTTAAGGAATTGCTTAACATCCTTAGTCATCAGGGAAATGCAAATCAAAATGACTCTGAGATTCCATATTATACCTATCAGAATGGCTAAGATAAGAAACACTGAAGACAGCTTATGTTGGAGAGGATGTGGGGCAAGGGGAACACTCCTACACTATTGGTGGGAATGCGTACTGGTACAGCCACTTTGGAAATCAGTATGGCGCTTTCTCAGAAAATTGGGAATCAATCCTCCTCAAGACCCAGCTATACCACTCTTGGGCCTATACCCAAGGAATGCTCAATCATACCACAAGGACACTTGTTCAACTATGTTCATAGCAGCATCATTTGTAATAGCCAGAACCTGGACACAACCTAGATGCCCTTCAACTGAAGAATGGATAAAGAAAATGTGGTACATACACACAATGGAGTACTACTCAGCAGAGAAAAACAATGACATCATGAGGTTTGCATGCAAATGAATGGAACTAGAAAATATCATCCTGAGTGAGGTAACCCAGACTCAGAAAGACAAACATGATATGTACTCACTCATAAGTTGTAGCTGGAGTTTTCCTGCCTGGCCCATAGTCAGGACAAATCTCTGACACCCGACAGTCCCTCAGCCACTCAAACCCGACCAAGTAAACACAGAGACTTATATTGTTTACAAACTGTATGGCCGCAGCAGGCTTCTTGCTAACTGTTCTTACAGCTTAAATTAATCCATTTCTATTAATCTATACCTTGCCACGTGGCTTGTGGCTTACCGGTAGTTTACATCTTCCTTATCCTGATGGCGCCTGGCAGTGTCTCCCTCACCCAGCTTCCTGTTCTCTCAATTCTCCTCTCTGTTAGTCCTGCCTATACTTCCTGCCTGGCCACTGACCAATCAGTGATTTATTCATTGACCAATCAGCAACACATTTGACATACAGACCATCCCACAGCACCTCCCCTTTTCTTTTCTTAAAAAGGAAGGTTTTAACCTTTACACATCTCCAAAGTCAGCTTGGTATATTTGGGAATTTGGGCATAGCTTCTCTTACTGCTTCCTGCTGGAGGGGGGCGCTGTATCTTCTGGGGAAACAAAGAAAATTTTAGGATCATGGAGTAGTCCGTGAGGCTGTATCATCTGAGCCAGTTGCCTTGAAACGGTTCTGAATGTTGGATCATCTGGGCCATGGTGTCATCGGAGACCTTTCAGGTGGTCTTGGCGGGTCAAACCTGATGTGTCTTAATCTGGAACAAATTCATAGCCTCTGGCTTTCTGTGGAAACAAAAACAGAGTCTCCTTTCCAAAGTAACATATCCTTATATCCAAATTTTGAAGTCAAGGTACCTTTAAAATATGCATATTGTTTTAACTCAGCTTCCTTTACAATCAAATATCTCTCTGTAGTTAAGAATCCCAAAGACAACACAATCCAGATTCTCTGTGTGATATCCATCTTTACGGGGCTTATTTTTTATATTAATTTTACTGTCTCTTTAAAGACTTTATTTTTTAAAACTATGTATTTGTTTCTGTAACTGTATATATCACCTTTTTAATCTCTTTCAAGCCTACATATATTTTACACACATTTTGAACTATTACATCTGAATCCTTCTTATTGTGAATCTATTGCCTTAAACTACAGCAGCTGTGGCTGCTGGCTCCGCCCACCTCAACTTCCCAACATGGCGGCGGTATGCTTACCGTCAGCTCTGAGAGCTATCATGGGTCTCTACGCTTTTATCCAAGCAGCATGTAGCCCAGAAACCTCTTTTTTTTTTGTTTTGTACTAGCAAAGGCTAAATCCACCAAGCAACTTAATGTGCCACTTGCAGAGGCCTCATTCCCGCCATACCGCAGGCCGAGCGCGCACACTAGGAACCCGCCAGTAGCTCAAACTGGCAGCTGCCGCTCATTTGAGAGAGACAATTAGGAACTGTTTTTAGCTCCGTTTTAGAATCTTTTCTCAGTTTTTAGGTGGAAATTCTTGCCACCAGGTTGGACGCCAATAAGTGGATACTAGATGTAAAGCAAAGGATAACCAGACTGCAACTCACAGCTCCAGGGAGGCTGGCTAGTAAATAGGACCCTAGGAAAGACACAGGGATCGCCCAGCGGTGGAGAAATGGATGAGATCTACATGAGCAAACTGAGGGTGAGGGGTGTAATGGAGGGCAAGGGTCAGGGGAAAGAGAGCTTAGGGGAGCTGGAGGTCCTAGCTGGATCAGGAACAGAGTGGGAGAACAAGGAAAGAGATACCATGATAAATGAAGACACAATGGGAATAGGAAGAAGCAGAGTGCTAGAGAGATCCCCAGGAATCCACAAGAATGAATCCACTATAGACTACTGGCAATGGTCAAGAGGGTGCCTGAGCTGACCTACTCTGGTGATTTCATGGCCGAATATCCTAAATGTCATGATAGAACCCTCAACCAGTGACTGATGGAAGCAGATGCAGAGATCCACAGCCAAGCCCCAGGCAGAGCTACCAGAGTCCAATCTATGAGAGAGATGAGGGATTATATGAGCAAGAGATATCAAGACCAGGATTGGAAAAAGTACAGAGACAACTAGCCAAACTAGTGGAAACACATGAACTGTGAACCAATAGCTGAGGAGCCCCCACAGCACTAGACTAGGCCCTCTAGATAAGTGAGACAGTTGTTTAGCTTGAACTGTTAAGGGGGCCCCCAGGCAGTGAGACTGGGACCTGTCCTTAGTGCATGAGCTGGCTTTTCGGAACCTAGTGCCTATACTGAGACACTTTCCTCAGCCTTAGTGCAGGGAGGAGGTACTTGGACCTGCCTCAACTGAATATACCAGGCTCTGCTGAATCCCCAGGGGAGAACTTGCCTTGGAGGAGGTAGAAATTGGGAGTGTTTCGGATGAGAAAAGCCTGAAGGTTGGGAGGAGGGAGGACAGGGGAAATTCGTGGTTTATATTCAAAACAAATGGAAAATGTCTTAATAAAAAGAAAAAAAGTATATGTTCTTGTCAGGTGTTGAAATTGTTAGATTACATAAGACCATATTTTATATATTGGTTTCACTTAATTGTCATAAGGACTAACTACTAATATTCTGTGTTGTCTCATTTGGATAAAGCTGCTGATAAAGTTACACTACACATATATATGTACATTTTTACAAAGAAAATAACATGATAGCTTGTTCAGCAATTGCTGATAATTACAATTTACATATGCAAAAACCTACATAGCACTTTTATTTTGCGATCAGCAGAATTTATTGCAACTCCATCTCAAGTGAAATTGTTTGAAAGGTATACTCCTTAGTTTTCTATAACAATAGAAGAAATGTTTGTATTCTATATAGTTAATATTTATGGCATCTACTTCATACCTGCCAGCATCACATACAGTTACAGAGCACACTGAACATCATCAGTCATGTGACCAAGATTTGACACAGTTCATCATGCATTTGGAAATAATTTTCACAGCACTGCTTTTGTTCTGGTTATATCTTACATTTTTACAGAACATGGTTGTATAACTACAAAAAATTGATCCACTTTGATTACATTCAAACAGTAAGTGACCAGGCAGAAGAAAGCATCTCCTTACTCCTTATCTGAGAAGTGAAAATTTTTGAAAAGTTGTCCAATTCTAATCAGTGCTGAGATGACTATAACAAGGTTAGTTTCTTTCTGTTTCAACAGTTATTTAGCACTCGGTATTACATTAAATGGGAAAATCCCTAAGAGATGTCCAAAGTAATTATCTCCACCATTCTCATTTGGGTCAGAACACATAAGTGAATTTCACCCATGGGGAAATTTTAGAAGGCAAATATAGGTCTAATGAGGTGAAGACTGTCTATACACAAAAGATATCTTCATAAGCACACATTAGATGTGTTTTCCTTTCTGATAGAAAAGAAAATGTTGAGTTTGGTAAGTCATCTCATCTCTCTGATTTTCTTCTTTAAGGTAATTCTTAAAATATTTTTGGTTATCTCTTTTTATCTATACCCTCAATAGGTGGAATTGAGAATGGTTTATTTGTCCTCTGTCAGTATTAGAGGCCAATTAATGTATTTCCTCTACCTCTCTTATTCCACGTGTTCTCATGTCTACACTAGAATGTCATCATTCTCTGATAGTCCATAAAAGTAACATACAGCTAATATTGTCCAAATATTCCCTCTCACTTAACTGTATAAAATATTTTTAAATAAAAGAGTACATATTAGGTAAGATAACTTTCAGCATAGAAATAGGAGTAAAAATGAAGGCAAGTTAAGTGGGAATTGTGGAAATCAGAATAAAATTTTGCCAACTATTGTCTTCTAGGAAAAGAAGAATTAGTCTCTGCAGGGATGAACTTCCTAAATTTTTTGTCAAATGGCCTTGGTCCTGAAACTATATGAAACAACAAAATTATACATAACAGATTGTATTTATATGCATTTGTACATACAGATACATATATAAGTCATATATATAGCAATAAAAATAAAAGAAAAATGGTCTAGCTACATGAGAAGTAGCATGGGGCACTTGGGAAAGGCTTCTGGAAGGAAAAAATATAGGGAAAATTAGGTATTCCACTTTATTTAAAACATATTTAAAAATAAAATATATGTACAATTAAACAAAACACATATGGAAAAAAACCCACAATACAACAATCAATCTGCCAGCTAAGCGAGCTATTAGAAGCTACTAGAATATCACCCTCCATTTATCAGTAACTATCATATGTTATCTCTTCAAGTTGTGTAATTATGACTATAAGCATAAATACAGAAATTCAAATACTGAAACTATTACCAAGTTTAGCACTTTGATAGAAGGGCAATCAATACAGAAAACACAACAATAGAAAATAGAAGAAAATTATTAGTTTGCTTCTAGACTCAAAACAAGATTATTCAGTTTATTTCTGTTCATTAATTTTTAAATATTTATTACATGTAATCCAACATTAGATTTCTCTAGGAGAATTGCTACTAAGTTAGATGCAAGAAGTACAGAGATGCTTTAATAGATTAGTGTATTTCATTAGGTCTTTAAAAATACTGATAAATCCTGGCCAAGAGAATAGAAGAGTCAAGTGATTTGTTAGTGCATGTTGAATGTGTCATTTTCATTTATATATTTCATAGTTGCTGAATAGGTATATCTCAACTTAAGTGTATCAATTATTTTAAGGAAAGGTGATTATACAGATGTATACATATATTTGTGTCTAAATATTTATAAATATGTATGTGCAAATATATATATTCAAATAAATACATATGTGCATGTATATACACAGATACATATGTACAGACACATATACAATGAGTTCAAATGGACATTAAAAGCTTTACAAACAAAATTGTTTCAACATACAGTAGAATACATGATGAAATGAAACAACTCATGTATCATTTTACTTTGGATCTTGTGAGACTTAATGATTCCTGTGTGTATATTTTACTACGTATTTTCATAACCCATTATTAAACTGAATGTGTAGCAATCTTTAAGATATTGTAATACTTGGTACCATTTTTACTAGCTTCTCAATCATCATGTGGAAACAAAACATTCTGAATAACATCAATTAAAACAGGTCTGTTAAAGCAGGGTCACACCTATGTATCAGAAAGTGGTTTTAGGATACTTTACATCCACAGAGGTCTGATACAGTAGTGTCCTGCATCTATAATACTAGAGGACACAATTTAAAAGTCATTACTTGAGACTTGGTTCTACTTTGTGGCAGAGGTCCCAAAGGACAGTCTGACATAGCTCTGTAAATGATTACTCTCCCTTAGTAAAATCTTTTATGAGCGGCACAGTTCTATCATGATTGCCAAAATTGAGCTCAACAAACCCAACACCAATAGACATGCTACAATGGACAGGGTAAGCCCAAGAGGCCTCAACAAAAAATTCTTAGAGATACTGAGAGTTGGAGAAGTAGACTTCCCATGGAAAGAGCACACCAATTGGCTCGCCAACTCCGATTGATCAATCCTGAAAACATACGTACAAGAACATCATACACAATGAACAGTTTATATATAGGAATATGTATATGTATGTATACATATACACATATAAACACACTTTTATGTAAAACACACACAAAACACATATATACTTTTATGTTAAAATAATTAATAAAAGAAGAAGCCATGAATATGAAGGAGAACATCAAAGGGTATTTGGAAGAATCTGAAGAGAGGGAAGGGAGAAATGTTGTAATTATATTATAATATTAAAAATAAAAGGAATAATAAAAAATCCCAAATAATTCAGGTTGACTAGAATCTTTTTGAAATGTTGAAAAATAAAAAATTTCAAGGAATATGAACTCTTTCCTGTATAATCAGTGTATTTTCCTTAGATACTTGGTAAATCTTATAAGGCACGTGTGTTTACTTATTTGCCATCAAGCTCTTATAACAGATGGATTTGTTACTTGGCGTCTTCAGAACTTTCTTGGTTTTCATCTTTACTCCATCCTTCTCAGTCCTTAGAAAACAGGAATGTAAAAAAATTTTGATTATGACTTCAAGTATTTCATTGTTCACCTGATCTAGGATAAAATAAAGTTGAAAAGCACCAAAAAGCATTTGTAGTGAATACAAATGTCTGGCTTGAGTATTTTCCATTAGATCAATATAAGCACTCTGTCTGTGCTTTGATGTGAATAGTCGTTGCTTACTGAAAGCATAACATCACACTCCTCTAAGGCTGACAGTCAAAGAACAGCTATGCTTACATGCTTATGTGATTTAGTCTGTTCTTTAAAACAACAAAGATTATCAGTAGATAAATGATATATAATGAGAAAATATACTGGTAACAAATTGATGACAAATGATATATTAATCTTGCCAGGAAATTATAGTATTTCAAAATCTAAGGGCTCTCAAGATTAATTTATGCAATTTAAGATCAGTATTTTCTACTGCTAAGATAATCTAATTGTGATTTTTATAGCTCAGGTCTTAATATGTTTTTCTATGTTCGTTGGTCAATCTGTTCCTACAGGTATTTGCAGTGGTATGTTGTTAATCAGTGTAGTTGCATAAATAAATTCTGTAAAATACATTTGTTTATGAGTAACTGTGTACCTGATTTGAACATTTCAGTCTGATATCTGTGTATATCTTATATGGCATTCTGTTCTGTATGCTTCCTTACTGAGTTTTTCTCATCATTTACTTCATAGTTTTAAGCTAAAATTTTAATTTACTGATGTCACAGAAATGCTTCTACTGATGTCCAGTGAAATTATTAAGCATGCTGCCAAGAATGGTAGCATCCTATCAGATGATTTCCACCGATATTCAAATGCAACTCCTCACCTGTTTCCAAATTTAACCCTCATTTCCATAGTGGAAAGTCATGATTGCTAGTGACATATTAAGACCATTTATTAACCACACACATTTCCCCATTTCTGTCCTGCTTCCTCATTGTTCTCCTATAAGAGAAATTTCCTGATAGAGCATGAGTGTAACAGTCACACCTGATGCTTCTCTTCATGGGGAATTGCTTTTGGCTCATTAGCTCTTTAGCTTTCACTTGGGCAGCAGTGTCACTCACATTTACCTTAGATTTCTCTTTATATTTATGCATTTCTATTCAGGTAAATATCAAAGGGGATGTCAAGTTCTACAAAGGAAGTAGAATTCTTCATATGACTAGTCGAGAATTTTTTTTCTTTGCAGGTTTCTTCCGATGAGACCCTGAATAAAATGGATGGAGGCAATCAGTCTGTGGTGTCAGAATTTATACTTTGGGGACTTGCTAATTCAAAGAATCTCCAGATCTTACTCTTTGTGGTGTTTTTGACACTTTATCTGATCATTGTATCTGGAAATACTGTCATCCTTGTTTTAATCACCACTGACTGCCATCTCCACTCTCCCATGTACTTCTTGTTGGCCAACTTGTCCTTTGTTGATATGTGTCTTTCCTCAAACACCACTCCTAAGATGATATCAGACTTTCTCAGGGAAATCAAGGCCATTTCCTTTGCAGGCTGCATGTCCCAGGTCTTCTTTTCCCATTGCATTGCTGCAGGAGAGATGGTGTTGTTGGTGGTAATGGCTTATGACCACTATGTGGCCATCTGCAAACCACTCCACTACTTCACCATTATGAACCTGGAAAGATGCACTGGGTTGGTGCTGATTTCTTGGACTACTGGCTTTATACATGGTATAAGTCACTTAGCAGTGGTTGTGCAGCTGCCGTTTTGTGGGCCCAAGGAAATAGACAGTTTCTTCTGTGACATGCCACTCATAATCAAGCTAGCCTGCATGGATTACCATGATTTAAATACTTTAATGAATGCTGAATGTGGGGTTGTGGCTGTAGCCTGCATTAGTTTGTTGCTCACATCCTACACATATATCCTTATCACTGTTCGCCAGAGCTCTAAAGCTGGTGCATCTAAGGCTCTGTCTACGTGCTCTGCCCATTTCATAGTGGTGATGATCTTCTTTTTGCCCTGCATCTTCATCTATGTGTGGCCCCTCAGTATCACCTCGTTGGACAAATTTTTTGCTGTGTTTTACTCTACTTTCACACCTCTCCTAAACCCAGCTGTTTATACACTGAGAAATAAAGAGATGAAAAATGCTATGAAAAGGTTCATAGGCAAATTCCAGGTTCCCAAAAGAAATTCATAATATTCAGAAACGTGTACTAATTACTTCACATTATGAAACTGACTGTATGAAATAGATTCAAAACCAGCAAATATGGTTTATATTGAATATTTGTACCAATCTTTCACTATAGATATAATTTAACACCTTAAAGACAATATAACAATTATTGATCAACCAGCAGAGCATTGTTAATCCTTTGTCTTAAATTCTAAATATGAATGATTTTTCCACACAGGTATGTCATCAAAGTATTCTTCTATGTTTTTAATAAAGTTTAACTTAGCATTCTTGACCAAACTCATATGTTTATCTTTAAGAACAAAATCTTAGTAAATTTTAACTGAGTATAAGTCTGTATAACATCACATGCCCATTAATTGGTTTTCTAATTTCATGAATACAAATTTTAATTATGAACTTGAATTTTTGTAAAGTATTTATTCCTTAAATTTGTAATTACTTCTCCTCAGTCTGAACATATCAAAGAATGTATACTCGAATCTGTCTTCTCTTTTAATATTCATTTTACAGAAGAGTATTTTGGCTTCATTACATTTATTGCAAAAATCCATGAAGGTTCAGAATATTTAATAAGCTTACTAGTTCCATCCAAATAAAGGAAAGTACCTTTTTTAAAAAATTGTAACAGTTATTTTTGTGCATGCTTTTATGTACTATTGCTTTAATTTATTATGTTCATCATTACCTCACTGACCCTCATATTGGCCACTTTCGAAAGGAAAATGCTTTATTTTGTTATTATTACTTTAAAAAACCATGTTTTCCATCTGCTACAGACTTCAATGTACTTAGAAGCTGGGAGATGATTATAAGTTTGTTTAAGGCACCTATTAAATACAGATTATTTTCTCATACAATATATCCTTTTTACAATTTCCCCTCCCTTTACTCTTCTTGATTTCTCCCCACTTTGATCCTATCTGAATCCCCTCTCTTTCTATTTCTTATTAGAAAAGACCAGAGTTTTAAGTGATAACAACAAAACATAACAAAACAAAACACAATAAGATAAAACAAAATCCATTGCATTGAAGTTGGACCCTGCAAACCAACATAAGGAAAAAAGCCCTAAGAGAAGGCACTACAATCAGAGACCCTCTCATTCACACACTCAGGAGTCCCACAAAATTCGTAAGGTGAAAGCTATAATATTTATATACAGTGGACCTGGTGCAGACCCATGAAGGCCCTGTGCTTACTTCTTTAGTCTTTGTGAGTTGATATAAGTTTTTCTCAGCTGATTCACAGGGCCTTGTGCTCCCAGTATCCTCTATCCTCTCTGGCTCTTACACTTTTTCTACATTCTCCTTTTCTGTATTTTCTGAACTATGAGGGGAAAGATTTGATAGAGACATCCCATTTAGAGCTGCATGTTTCAAGTTCTTTCTCTTTGTGTAATGTCTGACTGTGGTTCTCTGTATTTGTTTCCATATACTGCAGGATGAAGCCTCTCCAACATTGGCTGAATAAGGCAATGATCTATGAGTATAGAATATCATTAGGATTCATTAATTTTTAACATTTTTTCACCTGTAGTATTTATTTTTCTCTAGGTCTCTGGGCTACTTTGTCTCTGGTTCATTGTTGATTATGAGTTCCATCTTGTGGGGAGGACTTTAAGTCAAATTGGAATTCATTGTTTACTCCTACAGGTTTTGTGGCACCATTGTTTTAGCACATTTTGCAAGCAGTACAGATTGTAAATCTAAGATTTTGAGGCTTTGTTGGTGTTTACATTTTTTTTGGTAGCCTCAAGAGTACTTTCCCATACCAAAGAAGGTAGATGCTGTTAAAGGTTCTATGTAGGCACCAAGTTTGCCTCTCTACATTCAATGAGTTGTATGAGTGTTGTCTACACCAATGTGGTCTTGCTTTTAATTTCAGAGTGCAGCCTATTATATTGGCAACTGTCTGAGTTGTTTTGAGATTTCCATGGGACCTTGTTAGGTCACAACTCCAGGATGTAGCTGAGTCCCAAAAGGGAAGCTTCATTTGTTGACAAGAGAATACCAATAGGGACTCCCACATGATTTGGTGACTTTTTGGGGTTTCTTCTATGTATTTTATGAAGTTTCCACTACACTAGGTCTCCCCCCACAATTTAAGTTCTTGTTCTTTCTTCTCACATTCCATTTTCAACTCCATCTCCCCTTCCCCTTCACTTCTGCTCCTTTCATTTTCATCTCTCCCATCATCCCCACTCTACCCATAAAATCTATTGTATTTTCCTCTCTCAGGGAGGTTCATGTGGCCCCCTAGTCCCTTCCTCTATACTTGACCTCTCTGGGACTACTGATTGTAGCTTGGTTATCCTCTATTTAGTGGTTAATATACACAAATAAGTGAATGCATACCATATTTATTTTTCTGGTTCTGGGTGACCTCACTCAGAGTGATTTTTTTCTAGTTCCATTCATTTTCCAGCAATTATCATGATGTCATTTTTTAAAAAGCAGCTAGGCAATACTCAATTGTGTAAACATACCACATATTTTTTTTTCCATTCTTTTTTTGAAGGTTATCTAGGTTTTTCTAGTTTCTGGATATTATTAATAGAGCAGCAATGAACAAGATTGAACAAGTGTCCTCATTGTAGAATATAGTGTCTTTTGGGTGTTTCCATGGTGGTTGTACAAGGTTGCACTCCCACCAGCAATGGAGGAGAATTACCCTTATTTGATTTCCACACTAGCATGAGCTGTCAGTTTTGTTATTGATCTTAGCCATTCTGACAGGTGTAAGATGAAATCTCAAAATAGCTTTCTTTTGCATTTCCCTGATGGTAAAGATGTTGAACATTTCTTTAAGTCTTTCTCAGCTATTGAGGTTCTTCTATCAAAAATTCTCTATTTAGATCTGTATCCTATTTTTAAAAATTGGATTATTTGGTTTTTTGATATATAGTTTCTTGAGTTCTTTATATATTTTGGATATTAGCCTTCTAAAGGATGTGGAATTGGTGAAAATCTTTTCCTATTCTGTAAGCTGACCTTTTGTCCTATTGAGTGTATTCTTTGTTTTACATAGGCTTTTCAGTTTCATGAGGTCCCATTTATTAATTGTCCATCTCTGTGTTTGTGTTACTGGTTTTCTGTTCAGAACGTATTCTCCTGTGCCAATGGGTTGAAGCCTACACCTCACTTTCTCTTCTTCCAGGTTTAGTGTGTTGGATTCTGTGTTGAGTTCTTTGATCCATTTAGTGTTTGTGTGTGTGTGTGTGTGTGTGTGTGTGTGTGTGTGTGTGTGTGTGTGCGTGTGTGTGTGTGTGTGCAGCACAATAAGAATGGATCCATTTGCCTTCTTCTGTATGGTGCCATCCAGTTTTATAAATACCATTTGTTTAAGGTGCTGTCTTTTTTTCAGGTTTGTATTTCTAGCTCCTTAAAAAAAAATCAAGTGTTCATATGTGTGTGGATTCATGCCTCAGTCTGTATACAACAGAAGGAACACATAAAAATATAAATGGAAAGAGTAAAGACTCATCAGCAGGCCAGCTACTCATGCCAATTCAGAAATTAGTGTTCTGAATTCTGGGACTACTCATGAGCATTGTGTGCCATGCTTCTTATTTAGAAGCTCAGTGTGCCAGATAGGCTGTCCACCATGTCATTCCTGCATTTTCTCTTACAGTTCCCCTCTTCATATTATTTTTGCTTTCCTGGGATCTGAGCCTCCTGAACAACAAGCAGATTATGACAACTAATATATCACAACTAAAAAGATAATAGCATAGGTAAAGAGATGATAAGATCTGTGAAAGCAAAGAGAGTATCTGGGCATGGGAACTGTGTTATTCCAAATTTAGAATCTTCTCTTATTGGACCCATATCAGTAAACAGGCTGCAGTCATTAGCAAACAGCTGAGGACAAGGTCCTCCAACCTCTATCCCTAAGAACAAGGGATAGTTAGGTACCAATAATCCAATAATACCCAATGACACTATCTAGAGTCAGTGCAGTAAGAAAACAAGAGCAGAATAGGTGCTTATGCCATCTCTTGCAGCTGTTCAACTTCATCTGCTTCATTGCTGCTATCAGGTGCCTAGGATTTGGTGAGTTAGGCATGGATCCAGGTGGGCTGTGATTCTTTTTCTGGAAAGAGACAAGCAGAATCTCTCCCAATGGTTTATTATGGAGCCGGTGATCACCATTTACATCTTTCTAGGTCACCAGAGGGAACCTTGTACATCCTGAATAAGCTACCTGATGTTTATGAGCTGCAATATTTCCCTTGCCATCTGTTTTCAAAAAATTTGAAATAAACAATGCCATATTAATAAAAGGTTGAGGTTGTTTCTTATTCAGACCCATATTCCTCCCCCCATTTGGATTGATCAATTTGTTTTTTGAGTTGTTTGTGTACAGTTTGACTTTGTGGATTACAAGGGATCCCAGTAACATGTTGAATTTTCCATTGGATACAAAATTGTTTAAAGGCAGAAGAGAGATTGTCAAGGCCATCATCTTTTTTTACATATAGTGCACTCTTTCTATCATGAAACATTATAGTAAATAAGTAAAGACATGAGAAGCCGTCTCCCTTGCTATTAGTGTGGCCATAAGAAGGTTAGAATAAGCTTCTACTGTGACATGAACATGTTTATGCCAACTAGATGAAGCAATATGCATGAAATCCATTTGCTGTAATCCCAGTAGCTTTAGGCCCTTGAGACAGAATCCTACTGGTTGAAAAGGTCATACAGGGAGAAATGGGGCGCAGGTATTCCATCCTCTACCAATCTGTTTTGACTGATGATGATTTAAATTGGGAAGAAGAGCTCTTAATGACAATGTAGGTTGATGAAAACAATTGTGCATAGTCACTGTGTCCTGCCAGACAGAGGCCACTAGAGACCGTGATACCTTATCAGCAAGAACATTTCCTTTATTTAGCACTCCTGGAAGATAATTATCGACTCTGATGTATGATACAAGCATAGAATGTTGTTGCTTTTGTAATATAGATTGCAAAACTGTGGTGATTTGAATGAAAATGATCCCCATAGCCCAGCTGAGTAATACTTCATTGTGTAAATGCACCACATTTATTCATCTATTCTTCCGTTAATGGACATCTAGATTGTTTCTAGTTTTTGGTTATTACTAATAGAGTAGCAATGAATATGTTTGAATAAGTATTCTTGTAGTAGGATGAAGGGCCCTTTGGGAATATGTCCAAGAATAGTATAGCTGGATATTGAGGTAGATAGATTCACAAATGTCCAAGGAACCACTATATTGATTTCCATAGCAGTTATACAAGTTTGCACTCCCAAGAGCTATGTATGGAGTAGTGTTCCCCTTATTCGACATTCTCTATAGCATGAGCTGTCACTTGTGCTATTGATCTTGGCCATTCTGCTAGGTATGAAATGAAATCTCAAAGTAGTTTTTATTTTCATTTCCCTGATGATTATCAATATTGAACATTTTTAAGTGTTTCTCAGTCATTTGAGTTTCCTCTACTGAGAATTATCTCATAGATCTGTATGCTATAATTTTTAAAAATTTATTATTCCCTCATACAATATATCCCAACTACAGCCTCCTCCTTCCATTCCTTCCAGTTCCAACCCCATCTCTCCTCTCTCCCAGATTTACTGCTTCTCCATTTCCTTTTAGAAAAGAGCAAGTTTCCCAGTGATATCAACTGAAAAGGAACAAGGCATAACAAGATGCAAAAAGGACGAGGCACAAACCTTGTCTATCAAGACTGAGTGAGGTAACCCAGTAAGAGGAAAAGGGTCTGGTGAGCAGGCAAAAGAGTCAGAGATACCCCTTCTCCCACTATTAGGAGATCCACAAACACCCCAACTATACAACTACAGCAAATATGCAGAGGACCTATTGCAGACCCATGCAGGCTCTGTGATTGCCAGTTCAGTCTCTGGGAGCCCCTATGACCCTTGCTTAGTTGATTCTGTGGGCCATTTTCTAGTGGTGTCCTTGACCCCTCTGTCTTCTATAATCCTTCATTCCCCCTCTTCTTCAAGGTGCCTCAAACTCCACATAATGCTTGGCTGTGGGTCTCCTCATGTGCTTCAATTAGCTGATAGAGGATACCTCTCTGATGTATATTGGGGTAAGTACTCATAAGAGTATAGCAGAGCATTGTTAGGAAATCATTTCATTTTATTTGTTGAGCCATTCCAACTTCGGGTTTCTGGCCATCCAAACAGTGTTGGGCAGGGGTTCCCTCTTGTGGCTTGGGCCTGAAGTTAGATCAGTCATTGATTGGCCACTCTCACAAGTTCTGAGCCACCATTGTCCCAGTAATTCTTGCAGATAGGACAGGAGATACTTGAAGGTTTTGTAGCTGATTTGTTGTCCCTGTCCCACCACTGGGAACCTTTCCTGGTTACCAAAGTTAGCAGGTTCAGGCTCTATATCCTCCATTACTAGGAGTCCTCACCAGGGTCAACCTCATTGTTCCAGGAAGTTTCTACAGTATTAGATTTCCACATCACCCCCTAAATACAATCCGATTTCAGTTCCTTATCTCCATACACTCTCCTTCATCCCTCCCTCCCCATCCTGATTCCTCTTGTTCCCATGCCCACCCACACCCAGTCCTCCTGCATAATCTACTCTATTTTCCTATCACAGGAAGATCCATGTATTCCCACCTCCTTGAGCCCTACTTGTTACTTAGGCCATCTGGGTCTGTGGATTGTAGTGTGATTATCCTTAACAGCTAATATCCACTTATAAGTGAGTACATACCATCTTTATATCTCTGGATGTGTGTTACCTCACTCAGTTTAAGTTTTTTGTAGTTCCATTCATTTGCCTACATATTTCATAACATTTTTTTCTAACAGCTGTGTGTGGTGGTATTGTGTTTCCCAAAATATTGTGCACCCTAATAAACTTATCTGGGGTCAGAGAACAGGACAGCCACTAGATACAGAGGCTAGAAAATGGTGGCACTCACACCTTTAATCCTAGCATTCCAGAGGCATAAATCCCTCTGGATCTCTGTGAGTTCAAGGCCACATTGGAAACAGCCAGGCATGGTGACTCACTCCTTTAATCCCAGAAAGTGAGCCTTTAATCCCAGGGAGTGATGGCAGATAGCAGAAAGTTATATAAGGCATGAAGACCAGGAACTAGAAGCAGTTGGCTGGTTAAACTTTCAGGCTTTTGAGCAACAGTTCAGCTGAGATTCATTTGGTATGAGGACTCAGAGACTTCTGGTCTGAGGAAACAGGATCAGCTGAGGAACTGGCAAGGTGAGGAAGCTGTGGCTTGTTCTGCTTCTCTGATCTTCCAGCATTTACCCCAATAACTGGCCTCAGGTTTGATCTTAATAAGATTCATGCTACAGCTGTGTAATAATCTATTGTGTAAATACACCACATTTTCTCTATTCATTCTTTGATTGAGGCACATTTAGGTTGTTTCAGTTTCTGGAAATTATGCATAAAGTTGCTATGAACTTAATTGAGCAAGTGTTCTTATGGTAGAATGGGGTGTCTTTTGGGTATATTACCAATAGTGGTATAGCTGTGTCTTGGGGTAGATCGATTCCCTTTTGGTATGATGTCCACTCTTATTATATTAATTCTACTGATCCATGAAAATGGAAGATCTTTCCATCTTCTGTTTCTTTCTTCAAGTATTTGAAATTTGTTTTTTTTTTTCATACAAGTCTTATTTGAAGTTTGGTTTTTTTTCATACAAGTCTTTCACTAACTTGGTTTGGGTTACCCTAAGTAATTTTATATTGTTTGTAGCTATTCTGAATGGCATTGATTTCTGTCTCATTCCATTTTTCATTGTATGTGGGAGGGCTATTGATTTTTTTTTTGAGTTAATCTTGCATCCATCCATATTGTTGAATGCTAGATTCAATTATAGAATAGTCTATCAGCTATAGGAGTACCCTGGTAGTATTTTGGGGTTTACTTATATATACTATTATATCATCTGAAAATAATGATACTAGGACATCTTTTCCAATTTGTATCCCCTTGATTTCCTCTAGTTGTCTTACTGCTCTAGGTAAAATTTTAAGTACTGTATTGAATAGATTTATAGAGAGTGGACAGCCTTGTCTTATTCCTAATTTTAGTTGAATTTAGTGCTTTGAGTTCCCACTTAATTTGATGTTGTCTATAAACTTGCTGTAAATTGCCTTTAGTATGTTTAGGTGTGTCTCTTGTATCCCTAATATTTTCAAGACTTTTTATTATGAAGTGGTATTGGACTTCATCAAAGGCCATTTTGGCATCTAGTGAGATGATCATGTATATTTTTTTGTCTCAGTTTGTTTTTATGATGGTTTACATTGACTGATTTTCCCATGTTGAACCATCTTTGTATCTCTGGAATGAAGCCTTCTTGATCATGCTGGATTATCTTTTTTGTTTGTTCTTGGATTCTGTTTATATTTTGTTGAGTATTTTTGCATCTACATTCATGAGGAAAATAGGTGCGTAATTCTCTTCTTTGTTCAATCTTGGTGCGGTTTGGGTATCAGGATGACTGTGGTGTCATAAAATGAATTTGGCAACGTTCCTTCTGTTTCCATTCTGTGGAATAATATTAAGAGTATTGGTGTCAACTCTTCTTTGAAAGTGGGCATTTTTTGGTTGGGAGACTTTTAATGACTGTTTCTAGTTCCTTAGAGGCTATAGGTCTATTGAAGCTGTTTATCTGATCTTGATTTAATTTTGGTATAGGGTATCTATTCAGAAAAGTATCCATTTCTTGTAGATTTTGCAATTTTGTGGGGTATAGGTTTTAAAGTATGACCTGGTGATTCTTTGGATTTTCTCAATGTCTGTTGTTATAGTCGTTTTTTGCTTCTAAAATGCTAATTTGGATATTCTCTCTCTGACTGTTACTTAGTTTAGATAAGGGTTTGTCTATTTAGTTGATTTTCTCAAAGAACCAACTCTTTGTTTAGTTTATTCTTTGTATTGTTCTCTTTGTTTCTATTGATTTCAGGCTTGAGTTTGACTATTTCTTGAGAACTTCTCCTCTTGGGTATGCTTAGTTCTTTCTGTTCTAGAGCTTTCAGGAGTGTTGTTAAGTTGTTAGTATGAGATCTCTCCAATTTTTCTTTTTATGTAGGCACTTAGTGCTATGAACTTTCGTCTTACCACCATTTTCATTGTGTTCCATAAGTTTGGGTATGTTTTACATTCATTTTCTTTGAATTATAAGAAGTCTTTAATTTCTTTCTTGACCTAGAAGTCATTCAGAGTTGTTCAGTTTCCATGAGTTTGTAGGCTTTGTGTTACGCCTGTTCTTGTTGAAGTGCTAGTTTTAATCTGTGGTGGTCTAATAGGATGCGGGGGGGGGGGTATTTCAATTTTCTTATATCTGTTGAGACTTGCTTTGTGAATGACCTGTTGTCTTAGTTTGGAGAAAGCTCTGTAAGGTGCTGAGAAAAAGGTATATTCATTTGTGTTTGGGTGAAAAATATGCCACTATTTCTCTGTTTAGTTTTTGTGTGTATGACCTATCCGTTGGTGAGAGTAGGGTATTGAAGTCTTCCACTATCAGGGCATTAGAGTCAATGTATGATTTAAACATTAGTAATGTCTCTTTTACAAAAGTGGGTGTCCTTGCATTAGGGGCATAGATATTAAGAATTGAAATGTCATCTTGGTGGATTTTTCCTTTGATGAGTATAAAGTATTATTCCTCATCTCTTAGTGATTAATTTTTCTTTGAAGTCTATTTTGTTACATATTAGAATGGCTACACGAGCTTTCTTTTTAGGCCATTTTGCTTTGAAAATATTTTTTCCAACACTTTACTCTGAGGTAATACCTATCTTTAATGCTGTGGTGTATTTCTTGTATGCAGCAGCAGATTGGATCCCGTTCTCACATCCATTCTGTTAGTCTGTGTCTTTTTATTGGGGAATTAAATCTATTAATATTGACTCCTTTCTTTTGATTTTGCCGATGTGAGATTATTTGTTTCCTGTGTTTTCATGAATGTAGTTAACTTCCTTGAGTTGGAATTTTCCTTTTGATAGCTTCTGTAGGGCTGGATTTGTAAATAGACATTGTTTAAATTTGACTTTATTATGGAATATCTTGTTTTCTCCCTGTACGGTGATTGAAAGTTTTGCTGGGTATAGTAGTTTGGGCTGGCATCTGTGTTCTTTTAGAGTCTTCATGACATCTGTTCATGTCGTTCTGACTTTAAGTGTCTCCATTGAGAAGTGAATGTAATTCTAATAGGTCTGCCTTTATATATTATTTGACCCTTTCCCCTTGCACCTTTTTATATTCTTTCTTTGTTTTGTATGTTTAGCATGTTAAATATTATGTAGTGAGAGAACTTTCTTTTCTGGTCCAGTCTATTTGGTATTCTGTAAGATTCTTGCACCTTTTTTTAGGTTAGGAAAATTTTCTCCCCTAATTTTGTGAAAATATTTTCTGGGCCTTTGAGCTGGGATTTGTCTCCTTCTATTCCTATTATTCTAAGGTTTGTTTTTTTCATAGTGTCTCAGATTTCCTGGATGTTTTGTGTCAGGAATTTTTTAGATTTAACATTTTCTTTGACCAGTGTATCTATTTCTTCTACTGTGTTTTCAACACTTGAGATTCTATCTTCAACCTCTTGTATTGTATTGCTGATGCTTGGATCCATAGGTCCAGTTCACTTTTATTGCTTCTATTTCCTTTTTCAGGTCTTGAATGGTTTTACTCATTTTCTTCAAGTGTTTGCTTGTTTTTCTTGGCTTTCTTTGGTGTATATATTAATTTCCTCCATTTAAAAAAATTTAAGGAATTTATTCATTTCCTCTTTAAGGACCTATATCATCTTCATAAAGTTGGTTTTAGTGTCATCTTTTTGTACTTCAGCTGTGTGGAATATTCATTGGTTGCTATAGTAGGATAGCTGAGCCCTGGTGGTGATATATTTCCTTGGCTATTGTCAGTTGTGTTCTTACATTGGCATCTAGGTATCTCCATTTGGGCTTGTTATAAGTCTAGGTGCCAGTTTCTTAGTTTGTCTTTGTTGTATGGGTGTTTTTTTTTTTTCTTTGTTTCTGCTTCGTTTTTGGTCTTCTGGCTGATGTGGCCTGTGGTTGAGCAGAGGGATTCCACCTGAGTTGGAGGCCAAAGTGGTGGCGTATGGTTGATCAGGGAGTTTCTGCATGATTTGTGAGTTAGGAAATGACAACAAGGAGGGGTGGGGGGGACTGAGGATAGAGTAGGGTAGAACTGAGAAAGTGAGGGAGGGTCCTGGTTATACAGCCTACCTGGATTTCTGGAATCTGGAAGGGCCTATGGTCAAGCAAGGAGCTTCCACTGGAGTTGGAGACTCTGATATGGTAAGAAGGAGGGGAGGCAATTGGGGGTAGGTTGGGTGGGCACGAAGAGAGTGGGTGGGCAGCCTATCTGGAGTTCTGTTGGCCAGTGGAGCTTCTGGTGTAGCAGTGGGCTTCTGCTGGAGTTGTGGGCCAGGATATGATTGTAATGATATGGCATGTGGGATGGTTAGGCCAATGTATCCTGGTGGGTGAAGGAGACATGCCATGTAGCTGTAGTGGCAGGTGGTATGGCGCAGTAGCAAGTTACTCATGCCATGCAGACACAGCATCCACGTGGAGAGTTTATTATGACTGAGAGATACATAGAGAGAGATAGAAAGGGAAAGAGGAATAGAAGGAGAAAGAGAAAAGGAGGGAAAGAGGGAGGGTGGAGGTGTGCATATCTCATGGTGAGAAGGGGGAAGAGGAAGAAGAAGGGAGGGGTGTTTCCTTAAAGGAGGCTTTATGTCAGGATGCAGGGCGGGTCCCCAAAGGGCATGCCAGAATGCCAACATTCCTCCATTTTGATTATTATAAAAAGGTGATTTATGGATAGCAAGTGGGGGAATAAGAGCACCGAATTCTCGAGACTGCTTCCTGTTGATATGGGGGCAAATTAGGAAGGGGAAGTTGGGAGTCAAGGTCACATAGGGCAAGAGGTGTGAGTGCAGAAGCATTCAGTTGGCTGTCATCATGAGATCTCAGGCATGGAGATCTTGGGCATCTGTTCCTTGATGGAGCTGAAAAGGCAGGCTGCTAGGAGGGAAAAAAAAATAGATTGTTATCATTGGCCTCATTGGCGGGGCTAACCTTGGGAAGAGCGGTAACTGCCAGAATGGATGGGATGGAGAAGTGCCCTGGTTGTATAGAAGAAGCAAGGGTGAATGAGTGAGACATGACAGTGGATATGTCCTTTATTGAGCCATCTTGGAAAACCAGGTTCTGGTTGCTGGGTAGGTGCCACTTGAGCCTGGAGAGGTGGCACCAGCAGTGAATTGAGGGATGACATGTTCTTTAGGAGTACATTAGCCATCATATCTGTTGTTTCTCTGGAGGTGCGGGTGCATTCATCCCAGTTGGCATCCTCGGTTGGTGGTTTGGTCCTTGGAGCTGGTGCAGGGGCTGGTGTATCTGGAGGACCCTCTGTGCATTGGCCTTGGTCCAAGCAGGAGGAGTGAAACTTCAAAATATGCTTGAAAATTGGTGGGGAAAAATGGGCTCTGGAGACTTAGTTTTCATCACACCAGATTTCTTGATACAGTAGCAGAACATTTCCCAGGAACTTGCAGGTACCTGTAAGACAGCTGGAACAGATTTACATCTTGGTGTCATAGCAAAAGGGTTAAAAATCCATAGAAATTAAAAGACTCCTAAAAACTGTTTGTAGTCAATGCTCTATCAGTTTATCAAAACTGTGTTTATCAATGCTAAAACTTTAAACTTCCAAAGTTATATCTGAAATATGTCTGTCCTGTACCATGAAGTCTGTAAATGAGGCATACCTGTCTGCATTTTTAACAGGAAACTTATTAATGAGCTATCAAAGTGATTGTGGTCTTGAGATTGAGTTGTTAAACTGGTCCCCTTGTCATCAAACACCATCAGATCTGAGAAGGATAAATTAGGAAGAATTGAGACAGTTTTCCAGCTACCTAGGCAACAATCCCAAGTCTCTTCATGGTTGTTGGGAGATAGAAGTCCCAAAGAGAGCAGTTGTTCAGCTGCTAAGCCCAGAAGATCTGACAGATTTTTTTTTTTGAGTAGAAATTTGGGGAGACTGACTTACCTTGACTTTGCAGCATGGGTAATCGATCCTCCATTGTTTCTATTCAGTCTGGACAGGATCTCAGCAGCAGTCTAAGGGAGCTTTTGGCTGTATGGCCAGCCTTGCCATAAGCCTCCAGGTGGAAGTTCTTCTGTGGCCATCCATTTTCTTGAAGAAGATACCAGATGCTGCCAGTAGCTGACACATCTCTCCATCATAAAAGCCTTTATATTAAATGACATATTCTCAGATCCCTAAAGGTGTTTGAGGACCAGGGGAACAAAATCCATTAGGTATATCTAAAGTAACTTTGAGAGCATACATAAATTAGTTAGTTATAGCTAGTGAAGACAAGGAGGCTAGACATAAATTCTTGTATTGTTATTTTTTAAGGCCCTGTAGTTCTGATCTTTGTGTACAGCCAGATTATATTTCTGAATGACTTTTATAGAAATAATAATTTCTTAAGGTCATATAATACCTCTTTGGTTCCACATAAAGAAGGTCAAGTGTCTTATCTTATTGCAGAACACTTTAGTTAATAAATCTATCAATTAACTACTCTGGGCCCAGTTTTTTAGGATATTAATGGACATTATAGGTAGACATTTTGTCCCTATGCTAGAGAGTATCTCTTTGACTTAGCGCTTTAGCCTATTTTGGTGGGGGAAGGGATGATGTCTTCTGTTCTATAGCTGCTTTAAGCTGAAACAGGGTGCAGGTGGTCAGGACCCAACAAGGCTGAGAGGCTAGTTAAAAGTAAGGAGGGAACCCAGGCAATGGGATATTTATCAGATGTGTGGTCATTTGACCTAGCTGTAAAGACAGAAAACAATTACACTTGGCTGGACTGATCCACATCACATCAGCCTTCAACAAGTCTAGAGTTCGTGGTCATTTGGAGCAGATTGCAGTCAGTAATAGATGCTTGGATATGTCTGCCGCCATGTAGAAAACCTGTTGAAGCAGATACACTAGAGACAAAAGTTAAAATTTATTTGGAGCCTTTAGGCCCACAGCCCTAGTAACTGGGAAGGGGAGGAGTTTGAAAACTCAAGCTGCACTGTTGTACTTACCTGGAGTCCTTTTGAACTCTGTGAAGCGAATCCAAGTTTCATGATTTCTTTTGATCCTCTGAAGCTTATATGAATTCTTATTTTACAAAAGTTCACAAAAGTTTTAGATATGTTAGTATTATTAATCAGTATTAAAATTCAAATTATAGAAAAACATGTAATAGTTATCTAGGCTCATACCTTTGAGTCCTAGCAAAATTACAGATTTGGGTTAAAAGGTATGTACATTTTTGTTTAAAGAGTGCCAGGTACAGATTGGACAGAAATGTCTCTGGCCTGATGAGAAGTATAAGTTTATAATTAGAAGACAACCAAGGAAAATTTAAAATCCTAAGCTTGTGACCCCAACAGTATCAGAATTCTATTAATGTTAAAAACTGAACTTTTAAAATCTTAATATAACAATATTATAGAAGGGGAAAGAAATCTGAAACATTTAAATCATCTATTTGAAAAGTAATGTGAAGCATTTAAATCTCTCAAATGTCTTCCTGCAATATTAAAAATAAAGTATCCTTTTTTATTTTAAGAGGGAGAAAATACGGCATTTAAAAAAAGATTAAAATCTCTCAAGCATTTTGGTGTTGCTACCTTATCACAGCATGGGAGAAGTCCGGCCCATAGGGAACTGAAAGCTTCTGGAGTTCTTTCCAGCCTTATTGCCAGCTTGTGGTGCCACTAATGCCTGAGAGCCTGGGAGGGAGGGAGAAGATAGATGCAAATCCTCACCCTGTGAAACAATGCACAGAACAAGATGGAGCTCTCCTGACCTCCCCAAGCACAGAGGGACACCCCCCTACCCCCCAACCCCTAACCCCCCCACCCCCCACCCCCCAAATCAGGCAGAAATCCAGTCAATTGGCCAGACATTTCTGCGGCTCATCTACCATCCTTTTGCTCAGCAGCAAGAGGGGCCTAGGACCCCCAAGTGGCTAAGGATCCCCATCCCCCAGCACACTGGCTCATAGCCCACCTGTTGCTTGGGGTGGGGCTCAGGGCCATGTACCATCAACCCCCAAGGAGAGCCCTGGCTTGAATGCAGCCCCTGATGGCTCCCACATCAAGTTGGGGCATTTCCAGGCCCTGCACCTCAGTCCACCCCTTCCCTGGTCAGTTGGAATCCTGTTGGGCAAGAGGGACAGGCAGCTGTAGGGAAATGGTGGTGCCAGGTTCCATGGGTGGAACAAGTGGATGAGGACCTGGTAACAAAGAGAGAAAAAAGGCAAGGGATGAAATTACAGACAAGGACAGGAATTAGAGGCAAGGGATAGGCAAAGAGAATGAGCTTTGCCTGGCAAGCAATTTTAAAGGGTGCACATGTTGTGGATAGGGACCTGGTGACAGGTGATGATATAACTGCTTTGGCAGAGACTGGAGGAGCATGAGGAAGTAGAGATAAGGACGGACTCCAGCAGGCTAGAGCCAGGATAGAGGTTAGATGGTAGGTGCATTTTCCACAGTGAGGTAGAAGGTCCAACAGACAGAACTCCAGCATCCCAGAGGGTCAGTGAGGACCCACAATGGCTCAAGATAGCCAGTGGATCATCATCCAAAGACTATGGGCTGTGGGGTACTGAGTAGGTACAAGTTTTCCCATATGCCATCACACAGGGACAAGGGCCTGGGGGCAGGGCCTGGAACATGTGGTTGCTGGTACCAGAACTTCAAGAAACCATGATTGAGAGATGAGAGGAGAATCCTCATTCCTGGAAAATGGCCAGAAGGGAAGGGAGGACTCTTACTGATAGGGTGAAGAGTCCCAGTGGTCCTCCCCTCCAGTCAGAAAAGTGATGGTGTTAGATGGTACAGGGTCCCAGTGTTTCTCAGACTGCTGGCTGGCAGGAGAAAATGCAGGGGGAGCCTGCTGAGTCATGTAGCACTAATGTAATAAGATGGCATGTGGGGGACCTTGGTGGGTTTGGCCAAAGTGTCCCGGTGGCTGAGGGAGACATGCCATGTAGATGTGGTGGCAGGTGGTGTGGCACAGTGGAAAGTTACTCATACCATGTAGACACAGCATCCATGTGGAGAGTTTATTATAAGAGAGAGACAGAGAATAGATAGATAGATAGATAGATAGATAGATAGATAGATGATAGATAGATAGATAGATAGATAGATGATAGATAGATAGATAGATAGATAGATAGATAGATAGATGATAGATAGATAGATAGATAGATAGATGATAGATAGATAGATAGATAGATAGATGATAGATAGATAGATAGATAGATAGATAGATAGATAGATAGATAGGGAGACAGAGAAAGGGAGAGAAAGAGGGAATGTGGAGGTGTGCACACCTCATGGCAAGAAAGGGAGGAAGGGGAAGAGGAAGAAGAAGGGGGAGTTTTTTCCTGAAAGGAGGTTTTATGTCAGGATGCGGGGCAGGACGCTAAGGGGTAGGCCAGAATGCCAACAATGGTGATGAGGAGGGTAGGGATATTCAGGGGAAGGCTGGGCAGGCACTGAGAGGGAGAGGAGTTCTCTGGGCATGTGGCCTATCTGGAGTTCTGTTGGCTGACAAGTCCTCTGACAGAGCAGAGGATTTCCATCAGAGTTGTGGCTCTACCCCATTTTTAAATGAATTATTTGGAGTTCTGATATCTGTTTTCTTGAGTTCTTACATATTTTGCATCATAATCCTCTATTGGATGTGGAGTTAGTAAAAATCTTTTCTCATCCTGCAGGTTGATGGTTTTTCCTATTTATAGTGTCTCTTACATTACAGAAGCTTTTCAGTTTCATGAAGTCCCATTTATTAATTATTGATTTTAGTGCATACACTGTGGGTATTCTGTTCAGAATATCGTCTCATGGGCTGATGCATTTAATTCTATTTCACTTTATTTTCTTATTATCAGGTTCAGTGTATCTGGTTTTATGTGCTGGTCTTTGACTCCACTGGGGTTGTTAGGGGAGTTCCTGCAGATTCTGGAATGATAGCACCCAGCTTTGATTTGCCTTTTGTGACTGCTACTTTTTATCTGGAGTACCTTCTGTTTGAAGTATGTAAATCTTATCTGAGAGTTTCCTAAAGGATCAAGCCTATGCAAAACTTGGTTTGAGGAGGACTCAGCAACCTGAGATGTCTCTTACCTGAAAAATTGTATTGGCACTGTCACTTTGGGAAGCTTAGATAAGAGCTTTTGGTATAAGGAAATTAAGTTGCTAAAGATGTGAACTGTATAACAATAAAAAAGCCCTTTGCAAAGCAGCAGTGAGTCAGTCTGCCAGAGACTGGTCCCCCTGCAGCTGGAAAAGGCAAAAAAAATCACCCTTAGAGTGCCTCTGTGTCTTCTTTCCATGGACCCATGTGAATCCACACCCAATACAACATTAGCACACCAACTGAGGTTGAAGAAGGACAGAGGTTCTGAACACTTTAAGGACTAGAGGAAAGTTCACTCTCAGGATAAGAGGACTCCAGGATTGGCAGGGTCATGGGGAATTAAAACTTCCCATTTCTGAAGCAGTAAAATATAGAGTTGTTAAAATGCTTGTTAAAAGATAAAGCAGTAACTGCATAATTTTTAAAGATAGAAATAGAATGGCTTCTGAGACAAAGAATAAATTAGGCAAAAAAGGCCATTCTCAGTAGAGAAAAGGGAACAAAAGGGGGATAAAAGAGAAATCTTCCCAACAGAGAAGAGGTAAAAGGAAATTTCTTGATGATAAAAGGAGAAATGTTTAATCAAGAAAGAAAGATTTTCCCAGTTAAAAGGGGGAAAATCTTGAATCAAGTCCTAAAAATTAAAGGGCCCCATAAACAAAAAATAAAGAAAAGAAAAAAGCCTCTTCCCAGTAAAAAATAGAGGAAGAAAAAAGGCCTCCTGTGATGTAAGAAACTGAGGATAGCTGAAACCCAGAGCTCTCCCTACCTGTCAGCCCTTTCAGAGATCAGTCTGCCAGCATAGAGCATCTGAATGACAAAGAATGGTGGCAGGCAGCCTCAGTGCTGCAGCCTGAGCTGAGCCAGAGCTTAGAATTTTGTTCTGTGTTTTTGTTTTTCCCTCAGAGTGGGAATAACTCTAAATATTAAAGATCCCTTCATGGGAAATTTTTTTCCTTAATATTAGGAATAACTCATTAATGGTCCCTTCATGAGAAAAAGAAAAAAATAAACAAGCCCAACTTCTAGTAAAAAGACAATTACAGTTAGGGCATAAAGGATTAAATCAACTGCTGTTTAAATTTCCAGAACTATTGGTCATTCATTGCATGGGAGATGTTCTTGTTCCTTGATTGTTTAATTAATGTTTAAATATGTGTTTAGTTTTTTTAGTAAATGAACTAAAAAATCAAAATTCATGATTTTAAACTATTATTGGGTATGCTCTTCACCATTTATTATTACTGAAAATTTGGCTCTGCTCTTTATATTGCTTTCTAAAAATTCTTGGTTAACAGTAGCACAGACACTGAGAGCAACAATTAATAAATGGGACCACCTGAAACTGAGAACCTTTGTAGAGCAAAGGACACATTCAATAAGATCAAACAACAGCCTACAGAATGGGAAAAGATCTTCACCAACCCCACATTAGACAGAGGGCTGATCTCCAAAATATACAAAGAACTCAAAAAGCTAAACATCAAAATACTGAACAATCCAATTAAAAAGTGGGCTATAGAGCTTAACAGAGAATTCTCAACAGAAGAATCTCAAATGACTGAAAGACATTTAAGGAATTGCTCAACATCCTTAGTCATAAGGGAATGCAAATCAAAACAACTCTGAGATACCATCTTACACCTGTCAGAATGGCTAAGATCAAAAACACTGAAGACTGCTTATGTTGAAGAGGATGTGGAACAAGGGGAACACTCCTGCACTGCTGGTGGGAATGCAAACTTGTACAGCCACTCTGGAAATCAGTATGGCACTTTCTCAGAGAAATGGGAATAAATCTTCCTCAAGACCCAGTTATACCACTCTTGGGCATATACCCAAGGAATGTGCTCTATTTTACCACAAGGACACATGCTCAACTATGTTCATAGCAGCATTATTCATAATAGCAAGAACCTGGAAATAACCTAGATGACCCTCAACTGAAAAATGGATAAAAAAAATATGACACATATACACAATGGAGTACTACTCAGCAGTAAAAACAATGATATCATTAAATTTGCAGGCAAATGGATGGAACTAGAAAATATCAACTTGAGTGCGGTAACCCAGACTCAGAAGGACAAACATATTATGTACTCACTCATAAGTGAATACTAAATGTGAGGGAAGGGATGGCCAGATTGCAACCCACAACTCCAGAGAGGCTAGCTAACAGGGAAAGACCCTAGGAGGGACACATGAATGACCCTGTGATGGAGAAGTGGATGAGATCTACATGAGTGGACTGGGTGTGGGGGGGTGGCAGAGGGTGAGGAGTGGGGGGTGAGAACATAAGGAAATGGGAGGGTCAAGCTGGAACAGGGACAGAGTAGGAGGGCAGGGAGGAAGATACCATGATAGATGAGGACATCATGGGAATAGAAAGATGCAGGAAGCTGGGGAGGCTCTCAGGAATCCACAAGGTTGACCCTACCTTGGTCTACTGGCAGTGGTCCAGAAGGTTCCTGGACCGGTCTACTCTGGTGACCAGCCTAGAAAATAACCTAGCTGTCATCATAGAGCCTTTGTCCAGTGACTGATGGAGGCAGATGCTGAGATCCACAACTAGGCACCAGGCTGAGCTCTGGGAATCCAATTGATGAGAGAGAGGGGAGATACTGCAGGCAAGGGACATCAAGATCATGATGGGAGGACGTGCAGAGATGACCGGACACACTAGTGGAAGCCCATGACCTGTGGACTGGTGACTGTGGAGTCCCCATGGGACTGGACTAGGCCCTCTGGATATAGAAGATAGTTGTTTGGCTTGAACTGTTTGGGGGCACCCAGGCAGGGGTATCAGGATCTGTCCCTGGTCTATGGGAAGGCTTCTGGAATCCGGTGCCTGTGGTGTGACACCTTGCACAGCCTTGGTGCAGAGGGAAGGGGCTTGGACCTGCCTAGGCTCAGTGTGCTGGGCTCTGCTGACTCCCCATGGGAGACCTCGATTTGGGGGTTGTGGAGATGCAGGGTGGCTTGGGAAAGAGAGCCGGGGGGGGTGAGAGGAGGAAGGAGGAGGGATCTGTGGATAGTATGTGGAGTGAGTAGAAAATTTCTTAATAAAGAAAAATGAAAAAAAAAAGCAATAAAACAAAGTAAAAAAAATTCTTGGTTAAATACTCTAAAAATGTAACACCTGAAACAAAACAGGTTATTAGCTTAGATAATGTGGCTACTAAGATAAAAACTCATAAAAAAATTTCTTATTGATAAAGAACCAGTGAAATTATTTTTGAACTAAGTAAAATACAGGTAAATTTTTTGTTCTACAGTTTATAATTGGAAATTTGCTTTAAAATTCGACTTGTGCCCTATAAAATAGATATTCTTTAAATTTTTTTTTTTAGTAAAATACACCATATTATTGCCTAAAGTTACCTCTTAAAATCCAGTATTGTTTTTAATGCTTTTATAGATGGCTTATGTAAAAAGGACTATAAAAAGGACTATATGGTGATTTTTTTTGTACTGAAATGTGATTTTTTTTTTTTTTTTTTTTTTTTTTTTTTTTTTTTTTTTTTTTTTTGGTTTTTTGAGACAGGGTTTCTCTGTGTAGCTTTGCGCCTCTCCTGGAACTCACTTGGTAGCCCAGGCTGGCCTCGAACTCACAGAGATCCACCTTGCTCTGCCTCCCGAGTGCTGGGATTAAAGGAATGCGCCACTACCGCCCGGCGAAATGTGATTTTATTTGTATGTTAATAAATAAAGTTGCCTGGGGGTCAGAGCTAATAGCAAGCCATAGCAGAGCTCGGCGTTGGTGGCGCATGCCTTTAATCCCAGCTCTTGGGAGGCAGAGCTAGGCGGATCTCTGTGTGTTCAAGGATACAGCAGGCATGGAGACACACGCCTTTAATCTCAATACCAACCATAGAAGAAGACCTGGAGGTCTGTACAGACCGGCAGTGACGAGGAGGTCATGTGGTTGGGTTTACAACCAATGAGAAGGCAGAATAGAAAGTCAATAAAAGGCACAAACACATAGGAAGTAGGTCTCTTTTGGAGAGGTAGGACAACAGCGACAGTGAAGGGTAAGGTTTTAGCTCTTAGGTATTGCTCTGACCTCTTGGCTTTCATTTCTGTATTGGCTCTGTGTTTCTTATTTAATAAGACAGTTACATCTACAGGACTATGCAAAAACAAAACAGAATAAAACAAACAAACGAACAAACAAAAAAACTGGTGATAGAATTACTCAACTGTTACTATTCCTGTATTTTAAAGGCAAAGCAGCTCAAATAAGTAGGACAGGAAATTTTAAAAGTACTAGAAAAAGGGTATTTTGGCAAACAGTCATCAATGATGAAAAGCCTAAATTAAAAAAAAAAAGCTAAATGGGATTGAGATTGAAGGATTATTGGATACAATACTGATGTATCTATAATTTCTCAAGAATCCTGGGATTCCCAACTGACCTTTACAAGAAGTCTCTACTCAATTTGTAGACATTGGAACCTTATCTCAGGTAAAATAGGATGTAGAATGGATTAAATGTATAGGGCCCACAGGACATATAGGGATGTTAAAGCCTTATGTAGCTGATACAGCTGTGAATTTATGGGGAAGAAATGTTGGGATTCTGCTGCCACTCCAGCTGTGTGACTGCATATGTGCAGTTCAGGAACTAAGCAAGGGGTCTTGTGTAATAAGTCATCTGTGCGTGCTGGTGATTGCATGCTACATGCGTGCAGCATGGTCAACCAATCTGCACATGGTGGCATAGCTCTGTAAGCCGGCCTGAGCGTGTGCATGAGAATCCTTTAAAGAGCTGGACACAGACCCTCTCCCCTCCTCTGTTCTCTCTTTCCCCCCACTATCTCTTCTCTATTTCTCTCTCTCTGCTTTCCACAAAGGCCTGGTTCTTTTGTCCCCCCCCAATAAAGGTCTCATACTGGGTTTTGTTATGCCTCATGACCTTTCTACATGGTAACCAGTGCCACTTATCATTTTTAAAACCAACAGAGAGATTTGTTACAACAGTGAGGAGTTCAAATTAATATTACTACAATTTCAAAATCAACTCATAAAATGATGTTAAAAATGGGATATGTCCCTTAAAAGGCTTTTTGAAAAAATTGTCCAGGAAAACCACAGGCTATACAGGTTGTCCAACAACAGGATAAATAGGAATTGGCTGTCCAAATATGAAATAGGGGCCACTGCCTGTAACCCAACTGCTCTGCCTTTAAATTGCTAATTAATAAGCCTGTATGGATGGAGCAGTGGCCCTGGACTAAAGAAAAATTACAGAAGCTTAAACAACTAATAAAAGAACAGTTAGATGCTAAACACAATGAGGAAACTACTTGTCTTTGGAATTCTATATTTGTAATAAAAGAAATCTGGAAAATGGAAAATGTTAACCAATTTGAGAGGCATAAATAAAATAATTCAACCTATGGAATCCTAAAGCCTGGAATTCCTTTACTTTCTTTATTACCTTAGTATTGGCCTATTATAGTTATTGATTTATAAGCTTTTTCTGTTCACAATCCCTTTACAAGAACAAGATAGAAAAAATTTCGCCTTTATAGTGTCTACCAATAATAATTCCCATCCAGTAAAGAGATATCATTGGAAGATCCTTCCATAAGGAATGTGAAATAGCTCAAACTTCTGTCAATATTTTTTATATCAACCACTGGACATGGTTCATAATCAGTTTCTCAACCTATTATTTATCATTGTATGGATGATATTTTATTGACTGCTTTCAACACAGGCACCTTAAAAATATTTAATATGATACAGAAAATTTTATCCTGTTGGGATTATAAATTTCTCCTGAAAAAATACAAAGAAGAGCCTCTCTTAATTATTTAGGACTTAAATTGAGTAAACAGAGAGTCTAACCACAAAAGGTACAGGTTAGAAGAGATCAATTACATACTCTTAATGAATTTCAAAATTTATTGGGTGATATTAACTGATTACAGTCTACCATTGGATTGTCTACTCAACAATTAAGTAATTTGTTTCAAAATTTGTAAAGTGACTCAGATTTAATCAGTCCAAGACAATTAACAGCAGAGGCTGAAATGGAATTAACCCAAGTAAAACATAAATTACAAAATGTCTATGTGGATCAACTGGATCTCACAACTAAATTTATTTTAGTAATTTTACCTTCCAATCATTCCTCTACTGGACTCATTATGCAGATGAATGATAGTTTTTTAGAATGGATTTTCCTAGCTTATAAACAGAGTTAAAAGTTAAAGACCTATATAGAAATGGTTTCTGAATTATAAAGGTAAGAATAAGACTTCGTCCATTTTCAGGAATGTATCCAGCTGAGATTGTAGTACCCTATACTAATGCTGAAATTATGTGCAACTAGGTAACCATAGAGGTCAGACAGTGGTGGCACACACCTTTAATCCCAGCACTTGGGAAGAAGAAATAGAAAGATCAGGATTTCAAGGCTACCCTGGGCTACATGAGATTGAACCAGTCTGAAAAAGAAACAGAGCTGGCAGTGGTAGCTCACATCTTTCATCCCAGCACTTGGGATCTCATGACTTTGATCCCAGCAATTGGAATATCATGCCTTTGATTCCAACACTTGAGAAAAGCTCAAGCCTTTAATCCCAGCACTAGGTAGGTGGAGAGAGGAATATGAAGTATGTGGAGTCAGGATCTCAGCTCCATTGAGTCTGAGGATTTGTAGAGATAGGAACCCCCATTCAGTCTGAGATTTTGTAGAGGTAGTCTCAGGTGGCTGGCTGCTCTGCTTCTTTGATCTTTAAGGTTTCACCCCAATATCTAACTTTGGGTTTTGAATAAGACTAAATAGATTCATGCTTAATGGTTTATTATGGGTCACATCTTCAGAATTTAGGTTGAATTCTCCTCTTACGTTGCTAAGAGGATAAAGACAAAATACAGTCTTCATATAGGTTTTTTTTTTAATAGTGTAACCGTCTCAAAGTTCATTTAGAGTTTTTAATAAAACTCAAGAAATTTTAGAAGTATGTAATGGTTCTATTATTAATTTTCATTCATTAAAGAGTTCTCCTGAATTATACACAATGTTTATAACAATAATGAAGGGCCAAGCATTATTAAATACAAAATTCCTTATAATATTGACTTTATATTCAAACATTAAAATGTACTTTTCATATACATCTTTCAATTTTTTTAAGCATCTGGACATTTTAGTAATCATTGAAATGAAAAATGGAAATCAGAGTTTAAGCACAGGTCTACTGTTTGATCCTGGATTTGCTAAGAAAGGTTCCTGGGCCTTCTTTTTTTTCTTTTCTTTTTAAAGTTTTAAATAACATTTTATTGGAAAAAATGAAAATATTAGAATAAAATATACATTTAAGGAAAAAAATGTATCCTAAGACACAAAATACATTATTTGGAAAACATTGTTTCTGAAATGGGATAACCCAATTAATACTTTTCAGAATTTCCACAGTTTTGGTTTTGAGCCTAGCCTTTAATGGCTGAGCCATCTCTCCAGTCTGAATTTCCACAGTTTTAACAATATAGTTTGCAACATGTACTTGAATAAAATTTACAAACCAGATGCCACTGGAATTGCATTTAAAGAAAGGACATAGACAAAAAAATGCTAGATTTGGTGGGAAAAAATTTGTATAAAATCACTATGTAGAGAAGGAAAATATGTTAACTCAGAAAAATTGGGTGTATGAGTCAATAATTATTGATACTAGCACATTCATAACAAGGGTTATCCTTTTGAATATTACTTATGTTAATTCTTCTAAGCATTTAAGGCAACCCTACAGGATTTTCCAATTGTTTTCCTGAAGAAAATAACATATTGAATTCTGCAGAATGAATTTCTAGTGATCATAGCATTAAATTATCAGTGGAGTTCTATACTGTAGTTGCTTCTACTGATATATAAATTTTGTCATCCACTTACCTCTTCACAACTAGAAGAGAAAGCAGTAATTTTAAGAGAAAGAATAGTATAGAATCCCTCATATACATATGTTGAAAGCATTAACATATCTGGGGAATGGCTTTTATGTGACTTGTCCTTCTGAGCAAACTGCTTGGCTAATGATAAACTATTCATGCAGTAACCAGAAACTGTTACAGAATCTAGAAACAGTCTGGGTGAGGTTGAGGGGGGAGACTGTCTTTAGTGTCACAGGTTTTTACTTGGCCATTGAAAGAAACATGGACTATTCCTGATATGAGGGACATTGCTATAATTTCTTAGATCATTGGATAATTTCACCATCTCATTTAAACTAAGTGTGATTGCTAAGCAAATAAAGAAACATACACAAAAAACAAAGCACAGTCACAAAAATAAAATACTATTAAGAAAATAAATTCTAGCAGATTAGCCGGGTAGTCAATAATGTTGTAAATAGATAATAGCTTAAGATAAGACCAGAATTTGGAGAACATATAGAACAAATTCTGTGACTATATATTAAAAAGTCTCCGTTCTTATCAGTTTTTGTTTTTTACAGATTTAAAAAAATGAGCCCAAATAAACCCCAAATGTTTCTAAATTCTGAGAAATACATTCAAGTCATGTCTCAATTTGTGCTTCATTTCTACCATGTGGTCTGGTTTCTTTTGAAGGATTCATGCCCCATCTTCTTCCTGAACCCTGCAGCTTGGGAACTGACACATTATATAAGCTTTTAGACCTTGGTGGTATATAAGTCTCCTGAAACACATTAAAGAGTGTATGTCTTTTTCTGTAAATCATGAACTTCAAGGATGACTCAGGACAAGAAAATTATAGTAGAAGGATATTCTGTGGGATGGTCTTTCTGTATGCTGTGACTATGTGTTGATATGATTGGTTAATAAAGAAGCTTCTCTGGCCTATGGTAATTCAGGTTATAGCTACGCAGGCAATTCAAGAAAGAGACAAGAAGAAGAAAGGCAGAGGTGGAGAGACACCAGCCCGCCACCCAAGCAAAGAGCAAGATGCCAGCAGACTGTTAATGCCACAGCCATGTGGCAAAACATAAATGAATAGAAATGGGTCAATTTAGGATGTTAGAACTAGCTAGCAAGAAACTTAAGCCATTGACCATACAGTTTGTAATTAATATGAGCCTCTGAGTGATTATTTTATAAGTGGTCACAGGACCGCAGCCTGTGTGGGACCTGAGAAAACTATGGCTACAGGGATATAAATAGGCATTTCATGATTCAAAGTACTAGAGTCTGTGTCTAAAATGACAATATATAGTATCATTGAACTAACCATGCTAGAAGGAACACATGTAAGTTTTTGATTTTCCTACTTATCTACATTAGTATACATTTAAGAATATGTTTTTGTCGGGACTTCCCTTCTGGACCAGAGGTGAGTGTCTGGGTTCAGCCTAGACCCCATCCCTGGGCACCAGCCACTCTGGGGAAGACCTGCCCAATTTGGCCCCAGGTTCTGGCCACCAGGCAGGTTCCCTTCTAGCCCTACCGGGAAGGCTCCCATTCTCCAAGACCCCCGGCAGACCCTGCAATCTCCACGCCCTGCCCCCACGCCCATTTGCCCAAGACCCCAGCCACTTCCTGAGACTTAGAGACCGGCCCCCAGCTCCCATCCTGCTCCAGACTTCCCTTCTGGACCAGAGGTGAGTGTCTGGGCTCAGCCTAGACCCCATCTCTAGGCACCAGCCACTCCAGGGAAGACCTGCCCAACTTGGCCCCAGGTTCTGGCCACTGGGCAGGTTCCCTTCTAGCCTTACCAGGAAGGCTCCCGTTCTCCAAGACCCCCGGCAGACACTGCAATCTCCACGCCCTGCCCCCACACCCATCTACCCGAGACCCCAGCCACTTTCTGAGACTTAGAGACCGGCCCCCAGCTCCCATCCTGGCCCCGACTTCCCTTTTGGACAAGAACTCCCATCCTGCCCCGGACTTCCCTTTTGGACAAGAGAGCTCCCATCTGGACAAAAGAGAGAGCCTCCCTAAATCTGTCAGCTCTGTCTGAACCAAGTGCGCTGATAAGACCAAGAACGAACCACAAGGAGATGGGCAGATGTCAAGGGAGAAATAATACAACAAAATGAATAGCAATAGAGCATCACCAGAAACGAGTCCTCCTCCACCATCTAGACCTGAACATCAAAAATTGGAAGAAGCAGTGGAAAATAGCCTTATGAATAGCATCATGAAGAAAGTAGAGGCTTGTATAGAGGAAAAGACAAAAAAAATGGGAAGAACGCTATAAAAAAAACTAGAGGAAAGGACAAATAAAGCAGAAGAAAACAATAAAGTCCTGGAAGAAAACAATAAAGCACTGAAAGAAAATCATGAAAAAGCAATGAAACAAATGAAGGAAACAATCCAAGACCTGAAAAGGGAAATAAAAAATGAAGAAGACACAAAAAGAGGGAATGCTGGAAATAGAAAATCTGAGTAAACGATTGGGAACTTCAGATGCAAGTATAACCAACAGAATGCAAGAGATGGAAGAGAGGATCTCTGGCATTGAAGATACAGTAGAAGAAATAGATTAATCAGTCAAAGAAAACACTAAAGCCAACAAAGTCATGAATGTCCAAGAAATTTGGGACACCATGAAAAGACCAAACCTATGAAAAATAGGGATAGAAGAAGGAGAAGAATACCAACTCAAAGGCACAGAAAATATATTCAACAAGATCATAGAAGAAAACTTTCCTAACTTAAAGAAGGAAATACCTATGAAGATACAAGAAGCCTATAGAACACCAAACAGACTAGACCCCCCCAAAATTCCCCTCGCCACATAATAATTAAACAACTAAACATAGAAAGAATATTAAGAGCAGCAAAGGAAAAAGGCCAAGTGACTTATAAAGGCAAACCCATCAGAATAACACCCAATTTCTCAATGGAGACTTTGAAAGCCAGAAGGACCTGGACAGATGTAATGCAGACACTAAGAGACCATGGATGCCAGCCCAGACTAATATACCCAGCAAAACTTTTAATCATCATAGACAGAGTGAACAAGACATTCCAAGACAAAGCCAGATTTAAACAATCCTTATCCACAAACCCAGTCCTACAGAAAGCACTAGAAGGAAAATTCCAACCTAAGGAAGTCAGATACACCCTCGAAAACACAGGCAGTAGATAAAGCCACAACAGTAAACACCAAAGAAGAGAAGTACACACACACTACCACCAAAGAAAAACAGGAATGAACAATCACTGGTCATTAATATCCCTTAATATCAATGGACTTAATTCACCTATAAAAACACATAGGCTTACAGAATGGATATGAAAGCAGGACCCATCTTTCTGCTGCATACAAGAAACACATCTCAAATTCAAAGATAGACACTACTTAAGAATAAAAGGCTGGGAAAAGACTTTCCAATCAAACGGTCTTAAGAAACTAGCGGGTGTAGCCATCCTGATATCCAGCAAAATAGACTTCAAACTAAAATCAATCAAAAGAGATCAAGAAGGGCATTACATACTCATCACAGGAAAGATCCACCAAGATGAAGTTTCAATTCTGAACATTTGTGCCCCAAAGACAAGGGTACCCACATATGTAAAAGAAACATTACTAAAGCTTAAACCACATATAAAACCCCACACATTAATAGTGGGAGACTTCAACACCCCACTTTCACCACTGGACAGATCTCCCAAATCGAAACTTAACAGAGAAATAAAGGACTTAACTGATGTCATGACTCAAATGGACTTAATCGATATCTACAGAACATTCCATCCTAACAAAAAAGAATATACCTTCTCCTCAGCACCCCATGGAACCTTCTCTAAAATTGACCACATACTTGGCCACAAAGCAAATCTCAACAGATACAAAACAATTGGAATAACCTCCTGTGTTCTATCAGACCACCATGGTTTAAAGTTAGATTTCAACAACAACAAAAATTACAGAAAACCTACAATCTCATGGAAACTGAATAATGCTCAACTGAATCACCAATGGGTTAAGGAAGAAATAAAGAAAGAAATTAAAGACTTCCTAGAGACAACGAAAATGAAGACACCACATACCCAAACTTATGGGACACTATAAAAGCAGTGCTAAGAGGGAAATTCATAGCACTAAATGCCCACATAAAGAAGTTGGAGAAATCTCACACTAGTGACTTAACAGCACACCTGAAAACTCTAGAACAAGAAGAAGCAAAGTCTCCCAGGAAGAATAGACGCCAGGAAATTATCAAAGGGAGAGCTGAAATCAATAAAATAGAAACAAAGAGAACAATACAAAGAATCAAAGAAACAAAGAGCTGGTTCTTTGAGAAAGTCAACAAGATAGACAAGCCTTTAGCCAAACTAACCAAGAAACAGAGAGAGCGCATCCAAATCAACAAAATCAAAAATGAAGAGAGGGACATAACAACAGACATTGAGGAAATCCAGAGAATCATCTGGTCATACTTCAAAAACTTGTACTCCACAAAACTGGAAAATCTAAAAGAAATGGATAATTTTCTGGATAGGTACCACATACCTAAGTTAAATCAAGACCAGATAAACTATTTAAATAGTCCATTAACCCCTAAGGAAATAGAAACAGTCATTAAAAGTCTCCCAAGCAAAAAAAGTCCAGGACCAGATGGTTTCAGCACAGAATTCTACCAGATCTTCAAAGAAGAATTAATACCAATACAATACTGGCAAACAGACTCCAAGAGCACATCAAAACAATTATCCACCATGATCAAGTAGGCTGCATCCTAGGGATGCAAGGGTGGTTCAACATATGAAATTCCGTCATGTAATACACCATATAAACAAACTCAAAGAAAAAAAACACATGATCATCTCACTAGATGCAGAAAAGGCATTTGACAAAATCCAACATCCCTTTATGATAAGAGTCTTGGAGCGATCAGGAATACAGGGAACATACCTAAACATAATAAAGGCAATTTACAGCAAGCCAACAGCCAACATCAAATTAAATGGAGAGAAACTCAAAGCAATTCCACTAAAATCAGGAATGAGACAAGGCTGTCCACTCTCCCCATACTTATTCAATATAGTACTTGAAGTTCTAGCCAGAGCAATAAGACAACATAAGGAGATCAAGGGGATACAAATTGGAAAGGAAGAAGTCAAGCTTTCCCTATTTGCAGATGACATGAGAGTATACTTGAGTGACCCCAAAGATTCCACCAAGGAACTGATACAGCTTATAAACACCTTCAGCAACATAGCAGGATACAAGAGCAACTCAAAAAAATCAGTAGCCCTCCTATATACAATGGACAAAGAAGCTGAGAAGGAAATCAGAGATACATCACCCTTTACAATAGCCACAAATATCATAAAATACCTTGGGGTAACACTAACCAAGCAAGTGAAGGACCTATATGACAAGAACTTTAAGTCCCTGAAAAAAGAAATTGAAGAAGATGTCAGAAAATGGAAAGATCTCCCATGCTCATGGATAGGCAGGACTATCATATTAAAAATGGCAATTTTACCAAAAGCAATCTACAGATTCAATGCAATCCCTATCAAAATACCAACACAATTCTTCACAGACCTGGAAAGAATAATACTCAACTTCATATGGAAAAATAAAAAACCCAGGATAGCCAAAAGAATCCTGTACAATAAAACAACCTCTGGAGGCATCACGATCCCTGACTTCAAGCTCTACTATAGAGCTACGGTAATAAAAACAGCTTGGTACTGGCATAAAAACTGACATGTGGACCAATGGAATCGAATTGAAGACCCTGACATTAATCCATACACCTATGAACATATAATTTTTGACAAAGAAGCCAAAAGTGTACAATGGAAAAAAGAAAACATCTTCAACAAATGGTGCTGGCATAACTGGATATCAACATGTAGAAGGCTGTAAATAGATCCATATCTGTCACCATGCACAAAACTTAAGTCCAAGTGGATCAAGGACCTCAACATAAATCCAGCTACTCTGAACCTGCTAGAAGAGAAAGCAGGAAGTAGTCTTGAATGCATTGGTATAGGAGATCACTTCCAAAATATAACACCAGTAGCACAGACACTGAGAGAAACAATCACTCAATGGGTCCTCTTGAAACTGAGAAGCTTTTGTAGAACAAAGGATATAGTCAACAAGGCAAAGCAACAGCATACAGAATGGGAAAAGGTCTTCACCAACCCCACATCTGACAGAGGACTGATATCCAGAATATATAAGGAACTCAAGAAATTAGACATCAAAATGCCCAACAGTCCAATTAAGAAATGGGCTATAGAACTAAACAGAGAATTCTCAACAGAGGAAACTCAAATGGCTGAAAGACATTTAAGGAATTGCTCAACATCCCTAACTATCAGGGAAATGCAAATTAAAACAACTCTGAGATACCACCTTACGCCTGTCAGAATGGCTAAGATCAAAAACACTGAAGACACCTTATGCTGGAGCGAATGTGGAGCTAGGGGAACTCTCCTCCACTGCTGGTGGGAATGCAAGCTTGTACAACCACTTTGGAAATCAATGGCACTTTCTTAGAAAATTGGGAATCCATCTCCCCCAAGATCCAGCTATACTACTCTTGGGCATATACCCAAGGAATGCTCAATCATACCACAAGAGCACTTGCTCAGCTATGTTCATATCAGCATTGTTTGTAATAGCCAGAACCTGCACACAATCTAGATGCCCTTCAACTGAAGAATGGATAAATAAAATGTGGTGCATATACACAATGGAATACTACTCAGCAGAGAAAAAACAATGACATCATGAGGTTTGCAGGCAAATGGATGGATCTAGAAAAAATCATCCTGAGTGAGGTAACCCAGACTCAGAAAGACAAACATGGTATGTACTCACTCATAGGAGGATACTAGATGTGGAACAAGGATGACTGGACTGCTACTCACATCACCAGGGAGGCTACCTGGAAAACAGGACCCCAAGAAAGACACGGGGATTGCCCAATGATGGAGAAATGGATGAGATCTACATGAACAGCCTGGACTTGAGTCAGGGTAATGAAGGGCGAGGGTCAAGGGAAAGAGAGCTTGGGGGAGCGGGAGATCCCAGTTGGATCAACAACAGAGAGGGAGAACAAGGAATAGGAAACCATGGTAAATGAAGACCACATGAGAATAGGAAGAAGCAAAGTGCTAGAGAGGCCCACAGAAATCCATAGAGATATCCCCACAATAGACTGCTGGCAATGGTCGAGAGACAGCCCAAACTGACCTACTCTGGTGATGGGATGGCCAAACACCCTAATTGTTATACTAGAAACTGAGGGAACTGGATGCAGAGATCTATGGCTAGGCCCCGGTTTTAGCTCTGGGAGTCTAATTAGCGAGAAAGAGGAGGGTTTATATGAGTGAGAATTGCTGAAACCAAGGTTGGATAAAGTACAAGGACTAATAGCCAAATGAATGGAAACACATGAACTATGAACCAATGGCTGAGGGGCCCCCAACTGGATCAGGCCCTCTGAATGGGTGAGACAGTTGATTGGCTTGATCTGTTTGGGAGGCATCCAGGCAGTGGGACCGGGTCTTGTGCTCATTGCATGAGTTGGCTGTATGAAACCTGGGGCTTATGCATGGTCGCTTGGCTCGGCCTGGGAGGAGAGGACTGGACCTGCCTGGACTGAGTCTACCAGGTTGATCTCAGTCCTCGGGGGAGGCTTTGCCCTGGAGGAGGTGGTAATGGGGGGTGGGCTGGGTGGAAGGTGAGGGGGGCTGGAGAGGGGAGAACAAGGGAATCTGTGGCTGATATGTAGAACTGAATTGTATTGTTAAAAAAATATATGTTTTTGTCAGTTTCCAAAATTGTTGGTTTCCATAAACCCATATTTTATACATTGAATTCACTTAATTTTTGTAAGAAATATCTACTAATATTCAGTGTTGTCTCATTTGGATAAGGATGCTGATAAAGTTACACTATGCATATTTTATACATTTTTACAAGCAAAATAATAGCTTGTGCAGTAATTGCTGATAATTACAATTTAGGTATGCCAACTAGGAAAAAAAAAACTATGTAGCACTTTTATTTTGTGATCAGCAGAATTTGCTGCAATTCCATCTCAAGTGAAATTTCTTGAAAGGTATACTCCCTAGTTTTCTAAAACAGTAGAAGAAATGTTTGTATTCTATGTAGTTAATATTTGTGGAATCCACTTCATACCTGCCAGTATCACATCCAGTTACCGAGCACACTGAACATCCATCATCAGTCATGTGACCAAGATTTGACACAGTTTGTCATGCATTTGGAAATATTTTCACAGCATGAGGTTTGTTCTGGTCATATCTTAAATTTTTACAGTACATGGCTGCATAACTACAAAAAATTGATTCACTTTAATTACAGTCATACAGTAAGAGACCAGGCAGTAGAAAGCTTATCTTTAGTCCTTTTCTGAGAAGTGAATAATTTTGAAAAGTTGTCTAATTCTAATCATTGCTGGGAGGACTAACAGGAGGTTAGTCTCTTCATGTTTCAACAATTATGTAGCACTGAGTATCACCTTAAATGGAGAAATCCCTAAGAGATGTCCAAAGTAATTATCTCCACCATTCTCATTTGGGTCAGAACACACAACAAGTGAATTTCACCCATGGGGAAATTTCAGGAAGCAAATATAGGACTAAATGAGGGGAAGACTGTCTCTACACAACATGGAAATCTTCATAAGTACACATTAGATGTGTTTTCTTTCTGATCCAAAAGAAAATTTTGTGTTTGGTAAGTCATCTCATCTCTCTGATATTCTTCTGTAAGGCAACTCTTAAAATATTTCTGGTTATCTTTTTTAACCTTGACCCACTATGTATGGAATTGAGAATGATTTCTTTGTCCTCTGTCATTATTATAGGCCAATTCATGTATTTTCTCTACCTTTCTTATTCCATGTGTACACTAGAATGTCATCATTCTAACCGATAGTCCATAAAAGTAATAAACAGCTAACATTGTTCAAATATTCCTTCCCACTTAACTGGATAAAATATTTTTTAAATAAAAGAGTACATAGTAGATAAGATAACTTTCAGATTAGAAATAGGAGTGAAAATGAAAACAAGTTAATTGGGAACTGTGGAAATCATATTAAAAAATTCTGCCAACTTTTCTTTTCTAGGAAAAGAAGAATTAGTCTCTGTAGGGATGAACTTCCTAATTTTTTTGTCAAATGGTCTGTGGTCAGTCCTGAAACCAAAATGGACTCAACATATTGCATTTATATGCATGTACATACAGATATGTACATAAGCTATATATGTAGCAATAAAAATAAAAGAAAAATGGGCTAGTCACTTGAGGAGCAGCACGGCAAGAAAGTGTTGTGCACTTGGGAGAAGTTTGAGGAATGAAAGAGAAGAGGGAAAATTTTGATATTCCACTTTAATTAAAACATTCAAAAAGTAGAATATATATATATATATATATACAATATATATATATATTCAAACAAAACAAAACACATACAGAAAAAAAACTAAAACCCACTATACAATAATCAATCTGCTAGCTAATTAATCTATTAGAAGCTACTAGGATGTGTAAAATGTACAAAACATATTGAAACATCATTAAAACTGGTCTGTTAATGCATGGTCACTCCTATGTATCAGAAAGTAGTTTTAAGATACATTACATTTACAGAGGTTAGATACAGTAGTGCCCTACATCTATAGTACTAGAGGACACAATTTAAAAGGCATTACTTGAGACTTTGCAGCAGAGGTCCCAAAGCACAGTCTGATATAGCTCTGTAAATTGATTACTCTCTCTTAGTAACATCTTTTATGAGTGGTACAGTTCTACCATGATTGTCAAAATTGAGCTCAATAAACCCAACACCAATAGACATGCTACAGTGGAGGAGGCAAGCCCAAGAGGTCTCAACAAAGAAACACTGCCAACCTTAGGGATACTGAGAGTTGGAGAATTAGACTTCTTGGGCAAAAAACACACCAATTGGTTCTCTAACTCCAACTGGTCGACCCTGAAAATATATGTACAAGAAACATCATACACACTGAACAGTTTATATATATATATATATATATATATATATATATATATATATATATGTATATATATATATACACACATACATATAATTACACTTTTTTGAAAAACACACATGCACACACACATATACATGTACCTATATATGTATGCATGTATGTTAAAATAATTAATGAAAAAAAGAAGCCATGAATATGAAGGAGAACAAAGAATAGTATTTGGAAGTATCTGGAGAGAGGGAATAGACAGAAAGGGAAGGGAGAAATGTTGTAATTATTTTATATTAAAAAAAAGAAATAATAAAAAACAAAACCAAATAATTCAGGTTGACCAGAAACTTTTTGAAATGTTGAAAAATAAAAAATTGCAAGAAACTCTTTGCTATGTAATCAGTGTATTTTCCTTAGATATTTGGTAAACCTCTGTAAGTCACATGTGTTTACTTATCTGCCATCATGCTCCTATAGCAGATGGATGTGTTACCTGATGTCCTCAGAACTTTCTTGGTTTTTGTCTTTACTCCACCCTTCTCAGGAAAACAGGAATGTAAAGTAATTCTGATGATGAATTCAAGGATTTCACTGTTCACCTGATCTAGGATAAAATAAAGTTGAATAGCACCAAGAGGATAACTGTTGTGAGTAGAAATGTCTGCCTTGAGTATTGTCCATTAGATCAGTATAAGCATCCTGTCTATGCTTTGATATTAATAATAGTTGCTTACTGAAAATATCACACTCATTCAAGGCTGACGGTCAATTAACAGCTATGCTTACATGCTTATGCAATTTATTCTGTTCTTTATAATAGCAAAGATAATCAGTAGATAAATGATATAATGAGGAAATATACTGGTCACAGATTGATGAATATGATATACTAATCTTGTCAGGAAATTATAATTTTTCAGTCTCTAAGGGCTCTCCAAATTAGTTTATGCAATTTAAGATCAATATTTTCTCCTGCTAAGATTGAACTAATTGTGACTTTTAGAGCTCAGGTCTTAATGTGCTTTTCTATGTTCTTCAGTCAATCTTTTTCTATAGGCATTTTCAGTGGTATGTTGTTAATCAGTTTAGTTGAATAAATAAGTTCTGTAATATGCATTTGTTTATGAGTAACTGTGCACCTGATTTGTACATTTCACTCTGGTACCTATTGATATCTTGTATGATATTCTGTTTTGTTTGCTTCCTTACTGAGGTTTTCTCATCATTTTCTTTATAGTTTTAAGCTAATATTTTAATTAGCTGATGTCACAGAAATAATTCTACTGATGCCCAATGAAATCTTTAAGCATTCTGCTAAGAATGGTAACATTCTATCAGACCATTTGCACTGATATTCAAATGCAACTCCTCACCACTTTACAAATTTAACCCTCCTTTCCATAGTGGAATGTTATGATTGCTAGTGACAAATTCAGACCATTTATTTAAGAAAACACACATTTTTTTTGTTTTCATATTGCTGTCTTGCCTCCTCATTGCTCTCTTACAAGAGAAATTTGCTGATAGAGCACGCATATAATAGTCACACCTGATGCTTCTCATCATGGGGAGTTGCTCTTGGATCATTAGCTTTCACTTGGGCAGCAGTGTCACTCTCATTTCCCTTAGATTTCTCTTTACATTTATGCATTTCTATTCAGGTAAGTTTCAAAGGGAATGTCAAGTTCTACAAAGGAAGGAGAATTCCTCATACTACTAATTCATAATCTTTCTTTCTTACAGGGTACTTCGGAGGACACATTGAGTAAAATGGATGGAGGCAATCAGTCTGTGGTGTCAGAATTTATACTTTGGGGACTTGCACACTCAAAGAATCTTCAGATCTTACTCTTTGTGATGTTTTTGATACTTTATCTGCTCATTGTGTCTGGAAATATTGTCATCCTTGTTTTAATCACCACTGACCGCCATCTCCATTCTCCCATGTACTTCTTGTTGGCCAACTTGTCCTTTGTTGACATGTGTCTTTCCTCAAACACCACTCCTAAGATGATATCAGACTTTCTCAATGAAAAAAAGACCATTTCCTTTGCAGGCTGCATGTCTCAGGTCTTCTTTTCCCATTGCATTGCTGCAGGAGAAATGGTGCTGTTGGTGGTAATGGCTTATGACCGCTATGTGGCCATCTGCAAACCACTCCACTACTTCACCATTATGAACCTGAAAAGATGCACTGGGTTGGTGTTGACTTCCTGGATCACTGGTTGTATACATGGTATAAGTTACATGGTAGTGGTTGTGCGGTTGCCTTTTTGTGGCCCCAAAGAAATTGATAGTTTTTTCTGTGACATGCCATTGGTGATTAAGCTAGCCTGCATGGATTCTCATGATTTAAATACATTAATGAATGCTGACTGTGGGATTGTGGCTGTTACCTGCTTTATTCTGTTACTCATTTCCTACACATATATCCTTATCACTGTTCGCCAGAGCTCTAAAGCTGGTGCATCAAAGGCTCTGTCCACGTGCAGTGCCCACCTCACTGTAGTGATGATCTTTTTTGTACCCTGCATCTTCATTTATGTATGGCCACTAAATATCACCTGGTTGGACAAATTTTTTGCTGTATTTTACTCTGTTTTTACACCTCTCCTAAATCCAGCCATTTATACACTGAGAAATAAAAAGATGAAAAATGCTATGAAAAGGTTCATAAGCAGCTTTCTGTATCCCAAATTAAATTCCTTATAAGAAGGTGGCCTCTTCTTTCTCACCTGCCAATTCCCAAATAACCAACCTGGAGATTTAATATTAATTACAACTGCTTGGATGATAGGTCAGTCTTATTTCTATCTAGCTCCTATAGCTTAAATTAAACCATTTTTTTTATTAATCTAAATTCTGCCAATATGGGGTCAGAATTTTCACATAAACCTGACAAAGCTTAATAAAGGATTCCAAACATACAAAAGCCGAGTCAAGCACAGCTTCTTGGTAACTGCCTTTTCTTGGGTAGCCTCTATTAGCTAGTGGCAACAAAGGTGTGGCTCCTTTAAGAGAGGGCTTCTTTGCTCAGTTCTAGTCACAAAAATGGGCATAGCTCTTTTAGGAGGCCCTGCTACCAAACACTTAAATGGGGTTTATGAGCAGCAGGCAGTGCACTATTTGGTGGCAGTGTGGATCACCAAACTCCCCAGACTTGGAGTGATAAAACTGGCTCTTGCTGTTATCTCCACCATGAAGCTAGGCTCTCAGGGAACCAAGCAGAGTGGAGCTAGCTGCCACAATAGAGACAGAGGTCCTCACCATATTGCTTAATAGATTAAAGGCTCGTGTGGTTAGAAAGAGATTTCAGATATGCCATAAAGGCAGATTCAGACAGACAAAAAACCCATAAATGGGTTACAATATGTTTAAAAATGTAGAAAGGCTTGAGAGGGAAAAGAAAAATGATATAGAATGTCATAAAAAATCTGTAGATTTAAAATAATGAAATAAAGTCCTTTTTAAAAAATATTTTTATTTTATAATTAACTAAATTTTACATATCAGCCACGGATTCCCCTGTCCTCCCTCCTCCCAGCCCTCAGCCCTCCCCCCAATCCTCCTCCCATCTTAGTAAATTTTACTTGAATATTATTCTGTATATCACTAAATACCCCAAATTATTCACTTCCCTTGCCAAATGTCCAACAACATTATTTTTGCCTCACCATAGTTATCTACTAAAACACTAATGGGGTGGACATAAAAAAAATTAAGAAAAGATTAAACAAAATCATAAACTGCACAAGGAACAGCACTGATCCTTTCTAAGTTATTTTAATAAGATAAATAATGTGTCTTAATAAAATGTATAAAATAAGATTAATTAGATTTCTAATTTATCTCAATCAAGCACCAAAATTTAGCCTTTAAATAATTATTTAATACTGTATAATATACTGAAATTTAATCTCTATGAAGACTATGTCCATAAGTCCACTGATTAATTGCTTAAACTACTATATTTTATTTAGTGCTTAACACACATGAGACATTTAACAAAAATATTTGTAAGTCCACATACATTGCTGTTGGTCAGTGAGGCTGCAGATGTACCTCAACATCATCAACTATTGCCTTTGCCCTTGTTTGCCGACCATCGCTATAAAGAAAGATTCTGTTGGTGAATAAACAGCATACCTTGGTTTCAGGACACAGAGAAATCGACCTCTAAATTTCTCCTATTCAATAGCATTCATGTTGCCAAAAGGTTCACAGGGCACAGGGGAAGAAAAGACTTCAATGTTTTTACTCAACTCTAGATCCTGATGGGAAAATACAAACTTACCTGGCAAGATGTATCTACTACTGTAATAATGGCATTGCACTGATAGGGTAAGTACCTATATTCTGGATGCTTTTCCATAGAAGAGAATTTGTGCTTGATACTGTAATGCTGGTTAAACTTCATAGCAATTTGAATAGTTTAAGAGTTTCATATCTTATCTAGGGTATTTTTCTTTTTTAATTTGGAGGGTTTTTTTTTCAGGATGAGATATAAGGTTTTAATATCATTCTTGTCCATGTAGGTATCTAGTTTTCCCAACAATATTTGTCTGATATTCTATCTTTTGTCCACTATACATATACGCAAGATGCCTTGACCCGGAAATGGCTATTTTGACCTGGAACTGGCTAGGCAGAAGTGTCCAGGGACGTGGGCATGTGCAAACATGCCCAACCTTGGGGGCGTGCTGTGATCCAATCATCCCTGACTCTTCCTTTTAAAAAAGAAAAAAATTATGGTTGAGTGAGTATGGGGCGACGTTTCTCTCAAAGACTGCTTCTGGCTGAATAGTGGGCATCGGTTGGCCCTTGGGGGAATGGGAGGGTAGCTTGTGAAGTCCTGGGATGATGATGGGGGCGGGTCCTGGAATGACGTTCTGCCATCCCCTTGTACTGCAGCTGTCCATCCATGCTGTGGCTGGGAACCTTCTGTTTGACAAGATACTGTTGACATAGAAAAAGCTTAGAGAAAAAGAATTATTATTATTTTATTTTTGGAGTTGGCATTTGTCTGAGGTAGATCTGGCCTGCCCAGATGGAGACATGTGACATTTATCTGAGGTAGATCTGGCCTTAGTACTCTGCTTAATTTTTATCTGAGACAAGCCTTATTAGAGGTAGTTTATTTAAGGCACCTCTTTCCCTTATTAGGTTAGCATTTAGGAAACGCAGGTGATCAGTTGCTGAGTATTGAACAATGATAGATTGTTGTATTATATTTTTCCTTACCGCCTGGATATTTTTGTTTGTCCTTTTTTGCCTCCGGCTCTGTGTGGCCCTGGTTGGGAAAGGAAGGGGTGATACCTTATTCCTCTGGAATTGGTGACAAGGCAGTGGATTCTGATGTCCTCTGTAGCTTGAGAGTGAGAGACCCTGTTTTTTTTCACTGTATATGAAGACAGATTTTTCTGGGATGGAGGTGATATAAAAGGTTTTAGATGAGACAGGTGGACCCAGTGAGGAAAGCCCTCGAGTTTAGCAGCTGTAGGAGTCACAAGAATTACCTTGAAGGGTCCTTGCCACTTAGGGGAAAGGGGTGAAGGGCACTGGCCTGGAGGGAAGAGAAGAACCTGATCCCCTATGTGTATTGGAGGTGGACAATTATTGTCACATGACTGAGGTAATGAACAGTCTGCATAGCTCCATAGGATAGACCTTAGGTGACATAAAAGAGGAGTTAACAGGCTATCTGGAACAGTTGGAGGGTTGGATAAAAGACCTGGTGTTAGAACTGGCCTTCCATACATTAGTTCAAACAGAGAAATTGAAAGAGGCTTTTTAGGAAGAGCCCTGAGCCTGAGAAGAGCTAGAGGCAATAATCTTACCCAGTCTAGATGAAGTTCCTGTGACATCTTAGTAAGAACAGTTTTTAAAGACCGGTTGGTATGCTCCACCTTTCCTGAGGATTGGGGACAGTATGGGATATGAAAATGCCAAGGAATGTTAAGAGCCTTAGCTAGTGTCTGAGAAATCTGAGAGGTGAACTCTGGGCCATTGTCAGACTGAAGAGAAGCAGGAACCCCAAACCGAGGAATAATTTCTCGGAGAAGGAGGTCTGCAACTGTCTGAGCCTGCTTATTAGAAACCGGATATGCCTCCATGAGAGGAGAGGCTGGCAAGGGAAAAGAACTGTTAGAGTCAGTAGAGTGAGTGGCTAGGAGAAGGAGGAGGGGAGCTGCTGGCGCGTCTGGGATGAGGCGAATGTGTGGAGCGAAAGAAATGGACGCTCCTACCTTAGCTAGAAGATCCCTCCCCATTAAAGGTACAGGGCAGCTTGGCACCACTAAGAATGTGTGTATAAGAGGGATGCCTCTGAAATGCAATTAAGTGGTGGTGTCTAATGAGGTAGGTAAGGCTATCCCCCAACCCCGACAATAGGGAGACGAGCAGGAGAGGTGGGCCCCCAAAACTCTCTCAGGACACAGTAGGTAGCTCCGGTGTCCAAAAGGAACGAGATGGGGAACCCATTTACTTTTATTACTACCCTTGGTTTCCTGTGTGAGATGGGAGTGGCCGGGGCAGAAACTGGGCAGCGTCAGTCCTTGCTGTAGGCCATGCCTAGAAAGTCAGCCAGAGGGTGGTCTTCATCTGGCGTTCCTATGTCACTTGGGACATTAGGACAGTCAGCTGACCAGTGGCCCTTTTGGCAACACTTTGGACAAGGCCTTGTTGGTGCCCTTCGTGGGGCGGTGGTGCAAGCCCGGGCCCAATGGCCTTCTTTCCCACACTTGAAACAGGGATCAGACAGTTTTCGGGGAGCCGGTCGGATGGTGATTGCCAACATCTGGCAGTTCCTTTTCTGGGCTTTTTCATCTCTCCCATGGTACACCTTAAATGCTATCACCAGAACATCTGCCTGTGTGGTCAGAGGGCCGTTCTCCAAACATTTAAGTTTATCCCTAATGTCAGGGAAGCTCTGTGAGACAAAGTGGGTCATTAGCAGCTGCCTGCCCTCAGGGCTCTCTGGGTCTAAGCTAGTGAACTGAAGTAGATCCTTGATGAGCAGCTCTAAGAAGTGAGACTGATTTTCGTCTTTATCCTGAATTATCATTTTTAGTTTTTCATAGTTTACTGGTTTTAGGGCAGCCTTATGGAGGCCTGTCGGGAGACAGGTAATAAACCTATCTCTGGCTAGACAGCCACCCTGGGTGTTATAGTCCCAGTGTGTTTCTTGGTCAGGAACCGCCTCAGCTCCTGGGGAGGTATGAAAGGTTAGTCTGATGAATTTCGTCTGCATGGGTCCTAGCCTGTTCCCATACCCGCCTGCGCTCCTCAGGAAGTAAATTATTAGAGATTATCATGTATATATCATGAAAGGTGAGACTATAAGATTGAGTTATATATTGAAACTGTTTAATAAATGCAGCATAATTAGAAGTATAAGAACCCAGTTTAGTTTTTATCTGAGAGAGTTCTGCGAGAGAATGGAACATGAACTTTAATCAGAGGTTCATTAGCAGGATCTAGAGTCAGAGATTCTGGAGTCAGAGATGTTACAGAGAATCCTCTGGTTTAGGCATAGCTAGGAGCATATGAGCAGGAGAGAAGGAATCTAGAAGAGACGGTTTAGCACTGAGAAAGAAGAAAGCTATGATATGGGGTAACTCTTTCCATTTGCCTGTTTGCTTACAAAAATTAGATAACTCCCGTAAAATATTGGGATCTAAGGAGCCACTCAGCGGCCATTTTATGTTGTTTTCTAAAGCATATTTGTTTCATTTCTTAGTACAGAGATGGATCAGCTTAGGAATCTTTATGTAAGGCATTAAGCTGAGAGATTTTAAAGCTTCAAGAACACAGCCTAAAGGAGAGGAAGGACTAATAGGGTTGGAAGCCTTGTTTCCCATGTCTGCAGCAGAGAGGCACAAAAATAAAAAAAATAAAAAAACAAACATGATCCGGAGCCAAGATCCCAGGTGTCCCCAAGGCCAAGGATGGATACCGGGCACAGGCCACTACTTGGCTTGTGAGTCAGAGAAGCGGGGGTGGGTGGGGGGTGGGGGGGTGTGCCATGTGAGGCAAGAATTCCCCAGGAATCTGGACAGCATCTGCCGCTTCGTCAAGCCGGATGAACGTGTTGCCCTCACGCGGCCCCCAGGACGCACCCAATGGTGGTGGTCCCACTATGAGAAATATCTCAGGCTGCAGATGTGGGAGATGGCTAGAAATTTAGGCCTGCGATAGGGGCTGACTCTAGCCAATAAAGACCATGGCCGGGGGTTCCCCCGATTTCAAGAATACTTGATGAGGTGGTGGACGCTCAGCGGTCATTCTTACAGATTCAGGAAACTGTTTATGCTGGCTGAAAAGTGGGGGGACTCACCAATCAGAGAAGCAGTGTTGGATGTAATTTTGGTGCAGACAGGCGAATGGATAGCAGTCTGTTGCATATGGAGCAGAGTCCCCGGTTTGTGTGCAGTAGTCTCTGGTTTACGGGTTTCCAGGCGCAGGGCGCCCAGAAGCGCCTGCTTGGTCTCAGCACCAGATGTTAGTTATTTTGTGGCACTCTTACCCTGCGAGGAAATGTCACAAAACATGACAGAATCCACCAACAAGAGTTTTATTAAGATGAAAGGGACAGATGAGTGCCCAGGTCTGTGGAAAGACACGTGTGTAGAGAAGAAGAGGAAGAGGAGAGAAGGAAAGCCGGGAATATGGCGCTGGCTTATAAAGGCTGGGTGGCGTAAGTGCATACACAAGTTGACTTAACTACTCCACACATGTGCTGATCAGATGGTTGCATTGCGTGCTCTTACATAACCATGCAAAGTCACAGATCCTGGTCATGCAAGACGCCTTGACCTGGAAATGCATGTGCAAACACGTCCAAACCGTGGGGGCATGTTGTGAACCCATCAATATTCTTTTCTGGAACTGCTTCGAGCTGGCATTGGGGCACCATTGTTGGGGGCCCCCAGAAGGCTGAAAACCTGGTCAAAGACTGGGCAAGGGACATTTGTCAGAAGCATGTAGCTGCCTGACCCCATAGGGACAGGAAAGAATCATGTTAGCTGGGCTAGTCCATGCCAGCTTTTATCAAGTTTGGAGCTCACAGTCATCTGGAGTAGTGTAGTCAGCAACTGAAGCTTGGAGGTGACTGCCAGCCAAGTGGAAATCTGTTGAGACAAATTTAAACTAGGAACAGAAGTTAAAATTTGTGAACTTATTTGGAACCCTTAGGTCCATACCCTTAGTAATGGGGAAAGCAGTAGTCCCAAGACCAGGAGAGAGGAAAAATACCATCTTTAGGAATACTTATTTGGGGTCCTTTTGACCTCTATGAAGTGGGTCTAGGTTTATGACTCTTTTGATCTTTTGAGGCCTACTTAACAAAATGACATAAAAGTTTAGGTACATTAATATTACCAATCTGTACTGAAATTTATATTATAGACAAAGCAGGTAATGGGTATCTGTAAAACAGCAGCAGTAGACTCATACCTTTGAGTCCCAACAAGGACTACATATTTGGGTTAAAAGCTTGTGCATTTTCCTTCTGTTCAGAGAGCCAGGTATAAATTGGACAGAGATTTTTAACTTGACGAGAAGCACTTTTAGGTTTACATTTAGATATATTTAGGTGACATCTAAAATAAATCTAAAATGTTGAGCTTGTGACTGAACAGTAAGTAGTCATTGCTCTACCAGTTCATCAGGACTCCTAAATGTTAAGCTCTGAACCATTATATCATAGAACAGGAGAATAATCTGAAACATATCTCATAATGGATATCTGTCTCAGAACATTTTTTTAAAAGTGAGCTAACAACCTGGCTATAGCCTTGCAGAAGGATCTGGTTGTCTGATGCTGCCATGCTGACAAAGTTAGAGCTAGCCTGGCCATCAGTACTATCAGGGATCTGAGAAGGATAAACCATATCTGAGTGCAGACCAAGCAGCTTCCAATCTTATCAGTTACAGGAATGATACCCTACTCAGGTCTCCATAGTGTTGGAGGCACCAGTCAGAACAGCATCAATCTTCTTCCCCCATCAGGCCCATAAGGCAGAGTATTTTTCCTATGAAATAGGGATGCAGAAGACTGACCTTGACCAGACAAAAGGGTGCAATCAATCCCAGTGTCCTACTGTTTGTCCACATTCTGGCTGGGTCCTTTTGGTAGGCTTTGCATTGGGGCCTCTTGCCCTGTGGTTAGCATTGTCATATTTCAGGCAGAGACGTTGTGGTGCCTCGTATGTAATCTTCTTTGGAGACCTTGGGTCACTGCTAGGATCTGGAAATCTGTCTGATATAATAAGCTTTTAGATCAACATATAAATGCCATATTCTGCAGATCTCTGAAGTATGAGGGCTGACCAGATATATCTGAATAGACAAACTTTGTTTCTAGTTACTTGTTTCAAGCTCAACCCTGAAAACATATGCAAGGGACTGAGTAAATGAGTAAACTTATCCCTGTAATATTACATTAGTACTTACTTACCCTGACTGACTATTTATGCTCTCTAACAGTCTACAATAAGTACCCTAAAAACAACACTTTTAAGAACAAACTTAGCAAATACAAGGAGGCTAGACAACATTCCTAAGCCTGAATGTACCTTGGGTAAGGAAACATTTTTTAAGTCATTGATTTTTAACTATAAAAAATGTTCTTAAAAGATTAAGATCTCTCAAATGTCTTCTGTAATATCAGCAGTAAAGTACCTTTTTTACTTTAAGGGGGAGAAAACATGGCATCACTGCTGTGGGATGGTCTGTATGTCAAATGTGTTGCTGATTGGTCAATGAATAAATCACTGATTGGTCAGTGGCCAGACAGGAAGTATAGGCAGGACTAAGAGAGAGGAGAATTGAGAGAACAGGAAGCTGGGTGAGGGAGACACTGCCAGCCGCCATCAGGATAAGGAAGGTGTAAAGTACCGGTAAGCCACAAGCCACGTGGCAAGGTATAGATTAATAGAAATGGATTAATTTAAGCTGTAAGAACAGTTAGCAAGAAGCCTGCCACAGCCATACAGTTTGTAACCAATATAAGTCTCTGTGTTTATTTGATCGGGTTTAAGCGGCTTGGGACTGGCGGGTAAGAGAGATTTGTCCTGACTGTGGGCCAGGCAGGAAAACTCTAGCAACAAATGGCGCCCAACGTGGGGCAAGAGTTTCCACCTAAAAACTAAAAAAAAAGATTCTAAAATGGAGCTAAAAACAGTTCCTAATTGTTTCTCTCAAATGAGCGGCAGCTGCTGGTTTGAGCTACTGGCGGGTTCCTAGTGTGCGTGCATGCTCGACCTGTGGTATGGTGGGAATGAGGCCTCTGCAAGTGGCACATTAAGCTGTGTGGTGGATTTAGCCTTTACTAGTACAAAACAAAACAAAACAAAACAAAACAAAACAAAAAAAGAGGTTTCTGGACTACACACTGCTTTGATAGAAGCATAGACCCACTATTTCTGAGAGTTGATGGCTCCCAGAGCTGGCGGAAAACGTATCACCGCCATGTTGGGAAGCTAAAGTGGGCGGAGCCAGCAGCGCCAGCGCCGTTTCAGGCTTAGAAGGCTACAGTTCAAAGCAATAGGCTCAAGCTAATATAAAAAAATAAGCCACGGGCCAATGTGGTGGTATTTTACTTGTACTGAAATGTGATTTTAATTGTATGTTAATAAATAAAGTTGTCTGGGGGTCAGAGCTATTACAGCCATAGCAAGTGTGTGGCGGCGGTGGCACATGCCTTTAAGGACCTGGAGGGCGGTACATTCAGGCAGTGATGAGGCAGTCACATGTTTGGGTTTATAACCAATGAGAAGGCAGAACAGGAAGACTTTAAAGACATGAGACCTTTGCAGGTGGCACTTTGAGCTGCATGGTGGATTTAGCCTTTGCTGGGGCAGAGCAAAAGGGGAGGTTTCTGGGCTGCACGCTGCTTGGATAAAGGCATGGACCAACTGATTTTATTTTATTAATTTTACCTTCCAATCATTCCTCTACTGGACTCATTATGCAGAGGAATGATAGTATTTTAGAATGGATTTTCCCAGCTTATAAACAGAGTTAGAAGTTGTCAGGAATGTATCCAGCTGAGATTATAGTACCCTATACTAATGCTGAAATTATGCAATTGTGTGCCACTAGTTAACCATAGAGGTCAGGCAGTGGTGGCACACACCTTTAATCTCAGCACTTGGTAAGAAGAAGTAGAAACATCAGGATTTCAAGGTCACCCTGAGCTACATGAGATTGAACCAGTCTGAAAAAGAAACAAAGCTGGCAGTGGTAGCTCATATCTTTGATCACAGCACTTGGGATCTCATGACTTTGATCCCAGCAATTGGAATATCATGCCTTTGATTCCAACACTTGAAAAGTTTGAGCCTTTGATCCCAGCACATGGGAGGCTCATACCTTTAATCCCAGTACTAGGTAGGTGGAGAGAGGAATATGAAGTATGTGGAGTCAGGATCTCAGCCCCATTGAGTCTGAGGATTTGTAGAGATAGGAACCCCCATTCAGTCTGAGATTTTGTGGAAGTCTCAGGTGGCTGGCTGCTCTGCTTCTTTGATCTTTAAGGTTTCACCCCAATATCTGACTTTGGGTTTTGAATAAGACTAAATAGATTCATGCTTAATGGTTTATTATGGGTCACATCTTCAGAATTTAGGTTGAATTCTCCTCTTATATTGCTAAGAGGGTAAAGACAAAATACAGTCTTCATTTAGGGGTTTTTTAATAGTGTAACCTTCTCAAAGTTCATTTAGAGTTTTTAATAAGACTCAAGAAATTTTGGAATTATGTAATGGTTCTATTATTAATTTTCACTCATTGAAGGAGTTCTCCTGAATCATACACAATGCTTATAACAATAATGAAGGGCCAAGCATTATTAAATACAAAATTCCTTGTAATATTGACTTTATATTCAATCATTAAATTGTACTTTTCATATATCTTTCAATTTCTTTTTTTAAACATCTGGACATTTTAGTAATCATTGAGATGGAAAATGGAAATCAAGGTTTAAGCACAGGTCTACACTTTGATCCCGGATTTGCTAAGAAAAGTTTCCAGGCCTTCATTTTTTTTCTTTTCTTTTTAAAGTTTAAAATAACATTTTATTGGAAAAAATAAAAATATTAGTCTAAAATATACATTTAAAGGAAAAAATGTGTCCCAGGATACAAAAAACATTATTTGGAAAACATTGTTTCTGAAATGGGATAACCCAATCAATACTTCTCAGAATTTCCACACTTTTAACAATAGAGTTTGCAACATGTACTTGAATGAAATTTACCAAACCAGCTGCCACTGGAATTGCATTTAAAGAAAGGACATAGACAAGAAAATGCTAGATTTGGTGGGAAAAAAATTTGTATAAAATCACTATATGGAGAAGCAAAATATATTAACTCAGAAAAATTGGGTATAGGAGTCAATAATTATTGATACTAGAACATTCATAACAAGGGTTATCCTTTTGAATATTACTTATGTTAATTCTTCTAAGCATTTAAGGCAACCCTACAGGATTTTCCAATTGTTTTCCTGAAGAAAATAACATAATTGAATTGTGCAGAATGAATTTCTAGTGATGCTGTAGTTGCTTCTACTGATATATAAATTTTGTCATCCACTTACCTCTTCCCAGTTAGAAGAGAAAGCAGTGATTTTAAGAGAAAGAATAGTATAGAATCCCTCATACACATATGTTGAAAGCATTAACATATCTGGGGAATGGCTTTTATGTGACTTGTCCTTCTGAGCAAACTGCTTGGCTAATGATAAACTATTCATGCAGTGACCAGAAACTGCTACAGAATCCAGAAACAGCCTGGGTGAGGTTGAGGGGGGAGACTGTTATTAGTGTCACAGGTTTTTACTTGGCCATTGAAAGAAACATGGACTATTCCTGATATGAGGGACATTGCTATAATTTCTTAGATCTTTGGATAATTTCACCATCTCATTTAAACTAAGTGTGATTGCAAAGCAAACAAAGAAACACACACACACAAAAACAAAGCACAGTCACAAAAATAAAATAATATTAAGAAAATAAATTTTAGCAGATTAACTGGGTAGTGAATGATGTTGTAAATAAAGAATATCTTAAGATATTGATGACCAGAATTTGGAGAACATATAGAACAAATTCTGTGACTATATATTAAAAAGTCTCAGTTCTTATCAGTTTTTTTTTTTGCAGATTAAAAAAAAATGAGCCCAGATAAACCCCAAATGTTTCTAAATTCTGAGAAATACATTCAAGTCATGTCTCAATTTGTGCTTCATTTCCACCATGTGGTCTGTTTTGTTTTGAATAATTTAGGCCCTATCTTCTTCCTGAACCCTGCAGCTTGGGAGCTGCCACATTATATAAGCTTTTAGACCTTGGTGGTATATGTCTCCTGAAACACATTAATGCGTATATGCCTTTTTCTGTAAATCATGAACTTTAAGGATGACTCCCAGGGCAAGGAAATTATTATATTATAATAGAAGGATATGCTGTGGGATGGTCTTTCTGTATGCTGTGACTATGTGTTGATATGATCGGTTAATAAAGAAGCTGCTCTGGCCTATGGCAATTCAGGTTATAGCTAGGCAGGAAATCCAAGAGAGAGACAGAAAGAAGAAAGGCAGAGGTGGGAGAGAAGCCAGCTCACTGCCTAAGAAGCAAGATGCCAGCAGACTGGTAATGCCACAGCCATGTGGCAAAACATAGATGAATAGCAGTGGGTTAATTTAAGATGATAGAGCTGGCTAGTAAGAAACTTAAGCCATTGGTTATACAGCTTGTATTTAATATAAGCCTTTAAGTGATTATTTTGTAAATGGCTATAGGACCACAGGGCAGGTGGTACCTGAGAAAACTTATGGCTACAGGAATATAAATAGGCATTTCATGATTCAAAGTACTACAATCTGTGTCTAAAATGACAATATATAGTATCATTGAAAAACCATCCTAGAAGGAACACATGTAAGTTTTAATATAGTTGATTTTCCTAATTATCTATATTATACATTTAAGAATATGTTCTTTTTTTTTTTTTTTTTTTTTTTTTTTGGTTTTTCGAGACAGGGTTTCTCTGTGTAGCTTTGCGCCTTTCCTGGATCTCGCTCTGTAGACCAGGCTGGCCTCGAACTCACAGAGATCCGCCTGCCTCTGCCTCCCGAGTGCTGGGATTAAAGGCGTGCGCCACCACCGCCCGGCAAGAATATGTTCTTGTTAGTTACCAAAAATGTGGTTTCCATAAGCCCATATTTTATACATTAGATTCACTTAATTTTTGTAAGAAATATCTAGTAATATTCAGTGTTGTTTCATTTGGATAAAGATGCTGATAAAGTTACACTATGCATATATATGTACATTTTTATAAGAAAAATAATAGCTTCAGCAATTTAGGTATGCCAACTAGGAAAAAAAAAAACTATGTAGCACTTTTATTTCGTGGTCAGCAGAATTTACAGCAACTCCATTTCAAGTGAATTGTTTGAAAGTTATATACTCCCTAGTTTTCTAAAACAATAGAAGAAATGTTTGTATTCTATGTAGTTAATATTTGTGGAATCCACTTCATACCTGCCAGCATCACATATAGTTACAGAGCACACTGAAATTCCATCATCAGTCATGTGACCAAGATTTGACACAGTTTGTCATGCATTTGGAAATATTTTCACAGCATGAGTTTTGTTCTGGTCATATCTTAAATTTTTACAGTACATGGCTGCATAACTACAAAAAATTGATCCGCTTTAATTACATTCATACAGAAAGAGACCAGGCAGTAGAAAGCTTCTCCTTAGTCCTTATCGGAGAAGTGAATAATTTTGAAAAGTTGTCTAATTCTAATTATTGTTGGGATGACTAACAGGAGGTTAGTTTCTTCGTGTTTCAACAATTATGTAGCACTCAGTATCACCTTAAATTGAGAAATCCCTAAGAGATGTCCAAAGTAATTATCTCCATCATTCGGGTCAGAACACACAACAAGTGAATTTCACCCATGGGGAAATTTCAGGTAGCAAATATAGTTCTAAATGAGGGGAATACTGTCTCTACACAACATGGAAATCTTCATAAGTACACATTAGATGTGTTTTCTTTCTGATCCAAAAGAAAATTTTGTGTTTGGTAAGTCATCTCATCTCTCTGATATTCTTCTGTAAGGCAACTCTTAAAATATTTCTGGTTATCTTTTTTAACCTTGACCCACTATGTGTGGAATTGAGAATGGTTTCTTTGTCCTCTGTCATTATTATAGGCCAATTCATGTATTTTCTCTACCTTTCTTATTCCATGTGTTATTATGTCTACACTAGAATGTCATCATTCTCTATCTGATAGTCCATAAAAGTAGTATACAGCTAACACTGTTCAAATATTCCTTCCCACTTAACTGGATAAAATATTTTTTAAATAAAAGAGTACATAGTAGATAAGATAACTTTCAGATTAGAATAGGAGTGAAAATGAAAACTAGTTAAGTGGGAACTGTGAAAATCAGATTAAATATTCTGCCAACTATTGTCTTCTAGGAAAAGAAGAATTAGTCTCTGCAGGGATGAGCTCCTTAATTTTTTTTGTTAAATGGTCTGTGGTCAGTCCTGAAACCATATGTAACAACAAAAATGGACTCAACAGAATGTATTTATATGCATGTACATACAGATACATATATAAGCTATATATGTAGCAATAAAAATAAAAGAAAAATGGGCTAGTCACTTGAGGAGCAGCATAGCAAGAAAATGTGCACTTGTGAGAGGTTTGAGGAATGAAAGAGAAGAGGGAAATTTTGAGATTCCACTTTAATTAAAACATAATCAAAAAGTAATTATATATATATATATATATATATATATATATATATATATATATATATATATATATATATATATATATATATATATATATATATATATATATAAAAGACATGCTACAATGGAGGGGGCAAGCCCAAGAGGCCTCAACAAAGAAGCACTGCCGACCTAGTGATACTGAGAGTTGGAGAAGTAGACTTCCCAAGGAAAAAAGCACACCAATTGGTTCTCTAACTCCAACTGGTGAACCCTGAGAACATATGTACAAGAAACATCATACACACTGAAAAGTTTATATACAGGAATATGTATATATACATATATACACATATAATCACAGTTTTATGAAAAACACACGTATAAATACATATATATGTGTTCATGTATGTTAAAATAATTAATGAAAAAAAAGCCATGAATATGAAGGAGAACAAAGAAGAGTATTTGGAAGTATCTGGAGAGAGGGAAGATGGGAAGGGAAGAGAGAAATGTTGTAATTATATCATACTAAAAATAAAAGAAATAATAAAAAACAAAACCAAATAATTCAGGTTGACCAGAAACTTTTTGAAATGTTGAAAAATAAAAAATTGCAAGAAACACAAACTCTTTGCTATGTAATCAGTGTATTTTTCTTAGATATTTGGTAAACCTCTGTAAGTCATGTGTGTTTACTTCTCTGCCATCATGCTCCTATAGCAGATGGATGTGTTTCCTGATGTCTTCAGAACTTTCTTGGTTTTCCTCTTTACTCCACCCTTCTCAGGAAAACAGAAGTGTAAAGTAATTCTGATGATGATTTCAATGTTCACCTGATCTAGGATAAAATAAAGTTGAATAGCACCAAGAGGATAACTGTATTGAGTAGAAATGTCTGGCTTGAGTATTTTTCATTAGACCAGTACAAGCACCCTACCTGTGCTTTGATATTAATAATAGTTGCTTACTGAAAATATAACATCACACTCATGCAAGGCTGACGGTCAATTAACAGCTATGCTTGCATGCTTATGTAATTTATTCTGTTCTTTATAACAACAAAGATGATCAGTAGATAAATGATACAATGAGGAAATATACTGGTCACAGGTTGATGAATATGATATACTAATCTTGTCAGGAAATTATAATATTTCAAAATCTAAGGGCTCTCTTGATTAGTTTATGCAATTTAAGATCAATATTTTCTCCTGCAAAGATTGAACTAATTGTGGTTTTTAGAGCTCAGGTCTTAATATGTTTTGCTATGTTCTTTAGTCAATCTATTTCTATAGGCATTTTCAGTGGTATGTTGTTAATCAGTTTAGTTGAATAAATAAATTCTGTAATATACATTTGTTTATGAGTAGCTGTGCACCTGATTTTTACATTTCACTCTGGTACCTATTGATATCTTGTATGATATTCTGTTTTGTTTGCTTCCTTACTGAGGTTTCCTCATCATTTTCTTTATAGTTTTAAGCTAATATTTTAATTAGCTGATGTCACAGAAATAATTCTACTGATGCCCAATGAAATCTTTAAGCATTCTGCCAAGAATGGTAACATTCTATCAGACCATTTGCACTGATATTCAAATGCAACTCCTCACCAGTTTCCAAATTTAACTCTCATTTCCATAGTGGAAGGTTATGATTGCTAGTGACAAATTCAGACCATTTATTTAAGAAAACACACATTTTTTTTTGTTTTCATATTGCTGTCTTGCCTCCTCATTGCTCTCTTACAAGAGAAATTTTCTGATAGAGCATGTGTATAACAGTCACACCTGATGCTTCTCTTTATGTGGAGTTGCTCTTGGATCATTAGCTTCCACTTGGGCAGCATGTCACTTACATTTCCCTTAGATTTCTCTCTACATTTATGTATTTCTATTCAGGTAAGTTTCAAAGGGAATGTCAAGTTCTACAAAGGAAGGAGAATTCCTCATACTACTAATTCATAATCTTTCTTTCTTTACAGGGTACTTCGGAGGACACTTTGAGTAAAATGGATGGAGGCAATCAGTCTGTGGTGTCAGAATTTATACTTTGGGGACTTGCACACTCAAAGAATCTTCAGATCTTACTCTTTGTGATGTTTTTGATACTTTATCTGCTCATTGTGTCTGGAAATATTGTCATCCTTGTTTTAATCACCACTGACCGCCATCTCCACTCTCCCATGTACTTCTTGTTGGCCAACTTGTCCTTTGTTGATATGTGTCTTTCCTCAAACACCACTCCTAAGATGATATCAGACTTTCTCAGAGAAAGCAAGACCATTTCCTTTGCAGGCTGCATGTCTCAGGTCTTCTTTGCCCATTGCATTGGTGCAGGAGAGATGGTGTTGTTGGTGGTAATGGCTTATGACCGGTATGTGGCCATCTGCAAACCACTCCACTACTTCACCATTATGAACCTGAAAAGATGCACTGGGTTGGTGTTGACTTCCTGGATCACTGGTTGTATACATGGTATAAGTTACATGGTAGTGGTTGTGCGCTTGCCTTTTTGTGGCCCCAAAGAAATTGATAGTTTTTTCTGTGACATGCCATTGGTGATCAAGCTAGCCTGCATGGATTCTCATGATTTAAATACATTAATGAATGCTGACTGTGGGATTGTGGCTGTTACCTGCTTTATTCTGTTACTCATTTCCTACACATATATCCTTATCACTGTTCGCCAGAGCTCTAAAGCTGGTGCATCAAAGGCTCTGTCCACATGCAGTGCCCACCTCACTGTAGTGATGATCTTTTTTGTACCCTGCATCTTCATTTACGTGTGGCCACTAAATATCACCTGGTTGGACAAATTTTTTGCTGTATTTTACTCTGTTTTTACACCTCTCCTAAATCCAGCCATTTATACACTGAGAAATAAAGAGATGAAAAATGCTATGAAAAGGTTTATAAGCAGCTCTCTGTATCCCAAATTAAATTCCTTATAAGAAGGTGGCCTCTTCTTTCTCACCTGCCAGTTCCCAAATAACCAACCTGGAGATTTAATATTAATTATAACTGCTTGGATGATAGGTCAGTCTTATTTCTATCTAGCTCCTATAACTTAATCCATTTTTATTAATCTAAATTCTGCCAATATGGGGTCAGAATTTTCACATAAACCTGACAAAGCTTAATAAAGGATTCCAAACATACAAAAGCCAAGTCAAGCACAACTTCTTGGTATCTGCCTTTTCTTGGGTAGCCTCTATTAGCTAGTGGCAACAAAGGTGTGGCTCCTTTAAGAGAGGGCTTCTTTGCTCAGTGCTAGCCACAAAAATGGGCATAGGAGGCCCTGCTACCAAACACTTAAATGGGTTTATGAGCAGCAGGCAGTGCACTATTTGGTGGCAGTGTGGATCACCAAACTCCCCAGAGTTGGAGTGATAAAAGTGGCTCTTGCTGTTATCTCCACCATGAAGCTAGGCTCTCAGGGAACCAAGCAGAGTGGAGCTAGCTGCCATAATAGAGACAGATGTCCTCACCATATTGCTTAGTAGTTTAAAGGCTCATGTGTTTGGAAAGAGATTTCAGATATGCAATAAAGGCAGATTCAGACAGACAAAAACCCATAAATGGGTTACAATATGTTTAAAAATGTAGAAAGACTTGAGAGGGAAAAGAAAAATGATATAGAATGTCATAAAACAAATCTGTAGATTTAAAATAATGAAATAAAGTCCTTTTTAAAAAAATATTTTTATTTTATAATTAACTAAACTTTACATATCAGCCACGGATTCCCCTGTCCTCCCTCCTCCCAGCCCTCAGCCCTCCCCCCCAATCCTCCTTCCATTCCCACCTCTTCCAAAGCAAGGTCTCCTCTGGGGAGTCAACTCAGCCTGGTAGACTCAGCCAAGGAAGGTCCAGTCCCCTCCTCCCTACACCAAGGCTGAGCAAAGTGTTCCAGCATAGGCCCCAGGCTCCAAAAAGCCAGCTCATGCACCAAGGACAGGTCCTGGCTCCATTCCCTGGGGGCTTCCCAAACAGTTCAAGCTAATCTACTGTCTCACTTATCCGGAGGGCCTGGTCCAGGTCCATAGGGGAATAGGAAGAAGCAGAGTGCTAGAGATGTCCCCAGAATTCCACAAAGATATCTCCACGGTAGACTACTGGCAATGGTCGAAAGAGTGCCTGAGCTGACCTGCTCTGGCGATCAGATGGCAGAACACCCTGGCTGTCATGATAGAACTCTCATCCAGTGTCTGATGGAAGCAGATGCAGAGATTCGCAGGTGGAGCTCCGGGAGTCCAATCAGTGAGAGAGAGAGGAGGGATTGTTTGAGGAGAGATATTGAGACCATGATTGGAAAAATCACAGGGACAAATAAAGTCCTTAAAAAGGGACTAAAATAATATAAAAGAAACAAGCCACATAAAGATGGGAAATACACAGAGATTCTGGATCCTGTATGTTATTGTATTGCCTTTGAATTTTTTGGCTGTGAAGAGATACTGGGTTAAAAAACCTGCTAGATTAAATCAACCTATATATTTTAAGAATATCTTGCTTTTAAAATTTAAGTCAAAATGTGTGCTGCTTTGGGAGACAGGTTATGCTTTTATTTCCATAGGAATGAGAAGCTGTGGATTCATTCCATGTTAAAGATGATCAGGTTTGATCAGGGAAGACTCTCTGAAGGCCTGGCTAGAGACATTAAAAAAAAATAAACCTCGAAGAACTACAAGATATGTAACCTATATTTTACATGCTCAAACATAAAACAACAACAAAAAATCATCTTTAACTAACTTGTGCACAACTCATATTCCATATTTATAATATATGTTACCTTCAAATTTTTACATGTTTTCAGGAAAAGGGGGCCAAACACCAAGAAAAACAGGTGGCCTAGGTAATTCAGCATTTCAAAATGCTTCTATTATAGTCTCCTCAAAATTCTGCATCCAAAGCAGCTTCAAGGCTGCTGGCTGAGATGGTGCAGCCTCATGGACTGCTTCAGCCCATATTTCATTATTATCCTAATTTTCTGAAGGTTCCCCCAAAGATACCAGCACCTCCAGACAACAAGAAGTAGTCTAGAGAAAACAACACCCACATTCCCAAAAGAAGGGTTATGGATGTTATTACCATTGAAGGGTGTTGGTTACAAATTGTTATTGGTCATAGTCAGGAAAAAGGCTTAACAAAAGAGTTAAATTCAAAGATCTCTTTCTAAAGGAAAAAAGGGAGATATGATATTGAAATAACGAGATAAAAGGATAGATTATTGAATCTACTTTAGTATAAAAACAACTCTTAATTTCAAAATATTCTACATTGTTGTGAATTTTGCTTTATTAATACAAATTTAAAGTTAATTTTGTTATACTGTATGTGTGTTTATACTCTTGCTTGGTGTATTGTTCTTATGCAGCTCATTTAAACATGTAATGTATAATAAAAAATACAGGTTTGTAGTTAGTCATCTATAATAAACTTGTCATATTATGTATGTTTTCAAGGTTAAACAGATATATTTAGATAGATATATGACCTTCAAACACTTCAAAGACCTACAGAATATGGTAATCAAAATATTTTAATAACATAAGGCTTTCCTTGACAGTGAGGTACATCTCCTCCTGGCAATACCAATTTATTTCAAAAGATGATGATGGGCATCAAATAACCTCCACATAGAGTTTACTTCTTTTTTTGGCAAAAGCTAACCATTTGGGCAAAGAGACTGCCCTTGCTTCAGTTGCTGACAGTATACTGTCCAAACTAGACCAGCAGGATGCAAAAGAAAATAACTGCCAAACTTTGCTAAGACAAGATAGGACAGGCCTTCAAAATTCCCTGCTTCTCAGAAATGTCTGTCAACTATATCAGGCCTGTAGGCCAAAATCAGATGTTTCAACATTAAAGGAGAACCTAGGGCAATTTACCAGGCAGCCAGATGTCCCTGTCATTAGGTAGCATGACAAAGAAGCAAAAGACCTTCTGGGGTCTTTAATGGAGTTAAAGACTAAATAATTAAACTTAAAGCTTTCCTTAATTATGATAAAAAGGTAAAATAGACTCACAAAGATAAGATAGGTAATAGAATATTTTCTCTGATTTTGCCAAATACAAATGGAATGGATATTGTAATGGTAATTCTTACTTGATAACAGTTTTGTTGTTTATAATTTTACTGTGTCGAGGTTAAAACCCTCCTTTTTATTTAAACAAGAAGGGGGAAATACTGTGGCATAATCTTTCTGAACATTGCACAAATTACACTGTGATTGGTTTAATAAAAAATTTGGCCAATAGCTGGACAGGATAAAGTTAGGCAGGAAAATCAGACTAAGGACCCTAGAAAGAAGAAGCAGGAAGTCTGAGGAGTCGCCAGCCAGATATGGAGAGGAAACAGGAGGTGCAAATTGAAAGAGAGGTAATGCCATGTGGCAGAATGTAGAATAATATAAATAGGCTAATTTAAGTTAAAAGAGCTAGCTAGTAATAAGTCTGAGCTATGTGCTGAGCTTTTATAATATTTATAATTAATATTGAGTCTCTCTTTTGGTTATTTGGGAAATGGCCTGTCTATACTTCCTATTACCCAGAAATGTGAACTAATTATTTCAAATAAAAGACTGACAGTATAAAATAGATTTAAAAATCAGGAAATATAGTTTATATTTAAAATTTGTACCAATCTCCTAATATAGAAATAGTGTTTTATTTTAAAAAATATGACATGTACTGATCACACAACTAAGCATTGTTCTTATAATCTAAATGTGAATGATCTTTCCATACAGAAAAGTCATTAAACTATGCTTCTATGTTTTTAATAAAGTTTAACTTACCATTTATTGACAAAACTCTTGTTTATCTTTGTGAATAACATCTTAAGAAATTTTACTTGAATATTTTTCTGTACATCACTAAATACCCCAAATCATTCACTCCTTTTGCCAAATGTCCAACATCATTATTTTTGCCTCATCATAGTTATCTACTAAAACACTAATGGGGTGGACATAAAAAAATTAAGAAAAGATGAAACAAAATCATAAACTGCACAAGGAACAGCACTCAACATTTCTTAGTTATTTTAATTAGATAAATAGTGTCATAATAAAATGTATAAAGACTAATTAGATTTCTAATTTATCTCAAACCCAAAATTTAGCCTTTAAATAATTATTTAATACTGTATAATATACTGAAATTTAATCTCTATGAAGACTATGTCCATAAGTCCACTGATTAATTATTTAAACTACTATATTTTATTCAGTGCTTAACACACATGAGACATTTAACAAAAATATTTGTAAGTCCACATAAATTGCTGTTGGTCAGTGAGGCTGCAGATGTACCAAAACATCATCAACTATTGCCTTTGCCCTTGTTTGCCGACCATCGCTCTAAAGAAAGATGCTGTTGATGAATAAACAGCATACCTTGGTTTCAGGACACAGAGAAATTGACCTCTATTTAACTGGGGAACTTCTTCCTATTCAATAGCATTCATGTTGCCAAAATGTTCACAGGGCACAGTGGAAGAAAAGACTTCAGTGTTCTTACTCATCTCTAGATCCTGATGGGAAAATACAAACTTACCTGGCAAGATGTATCTACTACTGTAATAATGGCATTACACTGATAGGGCAAGTAACTATATTCTGGATGCTTTTCCATGGAGGAGAATTTGTGCTTGATACTGTAATGCTGGTTAAACTTCATAGCAATTTGAATAGTTTAAGAGTTTCATATCTTATCTAAGGTATTTTTCTTTTTTAATTTGGAGGGTTTTTTTTCAGGATGAGATATAAGGTTTTAATATCATTCTTGTCCATGTAGGTATCTAGTTTTCCCAACAATATTTGTCTGATATTTGATCTTTTGTCCACTATACATTTTTTTTTGGCATTTTTGGTGAAAATCAGGTCACTGTAATTTTTTGAGTTAATAAAAAAATCTTTTATATTTTCTTTATTTTCATCTTGGCAAGCATTGATGCCATTTTCATGGTGCTTTATTACCATGGCTCTGTAGTGTAACTTGAGCTTATGTCTAACAACCCAAGGAGCATTTTTCTTTTTGCTCAGGGAAGCTTCAACTATCTTTTGCTTCCCAATTGTTCTTGTTGGGAACCATTGCTATGTGATTGGTGATTTCTTGGGATAGTATTATTCTAATATTGTTTGTGGTTTTATGATAGATTTTGGCTTCCAGAGTTAGGCTGCTGGTTGGATTTTTTAAAAATAAGTTTTTAGACCATTTGGCTGAAGTCCCAAGGGAGGACAGTGGGGTTGGAGGTTTAGTGAGATTTTTGGAGCAAAGTGAACAGAATAATAGGAGAGGTAGAACTGCATCCAGATCTTGCCATCTGTATTCAAGGCTTAACAGGGTCCTGGTACAGGGTGGGTTGAGCAATGATGGGGCATATTGGACAGAGAGTTGGTGGAGAGTGTCTTGGGTGAAGTGTGTAGAACTTCAAGAGTCAGATTTTTTACCACTTCTGGCCATGTGGGATGGGGCCTTGAAGAGTTTGTTATACAATAGGTACCTCCTTGAAGAGTTTGTTATACAATAGGTACCACTGCAGGAGACCCATTTCCATTACATTTAAACAATGCTCTACATTTCAAAATTACTTGAACAGGGGTGGGTTCCAATGACTTTTCCTGCATACATATACACAAAATCACTGGTAACTTTAAAAAGTCCAATATGTTCATTAGCTTGATTATGGACATGATTTCATGGAGTATAAACATATCAAATCATTGTTCTTCACCTTAAATATACACACTTTTAATTCACTAATTGTAGTTCAATAAAGGTATAAAATTGACTAGAAGAAGTGACAATTCAAATAAACAAACATAAAGAAGTCTAACTTTTATAAATAGAAATAACTAAAATAAAAAGTAGATGAGTGAAATAAGGGAACAATATAATAAAGATTCCCAGAGACAGAAAAAAACTCTCTTTCTCTGTCTTATCTTTATTTGTCTATCATTCTCCACCCTACATCCTGTTTTTTTTTTGGGTGTATTTATTTTTGAAGAACTGGCTCAACTAGTCATGTTATTTGTGGGGGATGCCACAAATCACTTGTCAGATTAAGTATGTTGAATACCGAGGGGAAAATTGACATAGTTGATGTTTGGAGCTCATGAGTTCCAAGAATATCTCAAGGCAGAGTTCCACCTTTTTTTTCCTCTTAGTAGATTCAAGTGAGAGACTAAAGATTTTGCTTTATAGATAGTCATGAATTTTACTCAAAAATCTACTGACCAAAATGCTAATTTCACCTAAAAAAATCCCACAGAAACACCAAGGCGAGCATTACAAAATAGACGATTACTGGGGTTTAACAATATACACATGTAAAATTAACCAAGTCAAATTTGAATCTTTCCAAAGTTTATTTCAATCAAGAATTTTATTCATAGTGGCCAGAAACTGGAAACAATCTAAATGTCCCTCCACTGAATAATGGATAAAGCAAATGTGATACATTTACATAATGGAGTATTACTAAGCTGTTAAAAACAATGACATCATGAAATTTGCAAGGAAATAGATGGAACTATAAAAAATCATCATGAGTGAGGTAACCAGACCAAGAAAGAACAACATAGAATGTACTCATTTATAAGTGGATAGTAGTTGTGAAATAAAGGGTAATCATTGCTATGGTCCACAGACCCAGAGAAGTTAACAAAGAGGTCTTAAGAGTGGACAAAAGAATGTCCCTGGAAGGGGAAATAGAAGAGATTTCAAGTGTGGGCTGGGAGCAGGTGATGTTGGAAACAGGAGGGATCAATTGAGGGGTGAGAGAGAGAGAGAAAATACTGGAAGAAATGACTAGAATTGGGGGACATTTCCACCAGGGGCAAGGTGGAAACCTAGTGCAATGGAAACTCCATGGAATCTATAAGACTAACCCTAGCAAAGAATCCTAGTAATGTGGTGCACAGAGCATGAACCATCTGTCTTCCATAACCAGGCAAGGCCTCAAGTGGAAGTATTGGGACACCAAGCCAACCACAAAACTTTTGTCTTATAGTTTGTTCTGCCTGCGAAATATTCTGGGACCAGAGGCTAGAGAACCCTCATCAAAGAGACCAGAGAGACTTCATCCAGCGACTGATGGGAGAAGATGCAGTCCCACAGAAAATATTAGGCAGACCTTGGGAAGTCCTGTGGAAAAGGGGGAGGGAGGATCTGAGAAGCCAGAGGCATCTGGAACACCACAGGAACAGGGCCCACAGAGTCAACTGACTGGACTCATGGGTTCTCACAGAGATCAGGGAGCCTCTAGGTCTTCTGCATATATATTATGACTGAGTAGCTTGGTGTTCTTGTGGGATTCCTACCAGTGTGAAAGGGGGCTGTCTCTGACTCTTTTGCCTACTTATGGGGCACTTTTTCTCTTACTTGATTGCCTTGTCCAGTCTTGATGTGATGGTATGTGTGCCTGGTCTTATTGTAGCTTGTTATGTGGTATTTCATTGATGTCTCTGGGAGGCCTACTCTTCTCTGAGCAGTGGCAGGGGGTTGGGGGTTGGGGGGTGAGGGGCAAACTAGATCTAGGGGAGAGAGATTAGGGGAGAGAGATTAGGGGAGGGGAGGAAGGGAAAAAAGATAGAAATCCTGTCTTTATAATATTTTTGACAATAAAAATAAGTGTAATTTTGTAAAATCATAGAAACAAAATCTCCATGGGAGAATGTGTTAAGAAAGATGTTAGGTCCATTTCAATCTCAATCATTTTTCTCTAAATCTTCATTCTGTAATTCCCTTCTTTCCTCCCTCTTCTTCTTCCTGCCTTTAACTTCTTCCCTTCTTCCTCTCTATCATTTGTTTGCTGCTATCTCTGTCTGTCTACATTTGTTGTAATCAATTACTTGCTAGGTACTCAAATTTTAATGATTGTCTAAAAAAATTCATTTAAATCGACTTGCACAAATAAGGATCATGATAATGTTCAGTATTGCAGTAGTTTGTAATCAGATTTTTCTTTGGGCCACCAGCTCACAAATAATGACACAGAGACTTATTGATTACGATAGCTCAGCCTTAGTTTAGGCTTGTCCCAATGGCTCTTATAGCTTAAATTAACCCATATTTTTATTAATCTGTGTTCTAGATTTTACCTCTCTCTCATTTTGTGTGTCTGACTTGTTCCATGTCTTCATGGTATCTCCTGCGCACCTTGATTATCTCCTCTTCCTCTCTCTGCCTGTAACTCCTGCCTATCTCTCTTGCCTAGCTATCCTTTGTTCAGCTTTTTATTACACCAACCACAGCATCTTCACACAGTGTACAAATATTCCACAACATTTCCCCCTTTTTGTCTAAATAAAAAGGAAAGGTTTTAACTTTAACCTAGTAAAACTATATATGATAAGAAAAATTATCAGGTAAGAATTATATTCACAATATTTAATCCACTTATATCTGGCATATTCAGAGAAAATACTCTATTATCTGTCTTATCTTGATAAATTTATAGTTTTATACCTAAACCATTTTCTATCATAACTTATATTACTATCCTAAAAATATCTTTCTCAACCTTAAAACATCTTTTTAGATAAACTACTTAAGCTTTTATGTTTTTCAACCTTATAAACTTCACATCTATTACATAAATTACTTTTCTGAATTTGGTAAAATGAAAAACTAAAAATATAACTACTTAGTCTTCAACCCCATCAAAGATATGAGAAGGATATCATATTGCTCGAGAAAGCAGAAAGTTCAGAGAAAACAACTTCAAAAAATATAGAAATGACAGAGACATCTAGCTGCCTGGACAGTCACCCAAGTTTCCTCTGCCAGTAACAAGAAGTGGTCCATATGAGGATTGGTAAGGTAATGATGAGCATAATAAGTTGATGCATCAGCACATAAAAATATCTGATTGATCTCTATTGACTTTGAAGAAACCCATAGCTTTTCTTCACTTCCTATGGAAACAAAAGCAAAAACACATCCCCAGTGTAATACATATCCTGGCTTCCATTCTGAGGTCAACACATCTTTAAAGGATATAGCCTGATTTATCAGTAGTTTTTTCTATTATCCAATGTCTCTCAGCAGCTTTTGTTCCTTTCTCATCAGCATTTAAAAATTTAAAGTCAACAAAGTACCACATAGGATCCAGATGCCCTGTGTATTTCCCATCCTTATGTGGCTTATTCTTTTTCTCTTACTTTACTCTTTGTTTAAAAATTTTACCATTATTTTTTAATGATTTTTTTCTATGACTGTCTATGCTCATTTTTTACTGTATCTGTATAAAGTGTTTTCTCAGTTTGGACCATTTTATTGCTGACCTGCAGCCTTCTCTCCCAACATGAATCAAGCCTTAAACCCGCTAAGGGATCCACATATGGTGCTAGCTGGTTCAAGCCTACAGGCAGCAGCTGGGAGTTGCATCTCTGTACATCATGGCCTGCCTGAGAGACTGTGGGACGAGGAAGCCATGTCTGGCTCCATGTTTGTGTGTTTGGAACTTTTAAAAAACACTTTCTCAGGTCCTATGTGGAAATATGTGCCCCCACATTGGATGCCATATGTAACTGGACTTTTCTTTGGCATGCCAGCTTACAAAGAATGACATAGAGACTAATTATTAATTATGAAAGCTCAGCCTTAGCTTAGGCATGTCCCACTAGCTCTTATAACTTAAATTAAACCATATGGGTTAATTTAGCTATCTTCTATCATGTGGCTTTTATCTTGCTCCTATTTTGTGTGTCTAACTCATTCTACATCTTGATGGTGTCTTCTTCAACCCATAACAGTGGTTAATGACCTTTCAGTCTTTCAGTCTGTACCAGTTCTTCACAACTGCTTTTTCACTCCTTGAATTTGATGAATATTCCAGATTATTTGCCCCTATGACCATTCAACTCCAGTGATATATTATTGAGTCTATCTAGTATTTTTCAGATTTCTCTTTTGTGCATAATTCCTATAGAAGGTCATTAGATAGAGAATCTAAATTGAATATGCTAGTTAATACTTACTTTATATATTTTCCTCACATAATATGGATCATGATCCATGTGTTCAGTTGCCTGCTTATCTTTCTCTTACAAATGTTATTGTAAAACTGTTATCTAATAATTTTAGTTTGTATTGTTTATAGTTATTAATTTTCTAATCTCATGATTACAAATTTGAATTACAAACTTTAATTTTCCTATAATATTTATTTCTGAACTATGTAATTACCTCTTCTCAAACTGAAAATATGAAAGAATACATGCTTGATTCTGTCTTCCTTTTTAATAATCACATTACAGAATATTTTGGTTTTGTTATATTTATTGCAAGAACCCAAGAAGTTTCAGAATATTTAATAAGCTTACCAGTTTCCATCAAAGGAAAAGAAAGTCATTTTTAATTATTTTTATTATAATTTTATTTAACATTTATTTATTTATGTATTATTTATTTATTTATTATTTTATTTTATTTTTGTTTTTTTGAGACAGGGTCTCTCTGTGTAACCTTGGCTGTTCTGGAACCCTCTCAGTACACCAGGTTGGCCTCAAACTCACAGAGATCCATTTGCTCTGCCTCCCGAATTCTGAGATTAAAGGTGTGTGCCACCACTGCCTGGCTTTCATTGTTTTATTTTGACAATCATTTTGTGAATATTTTTATATACTAATGCTCATCATTGCCTCACTGATCCTCATATGGACCATTTCTTGGCAGAGTATTTTAGTTTTTTTCCAGTGTTATTTTAATTTTATAGTAAGAATTAGGTTCCTTTAACTGTTATAGGAAAAATTGTTTGGATCTGTGCGTGGTAGTACATGCCTATATTCAGCACTTGGGAGTGTGAACTAGGTATATTTTCATAAATTTGAGGTAGTATGGGCTACATGATGAGTTGTAGGCCAGTCTTGATTACATGGTATGATACTCTGTTTCAACAAGTAAAATACAGAAGCTACAGATTAATCTTGCATGTTTATGGTGCAAACCTAGAATCAAAAATTTACCCAAGAATTGAAGTTTTTTTCAGTGGCAAATAGTGCTTGATAACAACACAAAGATATTAGATATGATTTTCTTCTTTTCAGACTCAATAAATTTTTTTTGGAGGACACACTTGAGAACTTATATTTTATTAAAATAAAATGATATATTTATAATTAAAATTAAAGAAAAAATTTTCATTATTTTAGTTCTGAATATTTTTACTATTAGTATTAATGTATTTACTTATTTGTCTTATTCAAATAAGTGTTTTTAGAAAAGCAAAAGTAATATTATCAACTTATAGACAGTTTAACTCTGCATGTTTTTTATTTAGTGAATTGTTTCTTTTCATTGATATTGTATCACTTATGTGAAATATCATTAAATCATGCACTTTGTTGACACTTGGTCTTTCAGAGATTGCAAAATGCTTTTTATTTTACTTTTAATATTAATTTCTGGAAAATTTCATACAATGATCATTCATAGCCCTTTCTCCATGAGTCCTCCCAGATCCACTCTCCTTTTCTAATCTATCCAAGAAATTGTAGGGTTTTTATTTTCATATTTTTTAAATTATGTACATGTATATATGACTGTATGGCATTATGTGCTCATGTGGGCAGGTACATTTGGAGAGCAGAAAAGTATCAAATGGCTGGAGTTGCAAGCCATGAGCTGCCTGACATTGGTTCTGCTAAGTGAACTCACTTCTTCTGGAAAAGCAAAAAGCATCCTTAACTCCTGAGCCAACTCTGCATCACATGAACTTGGTAATTTTTCAATTGATTTAATTCTGTAGTGGTGTGTGTGTGTGTGTGTGTGTGTGTGTGTGTGTGTGTGTGTGTGTGTCTGTGTGCGCGTGCTCAATACAGAGGCTGATGTGTGTGGAACTGTGTATGCATATGTGCATATGTATGTAAGGGTCATAGGACACATCTGGAGGCATTCAGCTTGGTTTTTGAAACAGTGTCTCTTATCCACTGTTAACTTAGGTTGTCTGGCTAGTGATCCCCAGAGCTGGGAACAGACGCATATACCATTAGGTTCAACCTTTCCACATGGGTTATAGGAGTTGAATTCAGGTAGTTGCGCTTGCTTGGCCAGCATCTCCCTAGTGCTAATCACTTTATTTTGAATTATGTAAAACAGCTTTGATTCTCAAGTCAAATTATAAAATAAGTTAAGTTAAGACTAGTTTATAACTTTCCTTATTCTTGCTGATGAAAACAATTTCATCATTTAAAATGCTTTATTAAATATTCATGAAATCACACATGTATGTATCTGTGTTTTAACATAAACTTAACATTCTATAGAGACACTTTGACACCTTATTAATATCACCTAATCTATGTCTTGTAGATTGCTCCAGTGTAGTATTTGGAGAAAAAAATTGTTTTGCAGTTGTTTACTATTCCATGATTGTAACTTAAGCAAAGAATTGTTACTGATCTTTATTTCAGTATTATTTCATCATTTTTCATTTATTACTTTATCATTTGATGTGATACTTTTGATATCTGTAGTTTTGATAAGATAGCTCTTGGATAGAAGTAAAACTACATTCCAGATTAGTCCCATGTTATTTTTTGGCCACAGACATGAGTTCCTCCATTGTATGTTCTCACCAAGAGTACAGTTAGCAATTTTTCTTTCTCTATGGCTCCATTCTTAGTTTGTACTATTAAATATTGAGACCATGTATCTCATAAACCAGGACTAACATTACCATATAATTTTATATGCATGTATTTTTAGCATGAAACAATTTAATCATTTTTCTTGTAAATACAGTTTTCATCTTACACATAAACTGTAAGATTATATGTTTGCCCAATTTTCTATTAGATTGTTGAGTTCATGAAAGTTATATATATAAAATAATGGCTGTTCTTTAAATAATAAAGTTATTACTCTTGGTGTGCTCTTAATTCTCTCATCTTTTTTAGGTAGTTTAATCTAACTTTAAAATTAATTATGTATATTGTTATCAGAAAACTTTATTACATTTATGAATTATAAAGATATTAACTCAATTTAAAAATATTTGTATCGTTTTTAAACAGATTCATGTCTTGAGTTTATTTAGAAATTATTCTCTGAAATGAAGACTACATTCAATAACTCATGTTCCACATTACCCCTGTTATTCCACTAATTTACAAATAACTCCTTTGTTTTATCACTGCTTAAATCATATGTAAGCTTTTGATGTGATTATTATCTTGATGGATATTTGTACTATTTTTTCACTCAAGTAGACACTATTTCAAACCCTTTATTATCTCCAATTCCATTTCTACTCATTCATTCATTCAGATTACAAATCATTCAGCTATGTTGCTTGTTCCTCAGAATGTGTGACATTCAACTTTAGCCTGCTTCCATGACAACCACTGGAAAGGTAAAAGAGTTGGCAGAAACATTTGTTATTTTTTAAAAACTTACAGTTTTCTTTACTTTTGTCCTGGCCTTTAGAATTCCTCACTAGAATTGAAGAGTATGTGCACATTAGTATGCATACAAATACACATTTGCACATAAATGTACACATTTTAATTATAAATATAATGTTCCAAATAAACATCTGCTAAGATCAGAATGTGTAATGTCCCTGTAGAGAGTTGTAAAATACTAAAGCTTGAAAACTCTTGATTATGTTAACATAAAGCAATATTAACATGGATATTATAATACAACAAAATATTCACTTAGTGGTGAATATGTAAACATGTTTATATTGTCTTATGTATCTGTACTATTTCATTGCTTCTCATAATAACTGTATGTAATACATACCATGATCTCCTTTTTACTAATGTGAAAACCAAGCATTACAAAAGGAAAATTAGCAACCATTTATACTCATGTTTAGTAAGGCTTAAGTGGAATTGAACCTGTGTCTTTTGACTTTAAAATGGAAAATGAAAAATATATATAAGTGATATACTTTGTGTCAACATGGTAAGAGGCTGGAAGATTCTTAATTCTTTTTACAGGTTTTTGAATAACTTGAAGGCAAACAATATTGGAAAGTTTAGTCCTTCTAACAAACCTGATAATGAGCTAATAGATTATGGTTTGTTATAGTAGTAGGAGATATGGTTACTAAGTAGGAATATCATTTATGAATCTCAATAGTTGGCATATAAACACTTATAACTGAATACCTTCTTTCAGTAAAGTGGGTAGTAATTCTTTTTTAATGTTTTTATGGAAAATGAGACAAATAAAATTTTCTTTAATGTAAAATAGTCCAGCTTATATCTTTTGCTATTTCAAACCCCAAAGTACCCAGACAGTCTCAGTTGTGCAAAAATAATAACATGATATCTTCAATTGCTCTAAAAATTAATGAAATGGTATTTTGAATTAGTGTTACTAATTTGGAAACTATATAAAATATAAGGTATGATCACATAGAATAATCTGAGTCAATATGAGAACTTTCTTTATTAATTACTAAATGAGGTAAAAATGGAATGTTAAATCATCATAAGGTTTGCTGAAGAATTTAATAACTTACTTCTCTCATTATCTCAATCTCATGGCTACAGAGGATCTAAGACTTTACCCAAAGTTTTAAATTCCATTGTCTCAGACGTCTCATTGCAACTTTCATCTCTGTGTTCCTCAATGTGTATATAATGGGGTTCAAGAGAGGAGTGACCACAGAGTAAAACACAGCAAGGAATTTATCTAATGACTTGATGGGAAAGGGCCAGGCATAAATAAAGATACAGGGCCCAAAAAACAAAAGAACCACTGAGATGTGAGCAGTCAGTGTGGACAGAGCCTTAGATGATCTATCAGAAGGGCGGCGCTGGATGGTCATTAGAATGATAGTGTAGGAGATGATTAGGAGAACAAAAGAACACACAGTGAGTATACCACTGTTGGCAACGACCATGATGTCTAACCTGTATGTGTCTGCACAGGCAAGTTTGATTACTCTAGGAAGGTCACAATAAAAGCTGTCAACCTTATTGGGACCACAAAAGGGTAAGTTGACTGCAAAGGCTAATTGACTCACTGAGTGTAGGAAGCCGATTCCCCATGCAGCAGCCACAATGCCAACACATACATTGCCACACATAATTGTAGTGTAGCGTAGAGGCTTACAAATTGCTACATATCTGTCAAAGGCCATGGCTATGAGGATCACCAGCTCACTCCCACCAAAGAAGTGAAGGAGAAATATCTGTGCAAGACATCCCTTGACAGAGATGACTTTGTGTTTGCTGAAAAAGTCAGCAATCATCTTGGGAGCTGTGACAGACGACAGAGACAGATCAATTAGTGAAAGGTTGGCTAATAGGAAGTACATAGGAGAGTGGAGGTGGGAATCAAAAGTCACTGTTATGACAATAAGAAGGTTACCAAACACAATTCCTACATAGAAAACAAAAAAGAGTGCAAATAGGAAGATCTGAAGTTCTTGAGAATCGGAGAGTCCAATAAAAATAAATTCAGTCACCACAGAATGATTTGTTTCCTTTGATGATTCATTCCAGAAGAGAGTTTCTGCACTTGCCTGGAAAAGACAATGAAAGGAAGTCAGAGTTGTTATATGCAAATCGACCCTGGGCTCACTCATTAAGAACTTGCCGCGAGCTCTTGCACAAAAGTTCCCAAACTAAAAATCACAACTCATAATTTATACTATGCTGCATCTTTGCTTCTCTTGTTCTTCAGGTAGCCAAGGCTCCCATGTCTCCATGGTTCTAGACTCCATCCTTACACAATGCTACTCTCGTTTCTGTTCTCTTTATCTGCATTCTTATCCTAGACTGACTTCCTTTTCCTCTGAAGGTCAAGACACTATGGTGTATAGAATACTCCTTATATTTTTAATGTTAAAATGGTTAGGATAAAAAAGAAATTTGCCAAAATGAAGCCAAAGGTAGAAAACATAAAGGATAAAAATACATGATTTAAAAAGAGCCTGTGACACAGCAGAGATGCATAATATAAAAGACAGATGGATATGATGAATAATGTCTTATGGGAGATATGAGGGCATAATGAGTTATATTTCTTCAATTTCTTGGGAGAATACTCTTATTTGTTTGGATATTTATTTCATCACAACCCATTGTGCTTAAATTTATGTTTATTTCTGTACTCTTCCAGATCTTTCTTTACCCCTGCCCAGTTATGAATGAAATTACTGTTTGCAAAGTCCTATGAAAGTTAGTGGCTCTATTTTTTGCAAACATAAGGACAGATAAAATTATAAAATAATTTATGAAACTTCTTTAAGTTCTTGTCATCTTTACCCAGTAAAATATAATTATCCCAGCACTGACAGTACTCAGGGATAGGTTTCCTATTGTGAGATACACTATGGTGTGATTAGTTCATTAAAGCCATTCTTTAGAATCACACTATGCAAATTAAAGTTGCTTTCAGTGTTTATTTGTTTTAAAATGTTGAAGCATTTTGTCTCACTGATAGAGAAGGAAAAATTCCAGGTTATATCTCCATGAGAAATATGCTTTGGATAAAGATGGTTCAAGGCTTCTCATAAAAAACCAAAATCTCTTATAGTAGAAAATAAGAATTTAAGAATGTTATTTTTCAGGAAAAAGGAATTTTGATGCCCACTATGGGTCATACCTTCAGAATTTATGTTGCTAAAAGGAGAATGCTAAAATGTAATATTAATCTATGGTCCTTTGACCAGCACAACCTCCTCCAAATTCATTTGGGACTCTGAAAAAGACTCAAGAAGTTTTATAAGTTGTAATGATTTTATTATCAAATTTGCATTGCTGAAGGGGTTCTTCTGCATATTACACACTGCTCATATTATAATATCTAAGGGACAAGTGTGATTAAAGAGAAAATACTTCTATCTCATTCTCTTTGAATTCAATCACCAAAATGTTGTGATTTTCATAAACAACGTTTACCTTGACTTTTTTCTCTCTTTCTTTCTCTTTAAAGAAAACATCTTTGTACTCTTAGGGATGGAAATCAAGGCTTTGGGTTTAAGCACAGATCCACTGCTTGATCCTGGATGTATTAAGAAAAAATTCTGGGCTTCATTTTTCTGTTTTCAAGCTGGTACAACCCAATTAATAATCATCAGATTTTCTACAGTTCTAACAATATATTTTGCAACTTCCTTGTGAGAGAAATATACAAAACTAGGTTTCACTGGGATTACATAAAAACAAACAAAACAACAACAACAAAACAAACAAACAAACAAAAACACACAGAGAAAAGAAAATGCTAGATTTTTGTGGGACAGAAGATTTGTATATAACCAATAAATAGGGAGGGAGGAATTTGTTAACTAAGTAAAATTAGTTTTATTGGGCAATAATTATTGTCACTGGAACACGCCTAACAAGCGTCATACTTTTAGTATCAACTCATGTTAATAATTTTAATTATTTAAGGCAACCCTACAGGGTTTTCCAAAGAAAAAAGCTTAACTGAATCCTAAACAATGAATTTCTACTGAGAGAAGCATTTAACTGCTAATCAAAATCTAACCTGCAGTTGCCTGTACTGGTGAATTTTCAATTTTGTCATTCCACTTACCTCTTTCATAACTAGAAGAGACAAGAGTAATTTTAAGAGAAAGAATAGTACAGAGTCCGTCATATACTTTTCTTCATTTGTTGGAGATTGGTTTTTATGTGACTTGTCCTGCTGAGCAAAGTAATTGGCTAATGATAAGCATCATGCGTTAACCAGAAGTCCTTGGAGGATCCAGAAACAGCCTGAGGTTGACCGGGGATAGCGACTCTTAGAGTGTCACAGGTTTCCCTTGGCCATTGGAGGAAACATGGTCTATTCCTGACTTAAGTGACATTGCCACAAGTACTTGGATTGTTAGATAATATTACCGACTCACTCAATCTAACTGTGATTGCCAAAAAAGCAAAATTAATAAACTAACATTCAGAAATTAAAATCTAGACATATTAATCAGGCAGTGAATGGTAATATTTAGATTTTGTGAGAAGAGCCTAGCTTAAGACACTGATGTCTAGTATGTGGAGGGCATAAAAAATTCCTTGACTAATATTAAAAGTCTCAGTTGTTATCAGTTCTATGGAGACCCACAGAGGTTTCCTGGTGAGAATTTACTCAAAGTCTGAGAATCTGAGCTTGCTTTACCCAGCAGGGTTGCATAAGGAGATGATTTGACCACAGGTGTGTTTACCAGGATCTACACTTGGCTGTATGGTGTACTTTGATCTAGCAACAGGGAGGATTTTTTTGCCTCTCCCGTGGCATGTTATAAAAAGCCTTTTGAATAAATCTTCGAGGCCAATGGGTAGTGATCCAGGCCCTCCTGAAGCTATCCTGTTTTTCTGTCCTTCTTCTCGTAAACCAGGTCTCTTTTTCTAGCTAATATTTTCTTATCCCTCTTTCATAAGAACCCTTCAAAAGATGGGAACTGCCTCCCACACAGTTTGTTTTATTTTGCAGTGTTAGTTAGCATAAAGACACTAAAATGAGCCGAGATAAACAACTAAGATTTTTAAATTCTGTCTAACTTCAGAAAATAAGTCTTCTGAAATACTTTACATTGTACATGCATTTTTGTAAATCACTAAATTATTTGAATAAGACTACCAGGGTAACAAATTTGTGTTGTTTTACAAGAGGAATATACAAAAGTATTGCATGCATCAAGTACTATAGTGTGTATCTAAAATGACAATTTACATAATACATTGTAAACTCAGCTGAAAGAACACATACAAGTTTTTATAGTGTTGCTTTTCCTACTATTTTAATCTTAATGTACACAAAACTATTTTCTCTTCAATTTATATATTTTATTCATTGGATTCGCATAATTTTTTTTGTTTCTCAGTGTATTTATTACCAAAAGGATGCAACATTGTTGAAGTTATTTTGTAAAGAAAAGGATTGGTGCACCTATGTGTTTGCATTCCTGTTTCTACAAGTATTTCAATTTTAAATTCTAATGTTTAGGAAAGCAGCTATCAGAAAAACCTTTGAGTTTTTTAAAAATTTTTAATTTTTAATTTTTTTATTATTTTTTATATGAGATTTTCTAGTCATTTAACATATCAGTCACGGATTCCTCTGTCCAGTACCAAGCTGCTTTTATTACCGTAGCTCTATAGTAGAGCTTGAAGTCAGGGATTGTGATGCCTCCAGAGGTTGTTTTATTGTACAGTATTCTTTTGGCTATCCTGGGTTCTCTGTTTTTCCATATGAAGTTGAGTATTGTTCTTTCCAGGTCTGTGAAGAATCGTGTTGGGATTTTGATGGGGATTGCATTGAATCTGTAGATTGCTTTTGGTAAGATTGCCATTTTTACTATGTTAATCCTAACTATCCATGAGCATGGGAAATCTTTACATTTTCTGACATCTTCTTCAATTTCTTTCTTCAGGGACTTAAAGTTCTTGTCATACAGGTCCCTTGTTTGCTTAGTTAGAGTTACCCCAAGGTATTTTATATCATTTGTGGCTATTGTAAAGGCTGATGGATCTCTGATTTCTTTCTCAGTCCGTTTGTCATTTATATATAGGAGGGATACTGATTTTTTTGAGTTAATCTTGTATCCTGCTACATTGCTGAAGGTGTTTATCTGCTTAGAAGTTCCTTGGTTGAATTTTTGAGGTCACTTATGTATACTATCATGGCATCTGCAAATAGTGAAAGCTTGACTTCTTCCTTTCCAATTTGTATCCCCTTAATCTCCTTATGTTGTCTTATTGCTCTTCCTAGAACTTCAAGTACTGTATTGAATAAATATGGGGAGAGCAGACAGCCTTGTCTTGTTCCTGATTTTAGTGGAATCTCTTTGAGTTTCTCTCCCTTCACTTTGATGTTGGCTGTTGGCTTGCTGTAAATTGCCTTTATTATGTTTAGGAATGTTCCATGTATTCCTGATCTTTCTAAGACCTTTATCATAAAGGAGTGTTGGATTTTGTCAAGTGTCTTTTCAGCATCTAGTGAGATGATCATGTGGTTTTTTTTTCTTTCAGTTTTTTTATATGGTGTATGTCATTGACAGACTTTCATATGGTGAATCAACCTTGCACCGCTGGGATGAAGCCTACTTGATCATGGTGGATAATTGTTTTGATGTGTTCTTGGAGTCTATTTGCCAATATTTTATTGAATATTTTTGTATCAAAGTTCATGAGGGAGATCGGTCTGTAGTTCTCTTTCTTTGTAGCATCTTTGTTAGGTTTAGGAATCAAGGTAATTGTAGCCTCATAGAAGGAGTTTGGTAATGTTCCTTCTGCTTCTATTGTGTGGAACAATTTAAAGAGTAGTGGTATTAACTCTTCTTTGAAGATCTGGTAGAATTCTGGCTTGAAACCATCTGGTCCTGGGCTTTTTTTGGTTGGGAGACTTCTAATGACTATTTCCTTAGGGGTTATTGGTCTATTTAAATTGTTTATCTGGACTTGATTTAACTTAGATATGTGGTACCTATCCAGAAAATTATCCACTTCTTTTAGATTTTCCAGTTTTGTGGAGTACAGGTTTTTGAAGTATGACCTGATGATTCTCTGGATTTCCTCATTGTCAGTTGTTATGTCTCCCTTTTCATTTCTGATTTTGCTAATTTATATCCTCTCTCTCTGCCTTTTCAGTCTGGATAAGGGCTTGTCTATCTTGTTGTTTTTCTCTAAGAATCAACTCTTTGTTTCTTTGATTCTTTGTATTGTTCTCTTTGTTTCTATTTTATTGAGTTCAGCTCTCAATTTGATTATTTCCTGGCATCTATTCCTCCTGGGTGACTTTGCTTCTTTTTGTTCTAGAGCTTTCAGGTGTACTGTTAAGTCACTAGTGTGAGATTTCTCCAACTTCTTTATGTGGGCATTTAGTGCTATGAATTTCCCTCTTAGCACTGCTTTCATAGTATCCCATAAGTTTGGGTATGTGGTATATTCATTTTCATTGATCTCTAGGAAGTCTTTAATTTCTTTCTTTATTTCTTCCTTGACCCAATGGTGATTCAGTTGAGTGTTATTCAGTTTCCATGAAATTGTAGGCTTTCTGTAATTTTTGTTGTTGTTGAAATCTAACTTTAAGCTATCGTGGTCTGATAGAATACAGGAGGTTATTCCAATTATTTAGTATCTGTTGAGATTTGCTTTGTGGCTAAGTATGTTGTCGATTTTAGAGAAGGTTCCATGGGGTGCTGAGAAGAAGGTATATTCTTTTTGGTTAGGGTAGAATTTTCTGTAGATATTGATTAAGTCCATTTGTGTCATAACATCAGTTAAACCCCTTGTGTCTCTGTTAAGTTTTGATTTGGTAGATCTGTCCAGTGGTGAGAGTGGGGTATTGAAGTCTCCCACTATTAATGTGTAGGGTTTTATGTGTGATTTAAGCTTTAGTCATGTTTCTTTTACATATGTGGGTGCCCTTGTGTTTGGGGCATAAATGTTCAGAATTGAAACTTCATCTTGGTGGATCTTTCCTGTGATGAGTATGTAATGCCCTTCTTGATCTCTTTTGATTGATTTTAGTTTGAAGTCTATTTTGCTGGATATTAGTACAGCTACACCAGCTTGCTTCTTAAGACCATTTGATTGGAAAGACTTTTCCCAGCCTTTTATTCTGAGGTAGTGCCTATCTTTGAAATTGAGGTGTGTTTCTTGTATGCAGCAGAAAGATGGGTCCTATTGGTGTAATTATTAAGGCCACTCCACGTAGTTAAAAGGAGATTTATTTAATGGCGTAACCTACAAACTAAGGGATAGGTAGGTCGCGGGGTCTGGGGAAGGTGTATCACAGTCCAGCGGTGTTCTCTGGAGCTCTGCTTGGCCCACCTCCACCATCCAGGGTCCCAGAACAGAGAGAGCACTGGCCCATCCAGATCTCGGGTGTCCAGGCACCTCCCTTGGCCCCGCCTTGTAGGCGTGACAGTTGCCGAAGCCTCAATGGGGATTGGAACTTCCAGATCAAAGCTGGAATGGCTACCCACTACATCTTAGTGTCTGCATTACATCTGTCCACATCCTTCTGTCTTTCAAAGTCTCCATGAGAAATCAGGTGTTATTCTGATGGGTTTGCCTATATAAGTCACTTGGCCTTTTTCCTTTGCTGCTCTTAATATTCTTCCTTTATTCTGTAGGTTTAGTTTTTTAATTATTATGTTGTGAGGGGACTTTTTTGGGTGGTCTAGTCTGTTTGGTAATCTATAGGCTTCTTGTATCTTTATAGCTATTTCCTTCTTTAAGTTGGGAAAGTATTCTATGATCTTGTTGAATATATTTTCTGTGCCTTTGAGTTGGTATTCTTCTCATTCCTCTATCCCTATTATTCTTAGGTTTGGTCTTTTCATGGTGTCCCAGAGTTCTTGGACATTTTGTGTTATGACTTTTTTGGCTTTGGTATTTTCTTTGACTGACCAATCCATTTATTGTATCCTCTACACCAGAGATCCTCTCTTCCATCTCTTGTATTCTGTTGGTTATGCTTGCATCTGTGTTTCCTGTTCGTTCACTCAGATTTTCTATTTCCAGCATTCCCTCTGTTTGTGTCTTCTTCATTGTTTATATTTCCCTTTTCAGGTCTTGAACTGTTTCCCTCACATGTTTAATTATTTTTTACCTGATTTTCTTTAAGGGATTAATTACTTTCTTCCAATTTTTTATTTGTCTTTTCCTCTGTTTCTTTATAGATTACTTCCAATTTTTTGTTTGTCTTTTTCTCAATTTCATTTTCTCTTGAAAGACCTCTAGAATCTTCATGATACTATTCTTAACATCAATTTCTTCTGCTTCTTTTACCTTGTGATGTTCAGGTCTTGCTGTTGAAGGAGGGCTAGTTTCTGGTGATGCTGTATTGCTCTTTATTTTGTTATATGTACTTCTGCCTTGACGTCTGCCTGCCTCCTCTTCTAATAGGTATAAGTGGTGCCTGTGTCTGAGCGAGTTGCTGTTGGTCCACTCTGTGCTTGTGGTGTCTGTGTCCCAGGGGCACCTCTTGGTCCAATCTTAGCTTTTAGTCTAATTGGAGCAGGCAGATTCTGTGTCTCAGGGAGCTTCTCTTGGGTCAACCCAAGTTGGTTGATTCTGTGACTCATGGAGCTGCTCTTGGTCTTATCAGGGCTCTTGGTCCAGTCAGAGCTGACAGATTCTGTGTTTCAGGAAGCCTCTCTTGGTCCAATGAGAGGTGGCAGATTCTACTTCTCATAAAGCCACTCTTGGTCTAATGAGGGCTGGCAGATTCCCTATCTCCTGAGGTTACTCTTGGTCCAATGACAGCTCTTTGTCCAAAGAGTGCTGGCAGTTTGGTTTCCAAGCCTCAGGATGTGGCTGGGGTCTCGGGCAGATGTGTATGGGGGCAGGGCATGTAGATTGCAGTGTCTGCTGGGGGGTCTTGGTGAGGGGGGGCCCTTCCTGCAGGAGCCTTGCCTGCTGGCTGGCCACTGGGCCATAATTTTTATAAGAGATATTTATTTATATCCAGTGTTGTCTCATCTGCAAAATGACTGCTGATAATTATAATTTATTTATGCTGGGACTGGAGAGATGGCTCATTAGTTAATAGTACTGGCTGCTCTTCCAGAGGACCTGAGGATCTGTGGTCAATTCCCAACAACCACATGATGGCTCACAACCATCTACAATAGAATCTGATGCCCTCTTCTGACATGCAGGCATACTTGCAAAGCATTCATACATAAAATATAAATAAATAAAACAAAAGAATTTAGGTATGCTATTAAAAATCAGATATGTAGCAATTATACTTTGTGACAGGCAGAAATTTTTGCAACTCCATTTCAAGTAAATTTACATAGAGATTTATACCCCTTAATTTTCTAAAAGTAATAAAAGAAATGTTTGTATTTTGTAGAGGTAATAGTCATTGCATTACATTTATACCTGCTAAATATCACATGCAGTTACAGAACATAATGAACTTCATTAGTCATATGACTAAGATTTAACACAAATTTGCCATGAATTAGGGTATTACAGTCAGAGAATGTTTTCTTTTGTTTCTATTTTTATTGTTGTCCTCCTCATATCTCACATTTTACAGCAGATGGTCTCATAACTAGAAAAAAATTAACAACTTTGATTATATACATTCAGTAAAACATGAGGCATTAAAAAGTTCCTTTTCAGTCCTTATTGGTGAAGTGAATAATTTTGAAAAGTTCTTTGATATTATCAATGCTGGCATAACATACAGAAGGTTTTACTTGTCTTTCTTTCTATTTCCACAAATATGCAATACTCAATATCACTTTTATCAGAGAAATCCCTAGGGGATTTCTAAGATAATTATTTCCAGGGTCCTCATTTTGGTCAGAACACACACAGGTTAATTTCACCCATGGGGCAATTTCAGGAAGTGAATATAGGTCAAGCCGAAGGGAAGGCTGTCTTTACACAAGGATAGTTTCATAAGGACACATCACTTTGGAAGAAAATATGACCCAAAAGAAAACCGTGAGTTTGATAAGTCATCACTCTGATATTATTCTGTAAGTTAATTATTGGTTTTAGTTGAATAGTTTCTTTTACTTCTGCCATCTTTAGAATCCAATTAATGTGTTTTCTCTAAATCTTCTATTCCATATATGCTCATGTCCACATCAGAAAATCATTGTTCTTTATCTGATAATCCATGAGTAGTATCCTGCTAACACTGTACAAATATTTCCTTTAATTTAACCACACACAATCTTTTTAATCCAATGAGAGCATAGTAGATAAATAACATTCAAAATAGAAATGGGAGAAAAAATTAAGAAAGTTAAGTGATTATTGTGGAAATAAGGTCAAAATATCCTGCCAACTATTGTCTGCTAGAAGAAAAATTAGCCTTTCCCAGGGTTGAGTTCCTAATTCATAATTAAATGTAGAGTGGTCAATCCTGAAACTATGTGTAATAACAAAAGTGGGTTCAACAAATTGAATTTATGTGCATTTGTGCATACACATACATACATACACCTGGATATGTAGCAATAAGAATCAAGGGAAAGAGGCTAGCCACTTGAGGGGTGGCATGGGAATAGTATGTAAGGATGGTCTTTGTTAGTGGTTTGAGGAAGAAGAGGGAAGGGGTAAAATGATTGAATTCTACTTCAATTAAATACATATTTAAATAGTAAAATATACATACAACCAAAAAAACCCCCAAAATCATTAAAAACAAAACAAAACAAATAGCAACATAGAAACTGTCAATCTGCTAGCAAGGCAAGCTATTAGAAACTACTAGAATACTACTCTTCAGTCATCAGTGTCTATTACATGGTAGCTCTTAAGTTGTGTAATTATGACCAAAACTATAGATGCTTACAGAAATGCAAACACTGAGACTAACACAAGGTTTAACACTTTGATAGAAGGGCAATCAATACAGAAGAAATTAAAAAAAAAGAAGAAAATTATGAGTTTGTTTCTACACTCATAAAAAGGTTATTCAGTTTGTTTCTTCTCGTTAAGTTTTTATATTTATCATATATAAGCCAACATTAGATTTTCTAGGAGAATTGTTACTAAGATAGATGCAAGAATTACAGAGATGCTTTAATAGATTAGTGTATTTCATTAGGTCTTTGAAAATACTGATAGATCCTGGGCAAGAGAAATAAGGTCAGTGGTTTTTATGTTCCTAAAAGTGATTTGCATGTTGAATATGCTTTTTCAATTTGCATATTTCACAGATAAAGAATAAGTATATGCCAATTGTTCTAAGTAACAATTATTTTATAGAAAGGTGATTTTATATATCTATATCAACACACATCCATGGTAGGCATGTATAAAATATATGTACAAATATATAAATGTATTCAGATATAAATACACACATACAAATATATATATATATATATATATATATTTGTGAAAAAAACATGCTGAGTAATAATGCGATTAAATCGCTATCAAGCACAGAATCAGCTTAATGATTGATAGAATTTATTTGGTGGTTAACTCACAAGACAGAGATAAAGGATTGTAGCAGGATCCTGGAAGGGTGAGGCAAGGTCCAAATTGTTCTCTAGTGAGCTCTGCCTTGGTCTGTCTCAGCCTCCAAAATCAACAAGGTAGAGAGAGTGCATATGTGCATCCCAGATCTTAAGAATCTCTGCCAGCCATGCCCAAGGGTCAGGTACTTAGCAGCTACCTGCTGCCTCACTAGGGGCAGTGCATCAGGGCATGGCACAAACAACCACTCACTACAGAGTAGCATCATTAAAATAGGCCTATTAAAGCATGGTCACTCCCATGTATCAGAAAGTAAGTTGTAAGATACTTTACATTCACAGAGGTCTGACACAGTAGTGTCCTACATCTATAATACTAGAGGAGACAATTTAAAAGGCATTACTTGAGACTTGGTTCTACTTGCAGCAGAGGTCCCTAACACAGTCTGACACAAGTGAAAGCTCTCTCTTAGTAATTTCTTTTATTAGTGGCACAGTTCTATCATGATTGTCAAAAATCGAGCCCAACAAATCCAATGCCAATAGACATGCTACAGTGAATGGGGAAAGCCTCGGAGTCCTCAGTCCTATGCAAAGAACCACAGCCAACTAAGGAATCCTGGGAGTAGAAGAAGAATACCCCAGGGAAGAGCACACCAACTGGTTATCCAACACCAAATGGTCAGCCCTGAAAATATATTTGCAATAACATTATATGGACAGAATAGTTTGTATATATAAACAATGAAGAAAGAGGGAATGAATTTCTTTTCTACCTCTCTTTTATTAAAGATAGATTTTCTTCTAATACAATATAGTCCCATCCCTCTATTTCTTACAATTCCCTCTCACCTTTTTCCTTATTTTGATCTATTCTCTTTATGCCTGTCATTAGAAGAGAAGAGGCTTCTAAGATATAACAAAAAACATAATGAAATAAAATATAATAAGGTAAAACAAAAACCATCATATCAATGTTGGACAAACCAAGCCAATAGAAAAATCAAAGATCTGCAAGAGAATGCACAAGAATCCAAGACCCACTCATTTATACATTTGGAAGTCTCTTAAAAGTACTAACCTAAAAGCTATAGTATATGTGCAGAAAACATGGTGCAGACCCATGTAGGCCCTTGCTTGTTGCTTCAGTCTCTCTGAGTTCATGCGAGATTTGTTTAGTTGATTTAGAGGGCCTTACTCTCCTCAAGAAATTGAAAGACAACAAGGAACAGTATATGGGAGAATTTAGAGGGAGGAAATAAAGGTAGAAATGCTGTAATTAATATTACAATCTTAAAAATTAAAATAAATAATATAGAAAAAAAAACAAAAAGTTTGGGGTGGCCTGAACCTTTTTGATATGTGAAATAATAAAAAAAATCAAGGAACACAAACTCTATGCTGTATAATCAGTGTATTTTCCTTACATGTTTGGTAAACCTCTGCGAGACATGTGTGTTTTCTTATCTGCCATCACGCTCTTTTTTTTTTTTTTCAATACAATTCAGTTCTACATATCAGCCACGGATTCCCTTGTTCTCCCCACTCCTGTCCCCCTCACCTTCCCCCCAGCCCCCCCCCCCATTCCCATGTCCTCCAGGGCAAAGCCTTCCCCACAGGCTGAGATCAACCTGGTAGACTCAGTCCAGGTAGGTCCAGTCCCCTCCTTCCAGGCCGAGCCAAGCAATCCTGCATAGGCCCCAGGTTTCAAACAGCCAACTCATGCAATGAGCACAGGACCCGGTCCCACTGCCTGGATGCCTCCCAAACAGATCAAGCCAATCAACTCTCTCATCCATTCAGAGGGCCTGATCCAGTGGGGACCCCTCAGCCATTGGTTCATAGTTCATGTGTTTCCATTCATTTGGCTATTTGTCCCTGTGCTTTATCCAACCTTGGTCTCAACAATTCTTGCTCATATAAACCCTCCTCATTCTCGCTAATTGGACTCCCAGAGATCCACCCAGGGCCTAGTCATGGATCTCTGCATCTAGATCCCTCAGTAGTTGGATGAGGTTTCTAGCACGACAGTTAGGGTGTTTGGCCATCCCATCACCAGAGTAGGTCAGTTCGGGCTGTCTCTCAACCATTGCCAGAAGTCTGTTGTGTGGGTATCTTTGTGGATTTCTGTGGGCCTCTCTAGCACTTTGCTTCTTCCTATTCTCATGTGGTCTTTATTTACCATGGTCTCCTATTCCTTGTTCTCCCATACTACTCAGCAGAGAAAAACAATGACATCATGAGGTCTGCAGACAAATGGATGGATCTAGAAAAAATCATCCTGAGTGAGGTAACCCAGACTCAGAAAGACAAACATGGTATGTACTCACTTATAGCAGGATACTAGATGTGGAACAAGGATGACTTGTCTGCTACTCACATCACCAGGGAGGCTACCTGGAAAACAGGACCCCAAGAAAGACACAGGGATCACCCAATGACAGAGAAATGGAATCAGATCTACATGAACAGCCTGGACATGAGTGGGGGTAGTGAAAGGCGAGGGTCAAGGGAAAGAGAGCCATCACGCTCTTATAGCAGACGCATGTGTTACCAGATGTCTTCAGAATTTTCTTGTTTTTCATCCTTACTCCACCCTTCTCAGTCCTTAGAAAACAAGAATGTAAAATAATTCTATTATATCATCAATTTTTTTCATTGTTCACCTGCTCTAGGGTAAAACAAATTAAGACCCATACGTTGAAAAGCATTAAGAGAGTTACTGAAGGGAGCAGATTTTGGCATTGATTATCCACCATCTACCTTGAGTATTGTCCATTAGATCGGTTTAAGCATCCCGCTTGTGCTTTGAAGTTAATAATTGCTTCTCACTCAAAGTATATTGTCACACTCCTCTAAGGCTGACAGGACAACTTTGCTTACATGTTTATGTAATTTATTCTGTTCTTTAAAACAACAAAGATAGTCAACAGATAAGTGATATAATGAAAAAACATGCTGATGATAGATTGATGACAGATAATATATTATTCATGACAGGAAACTAAAATATTTTAAAATCTAGGGGCTCTCAAGATTGGTTCATGCATTTTAAGATCAATATTATCTACCACTAAGACTGAACTAATTGTGGTTTTTAGAGCTCAGGTCTGAATATGCTTTGCTGTGTTCTTTGGTCAATCCTTTCCTACAGGTATTTACAGTGGTATTTTGTTAATCAGTTTAGTTGAATAAATAAGTTCTGTAATATATATTTGTTAATAAATAAATGTGAACCTGGTTTGTATATTTCAATCTGGTATCTGTGTATATCTTATATGGCATTCTGTTCTGTATGCTTCCTCTATGAGGTTTTCCCATCATTTACTTTATAGCTTTAAGCTAATATTTTACTTTTCCAATGTCACAAAACAATTCTACTGATGCCGAATAAAATCATTATGTATGCTGACCAAAATGGTAGCATCCTATCAGACCATTTCATTGATATTCAGTACAACTCCCCATCAGTTTCCAAATTTAATCCTCATTTTCACTGTGGAATGTCATGACTGCTAGTGACAAATTTAGACATTTTTTTTTAAAAAAACACAATTTTTAGCTTTTCACATTGTTGTCCTATTTCCTCACTACTCTCTGACAGAGGAATTTCCTGATAGAGCATGTGGATAACAGTCACACCTAATGCTTCTCTTCATGGGGAGTTGCTCTTGGCTCATTGCTCATTAGCTTTCACTTGGACAGCAGTGTCACTCACATTTCCCTTAGATTTCTCTTTACATTTATGCATTTCTATTCAGGTAAGTTTCAAAGGGAATGTCAAGTTCTACAAAGGAAGTAGAATTCCTCATACTACTAATTCATAATTTTTCTTTCTTTGTAGGTCACTTCTGGGGACACACTGAGTAAAATGGATGGAGGCAATCAGTCTGTGGTATCAGAATTTATACTTTGTGGACTTGCACACTCACAGAGTATTCAAGTCTTACTCTTCTTGATGTTTTTGATACTTTATTTGCTCATTGTGTCAGGAAATATTGTCATTATGCTCTTAATTACTACTGACCGCCATCTCCATTCTCCCATGTACTTCTTGTTGGCCAACCTGTCTTTTGTTGATATGTGGCTTTCCTCAGTCACGACTCCTAAGATGATATCAGACTTTCTCAGGGAAAACAAGACCATTTCCTTTGCAGGCTGCATATCCCAGGTCTTCTTTGCCCATTGCATTGCTGCAGGAGAAATGGTGTTGTTGGTGGTAATGGCTTATGACCGCTATGTGGCCATCTGCAAACCACTCCACTACTTCACCATTATGAACCTGAAAAGATGCACTGGGTTGGTGCTGATTTCTTGGAGTACTGGCTTTGTGCATGCCATGAGTCACCTGGTAGTGATTGTGGAGCTGCCTTTTTGTGGCCCCAAGGAAATAGACAGCTTTTTCTGTGACATGCCATTGGTGATCAAGCTAGCTTGCACGGATTCCCATGATTTGGATATTCTAATGAATGCTGACTGTGGGCTTGTGGCTGTAACCTGTTTCATTCTCTTGCTCATTTCCTACACATATATCCTTATTACTGTTCGCCAGAGTTCCAAAGCTGGTGCATCTAAGGCTCTGTCCACATGCACTGCCCACATCACTGTGGTGATGATCTTTTTTGTGCCCTGCATCTTCATTTACGTGTGGCCACTAAATATTATCTGGTTGGATAAATTTCTTGCTGTATTTTACTCTGTCTTTACACCTCTCCTAAACCCAGCTATTTATACACTGAGAAATAAAGAGATGAAAAACGCTATGAAAAGATTTGTAAGCAACTACCTTGGTCTCAAAGGAAATTCCTAATACCAAGAAATGTAAACTAATTACTTCAAATAATGAGACTAACTGTATGAAGTAGATTTAAAATCAGGAAATAAAATTTGTACCAATTTCCCCATATCGATATAATTTAACATTTAAAAAAAATATAACATTCAGTGACCAACCATGAAAACATTGTAGATCCTTCACCTTAAATCTAAACACCAATGTTCTTTGTATGCAGGAATGCCATGAAATTATTCTTCTATGTCTTTAATAAAGTTTAGCTTAACATTTATTGAGCAAACTCATATGTTTACCTTTGTGGATAACATCTTATTAAATTTTTCCTGAGTATCCTTCTGAACACTACCACATGCCCCAAATTGTTCAATATCTTTGCCAATTAGCCACAGTCATCCCTTTTGCTTTATCACAGCTATCTAGCAATACACTAATCCAGTAGACAAGATAAATTAAGCAAAGTAGAAACAAAATTTATTACTTCACAAAATAACAGTAGACTATACTCTGTGTTTTTGAAATTTTAAATCAGATAAAGTATAATAATAAAACATACCAACAAAGTTTAATGAGATTTCTAAATTATCTCAATCTGAGACTAACTTTTGGTCTTTAAATTATTTTTTGTTGTTGTATAATATTCTAAAATATAATATCCATGAAGACTGTTTCCATAAATTGACTATTAATTATTAGAATATTGTACTTAATTCAGTGGTCAACACACATGGGACATTTAACAAACACATTGTTAAGTACAATACAGTTCTCTTGGTCAGCAAAGCTGCAGATGTCTCTTAAAACAATCCAAAATTTCTCATCAGCAAAGGGACTCTAGCTGGCCCAAGCATGGCAAACATGGCTCTGCCTTGTTAAAAACCATTACATTGCATTCCTAAAGCTAGCCACCAAGGTCTATTCCGTTATTTGGCCATCTCCTCATCGTGAGGTTGAGGACAAGGTTCAACTATCAAAATATTGAAGTCCTATAGTCAAAAGCCCCCTTCAGTTGCCCTAATTTCCATGCCCAATTACAATTAAACACGTCACCCTATCAAGAGGTTTTTGCTTTTCCATTTATGAACTGCCATTTTCCTGTAGACCGTGCCTGTGTCCTCTATCCAGAGGCCCTCCTTGGTCCCCCAGGACAAGCACCTCTTTCCCTTCTCCCTTGTTCCTTTCTTCTTTCTCCCTCATCCTCTAGCTCCTGTCTTTTTCTCTTATTCCATGACATTTCTCTCCTTTGTACTGAGAACTTGGTCTCTGGGTTTCTTTTGCTGATACTGGCCCCTTCAATAAGGCTCAGTAGACCATGAGAAGTTAAAAGACTCTAGTCTTCATGTCCTTGCTTCAGCAATCTCTGGGGTGTGGCCTGTTGGCCAGATGCCAAGTTTTGTCTTTTAGGAGCTGTTCTGTGCCTGAATTTTCAGCCTTAGATTTCATTGAGAATTTCTCCATGAGAAAAAAGGTTATACAATATGCTATTCTCATCTCAATGAGAACTTCATTTCTGTGTAATCTTGGTTCTTCGATTTCCTTCTCTCCCTGACTCATCCTCCCTTTCTTATTCCCCCCAATTCCTCTCTATCACTTATCTGCTGCTATCTTTGGCTATCTATATTTGTCATAAACACACACTTGCTTGTTACTCAAATTTTGTTGGTTATCTCAAAATCATTAATGACAATTGGCTTGATCAAATCAGGTTCTTAACCAAACTGGTTGTTGAAGTGGTTAACGTCTTTCCAGTCTCTCAGTCTGTACCAAGTCTTTACACGTGCTTTTTATTCTTTGAGTTTGATGAATATTCCAAACAATTTGTCTAATTAACTATTACATATTTGGTTTTATTTTATTGAATCTTTGTAGTTGTTTTTTGTACATTTCTCTCTTCCATCTCTTTCCTGTAGAATGTCATTAGGCAGGTAATATTTCTTAATTAACCTCACTATTACTTAATTTGTACTTTATTTCTCCTCATGATATGAATCATGATCTTTGTTTTCAAGTTGTCTGCTTATCTATCTCTTGTAAATTTTATGGCAAAACTCTTATGTACTAATGTTAGCTTACTAGGTTCATTCCCAGAGAAAAATATCTCATTTTTATTTAATGATCACTTTGTGGATGCCTTTATGTACTTATCCTTAAATTTTTTATACTCCTTGTTATGATTGGAGTGTATCACTGATCCTCATATGGTCCAGCTCTTGTAACTGGCAGCTTATTCATTTTTTCCTGTGGTTTTTTTTTGGCTTTATCATAATAGAAATTATTTAGTCACTTTTAAGTGTGACATGAAAAATTGTTTGGAACTTTGGATGGTTCTTTCTCTACAGCTACACTCTCTGGTTCAATTACTAAATATTGACAACAGGTACCTTATAGTCCAGAGATGATATTTAAATGAAATTTCAGCTTGCATATATTTTAGTATGAAAAAGTTTGAAAATATTTATTGTAAATACAGTTTTCATCTTATGTATAATCTGTAAGTTTAAAACTTTTGCTAGTTTCTATTTGGTTGCTGAGTTCATGAAAGCTACTTAACTCATATATAATAACTATTGTTATTTAAGTATTGAAATTATTAATTTTGGAATGATATTAATTCACTTTTTATTACCTTCATTTTAAATAGTTTAATATAATATTAAAATTAATTATATATATATATATATATATATTAGAAATATTTACTAAATTTATAAATTAGGAAGAAATTAACACAATTCTTCACAGACCTGGAAAGAATAATACTCAACTTCGTATGGAAAAACAAAAAACCCAGGTTAGCCAAAAGAATCTTGTGCAATAAAAACAACCTCTGAAGGCATCATGATCTCTGACCTCAAGCTCTACTATAGAGCCACAGTAATAAAAACAGCTTGGTACTGGCATAAAAACCGACATGTGGACCAATGGAATCGAATTGAAGACCCTGATATTAATCCGCACACCTATGAACATATAATTTTTGACAAAGAAGCCAAAACTGTACAATGGAAAAAAGAAAGCATCTTCAACAAATGGTGCTGGCATAACTGGATATCAACATGTAGAAGGCTGCAAATAGATGCATATCTGTCACCATGCACAAAACTTAAGTCTATTGAGAGCCGCTGGTAGTGAAAGTCCATGAGAGTATACAGCAGTGACAACTAGTGTTCAGAAGGTCAACCTATCAGAACTAAGGGTTCTGTTAGAGGAAACCATCACACAAGGTGTTATGGGATTACTGACTTTTGAATGAACTGGCTGTCTCTTGTAAACTTCTTATGCAATAACAGATATGAGTGTCCCCATTTACCATGCATCTCCATGTTACATGTACATGTAATCTCATGATTGCATCTGAACCTTGGGCACAACTTTCCCTATACATTTGGGGTAATTGGACAACTGTCCCTAGCTGTGTTTATTTTTCATTAACATATATCTGGCTAGGGCCATTCTCCGGACAAAAGTATTTCAGCAAAGATACCTTTTTCCAAGGACAAAACTGCACATAGATAAACATTAGCTCATCTCACTCACAGATAGTGAAAAGAGCCACTAACAATTAAATCCTCAACCCTTACCTTCACCCTGGGTTATTTACACAAGACCCTAATTTAAGAGATTTACTGTTCACATTCCTGGGATGATGTTTTAGCCATTTGCTAGCTGCTGAGTTAAGGCAGTTACTTCCTATTGACCCAAGGAGATTGCCTCTAGGCCAGGCAGGCAATAGGTGACAAGCTTCTTTCTTGTGCAAATTAAGTTTTTATTCCTCCTCAGCCAGGTGCTATTCCTAGATTTTCTCCTCAGCAATTACTCTGAGTGAAAGTGCTTTTACTAACCAAATACTACATGCTCTGACATAGGTTGCTTAGCCACCTAGCATATGTCACCCTCCCTATCAGAAAGCAGCTACAGCCGGGACGAGTGGGAAAAGTGGCGCCAAAGACAGTTTACTTTCTTGTGACTTGTTGACCCCTAACATTTTACCTAGCCATTTCTAGATTATAGTTTTCACACATAAACTCCCTAATGATCCTAGCCTTTAGTTGACCCTACCAGAGAACTCCCCTTTAGTCACTCTCCTTTTGGGTTGTAATTGGAAGCTGACAATTAATTGCTTTATGTGTGGGTCCTTATCACCTCTCTCTGAGACCCTGAAAACTTCAAGCCTCGCATTGCTTTACCAAAGAATTACTGTGTGGGTATATATACTGGTTCTCTGAGAGCACTGAGAGAAGAGGATTGATGGAGAAAACAAAGATGATGATGGATATGGAAAGAACTAGGTAGAATGATGAGAGAACAGGAACTGAGAGCAGGAGGGACTGGGCGCAGGAGGGACCGAGAGGAGTTAAGTAGGAGAGCAGAAAAGAAACTGTGCAGATAGAATCGCCATAGAAGAATAAAGTGAATGGACTAAAAAACTCAGTGTGCTTAGATTCATTTGATATCCCTCAGATTAGAATCCTCAGCTGGTTGGTAGACTCTTCTGCGGACCCTGGGAGCAAACAATATAGGCTGGAACTAATATTGCTTGCGTTATAAGTCCAAGTGGATCAAAGACTTCAACATAAATCCAGCTACTCTGAACCTGATAGAAGAGAAAGTAGGAAGTAGTCTTGAATGCATTAGCACCAGAGATCACTTCCTAAATATAACACCAGCAGCACAGACACTGAGAGAAAAACACACTTTAAAATGTTTGCAGTTTGTAAACTGATTCACATCTTCAATTCATTTATAAATTGTTCTGTGATATGATGAATAAATATATGTCCTTTTTGACATCACACAGTGATTCCACAGCTTTATTAACAGCTCCTTTATTTTACCACTGATTAGAGATGCTGTCAGATAACAGGCAAATCTTTTCTTGTGTTTTAATGTCCTTGTGGGTTTTTGTATTAGTTTTTTTCACTTAGATAGGCACAATTTTAATCCTTTTGCTCTCTGAATTTCCGTTTTTATTCATACATTCAGATCATAATTTATTCAGATAAATAGCTTATTACTCAGAGTATGTGATGTCCAAATTTAGCCTGCTTCCATGACAAACATAGGAAAGATTAAATGTTGGCAGAATCACTGCTGTGTTTAAAAACTTATAGTCTTCTCTACTTCTGTCCTGAAATGTAGAATTCCTCAGTATGATGGCAGTGTATGTGCACATTAGTATGCACACAAATATACACATTTGCACGTAAATGAACACATTCCAATAGTATCTACAATGCCCCAAATGAACATCTACTAAGATTGAAATATATCATGTTCTTGAAACAAGCTGTGAAATACCAAAGTGTTAAAACTCTTGACTACATTAACATAGATGATTAGTATGGCTATTATAATACTAGGTATCATTCATTGAGTGGTGAATATGTCATATGTTTATATTGTCTTTGTGTCTCTGTTATTTCATTATTTGTCATAAAAGCCATATGCAATACATATCGTGATCTCCATTTTATTAATGTGGGAATATAATATTACAAAGTTAATTAAATACCCATAATTATGCTTAGTAAGGTCAAGTGGAATTGAATCCAACATCTTTTAACTTTAAAGTTCTGCTAATGGAGCTGGGTTGTGGTGGTGCATGCTCTTAATCCCAGTACTTGGAAGGCAGAGGCAGGAGGATCTCTGTGAGTTCGAGGCCAGCCTGATCTACAGAGCAAGTTCCAGGACAGGCTCCAAAGCAACACAGAGAAATCCCATCTCAAAAAACCAAAATAAATAAATAAATAAATAAATTAATTAATTAATTAAAAGTTCTGCTAATGGAAAATGATAGATATATGTAATTGATATACATTGCATAAACATGGTAAGAGACTGGGACACTCTTATTTGCTGTCTTATAACTAATTGCTGTATGTCACAGGGTGTAAAGCACCTTGAAGGCAAATCATGTTTGCAAGTTCAGTTTTTTAATCTTTCTTGATAATGAACTAATAGATAATTTTTTTAATGGTAGTAGGAGACAAATCATAGATGGTTACCAGGTAGGCATATCCTTTATGAATCTCAGTAGTTCACATATAAACACTTATAACTGAACACATTGTTTTAGTGAGGTGGTTAGTAATTCTTTTATTATGCTTTTATAAAAATGAGTCAAATAAAATTTTCTTTAATGTAAAATAGTCCAGCTTATATCTTTTGTTATCTCAAACTCAAAGGTATCCAGAGATTCCCAGTTGTACAAAAATAATCATAACAATACCTTTAATTGTTCTGAAAATTAAATAAATGGTATTTTAAGTTAGTGTTATTAATTTGGAAACTATATAAAAACATAAGGTATGATCACATTGAATAAATTGAGGCAATATTAAAACCATCTTTATCAATTATTAAGTGAGGTAAAAGTGGAATGTTAAATCATCATAAGGTTTGCTGAAGAATTTAATAACTTACTTCTCTCATTATCTCAATCTCATGGCTATAGAAGATCTAAGACTTTACCCAAAGTTTTAAATTCCATTGTCTCAGACGTCTCAGTGCAATTTTCATTTCTGTGTTCCTCAATGTGTATATAATGGGGTTCAAGAGAGGAGTGACCACAGAGTAAAACACAGCAAGGAATTTATCTAATGACTTGATGGGAAAGGGCCAGGCATAAATAAAGATACAGGGCCCAAAAAACAAAAGAACCACTGAGATGTGAGCAGTCAGTGTGGACAGAGCCTTAGATGATCTATCAGAAGGGCGGCGCTGGATGGTCATTAGAATGATAGTGTAGGATATGACTAGGAGAACAAAAGAACACACAGTAAGTATACCACTGTTGGCAACGACCATGATGTCTAACCTGTATGTGTCTGCACAGGCAAGTTTGATTACTCTAGGAAGGTCACAATAAAAGCTGTCAACCTTATTGGGACCACAAAAGGGTAAGTTCACTGTAAAGGCTAATTGATTCACTGAGTGTAGGAAGCCGACTCCCCATGCAGCAGCCACAATGCCAACACATACATTGCCACACATAATTGTAGTGTAGCGTAGAGGCTTACAAATTGCTACATATCTGTCAAAGGCCATGGCTATGAGGATCACCATCTCACTTCCCCCAAAGAAGTGAAGGAGAAATATCTGTGCAAAACAGCCCTTGACAGAGATGACTTTGTGTTTGCTGAAAAAGTCAGCAATCATCTTGGGAGCTGTGACAGAGGACAGAGACAGATCTATGAACGATAGGTTGGCTAATAGGAAGTACATAGGTGAGTGGAGGTGGGAATCAGAAGTCACAGTTATGACAATAAGAAGGTTGCCAAACACAATTCCAATATAGAAAACAAAAAAGAATGCAAACAGAAAGATTCTAAGTTCCAAAGAATCGGAGAGTCCAATGAAAATAAATTCAGTCACCACAGAATGATTTGTTTCCTTTGATGATTCATTCCAGAAGAGAGTTTCTGCACTTGCCTTGGAAAAGACAATGAAAAGAAGTCAGAGTTGTTATATGCAAATTCTACTCCGGGCTCACTGATTTTGGACTTGGTATAAGCTATTTCACAAGAGCTCCCAAAGTAGAAATCAGAACTCATAATTTTTCCTACAGTGCATCCTTGGTTGTCTTGTTCTTCAGGTAGCCAAGGCTCCCAGGTCTCTATAGTGCTAGACTACACTACAGGACAAAAATAAGGAAAAATGTTTGATTTAAAAGTGAGAGGATGGAAGATTCCTATTGGGGATCTCTAAGGTAACTTTCGGAAAATTCAGTAAATCTTTTGTGAGTAATAAGGCGAAGAAGTTTAATGGAAGATTAATTTGGAGGCAGATTCTGGAATTAGTAAATGTGATTTTTTTTTTGTCATGAATATGGAGCATTGGGGAAAAAATATTTAGTTTGTTGACTCTAGCCTTAATGTGTTTTTAAGAGGGAGAGATTTGAAGTAAAGCTAAGAAACTGTTTGAAGCCCAACTGTAGGTAATAACTACAAATTGTGGTTGTGTGAGCTGAAAAGGGGAATCTTTCAAGTGAGCCCATCCAGCAGTCCTCTCTATTGCTTGAGAAGTGAGTTTGTGAGCTGCAAGTCTGCACAGTTGAATATGTACCTGAATGACCTTGAAGACACCACTGAAATTTGTGGCCACATTGGATGAACAGTGCAGGAGGGATTAGGTATAACTATGAAAAACTGTTTTCCAGTTGATAACATGAGGCATGTACCTAATAATTTATAGCTGTTACTAGAGTCGTAAAAGAAATTAACAGGAGGCACGGATTAAAGATTTTTTCAAATGTTTCAAGTATTTTTATTCTGAGTAAGCAGGAACAATGTAACATGTTTAATTCTGATACTAATTATAATGAACACAAGGGGACAATATGCAGCATTCCAATTACTTTTAAGAATATGACTATGCAGAAGGAACCAATGGAAAGTGGACATTTCCTGAATGTATAGAGGCATTGTTGGGACAATCTTGCAATTTGCTCGGTAGCAAGTTAGGGACTGGACAATGACTGCTTTTCATGGCTTGGAGGAAACATTTTAATCATGTTTCTAGAAAAGAAAATAAATATTGTTTGAAGTAGTTTTCTAGTGAATGAAGTAGCAGATGAAGTATACGAAGGGCCAGTGGAGGCACATGCCTTTATCCTAGCATCCTAGACACAGAAGCAGGTGGATCTCTGAGTTCAAGTTCAGCCTAATCTACAGAGTGAGTTCCAGGACAACCAGGACTACACAGAGTAACCATGTCTCAAAAAACAAAAACAAACAAACAACAAACAAACAAGGAATAATTTCCTGACTAGGAAACAGAACTGATGATAAGTAACAGAATAGGGGACACAGCAGACATATAACGCAAAATACAGAGGCGGACCTTGATGAATACTGTCCGCTGAAAGACATAAGGGCCTAGAGGGTTGTCTGTGCCAAATCTGATGGAGAATGCTGCTATTGGTTATGGAGATTTATTATATCACAACCCATTGTGCTTAAAATTGATATGAATCTCTCCATTTTCCAAACCTCTTTCCTTACCCCTGCCTAGTTAAGCATCAAATTACTGTATACAAAGTCATATTCAAACTTACTGGCTCTATTTTTCCAGACAGAAGGACAGTTTTAATCATAAAATAACTCATGGGACTTCTTTTAGTTCATGTCTTCTTAACCCAAGAAAAATATAATCATCCTAGCACAGCCAGTACTCAAGTGTAGGATTTCTGTTGTGAGATAGGTTATGGTGTGATAGTTCATTAAAGTTTTCTTTCCAATCATACTATGCAAATTAAAGTTGTTTTGAGTGCTTTTTTTGCTTCAAAATGTTAATATATCTTGTTTCACTGATATTGAATGAAAAATTCCAAATCGTATCTCCATGAGAACTATGCCATGGCTGAAGATAGTTCAAGGGTTCTCATGTACAGAAAACCAAAATCTACCACAGTAGAAAATAAGAACTTAACAGTGCTACTTTTAAGAAAAAAAATGAATCCTGTGGTTCAATATGGATCACATCTTCAGAATTATGTTGCTAAGAGGAGAATAATAAAATGGAATCTTCATCTAGGGTCCTTTTACCAGCACAATCTCTTCAAAGTTCATTTGAGATTCTAAAAAAGACTCAAAAAGTTTTGGAGAATATAATAATTCTATTTATTCACTGAAGGAGTTCTGCATCTTATACATTGTTTTTATTATAATAACCAAGGACCAAGCATGATTGAATAGAAATTCTTTCAGCATATTCACTTTGAATTCAATCATTAAAATATTGAACTTTTCATAAGCATCTTTTACCTTGATTTTTAAATATATTTATAATCATAGTGATGGGGATCAGGGCTTTGGGTTTAAGCACAGATCTACTGCTTGATCCTGGATGTAGTAAGAAAAATTCTTGGGCTTTAATTTTTGTGTTTTCAAAATGGTACAACCCAACCAATAGTTCTCAGAATTTCCGAAGTTGTACCAATAGAGTTTGCAGCTTCTGTGTGGAAAAAAGTGTACCTAACTAGGTTTCCCTAGGATTATTAAAAAAATGAAAGACATGGAACAAGAAAATATTAGGCTTTTGGGAAATAAGAACTGTATAAAACCACTGCATAGAGAGGAAAGAATACATTAACTCAGTAAAATTAGGTGTAGGAGTCAATAATTATTGCATCTAAAACACTGATAATGAGAGTTATCCTTTTCAATATTACTCATGTTAACTCAGTTACATATGGCAGGATTTTCTATTTGTTTTCCTGAAAAGTATCATAACTGAATCCTGTATAAGTGAATATTTCTACTGACAAATGCATTTAACTATCAATAAAATTCTACACTGTAGCTGCTTCTACTGATGAATTTCAGTTTTGTCATTCTGCTTACCTGTTTCACAATTAGAAGTGTTGACATCAATTTTAAGAGAAAGAATAGTACATAGTCACTCTCATACATATTGTCAAATCATTAACATTTCTGGGAGAGTGGTTTTTATGTGAATTGTTCTTCTGAGTAAACTGCTTGGCTAATGATAAATCATTCATGAAGTAACCAGAAGCCCATGAAAAATCCAGAAACAGCCTGAGGGTGACTGGGGAGACTAACTCTTATAGTGTCACAGGTTTTCCCTTGACTATTGGAGGAAACATGAACCTTTCCTGAGTTAAGGAACATTGTCACAATTTCTTGATCACGGGATCATTTTATTATCTCACTCAATCTAACTGTGATTGCAAAACAAAAAAAAAAACCATGGTAAACCAAATAAAGTGATATTGCAAAATTAAAATTTAGACAGAATAACAGGCAATGAATGATAATATTTCAATTTTATAAAGAGGGTATAGTTTAAGACATTGGTAGCCAGTATCTGAAGAATTTATCAAAAATTTCCTTGACTAATATTAGATGTCTCAGTTCTTATCAGCTTATTTTTCAGTTTTAATTATCATCAAGACATTAGAATGAGCAGAGATAAACAATTAAGTTTCTAAAATTGTTTCTGATAAACACATTCAGACTTGTCATTCCAGGTATTGTTTGAAGGAGCCAGGAGATTCTTCTTCATAAGCACAGTAGCTTGGGAGCTGGCACATTAAATAATGTTTTGAGATCTTGGTAGTATAACTTTAGAAAATAAGTCAGCTGAGATAATTTAAATTGTACAATTATTTTTATATCAATCATGAAATTCTTTGAGGAAGACTACCATGGAAGCAAAGTTATGCTATTTAAAGAGGGATATACACAGGTATTGCATGATTCAAAGTATATGTCTATGTCTAAAAGAACATTGCACATTATCATTGAAAACCAGGCAAGACAGAACACATACTTTTTAATAGTTTTTATTTTCCTACTTATCTAACTTAAAGCACATTTAAGAATTATTTTCATTTCATTTTCCATAATTGTTGGTTTATATAAACCCACCTTTTATCCATTGGATCCACATAATTTCCATAAGAAATATATACTAATAACTAGTATTCTTATCTGCATAAAAATGCTGATAGTTATATTGCACATTTATATAAAAATAATATGAAAGGTTGTGGAATAATTGTCGATTATAATAGCTTAAATACAATGAAAATACTTAAATACAATACAACGCAAAAACTTAAAAACAATAAAACATTTAGTTAATTGGAAAAACATATAACTCTTTTATTTTGTAACCAGCAGAACTTATTGTAACTTCCATTTGAAGTGACATTCTTTGATAGATATACTCCAAGAATTTCTAAAAAAATAATAAAAGTGTTTTTATTCTATAGATTTCATGGACGTCTTGATAGTGCATAGCACTATTCTATGCTTTTGTTAATAAAATTTACTGTGTAACTTCCCTAGAACTTAAAACCTGTCTACTTAGCCTTTTGATGGCCAACTTCATATCTTTATTCCTTAAAGTATAGATAGCAGGATTTAAGACAGGAGTGACAACAAAGTCAACAATAGCAAAGAAATTATCCAGTGACTTAGTTGGGAAAGGCCACACATAAAGAAACATGCATGGTGTAAAAAACAAAACCACTACAGTGATATGAGCTGATAAGGTGAAGAATGCTTTGGATAAATCAGTTGAAGAATGTTGCCGGACAGTGACCAGGATAAAAATGTATGATACAATCAAGAAAAAGAAGGTACACATAGATATGAAACCACTGTTAGCAGTGACCACAAATTCTAGTTTGTAAGTGTCCATGCATGCAAGTTTAATGACCCTTGGAAAATCACAATAAAAGCTTCCTACATTATAGGGGCCACAGAAGGGTAAATTTATGACAAAAATAAACTGAGATATGGCATGAATCATGCCTATGGTCCAAGCAGCTATTACCAAAATCATGCACATTCTGGGGTTCATAATTGTCAGATAGTGAAGAGGCTTACAGATGGCTGTGTACCTGTCATATGCCATGGCTATGAGCAACACCATCTCAACTCCACCCATCACATGAATGAAGAACATTTGTATCATGCAGCTGTGGAAGGAAATGACTTTACAACCAGTTAAAAGATCAGATATTGTCCTAGGAACTGTTGTAGATGAAAGGCCCAAGTCGATGAGTGACAAGTTGGCCAGTAGAATATACATGGGAAAGTGTAAGCGAGAATCAAAAATCACTGTGAACACAATGAAAAGGTTTCCAAAAATAATCCCCACATAAAATAAGGAGAAGAAGAAGCAAAAGAAGAACTGCATTCCAAATGTTTGTGCAAGTCCCAGCAAAACAAATTCAGGTATAATAGAAGTATTCACTTGGCCCATTGGATCAGAAAGCAAGGAAAATCCTGAAAAAAACTGAAGGATAAGATGAATTAAATTTAAAGGCATCAAAAACAGGATTAAATGTTAGTAATTTTAATTCCATCACTGTGCCAGAGATATAGCTCAACAGTAGGGTATTTTTTTAGTTCGTGTAGACTATTTACAAAATACTAGGAACCAGAGAACAAGAGATTTATGGAGGTTGGAAAGAGTTCCTCTCAGAATGATGCATTACATTAAATTATATTAATTATTAAAACATACATTTATGAGATAATTTATAAAGTTAGATAAAATACATTAAATGAATTCAAGAAATTCAGGTGAACTAAAAAAGATATTGAGAACAACCGTAAGTGAATACAGTATTCCAGAGAATCAAAAGACTGTAAGACCATTAACATGGTTTTCAAAAGTTAGAGATAATTTTAAAACTGTAATCTAAAATAATGAATTTAAGTGACTATCATGAATTAGATTGTAATGTGGGTAAAGACACTTAAAAACTTATTATATGTGTCAGCTGAAAAAGTGACTCAATGACATAATGCTTTCTTGGCATGTGTGGGGTTTGATCCTCTGTACTGAAAAAAAAAGAAATGAAATTTATTTTCTACACATGCTTTTGACTCTGCTAAAACTAACACATAAGTTATCTTGTTCTTGAATTTCAGTGTTCTAGAGAGAATAAGACTGATTTCCTTATAATGTTAAAATGATTAAACTACACAGGATGATAGTAAAAACCAGGCAGGTAAAGTGAACTGCGATATAGAAAACTGGGAAATGTAACTGTGTATCTATCTCTTTGTATCTTAGAAATCAATGAAATATGATAAAATATTATTTTCTTGTTAAATTTGAAAAAATTATTATAATTAGCAAAATTTATTATTATTACAAATTCATTCAGAGTAGCCAATGTTATGTGATATTTTGATTGTGTTCTGACAAACAAAGCTTGCTTGGAGTCAGAGGGTGGAGCTAGTCACTAGCTGACCATAGAGGTCTGGAGGACTGTAGAGAGAGGAGACAGGAAGTAGTAAGGTGGGGCTGAGAGAAGATCTCAGCGATTTTGGTCAGAGGAACTGCAGAGGTGGGAAGCACCTGACAGCTGCTTCCTGTTCTCTGGTCTTTCAGGTTCTTACCCCAATATTTGACTCCTGATTTTTTATTGATAAGTTTAGTTGGAATAATGGTTCAGACCAATCCTGGTCAATACAAATTATATATCAGTGAAACAGGTTTATTTATACATCACAAAAGGGAAGAAAGGGTTTAACCTTTAAAGTAAATTTGAAATCATATAGCAAAAATTTTATCTCCATACCTTTTGGAGAAGTATGTCCCCTTCTGGAATTCTACTTGTATAGATTCTATCTTCAGCCACAAATACTCATCACAATTTAATGACCATGATAGGGCTTTAAAACAATTTTAATAAGAACCATTAGGTATAAGTATATTGAATATACATAGTTGTCTGTAACAAAAATCTAAAAAGGTTTTATTAATAATAACAAAAAACCAGAGCCAGATATTGGGGTGAAAGCTGAAATATCAGAGAAGCAGAGCAAGCCAGCCACATTCTTACCTCTATGAAATCCTCAACCTCAAGAGAGTGATTTCCTGTTTCCTCATGCCTTCTATACTTTTTCTGCCCTGCCATCTTACTTCCTAGGATTAAAGGCGGGTGGGTGTGTTTCCCAAGCAAAGGCATAAGATCTCAACTGTTGGGATTAAAGGTGTGTGCTACCATGCCTGGTTCTGTTCCCAGTGTGGCCTTGAACTCACAGAGATCTGGATATCTGTCTCTGGAGTGATAGGATTAAGGGTGTGTACCACTACTGTCTGGCCTCCATGTCTAATCTAATGGCTGGCTCTGTCCTCTGATCCCCAAATAAATTTTATTGGGGTGCACAATATATCACCACAGTTGTCCATAATAATGCAATAGAAACTGATGATGGAACTTAAAACAACATTAAGATTTTTCTTTAAAATACTGAGGGAAGTAAGTTGCATAGTCCATCATTTTTACAAAGATAGTTTTTCACTTGTCTGAGCTTCTAATTCCGTTTTTGAATTTGAAGGAATCTTTCAACGCACATATGATATGCATATCTGTTTTCCCCTCAAATGTCAAATGGTCTAGCCATTTAAGGGAATGACAGGTTTATAAAGATTTTTGAAAACCAGTATTGACTCATAACTGATAAAATATAGAATGTTAATAATTTTATTGCACATTTTCATGTCATAAATGATATTAATTAGGGAGTAGGTACAGTGAAATCAGTAAAGAGCTCTGTTTAAATTTCTTTAGCATATCCTAAGACAGAAACTTCCTAAGGCATTCCACCCAGGTAGTGACAAAGCATGCTTTCTGCTTTGTGTTGACTAGGGTTGGCCATTCTGAATGAATTTTGGTAATACAGTAACCATAAGGAAAAACAGATATTCTGGTGCCCTCATTAGGCTCAGTGTGAGCAAGAGTAGTGTAAATGTTGTGTTATAACAAGAAAGGTAAAATGTGCTCAGTCTCTATAATGGGATTTGTATATATGTTTTCAGGGATGATCATTTGGTAATGGATAACCAATTGGTGTGCTTTTCCCTGGGGAAGGCTATTTCCCTCTCTTAGCATTCCTTAGTTATTGTAATTCTTTGTGTAAGATTGAGGTTTTCCCACATCCATGTTAGCATGTCTATTGGTTTTAACCATGTTCAACAATTGATGAAATAAACAATTAAAAGAAGAAAGATACAATGAATAGTCAAATAATCAGAAGCGTTAAAATACAACAGGACAGGAGGAGATAATACTTTGGTAAGAATCCAGAGAATAATCACTTGGATTCCTTTCCCATTTCTATGATTTGCAATAATTTTGGTTAACTCTCAAATTTTTCATTGTTTCCTACATTAGCCTATATAAAAATTCTAATAATCATTCAAGTCTTTTGGTAATGTACTATATACATTGTAAAACCATTTTTTTTTTTGCCATACTAGTACATTCATACTTTTGTCACTAGACTTCTAGTCCATATGTAGATCACTCAGTCTTCCAGGATAGGAGGGTGAATTTTTGGGGAGAAGAATTGAACCTGAGAGGTATTATAGAGTTAATAAAATAATCCTTGAAAGGTTTCTTGGCAGTGCTCTGTACTGGACTGAAAAGACTGTGGTTGGTGACTTACTAAACTCATCTATATCATTGCAAAAATAATACTGAAGTGGAAGAATTATTTTTAGTGCTTATGGTGAAATATTTCATAGTTTTTTTTTTTTTTGGTTTTTTGAGACAGGGTTTCTCTGTGTAGTTTTGGTGTCTGTCCTGGATCTCGTTCTGTAGACCAGGCTGGCCTTGAACTCACAGAGATTCGCCTGGCTCTGCCTTTGGGATTAAAGGCATGTGTCACCACTGCCAAGCTCATAGTTTTAAAGTAGGATAAAATATATACCACATTTCAGCCTATAAAATCAACCACAATCCAATTAAGAATTAATCTCTGAATGATATTGACAGATTTAGAAATCACATTACTACTAATTTAATGATGTTGAAATGGTAGGTGAGAGTTACATTTTTTGAAGAACAAGATCCTAAGCTGTATAAACTTATTTGTCTGAAGATTGCTTTCATTTATAGTGTGTGTTTTATTTTACTGATAATATTTAATTTTTGTAAAATGTGGTGTCTACATTCAAAATATTTGGAACTACGTGGTGCATAAAGAAAGTGGTGCTGTCAGAGTCAATAGAATGTTTTGAAGAACAGGAAGAACAGAAGGCATACAAAAAAAGGAATAAAAACATGTTGGAAAGATAGAGAAAAGCAGTGGCAGGCAAAAAAAAGGAGAGACTCCTGAGGCAGGAACAAGGAGAGTAAAGTGATGGTCAGAAGGAGACACACTGTACCACTTCACACTGCCCATTATGTTTTAAAACAGTACACATTATGAATTATGAACTTCTCACTGAGTGGATTACTAGGATTTCCATGCACTATTACTCCATATGTTTAGTGGAAAGATGTAGAGCAATAGAGTAGCTGTGGAGTAAATAACTACTGACGTCAAGAGAAGATAAAAGAATGTACATGAATGGATGTGACAGTGAAATATGAAGGGACAAACTGGGTGTTTGATGGCTTTGGGGATGGCTCAGCTAACTTATAGATGATTCATCTTCCAAAAAACTAGGAAGTCATTGATCAAAATAAGGCTTTATCTTTCAGGAAGAGTTTTGTTTATCCTGGTTCTAATATTGATAGTTTTTCATGAGGGTAAACTAAAGCTCAGAAGTCCAGGAAACTGTTTCTCTTTGTCCAACAAAGTAACACCTATATAAAACTATGCCTAGAACACATGGGAAAACTTCAACAAAATATTTCACAAATGTATTTGTAAAAATAGGTACAAACTGCTCATATGAAAAGCAATAGTATAATTCCTCCCAAAGTACTAGAAAATTGAATTTCATACACTTTTATACTTGTTGCTTTCTAGTTATGGGCTAATTATAAAATGTGCATGTTTAAATAAATGAAGGAAGTCTCACTCTTTTACAAACATCTAAGATTACTATTATATATTATTGTTAAATCAAGATGGATCCAAAGAGCTTGTTTGCAAAAATTGTAAAAAAGCAACAAAACAACCAACTAGTTTTATACCAAAAGATGAAAACAAAAACAAAAGCAAAAAACATTGCTTTATTTCTCTTCCTTCAGAACTGTCGATGATGGCATAAAGCTCTTAGGAGTTCATAAGAAGCCAAGTCCCCACTGTATTTGATGTTTTTCCTGGTGGTGGTGACTTAAAATTTGTCAGTCATTGGAAACCTAGGAATAGGTACCTTTTCAAACAAGAAATGCAGATACATGTTAATCAAAGAACACTAATAGAATAATGGCTTTACATGGAAGTAGGAAAGGACTGTTAAAGAACTCATCTAACCACTTGATTTTACATCATGCAGTCCAGTGTAGTTAATAGCTCATCCACAGTAAAATGTTCAGAATTCCAGATCAGATGCCAGATGTCCTAAACTCTACTCTACTGGTCTTCTTCAATAATACTCTACAAATGCTTAGGAGAAATAGTTATGAAATCTCAGAATAACATATATTTTATAGGATCAATTTAACCTTCTAAAAGTACCCTCTTAGTCTTTGAACTCACGTTCAGTTTGACATAAAACTGTCTGTCCCCTTTCTTAAAGGAATAGTACTCTCCCTCCCCTATTCCTTGATGGGCTTTTCCAGGTTTTCTGTTTCTTTTTTATTTTTTCAAGCATCCTGGCCAGTACTTCATCAGTTCCAATGATGAAGAACACACATCTACTGCTTTTCTGCAGAAACCCTTGCCATGGGCCAGAATTTTTCTAAGTCTGAGCATAGTCCCTCAGTTTATGCATTGCCTAGAGCACACAAATGTTGAAGAATGATGGAATTGCACCAGAACATTGAAAGTCAAAGCTTGAGATTATTCTGTTTTAAAATGTAATCTGATTTTTAGATATACAGGAAACATCTGAGACCAGATGCCTGCTTGGCACAGTTGAACATGAATTTTACAATTATTTGAGGGCACTAAAAGCAGAGACACATGTATCTTGAAAAATCTTCACACCAAAGAAGCAAATTGAAAAATAGCAAAAGGTTGTGAGCATGGGATTAATTATATAAGGCAATAAAATTAAGTTAAATCTCAAAACAAGAAATAATAATGTGAAATAAAAGGACAAAAATACTTTTGATAGGGGACATATCTGAAATAATTATTGTACAGATGAAAACAACTATAACGGGAAGGATTTAAATGTAAAATATGCCTTACCTTCTGTCAAGAACTAGTGGTGCACTTTTAGGAGAAGGAAAACTCAAGTAGCTTATTCTTCATTTCTATAAGCAATGCCCCTGAAGACAAAGGTATATGTATGATTTTGTATATTGGCAAAGAAGATAATTAGTTGCTCAGGAGAGTGACCGACTGATGCTGTGGAGGCGGCCATTATTCAGCTCATTAGTAGTTTCTTTTGGGGATTGGATTTTGAGTCACTGGTTTCCCCAAGAGAGAAATGCCAAAAGAATTGCCTGGTTATCTAAGAAGAAAGCAACAAGATTCTGAGGTAGTATATTAGCAATTCTAAAACAACTTCCTTTATGAGTGATAATCTTATTGTATGTATTGTTGAAAAGGAGTAAAAATATTGCAAAGGTAGACAGCTGTACCTATACCTTAAATTTCTATATTAAATTGAAGATAATCTAAAATTCTTTATCTGAAAATATATTTCCTAGAATTGTTAGTAAGTCAGAATATAAGTCCTTATTCTTTCATTTTAACAAATTTTTGCCCATGAAAACCTAAATGTGCTGCAAAACCAGAGGATGAAGATCTATTTGAAAGTCATTACTCTTATCATTTGAGCTGATTGGCTATAAATAAAATTTGTTCGAGGCCAGCCTGGTCTACAGAGCAAGATCCAGGAAAGGCGCAAAGCTACACAGAGAAACCTTGTCTTGAAAAACAAACAAACAAAAAAAGTTTGTAAGTCATTAGTTCAATTTGTTCAGAACTTTTGGAAGATATAGGTAGCTTTTTTTTTTTTAACCACAGACTGTTTAAAATAGAGTCTGAGGTTGATATATTGGAGATTCATGCTACAAGAGTCTAGTTAATGTAGAAGATCAACATTCAATAGCATATGAATAAAGCCATAAGAGCAATCTCAGTGGGTCTTATCAGAGAAGCTTGTCTTTGTCTTGGATATAAAGTCAGAATCTGATCTTATTGAGGTTTCATTGAAATAATGATGGCTCTGTCTTTGTTTATAAGTGTGTTTTTTCCAACCTTGGTCTCAACAATTCTCGCTCATATAAACCCTCCTCATTCTCGCTAATTGGACTCCCAGAGATCCACCTGGGGCCTAGTCATGGATCTCTGCATCCAGATCCCTCAGTAGTTGGATGAGGTTTCTAGCACAACAATTAGGGTGTTTGGCCATCCCATCACCAGAGTAGGTCAGTTCGGGCTGTCTCTCAACCATTGCCAGCAGTCTGTTGTGTGGGTATCTTTGTGGATTTCTGTGGGCCTCTCTAGCACTTTGCTTCTTCCTATTCTCATGTGGTCTTCATTTACCGTGGTCTCCTATTCCTTGTTCTCCCTCTCTGTTGTTGATCCAGCTGGGATCTCCCGCTCCCCCAAGCTCTCTTTCCCTCAACCCTCGCCTTTCATTACCCCCACTCATGTCCAGGCTGTTCATGTAGATCTCATTCCATTTCTCTGTCATTGGGCGATCCCTGTGTCTTTCTTGGGGTCCTGTTTTCCAGGTAGCCTCCCTGGTGATGTGAGTAGCAGACAAGTCATCCTTGTTTCATGTCTAGTATCCTGCTATGAGTGAGTACATACCATGTTTGTCTTTCTGAGTCTGGGTTATCTCACTCAGGATGATTTTTTCTAGATCCATCCATTTGTCTGCAAACCTCATGATGCCATTGTTTTTCTCTGCTGAGTAGTATTCCATTGTGTATATGTACCACATTTTGTTTATCCATTCTTCAGTTGAAGGGCATCTGGGTTGTTTCCATGTTCTGGCTATTACAAACAATGCTGATATGAACATAGCTGGACAAATAGCCAAATGAATGGAAACACATGAACTATGAACCAATGGCTGAGGGGTCCCCACTGGATCAGGCCCTCCGAATGGGTGAGACAGTTGATTGGCTTGATCTGTTTGGGAGGCATCCAGGCAGTGGGACCAGATCTTGTGCTCATTGCATGAGTTGGCTGTTTGAAACCTGGGGCCTATGCAGGATTGTTTGGCTCGGCCTGGGAGGAGGGGACTAGACCTACCTGGACTGAGTCTACCAGGTTGACCTCAGTCTATGGGGAAGGCTTTGCCCTGGAGGAGATGGGAATGGGGGGTTTGGGGGGAAGGTGAGGGGGACGGGAGCGGGGAGAACAAGGGAATCCGTGGCTGATATGTAGAACTGAATTGTATTGCAAAATAAATTAAAATAAATTAAAAAAAAATAAGTGTGTTTTTTCAAGAATGTGTTTGTTTAGATCTATACTTCATTTTCTCTTGCACAGAAAAAAGAAAAAAGAATAGGTCAGTAGAAAAATGAGGAATGCTAGTTGATCTAAAATTAATTTTTGGAAAATAATATAATATACATATGAGATTAAAACTGGAGAATACTTCTGTCAGATAGATCTTAAAATTAGAAGGTATCTTACACACACACACACACACATGCACACACACACACACACACACACACACACACACACACACACAATCACACACAATTGTAGTCCTTTATCCATAATAGAATGAGCATGTGAAAACCCTTTGTGATGGTTTGAATAGGTATGGCTCTCATAGACTCATGTGTGTGAATTCTCAGCCCATAGGGAATGGCACTATTAGGAGGTGTGGCCTTTTTGGTGTAGCTGTGGCCATGTTTGAGGAAAGTGTGTCACTTGTGGAGGCAGGCTTTGAGGTCATATTCTCAAGCCATGCCTAGTGTGACAGTTCTGTTCCTACTGCCTGAGGATCAAGATACAGAACTCTCAGCTCCTTCGCCAGCACCTTGTCTGCCTATATTCCATCTGCCATGATGATAACGGACTAAATCTCTGAACTTTAAGTGAGCCCCAATTAAATGTTTTTCTCTGTAAGAGTTGCCATGAGCCTAAAGCTCATGGACTAGTAGGAGGTGCCTGATCAAGAAGTGCATTCAACCTTACTAGAGTTCTAAAATGCTGATGCTTGCACTGTGTCAGTCATTTTTACTTAGTTTTTAGTTCCTACTTAACATACTGGCTGGTCAAGGGCTCACCAGAAAGTAGAAACTTAAAGGAGCCCTATCCTCCCCTCCCCCTCCCCCTCCCCCTTCTTCTTCTTCTTCTTCTTCTTCTTCTTCTTCTTCTTCTTCTTCTTCTTCTTCTTCTTCTTCTTCTTCTTCTTCTTCTTCTTCTTCTTCTTCTCAGCTTTCTTAAGCCCTATGGGGAAATACAGACCCATGTTGGAATGCCAAAATGTTGTCAGTTGTTTCTTACTCTTTACTCTTTTAACTCTTTGGAGGGAGCCACCACCCAGCTCCTAAATAAATCACATAGGAGATTTTTTTTCTTACTTATGAATGTCTAGCCTTAGCTTGGTTTATTGCTAGCCAGCTTTTCTTAAATTATCCCATCTACCTTTTGCCTCTACCCTTTTTCCTGTTCTTACTTCTGTATTCTTACTTTCACTTCTACTTTGTGGCTGGCTGTGTGGCTGTGTGGCTGTGTGGCTGGCCCCTTTTATCCTCTCCTCTACTGAGAGCCACTGGTAGCAAAAGACCACAGGAGTATACAGCAGTAACAACTAGAGTTCAGAAGGTCTACCTATCAGAACTAAGGGCTCTATTAGAGGAAACCATCATGGAAGGCATTATGGAATTACTGCCTTTTGAATGAATTAGCTGTTTCTTGTTGTAAACTTCTTGAGCAATAATAGCTATGATTCTTTCCATTTACCATACATTTCTATGTTATGTGTATATGTCTTCTCATGATTGCTATGGGCCACAGGAAAATATTATGAGAACTTAGCTGGTTATGGCAAAGCCACTACCTTGGGGGAATCAAGGAATTCCAAATCAGAGGAAGCCAAATTCCAAGGAGCTTTTGGTGTTATTTGGCTTGTTATATATCAGCTGTCTTCTGTTATGAAAATCATGTGCACCTTCATAGTTTTCCCAATTGATTTTTCTCTAAGAAGTGCTAACAGTGTGGGCCGATCACTCTCTGGACATATACATTCAAGGTATTTGGAGAACAGCCTCAGGAAAGGCTTCCTTCCCCCCAGCCCATCCGTTTCTCCCCTTTCATCACCAGAATCAGATATCTCCCTTAGCCATTTTCAAGGACTAACAGAAATAACAGTCCAGACCACCACATGGTAGTCTCCTGATTTAAGGTAAATTCCACAAGGATACACTGCCTAGGTCAGGTGGACCTTAAATAATAGATTTATACAATTTAGCCCAGACCCTCCTTTCTTATACAGCCTAACTAACTTCTTTTTTTTTTTTTTTTTTTTTTTCAATTTATTTTAATTTATTTTGCAATACAATTCAGTTCTACATATCGGTCACGGATTCCCTTGTTCTCCCCCCTCCCGTCCCCCTCACCTTTCCCCCAACGACCCCCCCCCCATTCTCATCTCCTCCAGGGCAAAGCCTTCCCCACAGACTGAGGTCAACCTGGTAGACTCAGTCCAGGTAGGTCTAGTCCCCTCCTCCCAGGCCGAGCCAAACAATCCTGCATAGGCCCCAGGTTTCAAACAGCCAACTCATGCAATGAGCACAAGATCTGGTCCCACTGCCTGGATGCCTCCCAAACAGATCAAGCCAATCAACTGTCTCACCCATTCGGAGGGCCTGATCCAGTGGGGACCCCTCAGCCATTGGTTCATAGTTCATGTGTTTCCATTCATTTGGCTATTTGTCCCTGTGCTTTATCCAACCTTGGTCTCAACAATTCTCGCTCATATAAACCCTCCTCATTCTCGTTAATTGGACTCCCAGAGATCCACCCAGGGCCTAGTCATGGATCTCTGCATCCAGATCCCTCAGTAGTTGGATGAGGTTTCTAGCACAACAATTAGGGTGTTTGGCCATCCCATCACCTGGCTAAGATCAAAAACACTGAAGACACCTTATGCTGGAGAGGATGTGGAGCTAGGGGAACTCTCCTCCACTGCTGGTGGGAATGCAAGCTTGTACAACCACTTTGGAAATCAATATGGCGCTTTCTTAGAAAATTGGGACTCAATCTCCCCCAAGATCCAGCTATACCACTCTTGGGCATATACCCAAGAAATGCTCAACCACACCATAAGAGCACTTGTTCAGCTATGTTCATATCAGCATTGTTTGTAATAGCCAGAACATGGAAACAACCCAGATGCCCTTCAACTGAAGAATGGATAAACAAAATGTGGTACATATACACAATGGAATACTACTCAGCAGAAAAAAACAATGGCATCATGAGGTTTGCAGACAAATGGATTGATCTAGAAAAAATCATCCTGAGTGAGGTAACCCAGACTCAGAAAGACAAACATGGTATGTACTCACTCATAGCAGGATACTAACTAACTTCTTACCTAACCACTTTTCAGAATGTAGACGGAGCAATAGGACCCCCTTTTTCATATGTTAATTTGTCATTAGCACTCAGTTGACCTCTTCTTTTACCATTCCCATTTTGGATTATAAAAAAAAAGCCTGGTGGTCACTGCCTGAGGAAAATTCTTAACTGCCTTTATGACCCTGTAAAATTCAAGCCTGGTGACTTTGCTTGGCTAGACTATTGCTATTGCTTGGGTTTATAACTGGATTCCTGAGAGACTTAGAGAGAACTGAGAGTATAAGGAGACGGAGAAGAGAAAAGAGAATGGAAGAACTAGATGGGTAAGAACTGGAGAGGAACAAACTGAGATGGGGAAGAATTAGATTGAAGGGCTAAAAGAGAGTACCAGAGGAACAAGATAGAAGATGAGGAAGAGCCAGAAGGGGAAGAACTAGATGAGAGAGAAGGAGATGGAAGAGGAGCTGATATGGGAAAGAACTAGATGGATGAGAACCTAGCAGGAATTAAGATAGAACCTAGAGGGGACAACAGATAAATGTAGAGAGAAATCAGGCAAGATTTCTCTAGAGAGAGAACTGACACGGAATAATAAAGTGTATGAACTAAGGAGTTTCGTGTACATAGATTAGTTATCAGCTGGTTGTAGATTCTTCCTGAACCTTGGGAGGGGACTATCAAGGGGCTGGTCGCCAATAGTCCTTGATACATGATTACATCTCAATCTTGGGCACAACTCTCCTTATACATTTAGGGTAATTGGATAACTGTCCCCAGCTGTGTTTATTTTTTCACTAACATAAATCTGGCCATAGCCATTGTCCAGACAAAAGTATTTCAGCTAAAATAACTTTTTTCCAAGGACAAATGTATGGTGATATTTTATTTTGTATTAAAATGTTATTTGTATGTTAATAAATAAAGTTGCCCGGGGGTCAGAGCTATTAGCAAGCCATAGGAAAGCCGGGCGGTGGTGGCGTACACTTATAATCCCAGCACTTGGTAGGCAGAGCTAGGTAGATCTCTGTGTGTTCAGGGATACAGCCAGCATTGGAGACACATGCCTTTAATCTCAATACTAACCATAGAAGACCTGGAGGTCTATACAGAAAGGCAGTGACGAGGCGGTCATGTGGTTGGGTTTACAACCAATGAGAAGGCAGAACCAAAAGTCTATATAAAGACTTTAACACAGGAAGTAGCTCTTTTTCGGAGAGGTAGGACCACTGCAGGAGGAAGGGTTAGGTTTTAGCTCTTAGCTCTGACCTCTTGGCTTTCTTCTTTGCATTGGTTCTGTGTTTCTTATTTAATAAGATGGTTGGTTACATCTATACAAATGCACGGAAATAAACATTAGCTCATCTCACCCACAGATAGAGAAAATAACCACTAGCAATTAAATTCTCACCTCTTTACCTTCACCCTGGTTATTTACACAAGACCCTAATTTAAGAGATTTACTGCTCACATTCCTGGGATGATGTTTTAGCAACTTGCTAGTTACTGAGCTAAGGTAGTTAATTCCCACTGACCAAAGGAGATTTCTAACAAGGCCAGGCAGATAATAGGTGCCAAGCTTTGTTTTTTCTGCAAATGAAGTTCTAATCCTCTCCCCTTTTATCTCAACCAGGTACTATTCCTAAATTTCCTCCTCACAAATTACTCCAAGCTAAAGTGCTTTTACTAACCAAATGCTACATGCTTGTAGGTTGCTTAGCAACCAAGCATATATTCCCCCTTCCCTATGAGAAACCAGCTGCAGCTGGGATGAGCGGTGGTGGTGGTGGTGGTGGTGGGGGTTGGAAGTGGCACTAAAGATAGTTTTACTTTTCTAGTGATTATTGACATTCATAGACCCCTAAAATTCTACCTAGTCACTTCTAGATTATAATTTGAGCACATAAATTACTTTTTAAAATTCTCTAATTGATTTTAGCCTTTAGTTGACCCTACCAGAAAGCTCCCCTTTAGTCACTCTCCCCTTTTGGGTTGTTAGCTGACAAGTATTGATTTATGTATAAATCTTTATCACCTCTCTCTGTAACCCAAAAAACTTCAAATCTTGCATTGCATTGCCAAAGAATTACTGCTTATTTATATATACCGGGTTCCCTACAGCACTTGGGGTATTGATTTAGAACAAAGATGAGGATGAAGATGGAATGAAGTAGATAGAATAATGAGAGAACAGCAGAAGGGACAGAGAGGAGCTAAGTATGACAACAGAAAAGAAGCTGTGTAGATAGAATTGATTTAGAAGAATAAAGTGAATGGACTAAAGAATTCAGTGTGCTTAGATTCATTCGATATCCTTCAGATTGGAATCCTCAGCTGGTTGTTAGATTCTTGCACAGACCCTGGGAGAAAACAATACTCCTCTCTTGCTCTTTCTCTTCTCTTGCTTCTCCTCTTCCCAGATTTCTCCTTCTATTTATTCATTCTGCCTTCTGGCCCCACCTATTTGTCTCTCTTGCCTCATTATTGGCCATTCAGCTCTTTATTATGCCCTCGGGTGTTTTAGACAGACACAGTCACACAACATCACAGATTTTAAACAAATGTGACATAAATAAAAGTAACACACTTTGAAATAATATTCTACAACAGTCTAATCCTTTTCTGTGTGATTACTTCTTTTTCCTTCAGGGTTTTCAAGTGTGATGTTAAGTTGTTAGTACAAGATCTCCCCATAGTTTTTGTTGCCTTTTAATTCTTTAACTGGCAGAGAAAACAAATGAATCCATGCATCTCTAGGTAGCATCAACAGCTTTATTAGTCAGGCTTTCATTAAATTTCCTTGGGAATCACATTTCATCCTTTATTTTTAAAATAGGAATAATGTTACAGCAATTACTTTGTGATGAGAAGTTTGTTGAAATGTGGGGTATAAGAACACTTATAATAAGAAAGATGGGGGATAGTAAAACACTACAAATCACAAATGCATCGTTCAATGAGTGCAAGTCAATGAGCACAAAATGTTTTACAACTTTTCTCTGAGGTAAACAAGTAGTTGTATACAATGAATAACACTTATTCGGCCATTCTTACACTGCAGTGTTTATTGAATGCATATCCCAAAATTTATTCCAGCACTATGGAAATATGTTGTATCACTGACTGAATGAATGTATTTGTGTATACATTCTGAAGCATGCTGGATTTTGACTGGGTATAAAGGATATGGAACCATGTTTAACAATTAGAAAAATGGAAAGTGCTCAATAAAAGTTTTCTAGATAAGTTTCAAAATTATGACCCAGAGATACAATTTCTATAACAAATAATTTTAAATAAAATCTCAATGGAAACACATCCAGACTCACTTGTTTATGTATAGCCTATGACAGTTTTACTTATTCCAGAATCACAGCTATCATTGTGATAGATACTTTGTATACTGTACAGTTTAACATATTTGTTGATATCTTACAGAAAGAATTCATTGACCATGCTTTATAAAAGGCAAGTTTGGCAGAGGAGAAGGGTACTATCAATGTGTGTTCTACATCCATCTTTGTCACCTTCAATGTGCTTGAGGGTAAAGATTCAGGTGAACATTAAGAATTTACTTCTAGTGACAAAGTGAATATTATTGCAGAGCTCAATGCATAGTGAATTTGTGAAGATTTTTGTTAAAATCTTAAATTCTCAAGGCAGAGCCAGTAGAACATCCAAGCACATGTGGAATCCTTTTACTTGTGGGCTCTTATATAAAATCACAGGTCACTTGTCCTAGAAGCTATCTGCCTTATGATTAGATCCCTTACATTTTAAATTGTAAATAGCTGTAATTGTGTACCTGGAGCCACGCTTTCCATTAAAATTTCCAAAAGAGAGAGAAACAAGTAAGATGATGGCAGATCCACATCTCTCCTTCTGTTTCTCCAGTCTTAACCCCAGCTCTGTAGCATAAAACCTTCTGTGGTCTCCCTTTCCTCTCTAACTCTATCCCCAAAGGCTCATAAGGATCTACTTCCCCAACCTCCCTTCCTCAAAATAATTTCACTATTCCAGTCTCCAACACAAGCAGGCATATCCTGAGAATACACCAGCTGAGCAGGCAAGGGAAACAGGTCCACAGAAAGTTTCCTACCAGGCAGCAATAGCCAGAACACCATCTTAAAGACCATAGAGGAAGCAGAAACCAAGGAACAAAACACTCACCCAACAGAGACAAAAGCAGATATTATCACCCAGACCTATCATCATTCCAATCCCATATGCCTAGATGTCAGTGAAAAAAAAACAAACAAACAAACCACAATCAAAACAGCCAGGACAATATGTCTCCACTGGAATACCTCCACACAGGAGGCACTGAATATTCCAACATAGCTGAAGCCCTACCCCGACCCCCCAAGACCTTAAAACAGACTATGCAAAGATGACAGAGGTTTGTAAAGAGGACATGATTAAATTCCTTGCAGAAATCCAGGAAAACATGAACAAACTGTGCAAGGAAATGAATAAAACTGTTTAGGACATGGAGCTGGAAGTAGAATAGATGAAGAAAACCCAACTGATGAATTGTGGAAATGCAAAATTTGTAAATTCTTACAGGAACTGAATACAAGAGATAGAAGAGAGAATTTCAGGTGCTGAAGATATGGCAGAAAAAACTGGGTACATCAGTTAAAGAAAATGTTAAATCTAAAAATCTTTCCACACAAAACATTCAGAAAATCTGAAACTATGAAAGACCACAAGCAGTTACCTGCTGCCTACCAGGGGTGATAGTTCAGGGGTGAAGCACAGACAACCACCCCTACATCTCCCCCTTTTGTCTAAGGAAGAAGGTTCTAACCTAACACAAAACTATATACAGTAGGAATAATCATCAAAGAGAAATAAAGGGTAATGACTTAAACAAATGGAACTACAACCAACAAGAGCAACATCAAACAAGAGACACATACTAAAATCCAGAGAAGTCTGGAGCATAGGTAAATGGCACGCTACAGAGATCATTCCAAAAGGTGTCCTATCCTGAAGAACCTGAATCTAATACTTAATGTGTTCTAGCTAAGATATGAGAAGATTGTAACTGTAACTGTTAGTCTTCAATCCCATCGAAGACCTGAGAAGGAATATAATAATACCTGAGAAATAGGAGAAGGACCAAAGCAACTTTCAGGAGTCTTGGGAGAGTAGACAGAGACAGCTGGCATCCTAGACAGTCAACTAAAGTTTCTCAGCATTGTTGGTGCATTCAAATTGGCTACAGGCCTAGAGTATCTGACAGATCATTTTCAGAAGCAGATATTTTGAAAGACTATCTTATTCTGTCTTTGAAGAGTTCAGTAGTCACTTATCCTTGTGTCGTGCTCATTCCAAAGGGACAGTATTCATACTGTCAGGAGTAGAGGCCATTGTAGTTTGTTGCCCAGTGGCTAACTTTTGCCATTAAAAAAAAAAAAAGCAAACTCCATAATGAGTTTCTTAAATGCCCATCATCCTCCTTGAAGTCATTGGTGCTGCCAGGAGAAGACATGTCTCATTGTCCAGAAAAGCCTAAATTTTTAAAACATTTTAAGTGCCATATTTTGTAGGTCTTTAAAGTTTTTTAAGATTACCTACCTAATTGAAATATATCTATATATACCTAGGAAACTTAACTAATATGACAATAAGTTTGATTATCATGGATGACTAATTATTAATCTTTATTTCTTAATCATACATTATAATTTTAAATGAGTTGCATAAACATAATGCCTTAAACAAGAGTAGAAATATAAATATAGTATAACAAAATTAACTTTAATTACATCCTGCTGGTTGAGGGCTCTGGCAATTTTATGAGGATCCTGAGAAAATTAAGAATTATGGTCAAGTCCTGAAAGGAGTAGTCTGTGAGACTGCATTGTCTCATCCAGTTGTTTTGAAGCTGTTTGGATATTGGATCATCTGGGCCATGGCTGTCATTGGAGACCTTTCCGGGGGACTTGGTTGATCATACCACATTAGCCTGGAAACAATCCACAGGTTTTCACCTTCTGTGGAAACAAAAGCAGAACCTCTTTTCCAAAGCAATGTATCCTTCGACATAAACTTTGAAGTCAAAATACCTTTAAAATATATATAGTGGTTTAACTCATCAGACTTTACAATCAAATGGTTTTTTGCAATTAAAAATCCCAAAGACGCCGGGTGGTGGTGGCACACGCCTTTAATCCCAGCACTCAGGAGGCAGAGCCAGGCGGATCTCTGTGAGTTCGAGGCCAGCCTGGGCTACCAAGTGAGTCCCAGGAAAGGCGCAAAGCTACACAGAGAAACCCTGTCTCGAAAAACCAAAAAAAAAAAAAAAAAAAATCCCAAAGACAACATAATCCAGATTCTATGCATAATATCCATCTTCAAATGGCTTATTTTATTATTATTTTTACTGTCTCTTAAAAGACTGTACTTTTTTAAACTATCTATTTCTTTATATAACTGTCTATCCCCCTTTTCCCCTCCCAAGCCTATGTGCATTTTTTCACACGTTGTAAACAGTTTAGAGTTTTATTCCATCTGAGTCTGTCTTATTGTGAATCTATAATCCTTCTCTGACCAAAAAAGATTTTAAACTACTAAATTGCATGGCTAGGACTGACATGGTAGCCTTGGCTGCTGACTCCACCCACCTCAGCTTCCCAACATGACAGTGGTACATTTATTGCCAGCTCTGGGAGCCCTGCTCACCATCAGTTCTGGGAAACAGTGGGTCTATGCTTCCATCCAGCAGTGTGTAGCCCAGAACCCCTTTGTGTGTGTGTGTGTGTGTGTGTGTGTGTGTGTGTGTGTGTGTGTACTAACAAAAGCTAAATTCATCACATAGCATGCTGCATGGCTTGGAGATGCCTCTGTATACTGAGATGGGAATCTGCCATCCTGCTTAGCTTATAGCAGCTGGCAGTCAGCTCCATCTCACAAGCAGCTGTCAAGAGATGAGTCTACCTGCTACTGCTGACATGAGACTGTGAACTAGGACGCCCAGCATGGCTCCATTTCTGTGCATTCAGAATCTTTAAGCTTTCTTAGGTCTATGTGGCTTGAGCCCCATGTTGGGCACCAAATATAGTGGCAATTAATAAGGCAATTTCACATAGTTTATCTGACAGTCAAAAGGGGTTTATTTTGTATCAACTTACAGAAAGCAAAGGGTTTGGTTATAGGATCCAGGAGAGATGAGGTGCAGTCCAATGTGGTTCTTTGGAGAACTCTGACTTGGTCTGCAGTCCAGCATCCAGCATCCATGATCACAAGGTAGCCAAGAAATTGAGCATGTAAGCATTTCAGTTCTTAAGGGGTCCCAGTCTTGGCCATGCCCTAAGTGGAGGCAGGTGCCTAGCAGTTACCTGCTGCCTACTAGGGGCAGTGCTTTAGGGGTGAAGCACAGACAACCACCCCTACAAGAGAGAATTTCAGGTGCTAAAGTTATGGCAGAAAAAAATGGGTACATCAATTAAAGAAAATGTTAAATCTAAAATTCTCCTCACACAAAGCATTCAGAAAATCTGGGAAACAATGAAAAGACAAAAATCTAAGAATAATAGGAATAGAGGAAGGAGAAGAAACCCATCACAAAGGCCCAGAAAATATTTTCAAAAATTTACAGAAGAAAAATTTTCTAACCTAAAGAAAGAGATGCCTATAAGGGTACAAGAAACACACAGAACACCAAATATATGGGACCAGAATAATGTCCCTTCAACACTTTATAGTCAAAACAGTAAATAGAATAAAGAAAGACTATTATAAGCTGAAAGGCAAAAAGACCAAGACAGCTCTATTAGAATTACACCCTGCTTCTTAGTATAGAGTCTGGATGGATGTGCTATAGACTCTTAGACTACAGAAGTTAGCTTAGACTACTAAACCCAGTACCATAGATGGAGAAAATAACATATTTCATGATAAAACCAAATTTAAGTAATATTTATCTACAAATCCAGCCTTACAGAAGGTGCTAGTAGGAAAACTCAAATTTAAGATTTAACTACAACCATGAAAACAAAGGGAATAAATAATCCCACTACCACCAAAACAACAGGAATAAACAGCATAAGGCATTGATTTCTGTCATAACAATGGTCTTAGCTACCCAATAAAAAGACATAGGCTAACAGAATGAATGTAAAACAGGACCCATCCTTTTGCTGTATCCAAGAAACATACCACAATATCAAGGATAGATATCACCTCAGGGTAAAGTGTTGGAAAAAGATATTCTAAACAAATGGACCTAAGAAGTAAGCTGGTGTAGCTATTTTAATATCTGACAAAATAGATTTCAAATGAAAAAAAAAATGAATCAGAAGAGATAGGGAAGGACACTATATACTCATCAAAGGAAAAAAACCCACCAAGATGACATTTCAATTCTTTACAACCATGCATCAAACACAAGGGCACACAATTTTATAAAAGAAATACTACTACAGCTTAAATCATATATTGACTGTCACACACTGATAGTGAAAGACTTCAATATCCCACTCTCACCAATGGAGAGGTCCTCCAGAAAAATACAAAACAGAGAAATACTAGCACTAACTGAAGTCATAAACCATGTGGAGCTAATAGATACTTTCAGAATATTTCATCATAATGCAAAAGAATGTACGTTCTTCTCTGCACTTCATAGAATTTTCTCAAAAATTGACCACATACTCAGACACAAAGCAAGTGTCTCAATAGATAAAGGAAACTTGAAATAACTCCCTGAATCCTGTCAGACCACCATGGATCGAAGTTGGCTTTCAGCAGCAACAGAAACAATGGAATGCTTACAAAACAATAGAAACTTAAGAACTCTCTATTGAATAAAAAATGGGTCAAGATGGAAATAAATAAATTAAGACTTTCTAGAATTCAATGAAAATGAACATACAACATTCCCAAACTTATGGGACACAGTGAAAGTGATGCATGTTCATTGCATTAAATGCTTACACCCAAATAATTGGAGAGATCTCATACCAGCAACCTTGTAGTAGGAAGGTTTCTCCAGTCCCACCAAGCCCCCACAGTCCAGTGACCCACTTAAAAAGTAATCATTCAGAAGCTTATATTAATTATAACTGCTTGGCCATTAGCTCAGGCTTATTACTGACTAGCTCTTACACTTAAATTAATTACACTTCCTGCCTACTAGACAATCAGTGTTTTATTAAACCAGTGTACAAAAGCATTATCCCACAGCATTTCCCCTTTATGTTTAATTAAAAAGGAAGGTTTTAACTTTAACATAGTAAAATTATATATAACAGAACAATTATCAAGCAGGAATTACAATTACAATATCTAGTCCATTTGTATTTGGCAAAATTAAAGAAAATATTCTGTCTATCCTGTATTTATGAGTCTAAAGCTTTATAATCAATTTACCTTTTATCATAACCAAGGAAAATTATAATTATAACTATCTAGTCTTCAACTACATCAAAGACCTCAGAAGGATAGAATATTACCTAAGTAAACAGGAAGAACATTGTTAGCAACTTCCAAAAATCTAGAATGACAGAGACATCTGGCTGCCTGGACAGTCACCCAAAGTTCATCTGTAACATTGGGGCCATCCACCTTCAGCCTATAGACCTAGAGTCTCTTACTCACTTCTCTCTGTGTCCTGTAGAATATATGGCGGTCTCCTCTGTGAAGCAGGAACCTGAAGGACCATTTTGCCTTGTTTTGGCAAATTAACTGGTCATTTTTCCATGGGTCATGCATGTCTAGTCAATACAACTTGTCAAGCAGTCCAGGCAAGAACAGTTTCTTGCCCAAATGGCTAACTTTTGCCAAGAAGAAGATAAACTCCATATGGGGTGTCTTCCATGCCTATCGCCTTCTGCGGTTGATATATTGTGTATCCTAATAAACATATCTGGGGGGCAGAGAACAGAACAGCCATTAGATTAGACATAGAGGCCAGAAAGTGGTGGCACACATGCCTTTAATCCCATCACTTGGCAGGCAGAGATCCCTCTGGATCACTGTGAGTTCAAGACCACACTAGGAACAGAGCCAGGTGTGGTGGCACACACCTTCAATCCCAGCATTTGAGATCTCATGTCTTTGCTTGGGAAAGACACACTCCTTTAATCCCAGGAAGTGATGGCAGGAAGCAGAAAGATATATAAGGTGTGAGGACCAGGAACTAGAGGATTTTAGGCTTTTAAGCTTTTAGCAGCAGCTCAGCTGAGACCCATTCAGATGAGGACTCAGAGGCTTCCAGTTTGAGGAAACAGGATCAGCTGAGAAGTTGGTGAGGTGAGGTTAGCTGTAGCTTGTTCTGCTTCTCTGACCTTTCATAATCTCCCTTGAAGTAGTTGGTGTTGCCAGGAGCAGATGCATCTCATTGCCCAGAAAAGTCTGCATTTTTAAAACCCTTTAAATGACATATTCTGTAGGTCTTTGAAGTGTTTGAAGATTACCTACCTAATTGAAATGTATCTTTATATACCTAAAAAACTTAACTAACATGATTATAGGTTTGATTATTCTAGATGACTAATTATTAATCTGTATTTCTTAAATATATATTACAATTTAAATGAGTTATATAAACATAATACTTTAATGAGAGTAGAAATATATATATATATATATACATATATATATATAGTATAACAAAAATAACTTTAAATTTGTAATAAACCAAAATCTATAGCACTGTAAAACATTTTAAACAAATTGTTGCTCTTTAAAAGTAGGTTTAATAATATGCCCTTGTATTCTATCATATCTGTATTATCCCCTTTTCTTTTTTAAAAAGAAATTGTATTTATAATCAACCCCCTGTAAATAAAAATAAACATTTATAAACAATATTTTGGAATTTGGGCTTAGCTTCTCATACGACTTCCTCCTGGATGGGGGCGCTGGAAATCTTATGGGGATCTTAAGAAAATTAAGAATTATGGTCAAGTCCTGATTGGAATAGTCTGTGAAGCTATATTGTCTGAGCCAGTTGCCTTGAAGGAGTTCTGGATGTTGGATCATCTGGGCCATGGTGTCATCGGAGACCTTTCAGGAGGTGTTGGCTGATCAAACCATATCAGTTTAGAAGGTTCTCATCTTCTTTGGAAACAAAAGCAGAACCTCTTTTTCAAAGCAATGTATCCATAGACATAAACTTTGAAGTCAAGATACCTTTAGTCTATATATTAAGGTTTAACTTAATATAATATAATATATATATAGGCTTAACTTAGCAGCCTTTACAATCAAATGTCTTTCTGCAGTTAAAAATCCCAAAGATAACATAATCCAGATTCTCTGTGTAATGTCCATCTTTACATGGCTTATTTTTTATATTACTCTTACTGTCTCTTTAAAGACTTTAATTTTTAAAACTATATATTTCTTTATATAACTTCTACATTCATTTTCCCCTCTTCCAAACCTATGTATATTTTTACACACATTGTAAACAGTTTAGAGGTTTGTTCCATCTGAATTTGTTTTATTGTGAATCGACTGCTTTGAACTGCAGTATGGCTAGGACAGAAGTGGCAGCTTTAGCTGCTGACTCTACCCACCTCAGCTTCCCAACATTGAGGTAGTATGTTTACCGCCAGCTCTGGGAGCCTTGCTCACTGTCAACTCTGGGAAGCAGTAGGTCTATGCCTCCAAGGAGCATGTAGACCAGAAGTGATTTTTTTTGTATTAGCAAAAGCTAAATCCACCATGTAGTATGCTGTATGGCTTGGAGAAACCTCTGTGTACCATGTCAACAATCTGCCATGCTGCACTCAAGCCCACATGCTGTGAACCCACCATACTGTAGGTTTATTCTGTATGCCACTGTATCTCTATACCTTGGCATCTCCATATCTAGGCCTGCATGGGACATGAAATAGAAAGCTGTTCTTAGCTCAATTTCAGAATTTCTTTTTAAGTTCTCTCAAGTTTTAGGTGGAAAGTCGTGTCAACACATTTGGCAGCCAAATGTAGTAGGAAGGTTTCTTTGGTCCCACCAAGACCTCTCAGTCCCATGGCCTAATTATAAAATAATCATTCAGAAGCTTATATTAATTATAACTGCTTGGTCATTAGCTCAGGCTTATTACTGACTGGCTCTTACACATAAATTAACACATAATACTTATTTATGTTTAGCCCCAAGGCTTGGTACCTTTTCTCAGTTCTGCCTTGTCATCTTGCTTCCTCTGTGTCTGGTTGGCAACTCCTGACTCTGACCTTTCTCTTCCCAGCATTCTCCTGTCTGCTCACCCTGCCTATACTTCCTGTCTGGCTACTGGCCAATCAGCATTTTATTAAACCAGTGTACAAGAGAATTATCCCACAGCACAACCTAATATACCTAAGAGCTCTAGAATGCAAGAAGGAATTCACATGCAAGAGGAGTAGATGGCACTAAATAATCAAACTCACTTCTGAGATCAACAAAATGGAAGCAAAAAAAATCATACAAAGAATTAATGAAACTAAGAGTTGATTCTTTGAGAAAATCAGTAAGATTGACAAATCTTTATCCAAATTAACCATAAGGTCAAGAGATAATATCCAAATTAACAAAATAAGAGATGACAAGAAGGTCATAACAGATTCCAAGGAAATCCATAGAATCATAAGGACATACATTAAAAAGTTGTACTCCACCAATTTGGAAAATCTAAGAGGAATCGATAATTTTTCCCAATGCATACCACTGGCCACAGTTAAATTGAGAATTTATTGTGATTTAAACAGACCTATAACCCACAGGGAATAGAGTCATTAAAAATGACCCTTGTTTGTTGAGTTTTTCTTATAACTTGTAGAGTTGTTACATCAGTGGATGAGCTATTACTTCTCTTCATTAAAGGGTTTCTCACATTTGAAGCAAATTTTTATTAGTTTCTTTGGTATCCATAGCTTTTCTTCTGCAGAAGCAAAAGCAAAACCACTTCCCCATTGTAGGATGTATCCTGGTTTCCATTGCGAGGTCAACACATCTTTGAAGTAAACTGGTTGGTGTAGCTCAGGAGTTTTTTCTGTTGTCCAATGTCTCTCCACAGCTGTTGTCCCTTTCTCATCAGCACTGAGAAAATTCAAGGTTAATAATGCATTATGTAATCTATTTCTAGGAGTCATTGTTACCTCTTTCTGTTTATTTAGCATATTATTTAAAGTTTGGTTGGATCTTTCTATGACTGCTTGGCCTATGGAATTGTGTGGTATACCTGTAACATGTTTTATATTGTAATAAGCAAAAAACTGTCTCATTTTATTTGAGGCATATGCTGGAGTATTGTTTGTCTTAATTTATACAGGTATTCCCATAATAGCCATGACTTCTAATAGGTGTGTAATCATAGAATCAGCCTTTTCAGAACTCATAGGAGTTGTCTATTGAAATCCTGAATAGGTGTCAATGGTATGGTGTACATATTTTAATCTTCCAAATCCTGCCAAATGAAACACATCCATCTGCCAAATTTCATTTCTTTGTATACCTTTAGGATTGCTTCCTGCAGACAATGGAGTTTGGTTATAGAAGGTAGGACATTTTTTTTTTCACAATTTCCTTGGCTTGTTGCCAAGTGATGGAAAAGTTCTTTTAAAAACCTTCACTATTTACATGGTGTTTCTTATGAAATTCTGAGGCTTCTAGCACATTACCTATTAATAATTGACCATTCTCATCATTGCCTTGTGCTAGAAGACCTGGCAGAATCGTATAAGATCTGATGTGTGTTATATATATCAGATGTTCCCTATTTCTGATGAGTTCCTGTAATTGTATAGTGAAGTTAATTCTGTGTTATCATGAATACATTAAGCAGTTTCAATATGTAAAACAACTCTCTCTGCATATTGAGAGTCAGTAACTATATTGAGAGGTTCTGTGAAGTCCATTATTACCATAAGAATGACATATAGTTCTGCCTTTTGTACAGAATTATAGGGGCTTTGAACCACTTCACTTAAGTCTCCTGATATATATCCTGCATTTCTTTATTTATTTGTATCAGTATAGAATGTGGGGACTCAATGTGGGGACTGCAGAGATTGGTTTTTGCCATACAATATGAGGAATGACCCATTCAGTCCTTTTTATGAATTCTATTCTCTTGCTTTTGGGATAACAATTGTTAATCTTTCCCAAAAAATTACTGCAGGTTCTTTGCCAGTATTCATTATCTTTCCATAAAGAGGAAATGTCCTCATTAGTTAAAAGTACTACAATTTCTGCTGGGTCCATTCCTGTCAACTGACACAACCTTAATTTTCCTTTTAGAATCAAATCAGAGATCTTTTCTATATAAGTCTTTAACTTCTTACTTGGTTTACATGGTAGAAATATCCATTCCAATATGATATCTTCCATCTGCATCAAAATTCCTGTGGGGGAGTTTCTGGAGGGGAGTATGACCAGAATGCAGTTGAGTTCTGGATTCACAGGATCCACATGTGCCTCTTGTATTTTCTTTTCTAGTAGAGCCAATTCCTTCACAGCTTCAGCTGATAATACTCTTGGACGATTTAAGTCCTTGTCCCCTTGGTATTGGCCAAATCTACTAGTCCAAAAGAGGAGAGAAGTGGCTCAGTAGTTAAGTGTTTAAGAGCACTGACTGATGTTCCAGAGGAGCTGAGTTCAATTCCCAGGTTGTCTGGAGTCTGATCACACCAGGCTAAAAACTAAATAAATAAAAGGCAGAAGGCACCACTTGACCCCTCTCTCTTTTCTTTTTAAGAGGTCCCATACATCTATAATTACAATGGCAAGAAGCACTGCCTCCTTCGGGCCCTATAGCATAAGGTCATGGGCAGAAAAAATGCCACTACAAGGAACACTGTCCAATTCATTCTATGAGTTCACAGTTACTCTGATACCCGAATCACAGGAAGAATCAACAAAGAAAAAATTACAGACTAACTTCCCTAATGAACATATAAACAACACACTCAATAAAATACTTGCAAACACAATCCAAGAACACATCAAAAAGATCATTCACTGTAATCAAGTGGTTCTTCATTCCAGAGATGCAGGGATAATTCAATTATGAAGATCAGTAAATGTAATCCACCAAATAAACAAAATGAAAGAAAAAAAACCCACACAATCATCTCATTAGATACAGAAAAGGCCTTTGACAAAGTTCAACATCCTTTCATGATAAAAGTCATGGAGAGATTAGGGATACAAGGGACATATCTAAACATAATAAAGACAATTTATAGCAAATCCATAGCCAACAGCAACTTAAATGGTCAGAAATTCCAAGAAATTCCAGTAAAATCAGAAACAAGACAAAATTGTCCACTCTCCATTCCCATTCAGTATAGTACTTGAAGTCTTAGCTAGAGCAATAAGATAACTATAGGAGTGCCGGGGACCAGCCTCAGCAGTTTTGGGGGTCTGCAGGATGGGACACCTGGAAGGCGCAATAATGACTCAGAGACAATGTTCATGCAAGCTGACAGATCACTTCGGGCTTCTGCAGTTGCTAAGTTTCTTTTGCTTCCCTGGCTTCTCTTAGTTTCTCTTAGCTTCTCTAAGTTTCTTTTAGCTTCTCTACCTTCTCTTAGCTTTTGCTACAGCTTTCTTAGCTTCTGCTTTTTCTCTGGTGACCTCAGTCTTTTATTATCATAGATAAAGGGGGAACAGAAAGAAAAGGGGAAATCACCCAATACAAAATGTTCTCATGATTCCAAAAAATATTCTTAGAAAATCACCAATATATTCTTCATCATCTTTTACTAAACACAGGAACTATCCCAGACTTAACACCAAAGCAAGCATAATCGATTTTTATTATTAATGATTATACAATCTTTTGAGCACTTGACCCAAAGGCTAGCAACATGCAATTTCACAAAAAAAGGTAAAAATAAGAACAGTGGTCAATGTACCAGACAGTTATTTCCTTCTCACACAGTCTGCTCCAACCTTAAGACCCCTGTAGCCACCTAAGTTCCTCCTCAGCCCTCTGCAAACACTAAGCCCCATGACTGGTGGACTAAAATGACCTCAGACAAGAAATCTGTCCCTGCAAGTCAGCAACTTCTGTCTTTCTATATCCAACAATTCCAAGGAAGACCTAATCCAATTTATAGAGCTTCTATGAAAGGAAGTTCACCTTTCTTGGCAGCTCTTTTTAATCAAGGAACCCAATAAAGCTTTTAGCAATCACTCTTATCAATTATCGCATTATCTACACTCCTTCAGGAGGAATAAAAAGTATCTGAATTAAAGTTGCCACCTCCCTTTCTTGGTGGAGGCCACTATTTTCCTCCTATTCTAGGTTCCCACACTTTTAGTTTATCATCTCATCTATATATTACTCCATCCATAGTCTTCAGCCAATACCCCTTAGGGTCTCAAGTTTTACACAATGTCCTTGGAATATCCTCAGAAACTGAATTATTCATCATGACCAATTTAAGTCCAGTGTGTTGATACACATCTTACCATGTGCTATAGTTGACCACACATTTGGTACAGTTTATCCAAGTCTAAAAAGCTTCCCCAGGCTGCAGGTTCTTTTCTGTGAACTTCATAACTGCCTTAACCCCAGCCTGACTGATCATCTCTGTATAATTTCCTGTGAAATTTACTTCACTCCTTTCCTGTATCACAGAAATCACCATTGATCTATATGAAGATCAGATAGAAGAAAAAGATTAGCATTACAAGAAATAATTATATGGAGGAGAACATGACATGTGCATGCCATAAAGCATGACCTCGGGACACATAGGCATTTCTACCATGGCCCTCTAGAGGCATACTAAGCAGAAGATCTGGAGGGGAATACACAGAGGGTTGATGGTCCACAATCTCTGTTCCCCTTTTCTCCAATCTCTGTTGGCAGCATATCAGTCATCATATATGCCGTTCCCCAGCACAGGAGATCAAGGGAATGCAAATTGGAAAGGGAGAGACCTAAGTATCTTTATTTGCAGATGATATAATACCATACACAAGTGACCTTAAAAATTCTACCAGGAAACTCTACAGCTGTTAAATGCTTCTAGCAAAATACCTGGAAGCAATTAACTCACAAAAATCAGTAGTCTTCCTATATACAAATAAAAAAGGGACTGAGAAAGAGATCAGATAAACCCCACTTTTCACAATAGAGTTAAATACTATAAAACATCTTGGGGTAATTCGAACCAAGCAATTGAAAGACTTGTATGATAAAAACATGAAGTCTTTGAAGAAAGAAACTGAAGATATCAGAAAATGGAAAGATCTTCCATGCTTATGTATCAGTATGACTAATATTGTGAAAATGGCCATCTTACCAAAAGCAATCTACAGATTCAATACAAGCCACATCAAAATTCCAATACAACTTTTCACAGATCTTGAGACATGAATTCTCAACTTTATATAGAAACACAAAAGACAAGGATAGCTAAAACAATCCTGAACAACAAAAGAACTACTGGAGGTCTCATTATTTCTGATCTCAAGTTGTATTACAAAGCTATAATAATAAAAACAGAATGGTACTGGTGTAAAAATAGACATCTGGGTCAATGCAATTGAATAGAAGGCACAGACATCAATCCATATACCTATGGACACCTGACTTTTGATAAAGAAGCCAGAAATACACACTGGAAAAAAAGATACCATCTTCAACAAATGATGCTGGTCAAACTGGATGTCTGCATGGAGATGAATAAAATACCTACCTATCACTGTGCACAAAACTCAGCTCCATAGGGATCAAATACATCAACACAAAACCAGGTTTACTGAACCTCACAGAAGAGAAAGTTGAGGAATATCCTTGAACTTATTGACATAGGAGACAACTTCTTGAACAGAACACTGATAGTATAGGTACTAAGATCAACAATTAATAAATGGGACATCATGAAACTGAAAAGTGTCTGTAAGCCAAAGGATGCCATCATTTGAAGAAAGCAGTAGGCTACAGAATGGGAAAAGACTTGTACCAATTCCACATCTGATGGCAGACTAATATTCAAAATACATGAAGAAATAAAAAACTAGATATCAGAAAACCAAATAATCTAATTAAAAATTAAAAATCTAAACAGATCTAAACAAAATCTCAATAGAGGAACTTCAAATGGCTGAGATACACTTAAAAAAGTGTTTGAACACTTAGCCATCATGAAAATACAAATCAAAACTACCTTGAGATTCCATCTTACACCTGTCAGAATGGCTAAGATAAAAAACACAAGTGCCAGCTCATGCTGGCTAGGATGTCCAATAAGGGGAACACTCCTTTTTTGCTAGTGAACATGCAAACTTGTATAATCACTATGGAAATTGGTGTGGTGATTCTTCAGAAAGATGGTAATTGATCTACCTCAAGATCCAGCTATATCATTCTTAGATATATACCCAAAGGATGTTTCATCCTATCAAAAGAACACTTGATTAGCCATGTTCTATAGCTGGAGATTTCTCCAGTTCTGCTCTGGCCTGCAGACGCTCTGACCCAAGTAAACACACAGAGACTTATATTACTTATAAACTGTATGGCCGTGGCAGGCTTCTTGCTATCTAGTTCTTATATCTTAAATTAACCCATTTCTATTAATCTATAAGTTGCCACATGGCTTGTGACTTACTGGTACTTACATTTTGCTTCTCATGGAGGTGGCTCGCAGCGTCTCCTGACTCAGCCCTCCACTTCCCAGAATTCTCCTCTCTGCTTGTCCCACCTATACTATACTTCCTGCCTGGCTACTGGCCAAAATAAGAATTTTATTTATCAATCAATCAAAGCAACACATTCACAGCATACAGAAAGACATCCCCAGCAATGCTCATTTGTACTTTATTCATCAGAGCCAGAAATTAGAAACAACTAGATGTCTCTCAATAGAAGAATGGATAAGAAAATGTGGAGTATTACTTACTTGTTTAAAGCATGATATCATGCATATTGAAGGCAAATGGATGTAACTAAAAAAAAATCATTCTGAGGGAGGTAGCCCAGACCCAGAAAGATAAATATGGCATATATTTGCTTTTATGTGGATATTAGCCACTAAATGAATGACAACTAAGCTACATTCCATAGACCCAGAGAGGATAGGCATAGAGTGAGGGACTAGGGCGAATAGAATAGATTATATTAGTGGGATAAATTTGGGCTGGGGGATGGATGGATGAGAGCTGGAGGATCAGGTGGGAAGTATAGGGTAACTGAGATATAGGGAGGGAATGAGGGGGAGATAGTTAAAATCAAAGGGCATTTGAGGGGCGGTATAGGAACCTAGTTCTGTGGAAAGTAACAATAAAATGACCACTAATGATATTCTGCTGTACTCATAGATTAGTGCTTTATTCAACCATCATCAGAGATGCTTCCTTCTGTAGTAGATGAGGACAAATATGGTGACAACAGCCAGACATTACTCACTGGGAGAAACCTTAGAACACACAGCTCTAAAGGAGATGTCTCCATCAAATCTCCCCAGCCCCCAGCGCTCATGAAACTCGATTAAGAGGAGGCAGGAGTAGGGAAGACACAGAGTATGGAGGACATCAGGAGAACAAGGCCTGCTAAATCTACTGAGCAAAGCTCATATGAAGTCAGACACTGAAGCAGCAATCATAGGCCAACATAGGTCTGCACCATGCCCTCTGCATATATACAATAGCTTTCTTCTTAGCACTTTTATGGGATTCCTAAATGTGTGAAAGAGTTGGTCTCTGATTCTTGTGCCTGCTATTGGGGCTTTTTTGTTTTTCTATTGGCTTATCTCATCCAACTTTGATATGACGGTTTTTGTTTTGTCTTATTTTTCATTTTGTAATGTTTTGTTGTTATCTCTTAGAAGCCTGTTCTTTTCTAAGCAGAGGCAGAAAAAAGTGCATATGAATGAGTGAGAAGGTGAGGAGGAACTTGGAGGAGTAGAATAAGGGGAAATTGTATTCATATTTTATTGTATGAGAAAAGAATATATGTTTAATAACAGAGAAAACATTAAAAAATAAAATATCCAAAAGAGTCTACAGTGAAATGTATTCTATATTTTCACACATAAAAGGGTAAAATGAGTACAACAGTATATTGAACAGTTTGACCTGGACAAGGTATAACATGGAGAAAACTTTTAAAAGAAATATTTATTATATTTATAATAAATATATGTTAATACATTCCTAGTCGAAAGTAATAGCATTCTCCAGGAGACTACTATATTTTTGATTTTATGCAGCATACTACAGTGAAGTGAAGCCTCTCTTATCATGGTTTTGTGGACTTTGGTTGAGAATTCATATTTTTTTTTAATATAAGGAAAGATAGTATGTACCCAACACATAGTTTCTCTGTGTTTATTTTTGGTCTCTGCTTTTAATAGGAATGGCTGGTGATTTTTTTGAAAACAGATGGACATAAGCCATTCAACTTGCTTAAGTCACTCCCAGTAAACTTATTTATTAATCAGATTATACTTTTTAAAATCAGATTTTGTATTTAAACAATATACCAATATGGAGACAAGAATTTATTTGATGTTTCTCTTGCAATTTTATGCAACACATAAAAAACTAGAAATTGTAATTATTTATGGGATAACATGTAATACTTTAATAAATGTATACTTACATCAAACATATTTATCTCTTCAAACACTTATGATTTATTTTTGATAAATCATTCACCATCTTTGTCTCTGGATTTTTGAAATATAAAATACATACCCCTTTTTTGTAGAGCTCCATCGTAAAACAGCAAAGTGGAACATTGTTCTGTTCAAATATAACTTGGTATCCCAGCCTTCCATCAGTACTAATCTCAGCCTCTAGTAACCACCATTTTGCCTTGAATTTAGAAATTAACTTTAAAAAGTTTCACATATGAATATAATCATGTGAAACTTGTTTCCCTGTGGCTTGTTTATTCTATACGTGATCTCAAGTTTTAGATACTTTAACACAAATGAGAGATTGTCATTACTTTTATGACTTGTCCCATTTTGCATATGGTCACATTTTATATATCCATTAATTAGTTGATAGATATTTGGGTTGTATCAGTTTCTTGGCTATTGTGAATAGAAATTCAATCATGTGTGTGGAGATACCTATTTGATACCTATAGAGATACTAATAGATACCTATACTTATTTGATTACACACATACACACACGCACACACATACACACATCAAATAATGGGGTTTCTGAATTGTTTGGTCATCTTGTTTGAAAATCATTCAGCAATCTCCACATTTTCCCATTAAGAGTAAGTAGTGTTCCATTTTCTTTACTTCTGTGTTCCTGAAACCAAGTTATGCGTATTACCACAATAATATTTAACTTCTCTATTCTCATGTCTGCCCTCTTATTGATGCCTCTGAAAATCAGGTTCTAAATAAATTATCTGTAAGCAGATTGTGTCTTAGGGTTTCTTTGGAGGGGCTTTGAGCTAAGTAACTAAATAGAGCTATTGCTTCTGTGCATCTAGCTGTTAGATGTGACATTTGCCAAAATAAATGAACAGGTTGTTCTTTTTTTTTGTGAAGCACATGGGAAACAGAAGGAATGTCATTATGTTATTTCTTATGTCAAAATGATTGTGATCTAAAGTATAAAATATTATTCTTTAATAGTGTCACTATCTTTTTATGATATCTTATGTTGTGATAGAATCCTGTTTCCCACAGTTGTAAAATCTGTTAGTAAGTCTGCAAAAGTAACATATATTTGTTCAGTGAGGTAGATTTCATGTCAACTCTGGCCTGAATAACATGTTTATAAAGATGTTCAACGAGCAGGAAAATGCAGATTTCTGCACTCATAAACAGACTCTAATGACAGATCTGGTCAGAAAAATCTGATGTAACATCTCTGCTTGCTCAGATTTTTTATGGCTTCTTTCATATCTTTGTTCCTTAATGCATAGATGACAGGATTCAGGGCAGGGGTGACAGCAAAGTCAACAATAAAAAGGTATTTGTCAACTGAGGATGTGGGGAAGGGCCACACATAGAGAAACATGCATGGAGTGAAAAAAAGAACAACCACAGTGATGTGTGCAGACAGAGTGACAAGTGCCTTTGACAAGTCCCCTGAAGATCTTTTCCAGACTGTGACCAAAATGAAGACATAGGAAAGGAGAAGCAGGAAGAAGGTTCCCATGCTCATGAAGCCACTGTTGGCCGCAACAACAAACTCAAACTTGTCTCCATCAGTGCATGCGAGTTGTATGATCCGAGGGAAGTCACAGTAAAAGCTGTCTACTTTGTTAGGACCACAAAAAGGCAGGTTTATCACAAAAGAGAACTGGGACAGGGCATGGATCATACCAGTGACCCAGCCTGAGATTACAAATGAAATGCATATTTTAGGGCTCATGATGCTCAAGTAGTGCAGAGGCTTACAGATGGCTGTGTACCTGTCAAATGCCATGGCTATGAGCAGCACCATCTCCATTCCTCCCATAATGTGAATAAAACAGATCTGAGTCATGCAACTGTGGAAAGAAATTACTTTGCGTTCTTTCAGAAGATCTGAGATCATCTTGGGAACAGTGGTAGAGGAAAGTCCAACATCAATGATGGACAGATTGGCCAGAAGAAAGTACATAGGGGATTGTAAATGGGTGTCAGTAATCACCAAAAAGACAATGAAAAGATTTCCCAAGATGATGCTTAAATAGAGCAAAGAAAAAGTGGATATGAGAAAAACTGTAGTTTTCCAGGAACTGGAGAGTCCCAGCAGCACAAACTCAAAAATTACAGTGTCATTTATTTGATCCATCAACTGGAAGAAAGGAGAGGATTTCAATGTGCCTGTTGATAGAAAAATGACCAAGTTGGCATCAGCAATAGGAAGGAGATACATGAGTAACATTAGGAAGAGAAATATATTGATCAGAATATCACACATAAAGAGATTGGAAGATCACACAAAAAGAAATGGAAAATAGCAGTATAATGCAGCTTATTTCTTTAGTTGCAGTGTGCATGATGCCAGGGCAGGAGAATCATCAGCTCTTGGGTTGAAAACATCTTCCTTTATTTATAGAAAATTATTAAATACAAGAAGCTGTTAACATGTTAAGTTGATGAAAACAGGCTACTTTGATTTTTTTTTTTCAGAACCAGGTATTTTTTTGTTTTGTTTTGTTTTGCTTTGATTCTCAAGGTTGCCTTTGTTTCCCACAGTTCCTCTCCTATGAGTCCTCCATTCATGTGACAATATTTTTGTTATTTTCATGTAAATGCTTTGTTAGTGACTTGCAAATTACTCCTAGCTGCATTTCTTACTCTGTTGTTAACATCAACATTTTCTCCACCAACTGAGCATTTTGTTTGGTGTACGTGTCATATGTTTTGTTTTTGTTTGCACAAGTTATTGTGGAGGACAGATACACAGATTGAAGTCACTTACAACATTCAAATAATTACTCAGAATAGTACAGGCTTGAAGTGATTTATTCATTCATTATTTCCTACAATAATAGAATATATTCATGGCAGTAAAATATGATTATTAATGGTAGCATTTATACATAAGTTGTATTATTATTCTGGGAAAGACTTTATGTTTAATACATCTCACTTAAACTTCACCCAATTCCAAGTTCTGTTTTATTAGGTCCATTTTATACGCAGAGACACTGACTTTTAGAGAGATGAAGTGACAGAGTTAGGACTTGCATCCATAACTATAGGATATGGTAATCCATGCTCCTAATTACCACTCTGTGTTCTTCAAGGGTGGACCCTTTAATTATACACTGGGATCTTCTTCAGCTATATAGTTAATTAACTAAAATTTATTATTCAGCTTTTATATTTCCTAATCTACTGACATAGTGACTTCTTTTTATATTGTTGCTTTTTTAGTTTAAATCTAGATGCTGGGTGTGGTAGCACTTGGGAGTAGGTGACATCATAGGATCACCAATTCAAGGTCATTCAGGGATAGATAGTGAGCTGTAGGGACCTTTGACTACAGGAGACCTTGTGTCCAAATACAAAGCAAGTAAACAAACAAACAAACAAACAAAAAAGCGAGGCCCTGGAATTCTTTGCACTAACTGGTCTGTTCTCTCTGACTTCTCCTTTGTAAAGCTGTCATCAATTTTATTCATTCTACTATGATAGTTTCCTTTATTCAGGGTGTTTTAGAGAAAATAGCCATAACTCTCAAAATCCTATGTAATAATCATATTAATCACAGTTTCCTTGACATTATTGCAGAATTTCATTATCTTTATTGGGGTCTTATTGCTGTACATTTCTATCATTGGCCTCTGACATGTGTCAGTTATGTGCCTTTCCATTTGCCATCAAAGAAATTCTATTTCCTCAGAATGTGAACAGAGGTTTGTTAGTTTTAAACAAACTTTAATTTATATCAGAACGAGAATTTTTTTCTGAACTAGTTGCTATGCCTTTCCTATATTTACTTTCAAGTAATTCTTAAATCAATTATTTCTTTTAGATTTCCATTGTCAATTTTTGCTTCTACTTCTCAAGTTTCTTTATCTTCAATAAAATGAATGATAATATTGTCTCCTTTCTTCCTTGTGTTTAAATCATTCTACAGGATGTTTGAGGAGCTGTCTATCCAAATATCAAGCTGTCAATGGCATTTTCCAACTTAATTCTTGGGTGTATTTATTAAGAAACTTTTTGAAGTTCTGTAGCATATTGTATAGAACTTGGGTGAAATGTCATAATATTTCAGAGGATTTTTCCAAATGGCTATGGAAAATGAATATAACACATAAGTTGCTAATTTTTCAAACTAGTTTAAAGATTTATAATAATAACTAAAGGAAACATTTAGAAATAATTTATTCAACCTGATTTGAATGAAATTTTTAAATTGCCAATCTTTGAGTATAAGTGAAAAATTAAAAAAAATATATAAAGAAATCCCATTAGAGCTATTGATTAACAGTATGTTATGAATAGACAAGAATCTAATTCAGAGAATGCTATTTGAAAAACAAGCCCCAAATTTCAATAATCAATTTCTAAATTACACAACTGCCTCAAAAATTAAGACAAAGAAATATTATGTGCAAGAGAATTTGAGCATATATAAGAAGTAGGTAATAGTCTCTTTATACAGAAAAAGACATTAAAAAGCATAGTGTATACATTGTATTAAAATATTTTTCTTATGTATTTGAACCCCTTTATACAATGGGAACTGAAACTATAGTAATAAAATAAAGCAGGTTTAGACTTATGAAACTATCACTTCACAGAGGACTAATCTCTGGATTAAATACAAAATTCCTGAAAAGTGGTGGATATATGATAGACTAACACAAAATGGACAGCATGCAGCTTGAAGAAATATATAATGAGTGGTAGGGCAGAAAAGATACTACTACTATGCAATGATTTAGAATGTGTCACAGACTTCTATTTAAGCAACGATGACTTTTCTCAAAATATAAAGACATAGCTGCAAATTAGTTACTTTTCAAAACACATTTCAAATTATATACAAATGCATAAACATAATTTGTGGAAAGCTTCTTTACGCACTAAGCTATCTTGACAGCCTCCTGTGATTGAAACTAAATAACTATGTCAGTTTAATGTTCCTAATATGAGGTGTTGTATCTTACAGTATTTTTTCACATAAAAAACCTATGTATCTAAGTTTATATATATATAGATATTGGAATTACCAATTTCTAACACAGTATAACATTGCCAATATCTAGCACAGTATAACATTACAGCATAAGTACTAAATAAGTTTTAAACCACCATCAAAACTGGTAATCTATAGGAAACTATTCTATTGCTTTTCAGATTGGAAAGAATAATTGATTGCTATGAAATAAACAAGATATATACATTGCTATTTTATTTTTATGATCTAATTCTTTTGAGAGAAAGGGGAAAGAAGAGTCAAAATATTACACATATTACTTTAAAATAATAATGCTTTGAAGACTGTTTTAATTCCTCCTAACTGAGTTTAAAGTGTGAGGAAAGAAACCAAAGGTTACAAATAAACTCAAGAGAGGTGAGTTAGGTTGAAACATAAAGACACAAAATTATTTTAAATTTTTTTCAAATAGGTTATGAAAAACACAGAACAAGTTGAGGGTGATACAACCTGACACTAGAAGATTAGAAAATGTTGCTCCACCTACCAGATCAGGCATAAATTCTGCCTTCAGCATCTTCAAGGGATGAGAAACACAGGGAGAGTTACTCTTTTTCTAATTCACCACTCACCATTACAACTAAAGGCTAACACATACTTATCAACAGAAATACAACCAGTTAATACGACTGGGAATAATATATTCAATAACTATGTCATTATTAGTTTTGTATAGGAACTATGCCTTCTACAAATATTTTTTTCCCCAAGAGTCAGCTATTAACAGATGCAGAAGAAATTATTGGCAAGTTGAATGTTCTATTTGATGAGGAGTCACTATATGGCTGAGATAATATTTTCTTAACTTAGAGATCTGATGAATTATTGGACTTATTGAAATCATTGATAATACCTGTTTGGTATCTATTAAATTATGTTAATAAAAAGTTTTAAGAAATATATAGAAATATATTTCTTATAGTTATATATAAATATATTTATAGAAATAAAGTAATATAATGTACTTTTAACTGTTCATTTAATATTTATACCTAAGTGGAGTTTCATAGTCTTCCAAAACCTTTTCTTGGCTTCTTTGATCATTTTCTTTGACTCCCATCACAGTAAAAGGCATTGCTTGTGATCCTTTTTGAAGATAATATCCATTCCTGTATGATAAGGGAATAGAAACTCTTTACGATGAATCTGTTTCCTTAAAAACACTGGTATTCCATGTATCAGATCTTTTTGGCCCAAGAACCAAACTATTTTCTTACGAAGGTATTGATCAATTCTCTTGGTGTAAGGTTGAAATTAGCAAATAACAAAATATAAGAAATATAAAGGATTTGAGAAAAATATATTGTTGCATTTGTAATTGGCTTACATAGAAGAGTAAAAGTTCAACACAAGGAAACAACAGAAAATGTGAACAAGAAGTAGAGTAATTTTTTTTATTTTGTGAAATTGTGGTAAAAAAATGTACCACTTCAAGCTAAACCTAAACACATAATAGAAAAAGAATAGATACAGAATTTAGGAATACAGATACAGTGCCCTCTACCACTTCTCATGTTCCTCCTTTTCTGTCCTCCAGGGTCCCTTTCTCTTTCCTAATGTTAATTTTCTTTTGTTCATATCTTTCCTTTTCTGCATTGAAATTTCATTTTCTATTGACAGCTCTTTATGACATTTAATCATCTGTACTACTGTTAGTAATTGGATCATAGGTATCTCCACATTTAAACCATGCATTAGTGTCATTTCAGGTACCATGAAGTAACAGGGCCTTCTCCTACCATAAAAGCTCACCCTCAGCAGGGAAGCATTCAGGTCAGATCTAGCTCAGAACCTCTGGGCCCTGTGTCTTAAGTGAATGGTGTCTTCAGCTCCAAGTAAGAGAAGTCCTCTTCTGACCCCCCTCCCCTCCATATATACTTTCCCAAACATAAATAACAGTAATAATGTTCAAAAAAAGTCATTGCGCCGGGCGGTGGTGGCGCACGCCTTTAATCCCAACACTCGGGAGGCAGAGGCAGGCGGATCTTTGTGAGTTCAAGGCCAGCCTGGTCTACAGAGCGAGATCCAGGAAAGGCGCAAAGCTACACAGAGAAACCCTGTCTCGAAAAACCAAAAAAAAAAAAAAAAAAAAGTCATTGCTTGATGACTAAATGTATCATTTTTCATGTATTTATTAGCCATCTGTATTTCTTTTTGAAAAATATCTACTCAGTTCATTGGCCCACTTATTTTTATTGTATTATTTTTTGGCTTTAGTGTTTAATTTTTTTTAGTTCTTTATATAATATGCATTATAATCCCTTATTGGGTGAATAGAGGTGGAGATTTTTCTCTCATTCTTTAGCTATCTCTTCACTCTATTAGTTGTTGCCTTTGCTTTATAGAAGTTTTTTTAATTTCCTGTAATCTATTTGTCAATTCTTTCTACTATTTCCTGTGTTTTGGAGTATTATTCAGAAAGTCCTTGTGTATGCTTATACTTGAAGTGTTCCAAGGATGTTTTCTTCTTCTTCTTCAGTAATTTCAAAGTTTCAGGTAACACAATAACTAATTATTCAAAAAATAACATTTAGTTTTATGTGTAAGTGTGTTTGTGATAAGTCTTTGATCCATTCTGAATTTTATTTTGTAAGAACTACAGATACAGTGAGATTCGTTCTTCTGGATTTACTAAAGAGATTACCCTATCCTCCACTGTAAATTTTTTGACATATTGCAAAAAGTCAAATAGCTTTGCTTCGTAAGTTTGTTTCTAAGTCATGTATCAGTCAACATGATTATTTTGTGCCTGTCACATGCTGTTTGTAACCCTGACTCTGTGGTATAATTTGAAGTCAGGTGCTGTGAGACATCTGACATTACTTCCTTTGCTAAAGATTCCCTTGACTGTTTGGATGAACTTGTACTTACTTAATGCTAGGATCATGTTTTTCTACTTCTGAAATGAATGCCAGCAGAATTTTGAGAGGTGTTAGGTTGAACAGTTAGGCATTTGGTAAATACACATCAAACTAATTTAGCCTGAAGATGCAGGCTGGTAATTCCAGCTCCTTGTGAGGCCGGGGTGGAAAAATAGCAGTCAAAAACAACCTGAGCCACTTAGTAAGATCCTATTTCAAGTTTACAATATAAAAAATAATTGGATTATGTTGGGAATATGTAGCTCAGTGTTAGGGAGCTTCCCTAGCATACATAAGACCTTGGGTTTAAGCCTTAGTATCAATCAATCAATCAATCAATCAATCAATTACTTAATTAAGACAACAAAAAACACCTCACAATAAAAACCAACAGCAATAAAAAAAAACAAATGAAAGAAATCAATGAGACTTTTAAATAATATTTTGGCCTACTCAGAATGGCTATTACCAAGGGAACAAAAATATAAATCATGCTAAGTGAAATGACACTGATTCAGGAATATGAACATTGTAAAATACTGTTTTTATAAATGAGAGTAGAAGAAGGAGTAACTGGGAAGAAGAAGGGCACCAGTGGGTGCAGAAATGGGGAAATATGTGACAGTAAGTGGAATGAGTATGATTATTGTGCATTATAGTTTTATGAATATCTTACAATGAAATCACTACTTTTACAGTTAATAATATACACTTAAGGTAATCTTGCTTGTGATCAAGAGATGGCTCAGTGATTATAGAACTTGTTGATCTTAAAGAAAACTTGATTTCAGCCAGGCGGTGGTGGCGCACGCCTTTAATCCCAGCACTCGGGAGGCAGAGCCAGGCGGATCTCTGTGAGTTGGAGGCCAGCCTGGGCTACCAAGTGAGTCCCAGGAAAGGCGAAAAGCTACACAGAGAAACCCTGTCTCAAAAAAAAAAAAGAAAACTTGATTTCAATTCTCAGCACATATGTGCAGTTCTTAACTGTCCGTTCTAGTTCTAGGGGGTCCAATGCCTCCTCTGACTTCCTTGTTTTCCTGCATGCATGGTACTACACTGTCATACATTCAGACACACACTTACACATAAAACTAAATAGTTACTTTTTAAATAAGAGATTTATTGATTTAATAATTTGATTTTAGTAGATATTTCCAAATTTAAATAAAATTTAAACTTATATACATGATAATATATCACCACCATAAATATTTGTATAGATGATATTATTTTTTAAGTACTCTACTTTTTTATTCAAAGCTTTATCTGTGCCTTTCTTTTCTTTCTTGATATTCCTACCATATTTTTAATTAGTTGGTTATTTGGAATAATCAGTTTCATTTTTGTTGACTCTTTGAACGCCAGAATAAAAATATCTTCGTATTTTAAATATATTTCATTCCTTCATTTTTAGTTTGTGAGACTTTGTTCTTTTTTTTTTTTTTTCGAGACAGGGTTTCTCTGTGTAGCTTTGCACCTTTCCTGGAACTCGCTTTGGAGACCAGGCTGGCCTCAAACTCACGGAGATCCACCTGCCTCTGCCTCCTGAGTGCTGGGATTAAAGGTGTGTGCCACCACCCCCCGGCACTTTGTTCATTGATATGATTCTGCATTCATGTTCTTTAAAACCACATAAATATACATGATTATATAATATGAACGATTAGATAGAGTCATAAAGTGATAGAAAATAAATTGTAATCTTAGCTTTAAACAGTTCCAACTCTGCCCTAAGCTTATCCTAAGCATACTTCCTCTGGTTTTTAGGTCTTCCTTACTCTTTCTTTGAGGTTCCCCTCCCCACTATGTGGCTGGCCTCTATGTTAGCTTAATTAATTCTCTCTCTCTCTCTCTCTCTCTCTCTCTCTCTCTCTCTCTCTCTCTCACACACACACACACACACACACACACACACACACACACACACACAATATCCCTCAAAGCATGATTATGGCAACAGTTCATGTATATAAATAGATATAGTGCTTTTATTAAGATACAAATGGAAAGCATCTTTTATTTTATATTTTCCTTAAATTTCTAAATTTATTTTACATACCAACCACAGTTTTCTGTCCCTCCTCTCCTCCCATTCCCCCTTCCCACCTGCATCTACTCCTCCTCCATCTTCATTCATAAAGTGTGAGACCTCCTATGGGAGTCAACAAAGTATGGCATATCATGTTGAGGCAGGACCAAGCTCCTCCCCTCTGCATCAAGGCTGAGTAAGGCATCCCACCATAGGGAATAGGCATCAAAAAGCCAGCTCATGTGGCAGGGTCTTGGTTCCACTGCTAGGGGCCCCACAAACAGACCAAGGTACACAACCATCACCCACATGCAGAGGATCTAAGTCGATCCCATGCAGGCTCCCTAGCTGTCGGACTGGAATCCCTGAGCTCTTATGAGCTTGGGTCAGCTGTCTCTGTGGGTTTCCCCATCATGATCTTGACACCCCTTGCTCATATAATCACTCCGTCCTCTCTTCACATGGAATTCTGGAGCTCTGCCCAGTGCTTGGTTGCATCAACTTAAATCAGTTACTGGATGAAGGTTCTATGATGACAATTAAGGTAGTCACCAATCTGATTGTACGAGAAGGACAGTTCAGGCACTCTCTCCACTATTGCTAGGAGTCTTAGCTGGGGTCATCCTTGTGGGTTCCTGGGAGATTCCCTGGATTAGTATAGTATATTTGCCATCTTAACAAAAGCAATCTACAGATTCAATGCAATTCCCAACACAGTTCTTCACAGATCTCAAAAGAACAGTACTCATCTTCATATGGAAAAACAAAAAACTCAGGATAGCTAAAACCCTGTAAAATAAAGGAACTTCTGAAGGTATCACCATCCCTAACTTCAAGTTCTACTATAGAGCTAATAGTAATAAAAACAGTTTGGTGTTGGTATAAAAACAAACACATGGATCAATGGAATCAAACAGAAGACCCTGACGTAAATCCACACACCTATGAACACCTAATTTTTGACAAAGAAATAAAAAATATACAGTGGAAAAAAGAAAGTATCTTCAAAAAATGGTGCTGGTATAACTGGATATTGGCATGTAGAAGAATGCAAATAGATCCATATCTATCACCCTGCCCCAAACTCACATCCAAGTGGATCAAAGGCCTCAATATAAATCCAGTTACACTGAACCTGATAGAAGAGAAAGTGGGAAGTACCTTTGAATGCATTGGCGCAGGAGACCACTTCCTGAAAATAACACCAGTAGCACAGACACTGAGATCGACAACTAATAAATGGGACCTCCTGAAGCTGAAAAGCTTCTGTAAGGCAAAGAATATTGTCAATAAGACAAAATGACAGCCTACAAATGGGAAAAGATCTTCACCTACCCCAAATCTGACAGAGAATTGATCTCTGAAAAACATTGTTTAAAGCTTCCACTGTGATTATTCTTTTTTTCAACATTTATTTATGCATTTATTTATTCTGTGTGTGTGCATATGTGGGAATACTTGTGGAAGTTAGATAAGAACTTATGGGAGTTGTAGCTCTTCTTCTACCATGTGGGATTTTAGGGATTTAACTTGAGATCTCTGGTTTGAGAGAAAGCTCCTTTACCTGATGAGCCCTCTCACTGGCCTCCATTGTGCTTCTTGAAACCCACATTACATACAAGTAATGACACTGAATTGCTGAAATTTAAATGAAATTTATAGTCTTAGAAACTATACAAGCAATAAAAGGTAATTTTATAGTTTAATTATATATTTTAGCAAGGACTCCTTAAGGTGTTCTGTTGTTATAGTATGACTGTAGGCAGGTGAGGGCAAGCTGTCTGTAGGTTTACAATCACTTATAAAATGATGCTAATAAAGAATATGGAAGGGGTCAGAAAGAAGGAAAGAACTTTTAAATGTAATCTTGTGGGCATAGCACAGCCAAAGCAGTCATGATCCCAAGAAAATAATCGCACAAGGAAATGGCCAATATTCAAAGATCAGAGAGTAGTTATGTACTACTACATCTCCTTGCTGATCTGTAAGCTACTGATGATTCTGGGACAGTGCAAGACATTTTTTTCAGTTGAGACCCACTGATGGGGTCATAGTGTCCCAGGGATAGTTGTAAACAATGGACACACAGATAGATGGCTATGGGTCATTTCAGTGGATCCCAAAGCAAAACAAAAATACATAAATGTAGAAAGGGACTCGTGTGTTTGGGGGAATGGGGAAGGGGATAACAAGAGTGGAAGGAACATAAGAGGTCAGGGATTGTATCAGATGTAATCACCTGATTATAGATATTGTCAAAGAACATATTTAATAAAAGAATATGGTGACAAAATTGTTGAGGGTTAAATCTATAAATACACTGTAGATAATTTCTCCTGAAAAAGATACCAGAACCTACACATACATGTACACATCAAAGTCTGTGGCCAGACAAGAGCCATGCTTACCTGCAATGATATTATTTCTGGAAAACATAATACAGGTGTTTGTCTGGCTTTGTGAGATAATTTATGTTATGACAACCTCTTTAACTTATTAGAATATGCATACAGGCTGATTTTAACCATTAACTCATGAAATATTGATATGATATTTAAGAAGATATGACTTTCATATCTGTTTAGAAATAGATCACAAGCTATTATAAACAGGTATACATACAGTTTATCTTGTAAATGACACACTACACTAAACGGCATATGATATATGAATTACTATGTATACCATATTATCAAGAGCTTGTAATATTTACCTAACTGGCCTTGGCAGTTATGTTATTCAACTATATAATATAAAATCATGATCATGCAAATAATTTGTGATCTGAGGAAAAGTACATTCAAATATTATAAACAGATTGTCCTTTCAGTTAAGCAATAAAATATAGGAAATTTCTGAATTCATATGAATAGTTAAGACTTGAAAACTGACAGAGATTGCATCAATATAATACAACTAGCATTATGATTCATTTGTTTAGCATTTTGATTTCTAAGTCGATGCAGTCTTCACAAAAATTTTCAAAACCCTTTTGTTACAAAGATAGAATTAGGATTGATATATAATGTCATATTTTAAAAGATATTAATATTGATAAATAATTAAAAGATGATTTTGTTAGTAAGTAATTAAATTGACTTGTACAATTTGGGGAACACAAACAATGTGTAGTAATATGTCATCCTTATTTTTGCAACACTATTGTCATCTTCCAGTCTTCAATATATACAAGTATATTATGCAGAGCTATTACTCATTCTAAGTGGTAAAAGTATAAGTATTATAATTTTGAATTTATTTTTCTAATGGTTATTTTCATAACCATATACTAATTACAACTTACAGATTCCAGAAACAAGTCATTATACAATTCAATTTCCACTAAAAATGTTGATAAAATGGTATGTATGCAATTAATTTGCTGATTACATAACATGTCCAAAAATTATTCCAGACCTCACAGGTGATTTATCAGCTTCTTTATCGCATTCTTAATATCTCTATTTCTCAGTGTATAGATGGCTGGATTCAGGAGAGGTGTGATGACTGAGTAAAACACAGCAAGAAACTTGTCGACCCAGGTGATGTTGACTGGCCACAGATAGATGAAAATGACTGGCCCAAAGAACAGCACAACCACTATGATGTGGGATGTACAGGTAGAGAGTGCCTTTGATGAGCCTTCTTTAGAGCGGAACTGAACAGTTAACAGAATGTAAGTGTAAGATATCAGCAAGAGAATGAAACAAGTTGTTGCTAAAACACCACTGTCAGCATTTATCATGATTCCCAGGGTATCAGTATCCGTGCAGGCTAATTTCATCACCAAAGGAATATCACAGAAAAAGCTGTCTACCACTCTAGGTCCACAGAAAGGTAGTTCCAAAATCAGAATCAGTTGACTAATGGCATGTATAAATCCAATGATCCATGATATTAAAACAAGCCAGATGCACTTCTGTCCGTTCATGATGCTGGTGTAGTGGAGTGGCCTGCAGATGGCCACATATCGGTCATAGGCCATTGTTACAAGAAGTACCATCTCACCTCCTCCAAAGAAATGCACACAGAGGATCTGGCTCATGCACCCCCCAAAGGAAATGGTTTTATTATCTTTTACGAGGTCCGTGATCAGTTTGGGAGTAGTAACTGAAGAAAGGCAGAAGTCAATAAATGAGAGATTAGCTAACAGAAAGTACATGGGAGAATGGAGATGATGATCACTGATGATTAATATCACGACAAAGAGGTTGCCTACCACACTCATCAGGTAGAGGGTGGCAAATGGCTGCAGGAGGAAGATCTGTATTTCTTTTGAACTACAAAGTCCCTGAAAAATAAACTCAGACACCACAGACTGGTTTGCTTCTTCCATTTAGTACACTGTGCTCCAATGGGTTGAGAGAGACAGAGCCTAACTTCGAATTCCTGAAATAGAAACAATAACTAAATGTTCAGAGTCAAGTAAGAAGAAAAGTATACAAATTATATTTTAGCATTGTATTGAGTCAAATTTAAAACAACTTCCTTGCAATTGTATATTCCTTCTAATTGGGTATTTTTCCTGAATTAGGCAAAATTACACACCTGAGACATAATATGTATAGGTATGTAAATGAGTAAATTGTTTAAAAATATCAGAACCAAATATTCTGTTTACATTCAAACTTTAAATCTACCTTTTGGGAATGGAATCTGAGGTAATTTTTTTCAATTAATATCTGAGACATATTTGCAGCCTCTTTATTTTTTTTTCATACCAGATTGAATTTATCATGTACTATGGTTCAAACATGTCAGGTCTTTAGAAATAGTGTCTTACCATCAAGTTCTGAAGGGCAACCAAGAACAATGAGAACTGCCTATAACATTTTTGGGGTAATAGGCCCTCATTATCCAGTAGCTCCAAACAAGTAATCTACTTCTGGCACTGAGATTTTTGTTGTTGTTGTTAGCCTCTGGTGTTAGTAGGGGATATTGTTATCCTGTTATAGGGTAACTCCTTTTTTTTTTTTATCTTTTTTTTAAATTTATTTTGCAATACAATTCAGTTCTACATATCAGCCAAGGATTCCCTTGTTCTCCCCCCTCCCGTCCCCCTCACCTTCCCCCCAAGCCCCCCCCCCCCCCATTCCCATCTCCTCCAGGGCAAAGCCTTCCCCACAGACTGAGGTCAACCTGGTAGACTCAGTCCAGGTAGGTCTAGTCCCCTCCTCCCAGGCTGAGCCAAACAATCCTGCATAGGCCCCATGTTTCAAACAGCCAACTCATGCAATGAGCACAGGACCTGGTCCCACTGCCTGGATGCCTCCCAAACAGATCAAGCCAATCAACTGTCTCACCCATTCGGAGGGCCTGATCCAGTGGGGACCCCTCAGCCATTGGTTCATAGTTCATGTGTTTCCATTCATTTCAGCCTCTTTATTTTACTGTCATAATTCTAGAATGACAATCAGTTGACATATTTTAAACATAAACACAAAATTACCTGGCAGAAATCTATTTTTGACTATGTCTGAACAGAGAGAATTGAATCCAGTCTACTAAAATGTGTGAGAAAAATGGTTCATCAAACAAGTTGAGAATCCACATGCTAAAGACAAGTAGCATTATATATATATATATATATATATATATATATATATATATATATATATATATATATATATATTATTAGATATATTATAGCATTATATCTTTCCTTGAACTTTGGACTTATCCATTGGAGTGTATCTCTGAACAGTCATGTATCACTATGCCTGAAGGATCTTACCTATTGTCATATACTTACAGCCTTTCAACTCTAAATGCTGAAATTTCATATAATAGTCTGAATAATTTATTCATGAAAGCTACATTCCCTTCCTCTGTACCTTTCTGGTTCATTTCTTCTTTTTTTCCTTCCTTGAATCTCTCCCTTTATTTATTTCTCATGAGTTTTCTTTCTTATTCTTAATATCTGTACTTTTTCATACTATTTTTAGTATGAAAAAAGGTTTGTAATTGGAAAACTAAAATGTCAACAAATTAGGAGATGTTTTGTAATTTCCTTAAGTACTTGAAACATTATATATTAGTAATAATAATGTTTATTGATTTCCTGTGTCAATTAGCACTATAAAGTAGTAAAACTGTAGTGCATAATGAGGTTTCTCTAATTCTGAATTACCAATATCACTTCTAGATCATGAAATAAATGATAAGAATTTTGATTTTGAGAAGTCCAAGAAAAATAAAGACATTTGTAAAACAAGGCACTTTGCTGTTTAAATACAAGTACGAGTAAGTAAAAGTGACCAATTTAAGTAGTCAAAATTGTCAGGATTACATAAAGTTCATTTTATTGTGTTCAAAATTTAGCTTACTTAACTGAATATCAATGGCATTTTCACACATCTTTTTTTAGATTTGGTGAATTCTTAGTGAATTATGATTATTCTAATATGTGTCACTGTCCTCTCTCTCTAATTTCTAATAACTACTTTCCCAATGTATTGTCTGTATCTTGAGAAAATAGAAGACCTAAAAATCAAAAGATAGCCAGATAACATTAGAGTAATTTCAGTGGCCTGTGAGTAAAATGCTTTTCTATGTTGAGAGACTTGGAAGTTTTTAGTTATTCTAAGAGATCATTAGATGTGAGCATATAAAACTGCTCTATGTTTCTAAAGGTATCAAGGACTAGTTGGAAGGGAAAATTACAATATTTTTGTCAAGCACAACAATTAAAAAATACAAATGCAAGACTCACTATAAACTCATGAAGGATTTAAAAATATGTGATACTAAAACAAAGAAGCAAATCTTAAATGAGTATTGTGACAAAAATTGAAAGCACAGCAGTTGGCTTGTGGCACCTATGCTACAACAGTCACCTTATAAAACAGCTCTTCCCTTTAGCATGATGTTTCCTCCAACTTCCCCTGGAATCTTACATTGCTGCTTCTGCTATGACCAGTGTTGCTGAGATGTTTCTCCTCAGTGTGGCTTATATACACTGAGAAAAGTCATGTCTGCCTTGGAAAGTTTCCCATTCTGCACATTAAATAGGATCATGTAGTTGGAAAGCATTTTGCTTTCATAGTCTTTGGGGATCCCTAGACTTTCACTTCTCTTGAATTGGATACAAGAGCTCAATAATAAAGAAAAAGTATTTCTTCACTATTACAAATATTTTGTAAATATGAGTTAATATTAGTATGTGTTATGACAGCTCACAAGCTAAAAGACAAAGCCCATGGGACAGTGAGATGCCATAATTGTTAGTCACTTTGTGCTAAGCCTGATGACCTGAGTTAATCTTTGGGATCCACAGGGTGGAGGGGTAGAACCCACTCACTCAGCTTCTGAACTCCACACATGTGCTGTTTCATGGGTGCAAGTACATAAGTAGACATGACTACATTCATGATACATACACCCCTGTGAATAAATATAATAATTATTTGAAAAAGAGAGGAAACATGTTTGTAGTTTTATAGTTCACATGTCCATTTAGACAATTATCTTCACACCTGTAAATGCCAACAAAGACAGTTTTTCTTTCTCACTCTTTTGATACTTTACGATCAACCCTACAGTCTAATTTTAGATTGTGCAATTTGCCTTCATTTTCAAATTTATTTCATTATATATACTTAAGGTGAACACTGTTATGTTTTCACAGACACATATAAAGTGAAATTGCATATTAGTACTTTATAATGAAACTGTGTGTGCTAAAATTATTTAAAATCTCTTTTCAATTTTTCATCACATAACTCTACTTCATTAAATATAGTTTTCATTTCATACATTTTTTTTGGTTTTTCGAGACAGGGTTTCTCTGTGTAGCCTTGTGCCTTTCCTGGAACTCACTTGGTAGCCCAGGCTGGCCTCGAACTCACAGAGATCCACCTGGCTCTTCCTCCCAGTGCTGGGATTAAAGGCGTGTGCCACCACCACCCAGTTTTTTCATACATTTTAAAACTGATTTATTTTCAAATCTGCATGCACTTTTCTAGAGAAACATTATTATATATGAAAAGTAGCTTGTTTTGTTTTTGTTTTTCAAGGTCATGAATGCAGTGAATACCCACTACACATTTGTACATTAATTCTTTAGAATTATTAACCACAAATTACAGAAAATTTATAAACTGTTCTATTCTGCAATTTCCTCCAATCTTCTACTTAGGATCACATTTATACCAATGTTATGTTTATCCAACTTTTAAAAACTGAATCTTAGGGAGAGCATGTATTATTCTTTTTATATGTGTTTGTGTGTGTGTCAGTGTATGTGCTTATGTCTGTATTTTTTTGTCGTGTATTTGTGTGTCTCTGTGTGGATGTGTGTTTTGTGATGACTCGTAGTTGAATAAATAGCAAAGTTAATACTGAATCATCCAGAATAAGTTTAGTGGTTTCAATATGAAAAATAACATTTTTCTGCATTTTGAGAGTCAGTAACTACGTTAAGAGACTTAGGAAAATCTAATAACACCACAAGAATGGCATACAGCTCTGATATTTTAACTGAATCATAAGGGCTTTGAGCCACTTATTTTTCCTCACTTTTAAGCTGCGTTTCCTGATTTATTTGCATTAGCACAGAATGTAGGGGCTCAAGAAATTGATATACCTTTTACTATATGAAGGAGAATCCAGTTAGTTCCTTTTATAAACTGAAGTCTCCTCATTTTGAGATATTTGTTGTTAATCTCTCCCCAAAAATTATTGCAAGCTCTTTGCCAATGTTCATTTTCTACCCATAATAAGGCAATTTTAGTAATAACAAAGGGTACCACAATTTCTGCTGGGTATATTCTTGCTAACTGATGAAGTAATTTTTTTTTTCAGAATCAGTTCAGAAAACTTTGCTACACAGATCTTTAATTTTTTACTCTGCTTCTGTGCTAAAAATAACCATTCTAAGATATTTTTTCTCTGCATAAGTGTCCTATGGGAGAATGAGTAGGAAGCAAAATAACTAAAATACAATCAAGCTTTGGATCCAAGCAATCCATATGTAATTTCCTTTTGACTAGAGCCAATTCTTTCTCAGTCTCAGCTGATAATTTTCCTGGACTACTTGATGGTCAGAACCTAGAACAACCTAGATGCCCATCAACCAAATGGATAAAGAAAATGTGGTACATCTATGCAATGGAGTATTATTTAGCTGTTAAAAACAATGACATCAGGAAATTTGAAGGCAAATGGATGGAACTAGAAAATCATCCTGAGTGAGGTAATCCACACCCAGTAAGACAAATATGCTATGAACTCATTTATAATTGGATATTAACTGTAAAGAAAAGGATAACCATGTGACAATTCACAGATTCAGACAGGCTAGGTAACAAGGCGGGGGATGCATGGATCTCCCAGAAAAGGGGAAATAGAAGAGATATCCTGGGTAGATTGTGGGCAGATGGGGACAAGAACTTAAGGGATCTGGTTGAGGAGAGGGAGGAGGAGAGAGTACTTGAAAGAGACAACTAGACAGGGGGAGATTTTTCAGGGACAGGTAGAAACCTGATGCAAGGGAAACTCCCATGAATCTACAAGGGTGACCTCAGCAAACACTCCTAGCAAGAGTGGATACATAGCCCGAACTTGGCATCTCCTGTGATCGGATTGGTAATTATCCTGATTGTCATCAGAGAGCCTTCATCCAGTAACTGATGGAAACAGATTCAGAGACCTACAGCTAAACATAAGGCCAAGCTCAGGGAATTCTGCTGAAGAGAGGGATAAAGGATCATAGGAGCCAGAGGGGTCAAGGACATTACAAGCAAACCCACAGAAACAACTAACCTGATTCATAGGAATTCACAGAGTCTGAACCAACAACCAGGGTACCTACTTGGGACTTACCTAAGCCCTTTACAGATATGTGACAGTTGTGTAGCTTGTTCTATTTATTGGACTTCTAACAATGGGAGCAGTGGCTGTCCCTAATGCTTTTGATGGTGCTTGGGAACTTATTCCTCATACTGGATTGCCTTGCCCAGCCTAAATACAAGGAGGGAGTGGTACTTAGTCTTACCACAACTTGATATGCCATGCTTTGTTGATACACAAGGGAAGCCTGTTCATTTATGCTCAGAAACAGAGTAGATTCAGGGGGCTTGGAGGGGAGATTGAGGGAGAAAATTGGAAAAGAGGAGGGAAGTGAATCTGTGGTTGTAAAATAAACATATAAACAAAAACAAACAAACAAATAAATAAATAGAAAAAAAAGAGTTTGTAATTGCTCTCTCTCCATTTGTATTTTCTGTGGTTGCATTTTCTGTAAACCTATCATATATCATCTATAGAGTCTCTTCTTTATATTTCTTTCAGGAGCAATTTGTAATTACAAGCAAGACAAAATTCTCTTTGCTTCATCAGACATTTTTTCAAAGGTATCTACCTCTGAATCAGCCAGTAAGACATCATTATACAATGATAAATTGTATAATGAGGAAACTGTTTATGATTTTTTTCTAATGGCTGAGGTACAAAATATTGACACAAGGTGGGTCTGTTTAACATTCCTTGTGGAAGAATTTTCTACTAATGCCTTTTAACAGGTGAAATATTTTTAATGTAGGTATTGTGTAGTCATTTTTTTTCTCCTGTTCTTGCAAAGGTATGGTATGAAAGCATACTTTTAAATCAGTCACTATAATAGAACATTCCTTAGGTAATAAAGAAGGAAAGAGAATTCCAGTCTGTAAGTGCATTGGCTGAATCATCTTATTTGTGGCACTGAAATCTGTTAACATTGTTCATTTTCCAGATTTCTTTTGAATAAAAATAAAGGAGAATTCCAAAAACTGTTTTTTTTCTATTCTTCAATATGTTGACATTTAGCTGTTCCTGTGCCAGCTGTTGTGTGCCTATACTTTTCTGATGTCAAGGACCATTGTTCCACCCACACAGGTTTGTCAGTTACCCATTTAAAAGGTAGGGTGGTTGCTTCTGCTTATATACAACCTTAAAGCAAGAATTCACCAAAGTCTGGGATCCAGAATTTATTAAGGGATGAAATGGAATTAACATATTCATGAATACAGAATAAAGTGGTGCAGCTGTCTCTTTGTCCACCAGGGAAGGATGGGAAAGTTCTGGACCAGGTCACTGAGCCATAGCATCAGGAAACCTTTCATGTCCAAGAGACCATGCAATCTTCCTCCTCAATTTTTATCCCATCACATACCAAAAGAAAACCACACACATAGGGCTATTCACCCAATACCATTGGCTAAATGGACAAAGTCCCCACAACACAACCTGAATGATCTGTCACTGTTCTTCATAATATCTTATAATATTTTTCTCAGAAGCATTCTTTATTTTATGGTTTGTTTCTGAGATTGGAGGAATGTAAATCTGTGTTTTCCATTGTTGGAACAAATAATGTCCCCATAAATTCATAGCTATATTAGCAACATATGTCTTTAATTTTTCTATTTGTCCTACAGGCCCTATATACCAGATCCATCTTGAGCTTTGTTTTACTTGAAAAGTTCCAATCCCTAGAAGTTGAATGTTTGTCACCTGAAAAGGTCAATCTGATGCCAAGATGTTGGTGAAAGTATTGTTACATCTACTCCAGTGTCTATTAAACCTTCAATTTCAATGCTATTTATTTGTATTTTTATCTTTGGTCTCTTATCATTTACAGCAGTTTGCAAAAATACTTATTTTCTGTTCTCTTCTTAATATTTTGTTTTATCTACTGAAGCTGTTCTATCCTTGATTACATCTAGAGCAGGTTTTTTTTTTTGTTGTTGTTGTTTCTGTTTTTTTTTTCTTTTTTTTTTAATAACAGGCACTGAACCTTTTAATTGCTCTGTGGATGAGTTTCTCCAATGCTGATATGGAATTTTTGAATCAAATTTGATATTGTGGTATGTGGGAGGCACCTTAGTGTATTTCTTGACAGCAAAGTGTTACCTTGCCTGTTTCTTGTTGATCTGCATCCATTAATCCAATATGGGACTGTTCCACACCTTCTGCATACTCCAAAAGGCTAGGTATTTCTGTTTTGATTATCTCTAGAAAAAAACAACAACCTTGTTTCTTGGAACTCTTTGCCTATAATCCCTTTTCAAATGACCCTGCTTACCACAGTTAAAATATTTGACATTTTGATTTTTGTTAAAAATTTTAGAAATTACTTCATCAGAGTAGAATCATACATGTGAGATCTAATGTCAGTCATATTTCTAAACTATTCATCTATTGGTGCTGATCTTGCCTTTAAAGCCTTAGTCACCCTTTTGTATTCTGAATTAGCATTTTCAAAAGTCAAAGATTTGATTAATATTTGTCTGACTTTTGAATCTGATGCTGTTCTATTTACAGCTGAAGTCAAATTTGCAAAAAATCAACTTCTTTTGGGCTTTGTACAATTTTACTAAATAAATCAGACTACTTTTCTTATTCTTCAACCTTGTCCCAAACAATTAAGGCTGCTAAATGACGTTGCTCTATGGTATGATCATCAAATTCAAGTTGCCTTTGTGACTCAGCATATGGACCTTCACCTAGGACTGGTCTTGGGAAATATTAATACCTGTAGCCCTATTTCATTTTCCTATGGCCCTAGATTCCTCTTTCTACCATGTTCACTATTGTAATCGAGGACTAGCTTCCAATATTGCTATTGCCAAATCTTTCAAGTCTTGGAGGATAATTCTATCTTGAGTTGCTCATGGATTTAACATCGGATTACATTTAACTTCTTGATAACCTTGGGGGTGCCTATCATCTCCTGGTAGTTCATGTATAGTAACTGGACAAACTGAGGTTGGTTTTATAACAACACTGGGCCATCCCTCTTCAGTTTCATCATGCAGTGGTGCAGTAGGCTCTTGTCTAAATTCCTATATTAGTGTATGAATATTTTTCTTTTTTTCATTTATAAGTCTTTCTAATGTTTGTGTGTTTTCAATTTACTTTTCATATTTGGCACAAAAAATCACTGTGGCTGTTAAGGATAAAATATGAATTACCTAACTGATAGTAATTATAATTGATATTATGTCAATCTCAGTGAAGTCATTTATCTCTTCATCATCTGCTTCTATTTTTAAGCTGTCTAAAGTACCATTATATAGTCTCCTAACACCCAGTATTATGATATTTCTTATCTTTAATGTGGGAAAGATTTTTTCCTTTTAGTATAACTCTCTACTGACGACTTCACAGGTTTCTTACCAAATCTGATGTCTTCTCAGTTTGTCCATAGCTGGCATGATTTCTCTGTCCATATTGTTTTATCATTTGTTGGAGTATCAAATACTGTTTTTATCTAATTCTTAATAATTTGATTATACCAATAAGGACTCAGGAGCAAGATGCTGGAGTAAAAACCTGCTAGCTCATAGAAGCAGAGAAGGTAACTGGCTGATATCCCATAAGGAGAGCTTTCTCTAACGCTGTCTCAAACAAAACTCCCCAAACTGAAAGTGCCTCCCTTATACTTCCTGTGCACCTATATCTTTCCTCATGACTTTCTCTTATTCTCTATGTTTTGTTTCCTGTCAACTGATTGATTGCTCTGTCTGTTGACCTATGGCTGACCTTATTTAATCCTATTTACAATATTCAAGAAGAAAGCTCTTGGATTAAAGGTGTGTGCTAGGGCTAAGCCATACCACAATTAGAACCAGGTTTTTCCAGTAAATAATACAAACTTGGTGTTCAGAGTGTGATCAGATATCCTGCAATACATGTTTGTGTGTCTGTCTTTATGTGTGTGTATGTATATGTGTCTCTAGGTGTGTGTTTGTGTGTATGTCCCTATGAGTGTGTTTGTTTGTGTGTGTGTGTGTGTGTGTGTGTGTGTGTGTGTGTATGTGTGTTTGTATGTGTATATTTCTACTAAATTTAGGAAAAGACAAACTTGTCCATCTCTATACTTATTTAATATAGTACTTGAAGTCTTAGCTAGAACAATAAGACAACCGAAAGAGGTCAAAGGAGTTAAACAGGAAGGGATAAAGTCAAAGTATCTTTATTTGTAGATAATATGATGATACATATAAACAAATCTAAAAATTCCACCATGAAACTCCTACATCTGGTAAACACTTTTACCAAAGTAGCAGGATACAAAATTAATACAAATCCAAAACCAAACCAAAACAAAAAAACATGTAGTGTTCCTATATACAAATGACAAATGGCCTGAGAAAGAAATCATGGAAAGAATACCTTTCACAATAGTCTCAAAAATATCTTGAACTAATTCTAACCAAGCAAGTGAAAGACTTGTATGTAAAGATTTAAGATACTAAAGAAAGAAATTGAAGAAAGTGTCAGAAAGTAGAAAGATTTCCTATGCTGCTGGAGGTTTCAACATTCCCTACCTCAATTTTTATTACAGTGTCATAACAATTAAAACAGCATAGTGTTGGCACAAAAAATGGACATGTTGATCAATGGAATCAAATTTAATAACTAGACAAATCCATACACCTAGCCAGGTGGTGGTGGTGCACGCCTTTAATCCCAGCACTCGGGAGACAGAGGCAGGCAGATCTCTGTGAGTTCGATGCTAGCCTGGCCTACAAAGTGAGTTCCAGGAAAGGCGCAAAGCTACACAGAGAAACTCTGTCTCAAAAAACAAACAAACAAAAAAAATCCATACACCTATGAACACTTCAGTTTTGATAAAGAAGTAAGAAATACACACTGGATAGAAAATGGCAAACTGGAAAAAGAAACTGGCAAATTGAATAAATGCATGGAGAAGAATGCAAATAGATCCACACCTATCACTCTACACAAAATTTAACACCAAATTGATCAAAGACCTTACCAAAAGATCAGATACACTGAACCTGACCAAAGAGTAAGTGAGAAATAGCCTTGAACTCATTGGAACAGGAAAAGACTTTTTTTAATAGAACACTAATAACTTGGGCTCTTAGAACAACAATTAGTAAATGCGACTTTGTGAAACTGAAAATCTCTGTATAGCTAAGGCCACCACCATTTGAATAAAGTAGCAAGCTACAGAATGGGAAATATCTTTATCAATTACACATCAGATAGATGATTAATTTGCAAGATATCTATCTAGATAATTAAATAAAACTGGGCATCAAGAAAGCAAACACAATTAAATGGGAGGGGGACACATATCTAAAGAGAGAGTTCCCCCTAAATGAAACACAACTGCCTGAGCCCTTAAGAATGGTACAATATCATTACTTATCAGGGAAATATAAATAAAAACTACTTTGAGATTTTTTAATTTTTAGTGTTCAACCTTAATTTTTATCATGGTCAGATATTGTTTTTCTAAATAAGTAGCTATGAATTTCATATGTTTGCTTTCAAATAATTCTTAAACTAACTCATTCCTATGGATTTCCATAGTTAATTTTTGATTCTCTTTTCCATATTTCCTTAACTGACATGTGTGAATGATACTGTTTTCTCTTTTTTTCTCATGTATAATTCATTTTATATGATCTTATGGATATGTTTATCTAAAGGTCAAGATTGTCCATGTGATTTTTCCTACCTATTCCTTGGTTATGTCTATAAACTTTTTGAAGTTCTTCAGCATATTGTAAAAAACTTTGATGAAACAACATGTTATTTAAGGCCTATTTCCATAATGGTAAAAAGAAATGACTATAGAATGTGAATTACTAAATTTTCTAATTGATTTCTATATAAATAATATTAACAAAACAGGGAAATTAAGAAATTACTTATTCAAGAGGACTGGAATGGAATTTTCAAATTGTCACTTTCTGATTACAAGTGAATTAGCAGGTCCAGTCCCCTTCTTCCAGGCTGAGCTAAGTGTCCCTGCATAAGCCCCACGTTCCAAACAGCCAGCTCACGCACTGTGAATTAGCTGGATCATCTTTGTAGATTCCTGAGAGATTTTCTTGCACCAGGTTTCTACTTGACCCTGAAATGACCCACTTTTCCAGTTGTTTCTTACATTTACACTCCCCCACCCCACCCTACTCAATCCCTCTTACTCCCAACTTCACCCACCCCCAGTCCACTCATGAAATTTCTTCTATTTCGCCTTCCCAAGGATATCTGAGTGTCTCTCTTGAGCATCCCTTGTTATTTAATCTTTCTAGGTCTGTAAATTGTAGCATGGTTATCCTTTACTTTACAGCTATATCCACTTATAAGTGAGTACATACCATGTTTGTCTTTCTAGGTCCTGGGTTATCTCACTCAAGATGATCTTTTTCTAGTTCCATCCACTTGCCTTAGAATTTTGTGATGTCAATATTTTTTAACAGCTGAGTAATCCTCCATTGTGTAAATGTACCACAATTTCTTTATCCATTCTTTAATTGGGGGATATCTAGGTTGTTTCCAGGTTCTGATTATTACAAATAAAGCTGCTATGAACAAAACTGAGCAAGTGTACTTGTGATATGATTGAGCATCTTTTGGTATATCTGGGTGGTATAGCTGGGTCTTGAGGTAGATTGATTCTCAATTTTATGAGGAACACCATATTGATTTCCATAGTGGCTGTACAAGTTTGCAGTCCCCCCAGCAATGTAAGAGTGTTCCGATTACTCTGCAGGGCAGCACGAGCTGTCTTTTGCATTATTCATCTCAGCCATTCAGACAGGGTTAAAATGAAATCTCAAAGTAGTTTTGATTTGCATTTCTCTGATGGCTAAGGATATTGTATATTTCTTTAAGTGGTTTTTGGCCATTTGAGATTCTTCTGTTGAGAACTCTCTGTTTTGATCTGTACCCCAGTTTTTACTTTGATTATTTGTTTCTTTTGATGTCTAGTTTCTTGAGTTCTTTATATATTTTGGCAATCAGCCCTCTGTTAGATATGGGGATTGTAAAGATATTTTCCCATTCTATAGGCTACTGTTTTGTCCTATGGACAGTTTCAGCCAAAAATTCTAGCAAAATTGGGTAAATAGCCTGAACTAGCTACCTCCTGTGACCAGGCAAGACTACCAGTGGGGGGACTGGGACACCAACAGAGCCACATAACCTTTGACCTACAGTCTGTCTGGCCTACGGGATATACTGGGGTAAGGGTGACACATAGTTTGTAGGAGTGGCTAACCAATGACTGGTTCAGCCTGAGACCCATGCCACAAGAGTGAGCCTACCCCTAACACTATTTGGAGTACCCAGAACCCAGAGGCTGCATGGCCCAGTTATCTGGGATATAATCAAACACTATAGGAGAAAAATTGTTAATGTAATGTGCTGTGGGATGTCTTTCTATATGCTGAGAATATGTGCTGCTCTCATTGGTTGACAAATAAATCTGCTTGGCTAATGGTGAGGCAGAATAAGGGTAAGCAGTATCGATGAACTTCTAAATGGTCTTATTAAATAAAAAACATGGAGCCAGATATTGGGGTGAAAACCTGAGAGATCAGGGAAATAGAGAAAGCCACAGCTAACCTCACCTCACCAGCTCCACAGCTTCCCAAGAGACCTACTCCTGTATACCAATGCCTATATGCCTTACTGTTCTGTTCTCTCATTCGCTCTCTCAGCTCAGTTACTTCACTTCCTCTTCTTGCCCAGCTCTGTCACTTTCTGTCTGTCTGTATAGACCTCCAGACCTCTATGGTTGGTGCTGGGATTAAAGGCATGTGTCACCATGCCTGGCTCTGTTTCCCAGTGTGGTCTTGAACTCACAGAGATCCAGACAGATTCCTGTCTGCCAAGTGATAGAATTAAAGTTGTGTGCTACCATTGCCTGACTTCTGTTTAATGTAATGGCTGGCTTTTTTCTCTGTTCTCCAGGTAAGTTTTATTTATTAGAGCACAAATAAAATATCACAACAAAACAGTACATTCAAACTAAAAGATGAAAATGAAGAAGGGTTGAGTCAAGGCAGATGCTCTGAGCTGCTACCAGGAGAAGCAAGATATGAGAGAACAGGTAATGCCACGAAGCCATGTGGCAAAATGTAGATTAATAAGAATGAGTTGAGTTAAGTTGTAAGAGCTAGATAGCAAGAAGCTTGAGCCATAGACCATACAGTTTGTAGTTGATATTAAGCCTCTGAGTGATTATTTTATAAGTGGCTTCAGGACTGTAGGTGGGAGAGATTCATTTGGAGAAACTTTCTGCTACAGTAATGATACTTAACAACATTCTGCTATACTTATAGATTGGGACCTAGCCCAATAGTAATAAGAGAAGCTTCATCCAGGAACTGGTAAAAACAGATGCAGAGATCCACAGTCTAACATTAAGTTGAGCTTGGGTAAATCCTGCTGAAGAAAGGAAGAATGGATTGTAGGAGCATGAGGGGTCAATAACATTATAAGAAAATCCATCCACAGAATAATTAACCTGGGTTCATAGGAGCTCACAGAGACTAAACCAACAACCAGGGAGCCTGTATTGAACTGACCTAGGCACTCTGCATATATGTGACAGTGTGCAGCTTGGTCTTCTTGTGTAACTCCTATCAGTGGGAGCATGGGTTGTCTTTGACTTTTGTGCTGGCTTTTGTGACCCTATTCCTCACATTGTGTTGCCTTACCCAGCCTATACTAGGCAAGGTCCTTAGTATTACTACAACTTAATATAGCATATTTTGTCAATATCCATGGTAGGCCTTTCCTTTTCTGAATAAAAACAGAGGATGAGGGTGAATCAGAGAGAGAGAGAGTGGGGATAGGGCTTGGGAGGAGGGGAGGGAGTGAAAAATATGGTCTGGATGTTAAAATAAATAAATAAATAAATAAACAAATGAATAAATAAATAATAAAAAACAAAACAAACAAAAACAAACCCAACAAGACAAAAAAAGACAAAGGCTACAAATGAACTTAATTAAAAATCATTTATGTCGGCGACCTGAGGTAGAAACATCAAGATGAAAAAGTAGATTGTGAAGAACAAAATGTATAACAAGATGAGGGTAGTATAACTTACCTTTTTTTTGAGCTATGTATTAACAGTATTTTGTTAAGCAGACATGCATCTGAATCATTGGATGCTGCTTTAAAGCAAGTACCAAAATTTAGTTATTAATTACCAAGTTACATACCTGCCTCCCAAATTAAGACAAAGGAGAGATATTATATGTAACAAGATAATTCGAGCAAATGAGAAACGTCTATAACACTTAGATAGGAAAATGACATAAGCATAGATGTTGCATACATTGCCTTAAAATATTCTAATACATGAAGCCCCCAGTAAACGTAGAAATCAAACCATAGTAATAAACACATCTCAGAGTTATGAAACTATCAATTCCCAGAGGGCTAATCCATGGACTAACAGCAAAACTCCTGAAAAGTAGTGCAAATGTCATGGAATAATACAGTATGGACAACATAAAATTTGAAGAAATAAACAGTGAGTTCTAGAGCAAGCAACCAGAATATATACAATAGTGTAGAATGTGCCACAAACTTGTAATATTTAAACAATGATGATTTTACCAAAAATAGATAAGGATGCAAATGGATAACTCTTTAAAACACATTTCAAATTATAGTCACACCAGGAAGCAAAATATGAAAAGCCCCTTTATACACTGATCCAACTTGCCAGCCCAATCTAATAGGAATTAAATGACTATTCCAGTTTATTCTTTCAAATATGAGTTGATGTATTTTAACACAATATTTATAATTTTTCTCATTAAAAATTAATATGTAGCCAAGTCAATGCATAGAAACATGAAGTATGTAGAGGAATTTTCAGTATCTAACACAATATAATACTCTTGCATTAATACTAAATAAGTTTTGTCTATCATACAAATTTGCTGTTGTATATGAAAGAGTCCTAGGGCTTTTGAGATTTAAAGCAATAATTGAATTACAATGAGATGGCCATGATACAAACATTGTTTTAAAATTATGATCTTATTTTTTTGGAAAGAAATGAGCCAGAAGTATCAAAAAAACTACACCTATTACTTTGAAATATTAGTGCTTTGAAGAATATTTGAATTCCTCTCAACTCAGTTCCTTTCCCGAGGAAAGGAACCAAAGGCTACATATGAACTTAATTGAAAATAATTTATGTAGGTGAGCTGGGGTAGAAACATCAAGATGAAAAAGTAGATTATGAAGAACAAAATACAGAACAAGATGAGGGTAGTATGACCTAATGCTAGAAGACCAGAGAATTGTGCTCTTCCAGCCTGAGCAGGCATAGGTTCCACTCTCAGCGTCTTTGAGCAATGAGAAGCACAGGGAGTTTTACTCCTTCTCCAATTCATCACTCACCACGATGAAGGGAACACAGGTTCAAATGGTCCTTATGTGTATGTGCAACAACACAACCAATTAATGTGACTGGGAATAACATTCAATATCTATTTCATTTTTAGTTTTTTATAGAAACTGTCTTCCCTGAATACTGCTTTTCTCAACAGTCAATGCTTAGCAGATTCAAAATAGAATAATAGACAAACTGGCTGTTCCATTTGATGACCAATAACTATGTGACTACAAAATGTTTTCTTAACTTTGAGATTTGATGCTCATTGATTTTCTGACTTACTAGAATCATTGATAATATCTGATTTATATCAATAAAAACAATAAAATATAAGAAATACTAATACATATTTAGCTAAAAAACAAAACAACTATTATGTACTCTAAATTATTCATTTATAGTGTATACTTAAGTGGTTTTTCACAGTCTTCCAAAACAATTTATTAATCAGATAAATTCATTTTGGATTTATTTGATGGTTTTCTTTGAGTTTCACCTGCTTACCTTCTTGCATTTGGAAACACATATTTTATAATACAAGATAAAATTTATGACCCATAAGAGGCCATTTTTGCTTCCATCTGATTTAGATCTAGCAGTTTTGCTCATCAAATATGGAACATTTAAAGTATGTCTGTATAGCTGATATATGTTATGCTTAGATAAAACACAACCTCTTCCAATTTTACTCTAATTTTCTTAGTTACTCTTCTACTGCATGACAAAACACTAATAACCAAAGCAATGTGTAAAAGAAAGCAGTTATCTTAGGGGCTTATAGTTCCTATAGGGGATTAGAGTCCATTGCTGTATGGCAGCAAGCATTTGTGACAGACAGGCAGGAATGCACTGGAGCAGTGCCTGAGAGCTCACATCTCATCCATAAGTATGAGAGAGAGAGAGAGAGAGAGAGAGAGAGAGAGAGAGGAGAGAGAGAGAGAGAGAGAGAGAGAGAGAGAGAGAGAGGAGAGAGAGAGAGAGAGAGAGAGAGAGAGAGAGAGAGAGAGAGAGAGGAGAGAGAGAGAGAGAGAGAGAGAGAGAGAGAGAAGGGGGCTATTGGGAATGATATGGACTTTTGAAAGTTCAAAGCTTTCCCATAGTGACACACCTCCTCCAACAAGGCCACATCTCCCAATCCTTTTTGAATAGTTCCACTAACTACATACCAAACCGAAATATATGAGACTATGGTAGACATTTTCATGCAAACCACCATATTCCAATAGATATAGTCTCTGGCAATAAGATAATACAGAAGACACTTAGTCTGACTTCAGTCCCCATAGTCTTTTACAGTCTCAACACAGTTTGAAAGTCTGAAGTCTCTTCGGAGACTCCCCCGCCCCCTGCAAATCTCTTAATTTTAACCACCTACAAAATCAACTAGTAGAAGTTGGTTTCTCTTTCTACTGTGTAAATTTTGGGGATTCAACTCAAATCCTCTGTCTTGGCTTCAAGCTCCTTACCCAAGGAAGCATACCACCACCCTCCATTGCACTTCTCGTTGAAAGACACATTACTTAGAAGAAATTACATTGAGTTGCTAAAATTTAATTAAAATTGTATTACTGGAAATCATATGAGTAATAAGAGCTTATCTTATAGTCTATGTAGTTTAGCAAGAAGTACTCAAGATGTTCTGTTGTTATAGTGTGTCTGTGGACAGGGGAGAACAAGTGGTGTGTATGTTTCAAATCACTTATAAAATAATGGTGATTTGATCTATGAAGAAGGGGTCAGAGAGAATGTAAGATCTCTGAAAAAGTGAGAAGAGCTGTGGAATGCTCTTTTGCTGGCAAGACACCAATATAGTCATAATTTCAAGGCTGCCTACTATGGGTCCCACACAAATAATAGTCAGTAATCAATTGTATATCAAGGAGTAGGCTATGTAGTCCTGAACCTCCTTGCTGAACTGCAAGTTCCTGATGATTTTGGGGCAAGGCCAGACATCTTCTCTGGTTGTGACTCATTGATGAGCTCACCATTCCATAGGCATAGTTACAAACCAATGGGAACACAGATGGCTATGGTTAAACCAGTGGACCAACAAGTAAAACAAAAATACATAAATGTAGAGAGGGACTCCTGTGTGTGTTGGGAGGGATGTCAATATGAGTAGGAGGGAATTAAAAGGTCAGATGTAGTAACCAAATGCCATCGGGTTTAGCAGATATTGTCAAATAACATATTTAATAAAAGAAATATGATGATTTAAAATTATTGAGAGTTAAATATAGCAACACCGTTGAGTGAAAATTTTTTGAATAAGATAACCCAACCTCCACCATATGTACCCATCAAGGTACATGATCAGACATAAGCATGCTTGCCTGTAATCATCTGATTTCTGGAAAACACAATGAAGGCATTTGCATGTTTTGTTAGATAATTTGTAAAGGTCTATTTAACTTATTTGAATACACATACAAGTTGATTGTAACCATTAACTCATAAATATTAGGACAAGATATTAAAGAAATTATGACTTTCATCTCTGAGTATAAACTAGATATCAAATAATTATAAACATGTATAAATATGGTTTTGTCCCACAAATTAAATACACTATCAAATGGTAGATAATACATATATGAATATATATATATATATATATATATATATATATATATATATGATATTTCAAGAGCATATAATATTTACCTAACTAGCCTTGGTAGTTACATTATTTCATCATATAAAGTAAAACAATGATAATGCAAATAAATTGATGGAAGTACATTCAAATTCTATAAACACTTTGTTCTTTCAGTTAAGGAATAAAATAAAGAAAAATTCTTAATTTATATGAATAGTTAAGACTTAACTGACAGAGATTATATGAAGATGAGATAACTGCATTATGATTTTTACTTGTCAATCATTTTGATTTCTAAGGACATATAGATTTTGCAAATTTCTTCACCATCTTCTGTAATAAAATTAGAATTGCCGGGCGGTGGTGGCGCACACCTTTAATCCCAGCACTCGGGAGGCAGAGCCAGGTGGATCTCTGTGAGTTCGAGGCCAGCCTGGGCTACCAAGTGAGTTCCAGGAAAAGGCGCAAAGCTACACAGAGAAACCCTGTCTCGAAAAACCAAAAAAAAAAAAAAAAATTAGAATTAATATTGGCATATAATGCTATACAAATATGTTTTAAAAGGAAATATTTATAAGTAAATCAAATAATATATTCTTAATAATAATCAAGTGATTAATAATAATCTAGTGATCAGACAGTATTGGAAACACTGGAAATATTCAGTAAGTTTTCATGATTATCATATTTGCATCATTTTTATCATCTTCTAATCTTCAGGCACAAAAGGTTATGCTGAAGTATTACTCTAAGTGGTGAAACCATAAGTGTGAGACTTTTGAACATATTTTAATAATAGTTATTTTAATGAACATACATTAATACTAACAAATAGCTTGAAGAAATGAAATTGTAAGATTGAATTTCTAGTTGAAATGTGGTTAAAGTGTTGTGTAATCTGAAATATCTTATTACATAAGAACTCTAAAAATTATCCCCAAATTCACGTGTGATTTATCAGCTTCTTTATGGCATTTTTAATATCTTTATTTCTCAATGTATAGATGGCAGGATTCAGGAGAGGTGTGATGACTGTGTAAAACACAGCAAGAAACTTGTCGACCCAGGTGATGTTGACTGGCCACAGATAGATGAAAATGATGGGCCCAAAGAACAGCACAACCACTATGATGTGGGATGTACAGGTAGAGAGTGCCTTTGATGAGCCATCTTTAGAGTGAAGCTGAACAGTTAATAGAATGTAAGTGTAAGATATCAGCAAGAGAATGAAACAAGTTGTTGCTAAAACACCACTGTCAGCTTTTATCACGATTCCCAGGGTATCAGTATCCGTGCAGGCTAATTTCATCACCAAAGGAATATCACAGAAAAAGCTGTCTATTACTCTAGGTCCACAGAAAGGTAGTTCCAAAATCAGGATCAGTTGACTAATGGCATGCACAAATCCAATGATCCATGATATTAAAACAAGCCAGATGCATTTCTGTCCATCCATGATGCTGGTGTAGTGGAGTGGCCTGCAGATGGCCACATATCGGTCATAGGCCATTGTTACAAGAAGTACCATCTCACCTCCTCCAAAGAAATGCACACCGAGGATCTGGCTCATGCACCCCCCAAAGGAAATGGTTTTATTATGTTTTAAGAGGTCTGTGATCAATTTGGGTGTATTTACTGAGGAAAGGCAGAAGTCAACAAATGAGAGATTAGCTAACAGAAAGTACATGGGAGAATGGAGATGATGATCAGTGATGATTAATATCACGATAAAGAGGTTGCCTACCACAGTCATCAGGTAGAGGGTGGCAAATGGCAGCAGGAGGAAGATCTGTAGTTCCCTTGAAGCACAGAGTCCTTGAAAAATAAACTCAGACACAAGAGTTTGGTTTGCATCTTCCATTTAGTACACTTCACTAATGGCTTACATAAAGAGGGCTGAATCAAGAACTCTTGGAATAGAAGATAACTTTTTTAAATTATCAAGTAAGCAGAAATAATGCAAATTGAAATCTCAGCAACTTATCCAACCCAAATTTAAAACACATATTCCATGTGTTTATATGCTGTGTCTTAGGTGGGAAGGTTCCTTAATGTAGAATGATGGGTCAACAGTTTCACACATCTGAAAAACAATATGTATAGTATCAAAATGATTATATTATCTAAAAATATTATTAGCAAATATTCTCCTTACATTTTTAGGCCTTAAATCTTCGTTTTTCTTTATGGAATCAGAGACAATTTTCTCCAATGAATATCTGAGACATAGTTAGAGCCTCTTTATTTGACTATCATAATTCCGGAATGACAACCTATTATCATATTTCAGACATAAACACAGAATTTCCAGACACAAGTCTGTTATTGACTGTGTATGAACAGAGTTGAACCAAATCCACTACAAACTGTGAGAGAAACTATTCATTGAATAAATTGAGAACACATGTGCTTAAGACACATTGTTAGCATTATGTCTTTGCTTTAACTTTTGACTAATCCATTGAATTACATCTCCTAACATTCATATATTGACAGGCTTGAAGATGTTACATATTGTCATATATTTATTGACTTTCTACTCTAGAAGGTTTGCTTTCATATCATAGCTTGAATAATTTATACATGAAATTATTTTCCTGCTTCTCAATCTTTTCTTCCTTCCTTCCTTGACTTTCTTCCTTTATTTATTCCTCATCTTAATTTCTGTACTTTTTTATTATACTGCTAGGTTTGAAGTTGGAAGATTAGAAAATTAAGTTATTAGCGAGTATTGTGTAATTTTGTTTTAAGTACTTTAAAGACATTATATTTTATTGAAAATAATGCTTATTGATTTTCCTGTGTCAATAAATTCAATAAAGTAGCAAAGCTGTAGGGCAAACATATCTGTTTGTCTCTAAGCCCTCTAATACCACTTTGCAACTATAAAGTAACTGATAGGTAACTTGATTTTGAGTATTCTAGGATAACTAATGACATTTGTAAAACAAGGCACTTTTCTCTTTATTGTGAAATATAAATACAGTGTTTACATAAAAGCGTAATTTCATTGTGTTCAAAATTCAGTGCACTTAACCTTGAATATCAGTGGCATTTTCACATAACTTTTTATGAATTTTGTGAATTATCAATGAACTATGATTATTCTAATTCTATGTGCTCTCATTTCTCTCCAATCTCGATTAACTACTTTCTTATTGTATTGTTGATATCTTAGGAAAATGCAGCATCTAATAATACAAAGATAATCAGACAATATTAGAGTAAGTTTAGTGACCTGTGAACACCATACTTCTCCAAGTTGAGAGACACAGAACTTGTAAGATTATAAGATATCATTAGATAGTAAAACTGCTTTAAGTTTTCAGAAAGCTTAAGGATTTGTTGGAAGGGAAAACTTGTATAATATTTTTTGTCAAACTCAATAATTACAAATGCAAGAGTTCCTGCAAAATCATCAAGGAGGTTAAAAAATATATATGTGCTATTAAAACAAGCAAACATTCAGTAGAGGCAGGTCCAAGCCCTTCCCTCTGCCTTAAGGCTCCATGAGGTGTCCCATCATAGGTAGTGGGCTCCACAAAGCCTGCTCATGCCCCAGAGTGGGGAGTGGGTTGGGAGGGGGAGGCTGGGAAGGAGGGAGGAAAGAAGAGGGGGATCTTTGACGGCTGTGTAAAATGAATTAAATTTTTTTCTTAATAATAAAAAAAGAAAAAAACAAGCAAACAAATCTTAAATCAGTAGTTAAGATGAAAAATGATGCAACAATCATTTTATGAAGTACTCAATCTACAGGAGTCACCTTGTAAAACAGATCCTACCTTTTGGATGATGTTTTCTCTAATTTCCCTTGAATCTGAAACTATTATATGTAGTTTCTGCTGTGACCAGTGTTGCAGAGAGTATTTCACCTCAGTGTGGTTTATATACACTGACAAGAGTTGTGTCTGTCTTGGAAAGTTTCCCATAAACAGGACCAAGCAGCTGAAAAGAGTTTTGCTTTCATAATCCTTGGGGATCCCTAGCCTCCAACTTCTCTTGAATTGAATACAAGAGCTCAATAATAAAGAAAACAATTCCTTTCATTTTATAAATATTTTGTAATTTTTACACTAGCATTTTGTTATGTGTTCTGATAACATACATGTTGTAAGATAAATTACATGGGCCAGTGAGATGCAATAGCAGGCAAAGTTAGTTGTTGACAGGCAGATGTGACTGAGTCTCTGTTGGTGGAAGAAGAGACCAACTCATTCAAGGTGTCTTCTGATCTCTATAATGTGCTGTTACATGGGTGAGTGCACATATATAGATATGCCTACATACATGTGCATGTTCACACACACATGTAAATAAATGTAACAATTTTTGTCTTTATTTTATTTAATTTATTGTTAATGTTAAAGGCAAACCAATTACATAGTAACATGACCATTCCGACTTGTTCACAAAGTGATTATTGAGTTCTATCTTCCAGTTCGCTCATTTCACCACTCATCATCTGATTAATGTGATAAAGAATGAATATTCACAAAGGCATGAATGTACTTTGACAACTCCAATACATTCAAGACTTAAGAAGCTCCAAAATTTGTGAAAATGTATTCAGAATCAGAGCCATGTGTCATCTTTTCCATACTTGTTATTTTAGGTATTTTGGCTGAGTTTGTTTAGCAAGTACAGCATCAAACTTACTAGTAGTTACTGTGGTAGCTACTTTTTCAACTAAGTGGAATACAAACACCTAAAATCTCTCATTTGATATTAACTTATGAAACATACTCAATAAGTTTCACATTTTTTAATTTATTTTAAATGGTAGTATAAGAACTCTAGTTGCTATTTTGTTATTATTCTGTTTGCTGGATAGAAACTTTTGAAAAGTCCAGTTTCTGTCACTGGGTAGCAAAACGTACTTCTTCAATTTGGTGTTGTTTGTGCTTTATAGATTTACGTTATCTTTTGGATACACAAACCTCATTCTTCATTGGACAGCGTGAACGCTTTGATTTTTTTTTAAGTTAAATTTGAAGATGCATATGTCTTTAGTATTCCCTCAGCTCTGAGATGTACTAAGTACTGTGATTGCAGAGGCCAGGACTACTCATTTTTTTTTAACAGAGAAATAATTTTGTCTGGAGTTTTACAGTTCACATATATATTTAGACAACCGTCTTATCACCTGGAAATGACAACTTTTTTTCTTGCTGATAGTATTTTGTTACTTCATGATCAACCCACATAGCATACCTATAACTTAGGGAAACAATCTTATAATGTATACAATTTGTCATTAGTTTTAAAACCATTTTATTGAGAATAAGCATCTCACACACACACACACACAGAGTAAAATTGCATATTAGTATTTTACATAGACACTATGTGTGCATTAAAAGCATCTAAAATTTGTCATCTTTTTATCATATAATAGTTTTTAATTATACTTTTTAATCTACATAATAATTATTTAGAATTATTAGCCATATCTAACTGAAATTTATAAACTCTAATATCCTCCTATTTCTTCATCCAATCTTTTACTGGTGATCACAGTTCCATCACTTTCTGTTTATTTAACTTTTTAAAAGTCTGCATATAACTGGAAGCATACATCATTGTGTGTATGTCGGGGGGGGCGTGTGGGTATCTTGCTTTCTTCATGTAGCATAATGTCCTCCATATTCAACACTGGCAATTCATTATTTTTTAAAAAGAAAAAAAGAAAAGATGATCATGAGGAAAAAAAATGTATTGAGCAAGGACTAGAGAGTCCCATCCAACAACTCAAACTCAAAAACCATAGAGTCATTTATTTGGTCCATTGACTTGAACAGTGGAGTGGATTTCAAAGCATCTGTTGTTAGAAAAATGACAAAAATCATACCCCATGATAGTAAGGTGTATTCACATTGATCCCAATACTTTGTTCTTGTGTGAAAAACATGAAAGTAGAGATACCTGGATTGAATAACAGTAGGAAAGTGAAGTGTCGTGATGAGGAGATTACACAAGAAAAGATGGGAAACAGCAGGGTGAAATAGCTTGTGTCTTTAGTCATAGTATGTACAATGGTGAGGCAGGAGACTCATAGGTTAAAAGCCTTCCTGGCTTACAAAATGACCCTTTTATAGTAAATCACTGAATCAATAAAGAAGGAAAGAAAACTGCTAACCCATTGAATTGAATGAATACAATGGACTAATTTCCTTATTTTTCCAGAAGAAGATGTTTTGTGTTTGATTTTGTTTGCTTTGACACACAAAGATGCATTTATTTCTCCTATGGCTTGTCTCCTATGAGTTTTCCCACTCAGGTTACAGTAATTTCTGTTATATTTGACATTAATACTTTTCTTGACAAACTGAACATTTTGCCAGGTTTACCTGTGTATGTTTTGTTTTGTTTGCACAAGTTACTGTGGATATCAGATACACATATTGAGGTCATTCACAACATTGAAATAATGACTCAATAATACAGGCATGGATTTATTTATTAATGCATTATTCCCTATAAAGATACAGTACACATATGGAAGTAAAGTATGATAAGCAATGCTATATATCAACACATATATTATCTATTAATATATTTTTTCTACAAAAGACACTATGCTTAGCACATTATCTAACTTCAATTTCACAAAATTTCCTGTGCTGTACTTTTATAACCATTTTATACAGGGAGACACCAAATTTTAGAGGGATAGAATATCAGAGTTATGTTGTTGATTGTTTTACTCTATTAGTCTTTTCGGGGGCCTACCATGCAGCTCCCAAATAAGTCACACATGGAGGCTTATTCTTAATTATAAATACCTAGCCTTAGCTTGGCTTGTTTCTCACCAGCTTTTTTTTTTTAACTTCAAATTATCCCATCTACATTTTGCCTCTGGGCTTTTTCCTTTTCTGACTTCTGTATATCTTGCTTTCACTCTTACTCTGTGCTGGCTGTGTGGCTGTATCCTCCTAGTAGCCTCCTCTACTGTTCTCTTGCTCTTTCTTCTTTTCCTCTCAGATTTCTCCTTCTAATTATTCTATCTTCCTGCCAACCCCACCTGTCCTTTCTCCTGCCTTGCAATTGGCCATTCAGCTGTTTATTAGACCAGTCAGGTATTTTAGACAGGCACAATAACACAGCTTCACAGAGTTAAACAAATGCAACATAAAAGAATGCAACACATCTTGGTACCATTAAACAATGTTTCACAGCATAAACAAATATAACACATCTTAAAATAATATTCTACAACAGAGTTAGGTCTTGTATCCCTATTTGATGAGTATGGTAATCCATACTCCTAATTATCACACTGTATTCTCAAATGACAGCCCCTTAAATATATGCTTTGGATCTTCCAAAAAGCAGCCCCTCAAATACATGCTGATGGATCCATCAACTAAATATTACATAATTTCTACTTTCCTTTAAATACTAACACACTGACCTCCTTTTTTGTTGTTTTCTTTTTTGGTTGTTGTTATTTCTGGTTTTTTTTTTTTTTTTTTTTTTTGGTTTTTCGAGACAGGGTTTCTCTGTGTAGCTTTGCGCCTGTCCTGGAACTCACTTGGTAGCCCAGGCTGGCCTCGAACTCACAGAGATCCGCCTGGCTCTGCCTCCCGAGTGCTGGGATTAAAGGCGTGCGCCACCACCGCCCGGCTATTTCTGTTTTTAAATCTAGATAATTTTTGCGGTAACACTTGGGAGGCAGCAACATCTGAGGATCCTGAATTTAAGATCATTCTGTGATGGGTAGTTAATTGGAGTCAGCCTTGGTTATAGGAAAGCCTGTCTTATTTTGCTATACCTATACCTGCAGATCAGTGCCTTGCTCAGCCATCATCAGAGAAACTTCTTGCATTATATTAGAACAATCACAGAGATACACAACTGGACAATGTGTGGAAAGTGGGAGATGTTGCAACACTCAATCTTAATTGGAAGGTCTTCATCAAGCTCCTCCCCTCAGAGCTTGGGATGCTATGTGGAAGAGGAAGCAGAAAGATTTTAAGAACCAGAGACGTGGATGGCACCAAGGAAACAGTGTCTTCCAGACACAACAGAACTAATTCACTATTAACCCAAAGAGACTGTGACAGCATGCACAAAGCCTGCACATTCATTTACGTTCAATTTCTGAGAGGTAGAAGTGGATCGAAGCTCACATACCTAACCAAGAAGCTATCTTCAATATAAGTCTGCTTGCAAAGGAAAAATTAGATTTCTCTAGTGGAGACTCATTGGGTATATCAACCACACTTTAAGTTCAATATCTGGTAGTGTATGGCCAACACAAAATGAACTCTGGTATTTTTGTAGACCTTTTGTCTCATATTGCTTTGTTTGGATTTTTTTTTTTGTCTTACTGGTCTTTTGCTTGTAAACCACAGTTTCTGATTTTGTGTTTTAATTTTTGTATGTATTTCTTTTTCTTTTATTCAGATTTCTTTGTTTTTTGTTTACTTGTTTGTTTTCTAAAGGGAGAGATAAAGAAAGAAGCTGTAATTGGTTTGATGGAGAAGTTGAACAAGATCTGGGAAGAGTTAGGGTAAGGGAAACTGTGATAAGAATAAGTTGTATGATAAAAACATATTTAATTGAAATAAAAAAAATAGCAAGCAAGCAAACAAACAATTCAGACCCTAGATTTATCTTTGCATTCTAATTAGTCCTTCTACTTTAACTTCTCATTGATAAAAGTGCCATCACCTTTTATCTTTCAAATATATTTTCCTTTTTACAGTCATTTTTAGAGAAAAATAATTATAATTCTAGATATCCTATGAAATAATCACTTTCAACCTTATTTTTGTGGACATCATTGCAGAATTTGATGTTCTTTATCATTGCCTTATTCCTATACTTTTCTACCTATGGCTTTTTGGCATGTATTATTGGGTGTTTCTCTTTCATCATCACAGAGATCCTATTTCTTCAAATTATAAAAAGTAGCATGCTATATTTTCAGTGAAACAACTTTAAGTTTATATATGAATCAGGTATTATTTTTTCTAGACTAAATATATGCATTTCATATATTTACATTCAGAGAGTTGTTACTTTTAGATTTCCATGCTCAATTTTTCTTTTTCTGTGTCATATTTTATTAACTGTCATGTATGAATGATTTTGTTGTCTCTTTTTTCCTCCTGTTTAATTAATTTTATTTGATACTTTTGGATCTGTCTATCTAAAGATACAGGTTGTCAATTTGACTTTGCTGCCTAATCCTTGGGTGCATTTATTAACATTTTGAAATTTAAGCATAGTGTATAAAATTTTGATAAATTAACATACTATTTAAAGTCTATTACTACATTGATCATAGGAAATGAATATAATGCATGAATTACTAAATTTCCTAATTGATATCTAGATTAATACTATTAAAGAATAGGAAATATTGAGAAATTATTTCTTCAAGTCTTGAATGGAATTTTTAAATTGTCAACTTCTGATTACAAGTGAAATATTAAAAACAAAAGGTAAGAAAAGACTTTTGGAGCTATGTATTAATGGTATTTTATCAAGTAGACATGAATCTAAATCATGGAATGCTGTTTGAAACAAAGTACCGACGGGCGGTGGTGGCGCACGCCTTTAATCCCAGCACTCGGGAGGCAGAGCCAGGCGGATCTCTGTGAGTTCGAGGCCAGCCTGGACTACCAAGTGAGTTCCAGGAAAGGCGCAAAGCTACACAGAGAAACCCTGTCTCGAAAAACCAAAAAAAAAAAAAAAAAAAAAAAAAAGAAAAAAAAAAAAAAGAAACAAAGTACCAAAATTTCAGTTATCAATTGCCAAATCACACATCTGCCTTCCAAATTAAGACAAGGAGGGATACTATATGTAACAAGATAATCAAATGTGAAAGTCTATAACAGTCAGTTATAGACTTATATGGAAAATGACATCAAGAACATACATGATATATACATTCTCTTAAAATCTATATTTTATAATATATTTGATTCCCTGAATAAAATGCAAAATTGCACCACAGTAATAAAGACATCTCAGAGTTATGAAATGATCAATTCCCAGAAGTCTAATCCATGGATTAACAGCAAAATTCCTGAAAAGTACAGAGTATGTGATGGAATAATAGAAAATGGACTACATGAAATTTGGGAAAACAGTGAGTGATTAAGCAAAATAAACTATATATGCCTAGTTTAGAATGGGTCATGACCTTGTAATATTTAAAAGTGATAATTTTATCAAAATACAACAGAAGCTACAAGCAGACTATTTTTCAAAACATTTCAGATTTTGTATATGCCAGGAAACTTCATGTATCAAAAGTCCCTTTAAACACTGATACATCTCGCCAGTAAAAGGTAGTAGGAATTAAATGAAATTTAATTCACCTATATTTCTAAGAACTAAAAAATTCTGTGTTCCTATAATTTTGTTGTAAGATTGATGTAATTTTTTCATAAAAATATTTAGTTCTTCATATATTTCCAACAAGTACCACGAAACACAATTTTTACCCACAACCTCCTTTGACTATAAACACTTCCAAAGCCATTAAATTTTGTTTCATTTATATTACTAGAAAAAGATGAAGACATACCCTCTAAAGTGTGCAGTGGGGTCCACAACTCAGGTGTGCTGGCTGAGAGTATTCCAAGATACTGGCAAGAAGGTTGGTTGCAAGCTTGGAGAAAGGGGGGTGAGTGGAGAGTTTATGGCTGCTTTAGGAGAGCTGCAGATCATAGGATTAAAATATCTTATACTTAGCCATGGAATATTTAAGGATCCACAAAATGAACAGAGTTCTCTTTGGAGTTACTTGGGATCTTTTTTTTTTTTTTTTGCTGAAAATTATCTTCATTTTGTTACTCTGTTATTAACATTATACGTGGCTGCTTTCCTGCATAAGGAAAGGGTACTTCTTAATTGCAAGATAAAATTTATGACCCATAAGAGATTGGATTAGCTTTTCTCTGATTTAGATCTAGGTTTTCTAATGTCCAGATCCAGAACATTTAAAATATGCCTATGTAGCTAATATTCAGTATACATTGGTAAACACAAACCCTTCAAATTTCAGTCTCATTGTTTTAGTTACTTTTCTATTGCTATGACAACACACCATGATGAAAGCAACTTATAAAAGAAAGCATTTAATTTGGGACTCATGTTTTAAGAGGCCTATAGACCATGGCCATCATGGCAGGGAGCAGAGCAGCAGGCAACAGGCAGGCATGACATTGGAGCAGTAGCCAAGAGCTCATATCTTATCCACCAACATGAGGGAGGGAGGGAGGAAAAAAGAGAGAGAGAAAAAAAAAAGAGAGATTTAACTGAGAATGATATGGGCTTTTGAAAGTTCAAAGTACACCTCCAATTGACACACCTTCTACAACACAGCCACACCTGATACTTCTCCAACAATTCAACCAGCTGTAGGACAACCATTTAAATACATGGGCTTTTGAGGACCTTTCTTTTATTTATTTAAGAAATTTTTCTTTTTACAAACCAACCACAGATTTCCCTCCCCTCCCTCTTCCCACTCCCCATCGTCAGCCTTTCCATCCCACTTCCCATCCCCTCCAAAAGGGTGAAGGCTCCCATGGGGAGTTAGTAAAGCCTACTACATTTATTTGAGGCAAGACTAAGCCCCTCCCCCCTACATCAAGGCTGAGCAAGGTGTCTCACCACAGGTAACTGGCTCCAGAAAACCAGCTCATGTACCACTGCCGGGAGCCAGTCAGACTTATTATGGTTCTTATTAAACAACCATATTCCATTTCTGGCTCCCCTAGGTTGTAGCCATATCATAATTCAAATGCATTGAGTCCAACCTCAAAAGTCTCTGTTGTCGTTCACAGTCTCAACACAGTTGAAAAACACAGTCTTTTCTGGACTCAAGGCAGTCCTTTAATTGTAACCCTCTCTAAAAGGATCACAATTAAAGCTGGAGGTAGATCTAGTTCCAATTTTCTGAGAAACCACCATATTGATTTTCAGAGTTGCTTGTATAAGTTTGTACTCCCACCAGGAGTGGAGTATTCCACTTGCTCCGCATCCTCTGAAGCATGAGCTGTCACTTGTGTTTTTGATAACAGGTTGTCTGACAAATGTGAGATGGAATCTAAAGGAATTTTGATTTGCATTTCCCTGATGCCTAAAGATGTTGGACATTTCTTTAAGTGTTTCTCAGCCATTTTGATTTCCTCTGTTGAGAATTGTCTATTTGGATCTGTACCCCATTTTTAAATAGGATTATTTAGTTTGTTGATGTCTAGAAGACCCAGCTCTACCACTTCTGGGCATATACCCAAAGGATGCTCTATTCTATCACAAAGATACTTGCTCAACTACGTTCATAGCATCTTTACTCAAAAGAGCCAGAACCGGAAACAACCTAGATGTTCCTCAACCAAAGAATGGATAAAGAAAATGTGGTATATTTGCACATTGAAGTATTACTCAGTTTTGAAAAACAATGACATCATGAAATTTGTAGGCAAATGAATGGAACTTGAAAAAAATCATCCTGAGCGTGGTGACTCAGACTCAGAAAGATAAACATGAGTGTTCTGCAATGGGAGTCTAGCAAAATCACCATCAAAAAGACCAGAGAGACTTCATTCAGCAACTGATGGGAGCAGGGAGAGTCCCACAGACAAACATTAGGCAAAGCTTGGGGAGTCCTGCATACAGGTGGTAGGGGGAAGAATGATCACAGGAACCAGAAGGGACAAGGACATCACAGAACATGGCCCACAGAATCAACTGACTAGAACTCATGGGAGCTCTCTGACCTAGATCCTCTACATATATGTTATGGCTGAGTAGCTTGATATTCTTCTGGAACTCTTAAGGGTGGGAGTGAGAGCTGTATCTGACTCTTTTGTCTGCTTGTAGGACACTTTTCCTCCTACAGGAGTTACCTTGTCTAGTCTTGATGTGATGGTATGTGTTTGGTATTGTTGTAGCATATTATACCATGTTTGGTTAATGTCCCTAGGAGGCCTGTTCTTTTCTGAGGGGAGACAAAGTGATGTGGATCTGGGGGAGATGGGAGGAGAAGGAGGAGGAGAGACTGCGGGGATGGGAGAGAAGGGAAACTGTGGTCAGGATGTAGTATATGTGAGAAGAATAAAAAGTAATAATAATAAAAGAAAAATCATCTTGAGGGAGTTGATTTTCTTCCTCTAACACGTAGATTTTGAGCATTGACTTGGGGTCATTAGGCTTGGCAGCAAGCTCCCTTACCTGATAAGTTGTTCCACTGGCCTCCACTGTGCTTCTTCTTGAAACACAAATTATATAGAAGCAATTTCACTGAATTGCTAAAATTTAATTAAGATCATAGTCTTTAAATCACGTGGGCAGTAAGAACTCATTTTTCATTCTAATTATAGTTTAGCAAGAAGTCCTCATAGTGTTCTATTTTTATAGTATGCCTGTGCGTAGGTGAAAGTAACTTGTGTGTAGGTTTCAGATCACTTATAAAATAACAATGATTTGAGAAATGAGGAAGAGGTGCAGAGTGAATACGTGCAAGATCTCTGTAGTAGTGAAAAGCATTATGGAATGCAATCTAGTGAGCCTCGCACATCAGTGCAGTCACGATTCCAAGGCTGCCTACTGTGGTCTCCATATGGATAACTGTCAATAGTGAGTCCTAGATCAGACTGTGGTCTATGTTGCACATTCCTCCTTGATGTGAGCTCCTGATGATTATGGGGCAGGGCCAGACATTTTCTTCAGCTGTGACCCGCTGAAGAGCTCACCATTCTCCAGAGATGATTCCAAACCAATGGACACACAGATGACCCTTGGAATCCAAGTGGGCCAAAAAGTAAAAATAAAACAATAAAACAAAACAAAACAAAAAGAACATAAATGTAGAAAGGGACTAGTGTGCATGTGGCTGGGGAAGTGGGTGATAGGAGTGGGAGGGAAGTAAGGGGTCAGATGCAATCAGCTTATTGCAGATATTGTCAAAGAACAAATTTCACAAAAGGAAAAATGGTGACTTAAAATTTTAGATAGTGAAATCTATCTGAGATAATATTTTAGCTGAGATAATATTTTAGGAGAAAGATACCAAAACTTCCTAATATATTTCCCATATGCTCAAGGTGTGTAGACAGACATGAGTCTTGCTTATCTCTAATCTGATTTCAGGAAAACAAGATAGAGGTATCTGCATGTTTTTTTTAGTTTATGTTGTAAGAACATCTTTAACTTATTAGTATATACTTACAAATTGTTCATGAACTATTAGGATACAATATTCAAGAAATTGTGACTTATGTCTCTTTTTAGGAATACACTAGATAGTAAACTACTGTAAATGTATATACATATAGTTTTATCCAGGAAATGGCATACATTATCAAATGGTAACTTACATGAACAGTCTATACATATATGCGTAAATATATGTATATTCATATGTACATTATATATATATGTATATATATATAATGTTTTCTTTCTTTCTTTTTTTTTCTTTTTTTGTTTTTTTTGAGACAAGGTTTCTTTGTGTGGCTTTGCACCTTTCCTGGAACTTGCTTTGTAGACCAGGGTGGCCTCGAACTCACAGAAATCTGCCTGGCTCTGCATCTCGAGTGTGGGATTAAAGGCTGCCTGGTGATATAATGTTTTCAAAAGCATATAATTTTTACCACACTGTCCTTCTTTCATGATATAAAGAAAAATCAATGTCATAAAATAATTTTTGGACTTAAGGAAGTGTATTCTAATATTATGAACACTGTCCTTTCAGTTGTGGAACAAAACAAGGGAAAAATAATTTCATTTGAATGAGGACAAATTGGAAAATGAGATTATGTCAATATGAAGCAACTAGCATTATGATTTGGTTTGTAAATCATTTTGATCTCTAAGAGTATGTAGACCTCAAAAATATCTTCAGTATCTTCTATAGTGAGTTGGGATTGAAATATAATGATATATTTTTAAATTATTATTATTATTATTATTATTCTAAATAATATTCTTACAGTGGTTGAAGAGGTGAGTGACATTGTCTGAGGCAAATTTATTTGCTGTTTACCACCCATTTGGGGGATTTAAAATTTTATTAGTGAATATAAATTGAACAAGCAATGACTTTTATGTCACATTTTAATCTACTCATCTGGTAATCTACTCATTTGATGACAATTGTGCTCTATCACCTCTCACATTCCTCCTTTTCCATCCTCTTGGGTCCTTATCTCTTTTTAATATTAATTTTCTTTTATTCATATCTTTCTTTTTCTACATTAAATTTCATTTTTTAATGACAGTTCTTTATGACATTTAATCATCTCTACTAATGCTGTGGGATGGTCTGTATGTCAAATTACACTGATTGGTCAATAAATAAAACACTGATTGGCCAGTAGCTAGGCAGGAAGTATAGGCGGGACTAACAGAGAGGAGAAAAGAAAGAACAGGAAGGCAGGAGTCACTGCCAGCCACTGCCATGACAAGCAGCATGTGAAGATGCCAGTAAGCCACGAGCCATGTGGCAAGGTATAGATTTATGGAAATGGATTAATTTAAGCTGTAAGAACAGTTAGCAAGAAGCCTGCCAAGGCCATACAGTTTGTAAGCAATATAAGTCTCTGTGTTTACTTGGTTGGGTCTGAGCGGCTGTGGGACTGGCTGGTGACAGAGATTTGTCCTGACTGTGGGCCAGGCAGGAAAACTCCAGCTACATACTACTATTAGTAATTGGATCACAGGTATCTCCATTTTCAAACCATGCGTTAGTGTTGTTTCAGGTACCATGAAGTAGCAGATCCTTCTCCTACTGTAAAAGCTCACCCGTATGAGGGAGCATTCAGGTCAGGGCCACCTCAGGGCCTCTGGGCCCTGTGTCTTAAGTGAATGGTGTCTTCAGCTCCAAGCAAGAGATGTCCTCTGCTGACCCCCCTGTCCTCAACATATACTTTCCCAAACATAAATGGCAGTAATAATGTTAAAAAAAAGTCATTCTTGATGACTAAATATAAAATTTTTTCATGTATTTATTAGCCATCTGTATTTCTTTTTGAAAAATATCTACTCAGTTCATTGGCCCACTTATTTTTATTGCATTAATTTTTGGCTTTAGTGTTTAATTTTTTTTAGTTCTTTATATAGTGTGCATTATAATCCCTTATTGGGAAAATAATAGTAGAGATTTTTCTCTTGTTCTTTAGCTATTTCTTCACTCTGTTACTTGTTGCCTTTGCTTTGTAGAAGTTTTTTAATTTCCTGCAATCCTATTTGTCAATTCTTTATACTATTTCCTATGTTTTGGAGTATTATTCAGAAGGTCCTTGAGTATGTTTCAATGATGTTTTTCTCTCCTTCAGTAATTTCAAAGTTTCAGGTAACACAATAAATAATTATTCAAAAAATAACATTTAGTTTTATGTGTAAGTGTGTTTGTGATAAGTCTTTGATCCATTCTGAATTTTATTTTGTAAGAACTACAGATGCAGTGAGATTCTTTCTTCTGATTTACTAAAGAGATTACCCTATCCTCCACTGTATATTTTTGACATGTTGCAAAAAGTCAAATAGCTTTGCTTTGTAAGTTTATTTTTAAGCCATGTATCAGTCACCATTATTATTTTGTGCCTGTCACATGCTGTTTGTAACCCTGACTCTGTGGTATAATTTGAAGTCAGGTGCTGTGAGACATCTGACATTACTTCCTTTGCTAAAGATTCCCTTGACTGTTTGGATGAACTTGTACTTACTTATAATGCTAGGATCATGTTTTTCTACTGAAATGAATGCCAACAGAATTTTGAGAGGTGTTAGGTTGGATGGTTAAGCATTTAGTAAATATATATCAAATTATCTTAGCCTGAAATTGCAGGCAGGTAGTTCCAGCTCCTTGGGAGGCTAGGGTGGAAAATTGCTGTCAAAGACAACCTGAGCCATTTAATAAGATCATATTTCAAATTTACAGTATAAAAATAATTGGATTATACTAGCAATGCATAGCTGAGTCTTAAAGAGATTGCCTAGCATACATGAGACCTTGGGGTTAACCCTTAATACCAAAAATATAAAACAAGACAAAAACCTCACAAAAAACCAGAAAAACAAAACAAAAAAACCCAAAACTTCCCAATAAAAAACAACAGCAACACAAAAACAAATGAAAGAAATCATTGAGATTTTGAGATAATATTTTAACTTACTCAGAATGTCTGTCATCAAAAGAACAAAAATATAAATCATGCTAAGTGAAATGACACTGATTCAGGAATATGAACATTGTAAAATACTGTTTTTATAAATGAGAGTAGAAGAAGGAGTAACTGGGAAGAAGAAGGGCAACAGTGGGTGCAGAAATGGGGAAATATGTGACAATAAGTGGAATGAGTATGATTATTGTACATTATAGTTTTATGAACATCTTACAATGAAATCACTACTTTTACAGTTAATAATATACACTTAAGGTAATCTTGCTTGTGAGATGGCTCAGTGATTGTAGAACTTGTTGATCTTAAAGAAAACTTGGGTTCAATTCTCAGTACCTTTGATGCAATTCTTAACTTTCTGTTCTAGTTCTGGGGGTCCAATGCCTTTTCTTACCTCCTTATTTTTCTTCACACATGCTACACTGTCATACACTCAGACACACACTTACACATAAGACTACATAGTTCTATTTTAAAATAAGAGACTCTTAATTTAAAAATTTGATTTTAGTAAACATTTTCAAATTCAAATAAACTTTAAACTTATTGATATGATAATATATAATAACCATAAATATTTGTGTGGATGACAGTATTTTTATGTACTTTATTTTCTTATTCAAAGCTTTGATTATATATGCCTTTCTTTTCTTTCTTGATCTTACTACTATATTATAAATTAGTTTGTTATTTAGAATAATCAGCCTCATTTTTGTTGATTCTTTGAATGTCAGAATAAAAATATCTTCATATTTAAAATATATTTCATTCCTTCATTTTTAGTCTGTGATACTTTGTTCATTGATATAATTCTTACTTTACACACACACACATACACACACACACACATACACATCTCTTAAAGCATGATTGTGGCTACAGTCCATATATATATATATATATATATATATATATATATATATATATATACATACTGCTTTTATTAGGATACAAATGAAAAATATCTTTTAAATCTTCTGTTGTGATTATTCTGTTTTCCAACATTTATTTATTTAATTAATTATTCTGGTGTGCATGTGTGGGAAACTACAGCTTATGCTGGAGTGGATGTGGAGCAAAGGGAACGCTCTTCCACTGTTGGTGGGAGTGCAAAATTATATACAGCCACTTTGGAAATCAGTATGGCCATTTCTCAGAAAATTGGGAATCAATCTACCTCAAGACACAGCTATATCACTCTTGGGCATATACCCAAGGAATGCTCAATCATACCACAAGGACACATGCTCAACTGTGTTTGTAGCAGCATTATTCATAACAGCCAGAACCTGGAAACAACCTAGATGCCCATCAACTGAAGAATGGATAAAGAAAATGTGGTTCATATACACAATGGAGTACTGCTCAACAGTTAAAAAAGCAACAACATCATGAAATTTGCAGGCAAATATGTGGAACTAGAAAATATCATCCTGAGTGAGATAACCCAGACTCAGAAGGAAAAACATGGTATGTACTCACTCACTGGTGGATACTAGATGTAAAGCAAAGAATAACCAGACTACAATCCACAGTTCCAGAGAAGCTATCTAACAAGGAGGACCCTAAGAGGGACACATGAATTGCCCAGTGAAGAAGAAATAGATGAGATCCCCATGAGTAAAGTGGGGTTGAGGGGGGCAATTGAGGGTAGGGGATGGGGGATGAGAACATAAGGGAATGTGATGGTGGGCCTGTAATGGGGACAGAGTGGGAGAGCAATGAGAGAGATACCTTGATAGAGGGAGACATCACAGTGATAGGGAGAAACTGGGTGCTAGGGAAATTCCCAGGAATCCACAAGGATGACTCCAGCTTAGGCTACTAGCAATGGTGGAGAGGGTGGCTGAGATGGCTTACCCTGGTAATCAGATCAGTGAATACCTTAACTATCATCACAGAGCTTTCATCCAGTAACTGATGGAAGCAGATGAAGAGATCCACAGCCAAGCACCAGGCCAGGCTCCATGAGCCCCATTGAAGAGAGAGAAGAAGGATTTTTTAAGCTAGGGGACATCAAGATCATGATGGGGAAACCTACAGAGAAAATCAAACCAAGCTAGTGGGAACTCATGAACTGTGAACCAATAGCTGTGGAGTCTCCATGGAACTGGACTAGGCTTTCTGCATAAGCAAGACAGTTGTGTAGCTTGATCTGCTTAATAGGCTGCTGTGGATATCGCTCTATATAAATAAAACACTGATTGGCCAGTAGCCAGACAGGAAGTATAGGCAGGACTAACAGAGAGGAGAATTGAGGGAACAGGAAGTCAGAGGGGAAGACTGCTGGAGCCGCCGCCAGGACAAGGAAGATGTAAGGTACCAGTAAGCCACGAGCCATGTGGCAAAGTATAGATTAATAGAAATGGGCTAAATATAAGAGTAAGAGCTAGACAATGATAGGCCTGAGCTAATGGCCAAGCAATTTAAATAATGCAAGAGTCTGTGTGTTTATTTTTTATTTTTTATTTTTTTGGTTTTTCAAGACAGGGTTTCTCTGTGTAGCTTTGCTCCTTTCCTCGAACTCACTTGGTAGCCCAGGCTGGCCTCGAACTCACAGAGATCCGCCTGCCTCTGCCTCTCGAGTGCTGGGATTAAAGGCGCGCGCCACCACCGCCCGGCCTGTGTGTTTATTTTATAAGTCGGCTCTGAGACTGGCAGGACTTGGCGGGAGCTGGAGAGATATACTCCAGCTACAATAGGCTCCCTGGTAGTAGGATCAAGATCCATCCCTGGTGCATAAGTTGGCTTTTTGGAGCCCACTACTTATGATGGGACACCTTGCACAGCCTTGATGCATAGAGAGGGGCTTGGATCTGCCTCCACTGAATGTACCAGGCACTGCTGACTCCCCGTGGGAGGCCTTACTTTTTTGGAGGAGGGAAACAGTTGTGGGTTGGAGAGGAAGGCTGCCGGGCCGGGGGGGTGGGAGGGTGGGGGAGGATGGAAGAGAGGTGTAGCCAGAAGTTTCTCCAGTTCTACCTGGCTCCAAGGTCCCACACCCACTTATAAAATAATCAATCAGAGGCTAAATATTAATTGCAAATTCTATAGCCTATTGGCTCAAGCTTCTTGATAGCTAGCTCTAACAACTTAAATCATAACTATTAATCTATGTATCGCCATATGTTCAATGGCTTTGCTTGCAACCAATTACATGTTGCTCCTTGGACAGTTGTTTGTTGTCTCCTCCACTTTCCTTTCTTCTCCTTTCTCTCTCATTCAAAAGTACCGCCTAACCACCTAAACTTATCCTGCCTCGCCATTGGCCAAACAGCTTCATTTATCAACCAATCAGAGCAACACATACTCACAGCATACAGAAAGACACACAGGCCTGGCAGTGGCGGCACATACCTTTAATCCCAGCACTTAGGAGGCAAAGCTGGGTGATCTCTGTAAGTTCGAGGTCAGCTTGGTCTACAGAGTGAGATCCAGGACAGGAACCAAAACCACAGAGAAACCCTGTCTCGAAAAACCAAAACCATCCAACCAAAAAAACAAAAACGAAAAAGAAAGACATACCACAGCAGAGAGGGGGAATCTCTGGTTGGTATGTAAAATGAATAAAAAATTTCTTAAAAAAAAAAAGAAATATTTGGGAGCTGTAAATCTTCTACCACGTGAATTTATGGGGGATTTAATTCTAGTACTCTGGTTTGGCAGGTAGCTCCTTTACCTGCTGAGCTCTATTATTGGCCTCCATTGTGCTTCTAGAAACCCATATTACATACAAGTAATGACACTGAATTGCTAAAATTTAAATGAAATTTATATTCTTAGAAACTATACAAGCAATAAGAGGTCATTTTATGGGTTAATTATACAGTTTAGCAAGGAGTCCTTAAGGTGTTCTGTTGTTATAGTATGACTGTGGACAGGTGAGGGCAAGCTGTCTATAGGCTTAAAATCACTTATAAAATAATTCTGAGAAAAAATGAGGAAGGGGTTAGAAAGAATGCAAGAACTGTGAAATGTAATCTTGTGGGTATGGTACAGCCAATGCAGTCATGATCCCAAGAAAATGATCACACAAGAAAATCATCAACAGTCAAAGCTCATAGAGTAGCTATGTACTACTATATCTCCTTGCTGAACTGTGAGTTACTGATGATTCTGGGACAGTGCAAGACATTTTCTTCAGTTGAGACCCACTGATAAGGTCATAGTGCCTCAGGGATAGTTGGAAACAATGGACACACAGATACATAGCTATGGGTCATTTCAGTGGATCCCAAAGCAAAACAAAATATATACATGTAGAAAGGGAATTGTACATGTTTTTGTGGCTGGGGAAGGGGATAATAAGAGTGGAGAGGAATAAGAGGTCAGAAACTGTATCAGATGTAATATTGTCAAAGAACATATTTAATTAAAAAATATGGTGACAAAATTGTTGAGAGTTAAATCTGTAAACACATTGGAGATAATTTTTTTTTCTGAAAAAGATACCAGAACCTACAATATGTACACATGAAAGTTTGCAGCCAGACATGAGCCATGCTTTATGTAATCTTATGATTTTGGGAAAACACGATACAGGTATTTGTGTGGTTTTGTTAGATAATTTATGTTATGACAACCTCTTTAACTTATTAGAATATAAATACAAGTTGATTTTAACCATTAGCTCATTAAATATTAGAATGATATTCAAGAAGTTCTCACTTTCATATCTGTTTAGAAATAAATTAGAACTCAAGCTATTGTAAAAGTGTATACCATATAGTTTATCCAGCAAATGACTCACTACATCAAATGATATATAACATGAATCATTATGTATACCATATTATCACGAGCATATAATGTTTACCTAACTGGCCTTAGCAGTTATGTTATTTAATTATATAATATAAAATCATGATCATGCAAATAATTTGTGAACTGAGGAAAGTATATTCAAATATTATAAACAGTTTGTCCTTTCAGTTAAGCAATAAAATATAGGAAAATTCTGAATTCATATGAGTAGTTAAGACTTGAAAACTGACAGAGATTATATCAATATGAGGCAACTAGCATTATGATCTGATTATTTTATCATTTTGATTTCTAAGTGGACGCAGTCTTCACAAATATCTTAAATGTCTTCTGTTACAAAGATAGAATTATGATTGACATAATTTCATATTTCAAAAGATGGTAAAATTGAAAATAAGTCAAAGAGGATTTTGTTAATAACAATGTAATTAAAGTGACATGCATAATTTTGGGAACTCAGATGATGTGTAGTAACATGTGATAATTATTTTTGCAAAATTATTATTATCTTCTCCTCTTCTATATAGAAGTATATTTCAATAGCTATTACTCATTCTAAGTGAGAAAACTATTAACATGATAATTTTGAATATATTTTTCTAATGGTTATTTTCAAAATGATATGCTAATTACAAATCTGATTCCAGAAACAAGTAATTATACTCTTCAATTTCCACTAGAAAATTGTATAAAATGAGGTGCACACAATGAATTTCCCGATAACATAAGATGTCTAAAAATTATTCCAGAACTCACATGTGATTTATCAGCTTCTTTATGGCATTCTTAATATCTCTATTTCTCAGTGTATAGATGGCTGGATTCAGGAGAGGTGTGATGACTGAGTAAAACACAGCAAGAAACTTGTCAACCCAAGTGATGTTGACTGGCCGCAGATAGATGAAAATGACAGGCCCAAAGAACAGCACAACCACAATGATGTGGGATGTACAGGTAGAGAGTGCCTTTGATGAGCCGTCTTTAGAGCGAAGCTGAACAGTTAATAGAATGTAAGTGTAAGATATCAGCAAGAGAATGAAACAAGTTGTTGCTAAAACACCACTGTCAGCTTTTATCACGATTCCAAGAGTATCAGTATCTGTGCAGGCTAATTTCATCACCAAAGGAATATCACAGAAAAAGCTGTCTATTACTCTAGGTCCACAGAAAGGTAGTTCCAAAATCAGAATCAGTTGACTAATGGCATGTATAAATCCAAGGATCCATGATATCAAAACAAGCCAGATGCACTTCTGTTTGTTCATGATGCTGGTGTAGTGGAGTGGCCTGCAGATGGCCACATATCGGTCATACGCCATCGATGCAAGAAGTATCATCTCACCCCCTGCAAAGAAATGCACACAGAGGATCTGGCTCATGCATCCCCCAAAAGAAATTGTTTTACTATCTGTCAGAAGGTCTGTGATTAGTTTGGGGGTAGTAACTGAGGAAAGGCAGAAGTCAATAAATGAGAGATTAGCTAACAGAAAGTACATGGGAGAATGGAGATGATGATCAGTGATGATTAATATCACGACAAAGAAGTTGCCTACCACAGTCATCAGGTAGAGGATGGCAAATGACAGCAGGAGGAAGATCTGTATTTCTTTTGAATTACAAAGTCCCTGAAAAATAAACTCAGACACCACAGACTGGTTTGCTTCTTCCATTTAGTACACTGTGCTCCAATGGGTTGAGAGAGACAGAGCCTAACTATGAATTCCTGAAATAGAAACAGTAACTTAATGTTCAGAGTCAAGTAAGCAAAAAGAATACAAATTACATCTTAGCACTGTATCCAGTCAAATGTAAAATAACTTCCTTGAGTTTGTATATTCTTTCTAATTAGGAATTTTCCTAAATATAGGAAAAACTTTATGTCAGTAGCAAATATTCTGTTTACATTTCCCAGCCTTAAATCTAACTTTTTGGCATGGATTCAAAGGTAATTTTCTTTAATGAATATTTGAGTTATATTTATAACCTCTTCACTTGAATGTCATAATACCAGAATGACAATCCATTGACATATTTTAAACATAAATACAACATTCCCAGGCACAAATCTATTTTTGATTATGTCTGAACAGACAGAATTGTATCAGTTCTATTAAAAGGAATGATAAAAATGAAAAAATCAAATAAATTGAGAATCCATGTACCAAAGATATGTTTTAGCATTGTCATTCTTTAAAATTTGTACTTGTCTACTGGAGTGTATCTCTAAACAACCATGTATTACTAGGCCTGAAGGATGTTACTTATTGTCATATACTTACAGATTTTCAAATCTAAATGGTGAGATTTCATATAATAATTTGAATAATGTATTCATGAAAGCTGTTTTCTCTGCCTCTCTACCTTTCTGTTTCATTTCTTCTTTGTTTCCCCTTTCTTAAATCTCTCCCTTTATTTATTTCTCATTTGTTTTCTTTCCTAATTGTAATATCTGTCCTTTTTCCTACTATTTTTAGGTTTGAAATTGGAAGATTAAAATGTCAATAATCTGGGTGATATTTTAGGATTTCCTTGTTAAGTTTTGGAACATTATATGTTAGTATTAATAATGTTTATTGATTTCCTTGTCAATCAGCACTATGAATAGTAAAATTATAGTGCAAAATGAGGTCTTGCTGATTCTGAATCCCCAATATCACTTCCAGATAATGAAATAAATGATAGGAATTTAGATTTTGAGAATTCCAAGAAAATTAATGACATTTGTAAAGTAAGTTACTTTGCTATTTAAATATAAGTACAAATAAGTAAAAAATGACCAATTTAAGTAGTAAAAATGGTCAGGTTTACATAAAGTTAATTTTATTGTGGTCAAAATTGAGCATACATAATTGTTCAAATATTAATTGCATTTTCCACACATCTTTTTTTAAATTTGGGGAATTCTTAGTGAATTATGATTATTCTAATATGTGTCATTGTTATCGCTCTCTAATTTCTGATAACTACTTCCCTAATGTATAGTTTGTATCTTGAGAAAATAGAAGGTCCAAAAAAATCAAAAGATAACCAGATAGCATTAGAGTAAGTTCAGTGGCCTGTGAGTACAATGTTTTTCTGTGTTGGGAGATTTGGAACTTATAAGATTACCCTAAGAGATCATTAGATGTGAGCATATAAAACTGCTCTATGTTTCTAAATGTATCAAGGACTAGTTGGAAGGGAAAACTATAATACTTTGGTCAAGCACAACAATTAAAAAATAAAAATGCAATACTAATTGTAAACTCATGAAGGATTTTAAAAAATGTGCTACTAAAACAAACAAACTTTTAATGAGTAGTTGTGATGAAAAATGAAAGTACAATGAGTTTATGATGTACTCACTCTACAAGAATCACCTTATAAAGCAGCACTTCCTTTTTGGATGATGTTCCTCCAACTTCCCCTGGAATCTGAAACTCTCACATTGTTTCTTCTGCTATCACCAGTGTTGCTGAGATGTTTCTCCTTAGTGTGGCTTATATACACTGAGAAAAGTCATGTCTGCCTTGGAAAGTTTCCCATTCTGCACATTAAATAGGATCATGTAGTGGGAAATCATTTTGCTTTCATAGTCCTTGGGGATCCCTAGACTTTCACTTCTTTTGAATTGGATACAAGAGCTCAATAATAAAGAAAAAGTATTTCTTCACTATTACAAATACTTTGTAAATATGAGTTAATATTCTGTATGTGTTATGACAGCTCACAAGCTAAAAGACGAAACCCATGGGACAGTGAGATGCCATAATTGTTAGTCACTTTGTGCCAAGCCTGATGACCTGAGTAAATCTTTGGGATCCACAGGGTGGAGGGGTAGAACCCACTCACTCAGCTTCTGAACTCCACACATGTGCTGTTTCATGGGTGCAAGTACATAAGTAGACATGGCTACATTCATGATACATACACCCATGTGAATAAATATAATAATTATTTGAAAAAGAGAGGAAACATGTTTGTAGTTTTATAGTTCACATGTCCATTTAGACAATTGTCTCCACACCTGGAAATACCAATAAAGACATGTATTTCTTTTTCACTCTCTTTTGAGAGTTTATTATCAACCCCTACGACACCTTGAATCAGGCCAACAATCTTATTTTAGATTGTGCAATTTACCTTTTTGCAAATTCATTTCGTTATATTTACTTACAGTGACATTGTTATGTTTTCATAGACACAGATACAGTGCAACTGCTTTATATAGAAACTGTGTATTCCAAAATCACTTAAAAATCTCCTTTTGACTTTTCATCCTGTAATTCTACTTCATTAATATAGTTTTTTTCATACAGTTTTAAAACTAATTTGTATTCAAATCTGCATGTAGTTTTGTAGAGAAACATTATTATATGTTAAAAGTAGTTTTATTGACAAAGTAATAATAGACCCCAAATGTGCTCCTAATCTTTTATATAATAAATCTCTTATTATAGGTATTTTCCCAAGGAATATTAACTACACTTTGTTATATGTTTGTTATAGTCATAATAACCTCCAAACCCTTACATATAATCTTCCATGTTCTCTTTCAATTCCCTGACTTCTTTTCTCATTAATTGTTAGTGCTTGCATATATGTTATACATATATACATTCCTATATACATTTGTAATCCCAAATATAATTTTCTCAGTCTGTATAATGCTACCTGTATGTATGGTTTCTGAGTTTTGGTCAATGGGCAACCAATTGATGTTCTCTTCTTTGGGATGAGGTTAAATGTCTCTCAATCCCAGCTTTACTCTGTTTCATATACATATGCATATACATATACACATACACATACATATACGTATGCCCATATATATATATGTATGTGTGTATATATATATATATTATGTCTGTGTGTGTAGGGCTGAGGTCTCATATGCTTTTCCCCTTTTATTTTGGCCTCTATTATTGTAGTCTTTGTTCAGTTTATCTTTGGGCAGTCATGGTATAAAGACTTTAAAGATGTAGATTTTGATATTAGTAGGAGACACAATCTCATAGCAAAGTCCATGATTTCCTGGCTCTCACAATATTAATGTGTCCTCTTTTGAAATGTTCCCTAATCCTTAGATGTGGGAGTGCTTTGTAAGGTATCCATTGGGACTGGACTCTTGTTTTTTATGTGATGTGCTTGGCACTGCCCATGTAGCATGACTGATGAGCATTAGAAGGTGTCCCTGATCTTTTTTACACAAGCAATGTGAAAGTTGTGAAAATCAAAGCCGAGATGCTTTTGCCAACCCGAACAGCACAAAGAGAATGAACCTATGAGGTTGTAAAGGAAGATTTCTTATCCACATTTGACTAATGGAAGCCATCAGGAAAGACTCTACCAAGACCACAACACACAGAGAATCCACCACAGTCTTTTACATAAAATACTTATTCAGGGACACCTGTCCAGGAACTCTTAGCTCCACTTTAACCTGAAGTGACCCTGCAGTTAACCCCTTTGATGAGAGTTATTTTTTCATAACTGATGGGTCTTCCTCAGTTTTGTCTTTTAAAACTTTCATTCATACTGTAGATACTTTGGTTGGTAGAATGCTTGATCCAGAATGCATGAACTCCTGAGTTTAATCACCAGCACTGCAGGAACCAGACTGGATGTGAAGATACAACCAGAATCCCAGCACTTGAGAAACAGAGGAAGAAGGATGAGAATTTCAAGGTCATCCCAGCTATATGTTGAGTTTGAGGTCATCATGGGCTATATGAGACTTTATACAAAAACAAAACAACAAAACAACAAAACAAACCAACCAAACAAACAGCAACAACACAGGCAATTTATCCTGGCCTTAACTCTATGAATAGGCCCACAGTTCCCTTTGTAGTGTTATTCCCAAATATATGTTATTGCTCTTTGAGGAATATTTTTTATTTGCATTGATATATCTAATGTTATTTTATGGTAATGCAGTATTTTAAGAATAAAGTTAGCTAACAGGTATTGGTTCTCATAATACACTTTACTGAAAGGCTAATGCTCAAAAAACATAGACAAACTTAGAGCACAGCCATATTTAGCCCAATTCACACAGGCAGCACATGTTAGAAGGCATGCCCTGGACATTTTGCTATCAAGACTGCTTCTCATTTGTACATTAATTCTTTAGAATTATTAACCACAAATTATTGAAAAATTATAAACTCTGTTCTATTATGCAATTTTTTCCCTCCAAGCTTCTATTTAGGGTCATATTTCTACCAATCTTTTGTTTATTCAGCTTTTTAAAAGTCTGTATCTTAGTGAAAGCTTGCATCATTTGTGTGTGTGTGTGTTTGTGTGTGAGTGTGTGTGTGTGCTTGTGTATATGTGTGTGTGTCTGTATATTTTGTGTGTGTGTTTGTTGTTTGTATTTGCTTATCCTTATTGTTTGTTGTAGTTGAATAAATAGTTAATTCTGCATCATCCAGAATAAGTTCAGTGGTTTAAATATGTTTAAATAATCCTTTCTGCATATTGAGAGTCACTAATTATATTAAGAGATCCAGGAAAACGTAATAATGCTGTAAGAATGGCATACAGCTCTAATTTTGTAACTGAATCATAAGTGCTTTGAGCCACTTTACTTATTTTTCCTTACTTCTAAGCTGAATTTCCTAATTTATTTGCATTAGTATAAAATGTATATACTCCAGAAATTGATGTTCCTTTTACTATATGAGGTAAATCCAATTAGTAGTTTTATGAACTGAACTCTCTTGCTTTTAGGATATTTGTTGATAATCTCTCTCAAAAAATTAGTGCAAGTTTTTGCCAGTGTTCATTCTGGCCATAATGAGGCGATTTTGATATTAGCAAAAGGTACCACAATTTCTGCTCTGTCTATTCCTGTTAATTGACAAAATCATTTTTCCTTTTAGAATCAATTCAGAAACCTTTTCTACATAGGTCTTTAATCTTTTCCTCTGCTTGTATGCTAACGATAAATATCCATTCTAAGATATTATCTTCTCCCTGCTTAAGAATTCACGTGAGAAAATGAGTAGAAAGCAAAACAACTAAAATACAATCAAGCTTTGGATCCAAGCAATCCATATGTGCATCCTATACTTTCTTTTCTACCAAGCCAATTCTCTCTTATCCTCAGCTAATCATTTTCTTGGATTACTATTAAGCTAGAATGTAGAAATCACCTAGATGTCCTTACACTTAAAGAATGGATGAGGAAATGTTGTATATTTCACAATGGAATATTGTTCAGATGTTAAAATTAATGACTTCTGGAAATTTGAAGACAAATGGATGGAACTAGAAAAATATCATCCCAAGTGAGGTAACCTTGACACAGAAAGATAAACATGGTATGAACTCATTTACAACTGCATACTAACTGTGAAGGAAAGAATAACCATGTGACAATTCACAGACCCAGAGAGGCTAGGTAACTAGGAGGGTCCAAAAGAGGGAATGAATTAATCTCTCAGGAAAGGGGAAATAGAACAGTTATCCTAGATAGATTGTGGGCAGATGGAGACAAGAACTTGAGGGATCTGGTTGAGGAGAGGGTAGAGGGGAGAGTACTTGAAAGAGATGACTGGAAAGAGAGAGGTTTTCAGGGGCAGGTAGAAAGCTGATGCAAGGGAAACTCCCATGAATCTACAAGGGTAACCCCAGCTGAGATTCCTAGCAATAGTGGATATGTAGCCTGGACTTGCCATCTCCTGTTATCAGATTGGTTACTACCACAATAATCATCAGAGAGCCTTTATCCAGCAACAGATGGAAACAGATACAGAGACCTACAGCCAAACATAAGGCCAAGCTCAGAGAATTCTGCTGAAGAGAGGGTTAAAGGATCATAGGAGCCAGAGGGGTCAAGAATATCATAATCAAACTCACAGAAACAACTAACCTGACTCTTACGAACTCATAGAGTTTGGACCAACAATCAAGGAGCCTTTGTTGGGACCTACCTAAGTCTTTTACAGATATGTGACAGTTGCATATCTTGGTCTATTTATGGAACTCCTATCAATGGGAGCAAGAGCTGCCCCTAATGCTTTCTATGGATCTTGTGAACCTATTTCTCTTACTGGATTACCTTGCCTAGCCTAAATACAAGGAGAGGTGCTTAGTCTTACTGCAATTTGACATGCCATGCTTTGGTGATACCAAAGGGAAGCCTAATCCTTTCTGAACAGAAACAGAAAAGGAGTGGATTCAGAGGGGAGGTGGGGGAGGGAATGTGAGAAGAGGAGGGAGAGGAAATGGTGATTGGGATGCAGGATAAAAATAAATAAATAAACAGGGTTTGTAATTGATCTCTCCTGATTTGTACTTTCTGTGTTCAAGTTTTCTGTAAACCTATCTTATATCCTAGATAATTGATAGAATCTCCTCTCTGTATAACTGTTTAACATTCCTTGTAGAAGAACTTTCTACTTGTAACTTTAACAGGTTGAATATTGTTATAAGTAGTTACTTTTTCAAGAGCAATTTGTAATCCCCAACAAGGAAAGATTCTCTTTATTTTACCAAACATTTTTTCCTTAGGAAACTGACCCTGAATCAGCCAGTAAGATACCATCCATATAATGATAAATTGTAGAATGAGGAAACTGTTTATGAATTATTTTTAATGGCTGATATATAAAAAATTGACACAAAGTGGGACTGTTTAACATTCCCTGTAGAAGAACTTTCTACTTGTAACTTTAACAGGTTGAATATTGTTATAAGTAGTTACTTTGAAGTCAAAATTTTCTTTCTCCTCTTCTTGTAAATGTACAGTATGAAAACAGACTTTTAAATCAGTTGCTATGGTAGACCATTTTTAGGTAATAAAGAAGGCAAGGGAATTCCAGGTTGTAAGTGCATTGACTGAATAACCTTATTTATGGCTCTTAAATCTGTTAACACTCTCCATTTTCCAGATTTCTTCTAATAAAAATAAAGGAGAATTCCAAGGAGTTGTTTATTCTACAATATATTGTATTGAGATTTAGCTGTTCCTATACTAGCTGTTCTGTGTCTGTACCTATTCTGATGTCCAATGGGTTGTCAGTTAACCATTTTAAAGGCGGGGTGGTTGGTACCTTTGAAAGACCAACAACTTTTGTATTCTGCTTATATACAATCTGAATGAAATGTGACTGTTCTTGATAATATCTTTTAATATTTTTTTCAGAAGCATTCGATATGATTTATTTCTGAGATTGAAGGAATATTAATCTGTGTTTTTCATTGCTACAACAAATCATGTCCCCATAAATTCATGGCTATATTAGCAACAAATGTCTTTCATTTTCTTATTTGTCCTTCTGGCCCTATACACTAGACCTGTTTTGCACTTTGTTTTACTTGAGGTAAAGTTTCAATCCCTAGAAGTTGAATGTTTATCTCCTGAAGAGGCCATCTGAATGCCTAGATTTTGACAAAGTTATTGCTACATTTGCTCCAGTGTCTACTAAGCCTCCAATTTCAATGTCACTTATTTGTATTTTTATCTTTGGTGTCTGATCATTTATGGCAGTTTGCCAAAATATTTGTTTTCTGTTATCTCCTTATTTTTTTGTTTTATCTTCTGAAGTTGTTCTGTCCTTGATTACATTCAGAGCAGTATTTTTTTAATAACAGATATTAAATCTTTAATTGTTCTGTAGATGAGTTTCTCCAATGCTGGCACAGAATGATTGAATCAAATTTGATATTGACACCTGCAGAAGTCCCCTGAGGGTTTTTCTTGACAGCAAAAAAGTTACCTTGCTATCCCTTATTGATCTGCATTCCTTAGTCAAATACTGGAGTTGCTGTGCCATCTGCATACTCCAGAAGGCTGGAGACTTCTGTCTGGATTGTCTCTGAAAAAAACCTTGTTTCTAGGAACACTTTGCCTACAACCCATTTTCAAATGACCTTGTTTACCACAAATAAAATATCTGACATTTTTATTTTCCTTAAAACTTTTAGAAATTACTTTTCCTATCAGAGGAGCATCATAAATGTCAGATCCAATATCAACTGTATTTCTAATCCATTCATCTATTTGTGCCAATCTTTTCTTTAAAGGCCTAATACCCTTTTGCATTATCATTTTTAAAAGCCAAAGATTTGATTATTAATTTTCTGGCTTCTGAATCTGATACTATTCTCTTTATAACTGATGTCAGCCTTTGCAAAAAATCAGTGAAGGCTTCTTTTGAGATTTTTGTAATTGTAGTAAATGATGCAGAACTCTTTCCTGGTTCTTCATCTTTGTGCCAAGCATTTGAAGCTTCTAAACATCATTGCTTTATGATTTGACCATCAAATTCAAGTTACATTTTTAACTCAGCATATTGACCTTTGCCTAGAACTGGTCTTGGGAAATATTTATACCTGTAGCCCTATTTCATTGTTCTATGGGCCTAGCTTCCTCTTGCCACCATTTTTGCTATTATAATTGAGGAGCAGCTTCCAATATTGATGTTGCCTAATCTTTCCAGTCTTGGGGGATAATTCTGTCTTGAGTTGTCCATGGATTTAACATCTGCTTCACATAGGGTGAGTGCATACCATATGAAATGACTGTTTTCTTAAATCTCCTCAAATTTAATATTTCTGTAGGATTCCATTTAACTTCTTTTTTTGTTTTTTTTGAGACAGGATTTCTCTGTGTAGCTTTGAAGCCTGTCTTGGAACTTGCTTTGTAGACCAGGCTGGCCTCGAACTCACAGAGATCCACCTAACTCTGCCTCTCAAGTGCTGGGATTAAAGGCATGTGCCACCACCACCTGGCATTTCATTTAACTTCTTGATAACTTTGTAGATGTCTATTATCTCCTGGTGGTTCTTATATAGTAACTGGATAAACTAAGGCTGGATTTCTAACAGCCCTTGGCCATCCTTCTTCAGTTTCAAAATGCAGTGAGTGGTGCTTTAGTCTTTTGTCTAAATTTCTTTGTTTGTGTCGGAAAATATATTTTACTTATTTTCATTTATAAGTCTTTCTAAGGTTTGTATGTTTTCAATTCACTTTTCATATTTGGTGCAAAAATCCACTAGGGCTATTAAGGATAAAATACGAATTACCAGACTGATAGTAATTACAATCAGTATTATGTAAATCTCAGTTATTTATTTTTTCCTTTTTCTGTTTCTATTTTTAAGCCATCTAAAGTACAATTATGTAGGATCCTAATACCATATATTACAATATTTACCATCCATAAAGTGGGAAAGATTTTTTTCCTTTTAATATCATTCAGCTCTCTCCTTGAGGATTTCCCAGTATTTTCACAGATATGATGTTTTCCCAGTTTGTCTGCTTCTGACACAATATCTCTGTCCATGTTGTCATGTCATGTCATTTTTATCTATACCTCAATCATTTGCTTTTACCGATAAAGACTCAGGAGCCAGATGCAGGGGTGAAGACCTGTTAGCTCATAGAGGCAGAGAAAGCATCTGGCTGACATCCTCCTTTGCCTACATCCCAAAAGAGAGCTTTTTTTATAATGCTGTCTCAAACAAAACTTTTCAAACTGAATGTCCCTCCCTTCTACTTCCTGTGCATCTCTTTCTGTTCTCATGACTCCATCTTACTCTCTATGGTTTTTTCCCTGTCAACTGGTTGCTTGCTCTGTCTTTTGACCTATGGTTTATCTTATTTAATCCTCTTTACAATATTCAAGCAGAAAGGTCTTGGATTAAAGGTGTGTGCTAGGGTTAAGCCACACCACAATTAGAAACAGTTTTTTTTTTTACAGTAAATAATGAAAAATGGGGGTTCACAGTATGATCAAATATCCTGCAACGTGTGTGTGTGTGTGTGTGTGTGTGTGTGTGTGTGTGTGTGTGTGTGTGTTCACCTGGCTTTCTTCATTTAGCATAAGTTCTTGACATTCTGTCATGACATTGTATTCTTCTTAAAGAGAGTAAAGAGGCCATGCAGTAGTGGCACACACCTTTAATCCCAGCACTTGGGAGGCAAAAGCAGGTGGATCTCTATGAGTTTGAGGCAAGCCTGGTTGGTCTACAGAGCAAGTTCCAGGACAGACTCCAAAGCTACACAAAGAAAACCTGTCTCAAAAAAATGAGAGAGAACTCTTTATTTCATGGGTTTACATCTCCATTTTAACTAAATTTACTTTTCTAATTAGTATTTTTATGGTCACACTTCCAATACCGTTCCAACATTTTTGAGTAGCATTTTAGTATTTGATCACTACATAACATCATTTCCTGAAAAAATTAATTTAACTATTAACATGATCAAAATAACCATTCCAGAAATAAGAACCCTTGAACAACAGAAATGACAAATGACATTTCCATTATTTTTCTTAAGTCAATGATATCAATAATCTAAACACACAGGTTAGTTTGTGAACATTTATTTATATACAGAGTTAAATTGTCATCCAATTCTTTATATAACCAGTGGCAAACACTTGACATCAATTTATTTTATTATTGATTTCTTGATGTAGAATCTACAACTCTAGCTCTATCATAAATTTTGTGTTGCATATTAATGTGCTCAATTTCCAGTATTTTATTTCATATATGAAAAATCTGTTTAAAATAATTAATAATGAAACATAGCATAGTAAGTTTAGTTGTGGTTTTCAAGAGACACATCTTGGTTTTAATTCTCAGTCAGTGTGATCTGATTTGAAATTAGAGTATGCCAAAGCCTGATGCTATTAAGGATCTGAAGGGAGAAGGTTTTAAACCAAATGAAACATGTCATGTCTTCATGAGCAATGTGGAGAGAGTCATATGAAGATGGAGATGAAGGCTTTCCTGGATGGCCTGAAGCTGCCAGAAGTTACAGGACTGGAACAGTTTGCCTGACAGAAATTCAAAAGGGAACAAATCCTTCCAGCTCCTGATTTCTGGCTTTCAGAGTCAGGAATGGTTTTAATCCAGAATGCTCTGGTAATTTCTTATGGTGGCTCTTGTAGATGAATAAACTTATGAAAATTAGTAGATCAGAAAATTGGAAAGCTAAACCAGAAAGATAGTTACAGCATATTCATCATGAGTTGAGGATTAACTACAATTTCTGAGTCACCACTATTTTTAGGTTGGTATTACCAATATTAAGTGAAATTTAATTCACAATATCTCTTCCCTTTATGTTATATTCTAGTAGCTTTGAATGAAGATAGAAAATACAAGTGGTAGGCAAAAGTGAAAAGAGCATAGACAATTTCAAAGTGGAGATAAATTTGTAAACCAACCACCTAATATATCTATGTAAGGTTTTTTCCTGAAACGTAAGGATTTGTAGGAAAAGTTATTTGAGGAATGTTTAAATTTTGGGTAGAACATAAATAGTGTTTGCTAAGTCCTATTAACTATTGTATTATTAAATAGTCAAAACATGCATCAAGTTTTATGTGTAGTCTCTCAGTATTTCAATGATAATATAATAAAAAATTCATAATCTATGCATTTGTTTTAAATCAAACTAAAAGGATTACATTACATTTGAAAGTATTTTATAATTTAATTGGTTTTTCTTATATTTAATAAATAAGTTTTTCTCATAAAAAAAACTGAGAGAGAGAGAGAGAGAGAGAGAGAGAGAGAGAGAGAGAGAGAGAGAGAGAGAAAGAGAGAGAACACATTCATTTAATCAGATTTTATATGGCCCTGGAAGCCTTTAGTAAAGAAGATCTGAAGACATGCAGAAGACTATGTATTCTCATGCTCGAACTCTGTGAAGACTGTAGAGCATGTATGGATGTGACTAGATGGAACAGTCTGGAATAAGACGAGGGACATGACTTGTTTTTGAGATTTTTCTAAATTCTTCTCAGCCCATCTGTTGAACAAAGGGAGTAAGGAAAGACACCTGCCATTAAGAGTCTTTTGGGACAAAGACAGAACTGATGGTAAGAGAGAACATCTGTTCTGGTCTCCACATGAAAGTTCTGTGCTTTGGGGTTGGTTTCCTGGGCTTTCTACACCTGGGGAATTTGGTGTGCTCCTATTCTGCTTTTGAAACCCAATTCAGATGTCCCACTCTTATGTAAAATTCTCTTCTTCCTGGATCATCAGCCATTTCTGTGAGGCACACTTACATTCTTCTGTTGCTTTGATGTCAGGCCATAATTTGCTCCTATACCTGCCTGTGTATTGCAGCATTAGCTCATTGAAAGCATGGTCCAACTCTTCATATTTATTTTAACATAAAAGAATACTAGTTTGTACCTGAAAGAGTATTGAATCTCGTTTTAAAATTGAATCATAATGAAGATTTCAGTTTGCAGATTTAAATAACACCAGTGAAACACTGTGTTTGGGCAGGTGCAAATCATAAAATTGGAAGAAGAAGAAAGAATAGGAAAAGAATGAAGAAGTGAGAATGATGAGGATAGTATGAAATCAAAGGAAAGTAAATGGGGTATGGTTCTGGCATGAGAAAATATAGAGGTCTCTGTCCCATAGGCTCAGTCTCAGATGTAGGAGGGAGGAGTTAAACATTCCAGTCTCATAAAGCCTGTGCATACAGTTCATAACCTGAAGTCTGGTTAACATACAAATTAACGCCAATACTCCTCAAATTATTCTACAAAATAGAAACAGAAGGAACATTACCAATTATTTTTTGTTTGTTTTTGGGTTTTATCATTTTTTGTTTTTTCGATTCAGGTTTCTCTGTGTAGTCCTGGTTGTCCTGGAACTCACTTTGTAAACCAGGCTGGCCTCAATCTCAGAGATCAGTCCTCCTTTGCCTCCCAATTGCTAGGATTAAAGGTTTGTACCACCACCAACCAATCTTTTTATGAGGCCACAGTTACTCTAATATCTAAACCACATAAAAGCCAAATAAGGAATTACAGACCAATATCCTTATAAATATAGATACAAAAATTTTCAATAAAATACTCATAAACTAAATCTAAGATACATCAAAAAGCTCATTTACCATGATCAAGTAGGGTTCATCCCAGTTATGAGGGGATGACTAAAATCATATGACAAATAAATCTAATCTACCATATATACAAACTGAAAATATAAACCACATGATCATCTCATTAGATACAGAAAGAGGATTTTGGCAAAATCTAACAACCCTTTATGATAAATACTCTGAGGTGGCAAGGCATAAAAGAGACATATTGCAACATAATTAAGGTGATTTACAGCAAGCCTACACCCCATATCAATATAAATGGAAAGAAATTCAAAGCATTTATACTAAATTTAGGAACATGACAGAGTTGTTCATCTCTCCATATCTATTCAATATAGTACTTTACATCTTAGCTAGAACAAAAGAGGTCAAAGGAGTTAAATAGAAAAGGATCAAAGTATATTTACTTGCAGATGATATGATGGTACACATAAGTGAAACTAAAAATTCTGCCATGAAACTTCTACATCTGGTAAACACTTTCATCAGAGTAACAGGATACAAAATTAATACAAACCCAAACCAAACCAAAACAAAAAAAATGTAATTTTCCTCTATACAAATGCAAATGGCCTGAGAAAGAAATCAGGGAAATAATCCATTTCACAATAGCCTCAAAAATATTTTGGGCTAATTCTAACCAAGCAAGTGAAAAATGTGTATGATAAAGATTTAAGATATTGAAGAAAGAAGTTTGAAAAAAATATGAGAAAGTGGAAAGACCTCCTAAGCTACTGGAGGTTTCAATATACCTTACCTCAAATTTTATTATAGAGCTGTAACAGTTAAAACAGCATAGTGTTGGCACAACAACAGATATGTTAATCAATGGAAACAGATTTAAGACACAGACCTAAATCCACACACCTGTGAACACTTGAGTTTTGATAAAGAAGTAAGAAATATACACTGGAAAAAAACTGGCAGACTGGATAGTTGCATGGAGAAGAATGCAAATAGATTCACAAAAATCTCAACTCCAAATAGATCAAAGACCATAACAAAAGACCAGATACACTAAACCTGACCAAGGAGAAAGTGAGAAATAGCTTTGAACTCGTTGGAACAGGAAGACTTTTTGAATAGAATACCAATAACTTGGTCAGTAAGAACAACAATTAGTAAATTGGACTTTGTGAAACTAAAAATCTTCTGTATGGCTAAGGACATCATCATTTTAATAAAGCAGAAAGCTACAGGATGGGAAAATATTTTTCTCAACTACACATCAGACAGATAATTAATTTGCAAAATATATAGAGAATTAAATGAAACTGGGCATTGAGAACACAAACAAAAAAATGGAAGAGAGGCACAGATCTAAACAGAGTTCCCAAAAAATGAAACATAAATGGCTGAGAAGCTCTTAAGAACAATACAACCATTACTAATCAGGGAAACGTAAATAAAAACTACTTTGAGACTTCATCTTGCAGCAGTTAAATAGTTAATAAAGCAAATGACAGCTCATGCTGAGGAAGATGTGGGGTTAGTGAAACATTAATCCATTGTTAGTGGCAATGCAAACTTGTACAGCCACCATGAATAACAGTGTGGTGGTTCCTCAGAAAGCTGGGAATAGATCTACCACAAGATACAACTTTAATACTTTTGGGCATATACTCAAAGGATGCTTCATCATGGTACAAAGATACTTGCTCAACCCTGTTCATTGCTACTCTATTCATATCTGTCAGAAACTAGAGACAATCTAGATTGAGTCAATGGATGAATGAATAATAAAAATTTAGTACATTTATACAATGGAATACTATTCAATTCTTGAAAAATTGAAATCTTGAAATTTTCAGGTAAATGGATTGAACTAGAAGAATTATCCAGAGTAAGCTAACCCAGACCCAATAAGAGTATGTATTATGTAGTATGTATTCACTTATACACATATGTTAGCTGTTAAGTCTTTGATAAGCAAGCTGTAATCTGTATAACCACATATGTTAGGTATAGAGTAGGGGGATAGTGGTGGTGATGGAATCTCTCTAGGAAGAGGAAATATAATAGATAGTTATAAATGGATAAAGGGAGGGACAGGAATGGTGGGTTGAACCCAGACTATTTCTAAGGTAACTATCCTCAAATTGATGAAATGGTACTATTGTTGAAGACAACAACTACACAACCCATTAAACATAGAGAAATCCAGTTGTTATCTTCCTAGAGTCTTCACCCCTACAGACTAGTGTTCAAGGTGTTGGAAGATATTCCTCTTACTCCTAAATGAGAAAGGAAACACCACCCAGCTACAAACTTTTTGATCTACTAGTAAGATGTACTAACGCAAAAGTGGCACAACACTTGTGGGTTTAACCAACCAATATCTGAGTGGAGTTAAGGTCCACTCCATGAGATGGAACCCATTACCAACACTGCTCAGGTGGCCAAGAATTTGAGACCACATAGACCAGAGTTTGAGGGGAAAGCAAAGTACTACTGCTCTTCTAAAGGAATGTGGCCATAAAATGATTCCTAATGACATTCTGCTACACTCACAAGTGCATTGTCCAGCCATCATCAAGGAAGCTTCTTGATCTTCTATTGATGACAACTAACACAGAGACCCACAACTGGACAATGCGCAGACAGTGTAAGACTTTGGAACACTAGTTCTAAATGGGATTTTTTTTATCAAACCCCACCCCTTAGGTCTCAGAGATCTATGTAAAAGAGGAGGCAGAAAGATTTTAAGAGCCAGAGAAGATAGATGCCATGAAGGAAACCGTGTCTTCTAGGAACAATAGGGGCAATATGCTTATGAACTCATAGAGACTTGGTCAACATGCACAGGCCTACACAAGTTAAAGTCAGATGGGGCTCCAATGCTGAAGGGGTAAGAAGAGACATGTTCCTAACCCTAACCAAAAGTCCACCTCCTATTGGCATCAGCTTGCAAATGAAAATTTAACTCTCCTCCATTGCTGGTGGGAATGCAAGCTTGTGAAACCACTTTGGAAATCAATATGGCGCTTTCTTAGAAAATTGGGAATCAATCTCCCCCAAGATCCAGCTATACCACTCTTGGGCATATACCCAAGGAATGCTCAATCATACCACAAGGGCACTTGCTCAGCTATGTTCATATCAGCATTGTTTGTAATAGCCAGAACCTGGAAACAACCTAGATGCCCTTCAACTGAAGAATAAAATAAATAAAATGTACATATACACAATAGAATACTACTCAGCAGAGAAAAACAATGACATCATGAGGTTTGCAGGCAAATGGATGGATCTAGAAAAAATCATCCTGAGTGAGGTAACCCAGACTCAGAAAGACAAACATGGTATGTACTCACTCATAGGAGGATACTAGATGTGGAACAAGGATGACTGGATTGCTACTCACAACTCCAGGGAGGCTACCTAGAGAGCAGGACCCCAGAAAAGACACAGGGATCGCTCAATGACAGAGAAATGAATAAGAACTACAAGGACAACCTGGACATGTGTGGGGTAATGAAGGACAAGGATCGAGGGAAAGAGAGCTTGGGGGAGCAGGAGATCCCAGCTGGATCAACAACAGAGAGGGAGAACAAGGAATAAGAGACTATGGTAAATAGAGACCACATGAGAATAGGAAGAAGCAGGGTGCTAGAGAGGTCCACAGAAATCCACAAGGATACCTCCACAATAGACTACTGGCAAAGGTCGAGAGACAGACCGAACTGACCTACTCTGGTGATAGGATGACCAAATACCCTAATTGTCGTGCTAGAAATCCCATCCAATGACTGAGGGCACCGGATGCAGAGATCCACGGCCAGGCCCCAGGTGGAGCTCCGAGAGTCCAATTAGCGAGAAAGAGGAGGGTTTGTATGAGTGAGAATTGTTGAAACCAAGGTTGGAAAAAGCACAGGGACAAATAGCCAAACAAATGGAGACACACAACCTATGAATCAATGGCTGAGGAGCCCCCAACTGGATCAGGTGTAGATGTCACCAACCGTCTTATTAAATAAGAAACACAGAACAATGCAAAGAAGAAAGCCAAGAGATCAGAGACAAGAGCCTTAACCACCTGCTGCAGCTAGCCTCTTCAGCCAAGAGGCCTCTCCGAAAGAGACCTACTTCCTGTCTGTTTTTCTTTATATAGACTTTCTGTTCTGCCTTCTCATTGGTTGTAAAACCAACCACATGCCTGCCTCATCACTGTCTGTTGGCTGTATCCTTGAACACACAGAGATCTACCTAGCTCTGCCTACCAAGTGCTGGGATTAAAGGCGTGCACCACCACCGCCCAGCTTTTGCTATGGCTTTAATAGCTCTGACCCCTGGGCAACTTTATTTATTAATATACAATTAAAATCACATTTCAGTACAAATAAAATACCACCATAATCAGGCCCTCTGGATAAGTGAGACAGTTGATTAGCTTGATCTGTTTGGGAGGCATCCAGGCAGTGGGACTGGGACCTGTCCTCAGTACATGTGCTGGCTGTTTAGAACCTGGGGCTTTTATAGAGACACTTGGTTCAGCCTGGGAGGAGGGGACTGGACCTGCCTGGACTGAATCTACCAAGTTGAACTCAATCCTCAGGGGAGTCTTTGCCATGGAGGAGATGGGAATGGAGGTTGGGCTGGGGCAAGGCGCGCAGGGGGGGGCAGGCAGGAGGGATGAGAACAAGGGAATCCGTGGCTGATATGTAAAATTAAATTAAATTATAAAATTTAAAAAAAGAAAATTTAGTTTACTCCAAAGGAGTCTCACTGGGTATATTAACCATACATAAGGGTAGGCCCAGAGTCCAGTAGTAGATGACTAACACAAAATGAACTCAATGGTAGTTTTGTAGACTTTTTGTCTCATTTTGCTTTGTTTGGATATTTTTGTCTTCCTGGTCTTTTGCTTGTAAACTCTAGTTTCTGACTTTGTGTTTTTATATGTGTTTATGTGTTTCATTTGCATTTCCCTTTTTTTCTATCTTTTATTTTGTTTTTTTTTCTTTCTCTTTTTTTGCTTGTTTGTTTTTCTGAGAGAAAAAGAATGGAGGCAGTAGTGGGTTGGTGGATATGTGAGTAGGCTATGGGAGTTGTTTGTCTAGGAAAAATCATGATTAGAACAAATTGCATGATAAATATTGAATAAAAAGAAGAAAAACAATCAAACAAACAAACAAACAAATATTTTAGTCCCTTGGTTTCTCTGTGCATTGTAATTACGTCTTTCTTTCTAACTTCTTGCTGGTAAGACTATCATCACCCTCTATTCCTTCAAGTGTATTTTCTTTCTACAGATATTTTTTAGAGAAAAATAACTGTAATTCTCAATATCCTATGTAATAATCACTTTCAATCTTATTTTTATTGACAGTATTGCAAAATTTGTTATTATTTATCATTGCTTTATTACTAACTTTCTGACATTTTCCTTCTTGATATCTTTAAGTTTTGTGTCTCTCTTCTGTCACCAACAGAAATTATATTTCCTCTGATTGTGAGCAGAATTATGTTAATTTTTAGTGAGTCAACCTTAATATTTATTAGCAAAACCTTTTTATTTATTTATTTATTTATTCTACATACCAACCACAGTGTCCTCTTCCTCCTCTCCTCATGCTACCTCCTTCCAACTCCTTCCTAATGCCCCTCCATCTACCCCTCAGAAAGGGAAAGGCCTTCCATGGGGAGCCAACAAATTATGGTATATCAAGTTGAGGCAGGACCCTGCATCAAGGCTGAGTGAGGCATCCCACCATAGAAATTAGGTTCAAAAATTAGGTTCCATGCAGGAACAGATCCTATTCACACTACTAGGGGCCCCATAAACAGACAAAGCTACACAAGTGTCACCACATGCAGAGGTCCTAGGTTGATCTACGCAGGTTCCCTAACTGTTGGTCTGGAGTCTATGAGGTCCCAGAAGTTCGGGTCAGTTGTCTCTGTGGGTTTCTCCATCATGAACTTGACCTCCCCCCCAACTTGTTCATATAGTTCCTCCTCTCTCTCTTCAATTGGACTTCTGGAGTTCAGTCCAGTGCTTGGCTGTAGATCTTGGCAGAAACAACATTTTTATTGGGGTCAGATAATGTTTTTCCAAACAAGTAGCTATTAATTTCATATGTTTAATTTCAAGTAATTCTTTAACCTATTCCTTCCTCTAGATTTCCATAGTTAATTTTTGATTCTCTTTTCCATATTTCCTTAATTGACATGTGTGAATGATATTGCTCTCTCCTTTTTATTCTCATGTTTAAGTCATTGTCATTTTATATGATGCTTATGGATCTGTTTATCTAAAGATCAAGGTGTCAATGTAATTTTCTTACCTAATCTTTGCATGCAACAATAAACTTTTGAAATTCTTCAGCATAATTGTAAAAAACTTTGATGAAATAACAAATAGGCTATTTCAAGGCCTATTTCTATGATTAAAGGAAATGTATATAACATATGAATCACTAAATTTTCTAATTGATTTTTACATAAATAATATTAACAAAATAGGAAACTGAGAAATATTAGCTGGGGTCATCCTTGTAGATTCCTGGGAATTTCGCTTGCACCAGGTTTCTACATGATCCTGAAATGACCCCCTTTCCAGTTGTCTCTTACAGTATTCTCTCCAATCCCATTCCACCTGATCCTTCATGTTTCCTATCCTCACCTGCCCCCAGTCCACTTATGAAATCTTTTCTATTTCTTGTAGACAGAGGCTTTTCTGTCCCACCAGGTCCCACAGCTTTTAAAATAGTCACTCAGCAGCTTAATATTAATTACAAACTGTTTGGCCTATTGCTCAGGTTTATTTTTAACTAGCTCTTACAACTTAAATTAACCCATGTCTATTAATCTGTTTTGCCAGGTGTCTTGTGGTTTTACCTGTGTTCTAATACATCTTGCTTCTCTGGCGGCAGACTGGCATGTGTTCCTGACTCCTCCCTTCTTCCTGTCCTGGTGCTTGGATTTTCTGTCTGGCTCTATTCTGCCTTGCTATAGGCCAAAACAGCTTCTTTATTAACAAATAGTAAGAAAACATATTCACAATGTACAGAAAAACATCCTGCAGCAATTTCTCCTTCCCAGAGAGATCCCAGTGTATCCCTTGAGCCCTCCTTGTTAGCTAGCCTCTCTGGGTCTGTGGATTGTATCATGATTATCCTTTACTTTACAGCTATATATACTGATAAGTGAGTACACACCATATTTGTCTATCTTTCTGGGTCTGGGTTACCTCACTCAGGATGATTTTTTTCTAGTTCCAGCCATTTGTTTTTTAATTTTATGATGTCAATTTTTAAACAGCTGATTAATACTCATTGTGTAAATATATCACATTTGCTTTATCCATTCTTTGATAGAGAACATATAGGTTCTTTTCAGATTCTGGATATTACAAATAAACCTGCTATGAACATAACTGAGCAAGTGTCCTTGTGATATGATTGAGCATCTTTGGGTATATGTCCCAAAGTGGTATAGCTGGGTGCTGAAGTAGATTGCTTCTCAATTTTGTGAGGAGCACCATATTGTTTTCCATAGTGGCAGTCCATGTTTGTACTCCCACCAGTAATGGAGCAGCATTCCAATTGCTAGGCAGCATGAGCTGTCATTTGCATTATTTATCTTAGCCATTCTGACAGTTTTAAGATGAAATCTGAAAGGAGTTTAAATTTGCATTTCTCTGATGGCTAAGAATGTTGAGTATTTCTTTAAATGTTTCTTGGCTATTAGAGATTCATCTGTTGAGAATTCTCTGTTTTGATCTCTACCTCAGTTTTTAATTGGATTATTATTTATTTTGATGTCTAGTTTCTTGAGTTCTTTATGCATTTTGACAATCAACCCTCTGTCAAATGTGGGCATGGTAAAGATCTTTCTCTATTCTGTAGGCTACTGTTTTGCCTATTGACAGTGTCAGTCATGAAATAAAAGCTTGGCTATGAAAGTGTATTTTATTCACCAAAATTACACAGTATAAAAACCAGAATGGTCAAACTGGAACAGGCATGGAGTGGGAGAGCAATGAAAGAGATACCATCATAGAGGGAGACATCATGGGGATAGGGAGAAACTGGGTGCTAGGGAAGTTCCCAGGAATCCACAAGGATGACTTGAGCTTAGACTACTAGCAACATTGGAGAGGGTGCCTGAACTGGCTTACTCCAGTAGTCAGATCGGTGAATACCCTAACTCATTATAGAGCCTTTCTCAAGTAACTGATGGAAGCAAATGCAGAGATCCACAACCAAATATCAGGCCGAGCTCCGTGAGTCCAGTTGAAGAGAGAGAAGAGGGATGTAATGAGCAAGGGGCATCAAGGTCATGATGGGGAAACCTACAGAGAAAACCAAACCAAACTAGTGGGAACTCATGAAATTTAGATCAACAGCTGTGGAGTCTGCATGGGACTGGACTAGGCCCTCTTCATAGTGAGACAGTTGTGTAGCTTGATCTGCTTAAGGGTCCCCCTGGCAGTAGGATCAGAATCCATCCCTGGTGCATGAGCAGGCTTTTTGGAGCCCACTACCTATGGTGGGACATCTTGCACAGCCTTGAGGCAGGCTTGAACCTGCCTGTACTAAATGTACCTCCCCATTGGAGGCCTTACTTTCTTGTAGGAGAGAATGGGAGGTGGCTTGGGAGGGGGAGGCTGAAGGGGCAGGAGGAGGGAAGAGGGGGATCTTTGTTTGGTATGTAAAATGATTAAAATTTTTTTCTTAATAAAAAAAAACATTTCTAATGAAACATGACCCTCCCCCTAACCAAAAAAAAGAGATGGTCTGTGACTTTTAAATTAAAATACTGTGAAACGTTTTGGAAAAAAAAAAGTCATCCTTCTGTCAATTCACAGGAGTTAACTGTGCCTGATAAGTGGAGAACACATGGCCCAGAGCTGTGGGAAGGGTCCCACAGCTATTTTAGAGAGAATTATGGTAACTCACAAAAGAATTACAGAAAGAAGCAGACAGTTATTCATAGGCAATAAGTCTTGCTTATCGAAATTCCTCCATCACATAGTTATTTGTCTGTTGGGTCAACCTTATGAATATCAGCTGTAATCTACTGTGTATTTTTGCGGACCTCGACAATAATTCTAGGTATACTATGAAATAATCACTTTCAATCTTATTTTTATTGACATCATTGCAGAATTGATGTTCTTTTTTTTTTTTCTTTTTTTTTTTTTTTTTGCTGAGGATTGAACCCAGGGCCTTGTGCTTGCTAGGCAAGCTCTCTACCTCTGAGCTAAATCCCCAACCCAGAATTGATGTTCTTTATCATTGCCTTGTTCCTATACTTTTCTACCTATGAGTTTTGGCATCTATTATTGGGTGTCTCTCTTTCATCATCACAGAAATTCTATTTCCTCAAATTACGAAAAGAAGTATGCTATATTTTCAGTGAAACGTTAATTTTACATCTGGATCAGGTATTATTTTTTCTAAACTAAGTATATGCATTCCACTCTCAATTTTTCTTTCTCTGTGTCATATTTTCTTAACTGACATGTATGAATGATACCATTATCTCCTTTTTTCTCCTGTTTAATTCATTTTATTTGATACTTATGGATCTGTCTATCTAAAGGTACAAGTTGTCAATATGACTTTGTTACCTGATCCTTGGATGCATCTATCAACTTTCTGAAATTTGAAGCATATTGTATAAAATTTTGATAAAACAACATACTATTAAAAGTCTATTACTACATTGATCATAGGAAATGTATATAATACATGAATTAATAAATTTTCTAATTGAATTCTAGGTTAATAATATTAAAGAACAGGAAATATTGAGAAATCATTTCTTCAAGCTGTCTTGAATGGAATTTTTAAATTGTCAGCTTCTGATTCCAAGTGAAATATTAAAAACAAAAGGTAAAGAAAAGACTTTTGGAGCTATGTATTAGTAGCATTTCATCAAGTAGACATGAATCTAAATCATGGGATGCTGTTTGAAAATACCAAAATTTCAGTTATTAAGTACCAAATCACACATCTGCCTCCCAAATTAAGACAAAGGAAGGATATTATATGTAACAAGTTAATTTAACCAAATGTGAAAGTCTGTAACAATCAGATATGAAAAATGACAACAGGAACATACATGATGCAAACATTCTCTTAAAATCTATATTTTCTAATACATTTGATATCCTGAATAAAACAAAATATCACACTGCAGTAATAAAGATATCTCAGAGTTATGAAACTATCAATTTCCAGAGGTCTAATCCATGGATTAACAGTAAAATTCCTGAATAGTACAGGGTATGTGATGGAATAATAGAAAATTGACTACATGAAATTTGGGAAAATAAATAATGAGTGATTAAGCAAAATAAACTATATATGCCTAGTTTAGAATGGGTCATGACCTTGTAATATTTAAAAGTGATAATTTTATCAAAATACAACAGAAGCTACAAGCAGACTATTTTTCAAAACATTTCAGATTTTGTATATGCCAGGAAACTTCATGTATCAAAAGTCCCTTTACCCACTGATTCATCTCGCCAGTAAAAGGTAGTAGGAATTAAATGAAATTTAATTCACCTATATTTCTAAGAACTAAGAAACTCTATTCCTATAATTTATTGTAAGATTGATGTAATTTTTCCATAAAATATTTAGTTCATCATATCTTTCCAACAAGTACCATGAAACACAATTTTTATCCACAACCTCCTTTAACTGTAAACACTTCCAAAGCCATTAAATTTTGTTTCAGGCTTTTATATTACTAGCAAAAGATGAAGATATACCCTCTAAAGTGTACAGTGGGGTCCACACCCCAGGTGTGATGGCTGAGAGTATTCAGCAAGAAGACTGGTTGCATGACTGGGAGAAAGGGGTGACTGCAGGGCTTATGGCTGCTTCAGGATGCAGATCACAGAATTAAAATATTTTGTATTTAGACATGGACTATCTATAGATACACTGAAAAGACTTCAGTCTGGAGTTACTTGGGACCCTTTTTTTCCCCTGAAAATTATCTTCATTTTGTTACTCTGTTATTAACATTACACATGGCTGCCTTCCTGCATAAGAAGAGGGTACTTCTTAAAGCAAAATAAAATTTATGACCCATAAGAGATTGGATTTGTTTTCATCTGATTTAGATCTAGGTTTTCTAATGCCCAGATCTGGAATATTTAAAATATACCTATGTAGCTAATATTCAGTATACATAGTTAACACAAATCCTTCAAATTTTAGTCTGATTGTTTAGTTACTTTTCTATTGCTATGACAACACATCATAATGAAAGCAACTTATAAAAGAAAGCATTTAATTGGGGGCTCATGTTTCAAGAGGCCTATAGTCCATAGCCATCATGGCATGGAGCAGAGGAGCAGGCAGCAGGCAGGCATGACATTGGAGCAGTAGCCAAGAGCTCATATCTTATCCACCAACATGAGGGAAGGAGGGAGGGAGAAAGAGAGAGAGGGGGGAGAAGAAGAGAGAGGGTGAGAGAGAGAGAGAGAGGGAGAGAGAGAGAGAGAGAGAGAGAGAGAGAGAGAGAGAGAGAGAGAGAGAGAGAGAGAGAGAGAGAGAGGAGATAACTGGGAGTGTATGAACTTTTGAAAGTTTAAAGCCCACCTCAAATTGACACACCTTCTATAACAAAACCACACCTAATACTCTTCAAACAATTCAACCAACTGCAGGACAACTATTTAAATACATGAGCTTGTGGGAACTATTCTTATTAAACAAGCACATTCCACCCCCTGACTCCCATAGGTTGTAGCCATATCATAATTCAAATGCATTGAGTCCAACCTCAAAAGTCCCTGTTGTTGTTCACAGTCTCAGTACAGTTGAAAAACACAGTCTCTTCTGGACTCAAGGCAGTCTTTTGACTGTAATCCTCTCTAAAAGGATCACAATTAAAGCTGGTGGTAGATCTATTCCCAATTTTCTGAGAAATTGCCCTATTGATTTCCAAAGTTGCTATGTAAGTTTGTACTCCCACCAGGAGTGGAAAGTTACACTTGCTCCGTATTCTCTCCAGCATGAGCTTCTACTTGCATTTTTGATCACAGGTTGTCTGACAGTTGTAAGATGGAATCTCAAAGTCATTTTGATTTGCATTTTCTTGATGGCTAAGGATGTTGAACATTTCTTTAAGTGTTTCTCAGCCATTTTGGTTTTCTCTGTTGAGAATTCTCTTTTTAGATCTGCATCCCATTTTTAAATAGTATTAATTGGTTTGCTGGTGTCTAGAAGACCCAGCTCTACCACTTCTGGGCACATACCCAAAGGATGCTCTATTCCATCACAAGGACACTTGCTCAACTATGTTCATATCATTTTTACTCAAAAGAGCCAAAACTGGAAACAACCTAGATGTTCCTCAACCAAAGAATGATTAAAGAAAATATGGTTCATATATACAATGGAGTATTACTCAGCTACTAAAAACAATGACATCATTAAATGTACAAGCAAATGAATGGAACTTGAAAAAACTCATCCTGAGTGAGGTAACCCAGGCCAAAAAAGACAGACATGAGTGTTCTGTGATGGGAGTCTAACAGAATTACCATCAAAGAGACCAGAGAAACTTCATACAGCAGCTGATGGGAGCAGGTGCAGAGTCCCACAAACAAATATTAGGCAAAGCTTGGGGAGTCCTGCATATGGTTGGGGGGAGGAAAGATAAGAGTAACTAGAAGGCACAGGGACACCACAAGAACACCACCTACAGAATCATGTGACTGGAACTTATGAGTGCTCTGGGAGATCAGGGAGCCTATAGCAGTCTGACCTAGGTCATCTACATATATGTTATGGCTGAGTAGCTAGGGAATCCTAAAGTGGGAGTGGGGGCTGTATCTGACTGTTTTGCCTGTTTGTGGGATCCTTTTCTTCCTACAGGGCTTACCTTGTCCAGCTTTGATATGATGGTATATGTCTGGTATTGTTGTAGCCTATTATATCATGTTTAATATCTGTCCCTGGGACACATGTTCTTTTCTCAGGGGAGATAGAGGGGGTGGATCTGGGGGGAAAGAGGAGGTAGGAAGAGAGACTAGGGGAAGGGAGGGTGGGGAAAATTGCAATCAGGATGTAGTATATGTGAGAAAAAAACAACAATAATAAAAGAAAAAATCATCTCGAGGGAGTTGATTTTCTTCCTCTAACATGTAGATTTTGTGCATTGAATTGGGGTCATTAAGCTTGGCAACAAGCTCCTTTATCTGATAAGTTGCTCCACAGGCCTCCACTGTACTTCTTCTTGATGCACCAATTGTATAGAAGCAATTTCACTGAATTGCTAAAATTTAATTAAAATCATCTTCTTAGAAATCACTTGGGCAATGAGAACTCATTTTCCATTCTAATTATAGTTTATCAAGAAGTCCTCATGGTGTTCTATTTTTTAATATGCCTGTGTGCAGATGAAAGTAACTTGTGTGTAGTTTTGATATCAGTGTTATTTTGTAAGTAAGGAAGAGGGGCAGAGTAAAGACATGCAAGATTTATGTAACAGTGAGAAGCATTGTGAAATGCAATCTACTGGACATGGCACAGTCAATGCAGTCAGGATTCCAAGGCTGCCTACTGTGGGCCCCATATAGATAACTGTCAATAGTCAGTCATAGATCAGAGTGCGATGTATGCTGTGCTCACCTCCTTACAGAACTGTGAGCTCCTGATGATTCTGAGGCAGGGACAGACATTTTCTTCCTTTGTAACCCACTGAAGAGCTCACCATTCCCTAGGGATGATTCCAGACCAATGGACACACACATGACTCTTGTAATCCAAGTGGACCACAAAGTAAAAACAAAACAAAACAATACAAAAAGAACATAAGTGTCAAAAGGGACTAGTGTGCATGTGACTGGGGAAGTGGAAAATAGGAGTGGGAGGGAAATATTAGTCAGATGCAATCAGCTTATTGCAGATATTGTCAAAGAACAAATTTCAGAAAAGGAAAAATGGTGACTTTAAATTTTAGATAGTGAAATCTATCTGAGATAATATTTTAGGAGAAAGGTACCAAAACTTCCTAATATATTTTGCATATGCTCAAGGTGTGTAGTGAGCCTTGATGATACCTAATTTTATTTCAGGAAAACATGATACAGGTATCTGCATGGTTTTTATTAGTTTATGTTATAAGAACATCTTTAATTTATTAGAATACATATACAGATTGATTGCAACCATAGTTCATGAAACATTAGGACACGTTATTCAAGAAATTATGATGTATATATCTTTTTAGGGATACACTAGATATCAAACTATTGTAAATGTGTATACATATAGTTTTATCCAGCAAATGGCATACATTATCAATGGTAACTAACATGAAAAGTCTCACTCTCTCTATGTAAATATATGTATATTAATATATCTATTATATATGTAATGTTTTCAAAAGCATAAAAATTATTACCACACTGTCCTACTTTCATAATATAAAGTAAAATTAAGGTCATAAAATAATTTGTGGACTGAGGGAAGTGTATTCTAATATTATGAAAGATGCCATTTCAGTTATAGAGTGAAAAAAGGGAAAATGATTTCATTTGAATAGGTACAAATTGGTACATGAAACAGAATATGTCAATATGAGGCAACTAGCATTATCATTTGATTTGTGAGTCATTTTGTTCTGTAAGAGGATGTAGACCTCAAAAATATCTTCAGTATCTGCTGTAGTGAAGTTAGAATTAGGGTTGAAATATAATGATATGTCTTTAAATGATAATTTTGATAAGTAATTCAATGAAAACATTGCAAATAATAATCCTGTTAAAGCGACTTGCACAGTGTTGTGACCATGGGTAATGATTAGTAAATTGTAGTGATTATTATTTTATAACATTATCTTCATCCTGTACTCTTCAGACACAAATAGGTATATGATGCAGTTATTACTGGAAGTGGTAAAAATCTAAGTATTAGACTTTCAAATCGCTTTCATAATAGCTGTTTTCATAACAATATATTCATGCAAATAGTATTGTGAAGAAGTGAGTCATACATGCAATCTTTGTTATTGTAAAAATACAGTTAAAATAGTATACACACAATGAATTTTCTGATTAGGTGTCTAAAATTTATCCCCAAATTTACCTGTGATTTCTCAGCTTTTTTATGGCATTTTTAATATCCTTATTTCTGAGTGTATAGATGGCTGGATTCAGGAGAGGTGTGATGACTGTATAAAACACAGCAAGAAACTTGTCAATCCAAGTGATGTTGACTGGCCACAGATAGATGAAAATGCAGGGCCCAAAGAACAGCACAACCACTACGATGTGGGATGTACAGGTAGAGAGTGCCTTTGATGAGCCGTCTTTAGAGCGAAGCTGAACAGTTAATAGAATGTAAGTGTAAGATATCAGCAAGAGAATGAAACAAGTTGTTGCTAAAACACCACTGTCAGCATTTATCACAATTCCCAGAGTATCAGTATCTGTGCAGGCTAATTTCATCACCAAAGGAATATCACAGAAAAAGCTGTCTATTACTCTAGGTCCACAGAAAGGTAGTTCCAAAATCAGGATCAGCTGACTCATGGCATGCACAAATCCAATGATCCATGATATTAAAACAAGCCAGATGCACTTCTGTTTGTTCATGATGTTGGTGTAGTGGAGTGGCCTGCAGATGGCCACATATCGGTCATAGGCCATTGTTACAAGAAGTACCATCTCACCCCCTCCAAAGAAATGCACACAGAGGATCTGGCTCATGCACCCCCCAAAGGAAATGGTTTTATTATCTTTCACGAGGTCTGTGGTCAGTTTGGGGGTAGTAACTGAAGAAAGGCAGAAGTCAATAAATGAGAGATTAGCTAACAGAAAGTACATGGGAGAATGGAGATGATGATCAGTGATGATTAATATCACAACAAAGAGGTTGCCTACCACAGTCATCAGGTAGAGGGTGGAAAATGGAAGCAGGAGGAAGATCTGTAGTTCCCTTGAGGTACAAAGTCCCTGAAAAATAAACTCAGACACCACAGACTTGTTTGCTTCTTCCATTTAGTACACTGTGCTCCAATGGGTTGAGAGAGACAGAGCCTAACTAAGAATTCCTGAAAGAGAAACAATAACTTAATGTTTAGGGTCAAATAAGCAGAAAAATATTCAAATTGAAATCTTAGCATTATATCCAACTCAAGTTTTAAATAAATCCTTCTTGCATTTGTGCATATTTTATAATCAGAAAAGGATTCTAAATGTAGAATGATGGGTTAAAACCTTTGCATATCAAAAAGATAAATTTTATAGGTATGGATATGAGCATATTGTTTATTAATATTAGCAGCACATATTTTATTTGCATTTTCCAAGCTTTAATCTGCTCTTTCTGAATGGAATCAGAAATAATTTTCTTCAATGAATATAGACATAAAGCTGCAGCCCATATACTTGACCATCATAATTCCAAAATGACAATCTATTGACATGTTTCAAACATAAACAGAAAATTCCCATTCACAAATCTACCATTGACTATGAACATACAGAATCAAACCAAGTTTACTAAAAAATGTTCATCAAATTAATTGTGAAGCCAGGTGCCTAAGACATATTGCCAATATTAAGTCTTTCCTTGATTTCTGACTTATCCATTAGAGTGTATCTGTGAACAATCATATATTCATAGGCCAGGAGAATATTACTTATTGTCCTATATTGACTGGTTTTCATTTCTAAATGGTGAGATTTCATATGCTATTCTGAAAAATTGATAAGTGAAAGAAACTTTTCCTGCCTCTACATTTTTCTCCTTCCTTCTTTCCTTACATAAAATGTCATTTTCATATAACTTATATTGAATTGAAGAATTTGCAGTCAACTATTATTAATTAAACCTCTAGCATTCTCATCTCCTTCCCATTCTTTTTACCTGGTTCTCTACTCTATTGTCTGTAGAAAACAAATATTTAAAATGTTCTAAGATAATAAGCTAATTTTAGAGTAAAGTAAGTGGTCTTTCAGCAGCATGCTTTTTCAACAGAAAGTCTTGTAACTTATCATGTTACATAAAGAGTTTATTTTATGTGAACATATAAAACTACTTAAAATTTCCAGAAGTCTCAAATGCTTTACGGATAGGTAAACTTATATGATGTTTTTGGAAAATAGAACAATGAAAAATGCAGATGCAGGATTCCCTGAAAATTCCTAGTGATAACAACTGTGCTTCTAATGCAGAAAAAAAACTTTAAATGATTATTTGTGATGAAGTATGACAGTACAACAATCACTTTGGGATGTACTTACACTACAGGAATTACCTCGTCAACCAGGTCTTACCAAGTTGTTAATGCTCACTCTAAATGCTGCTTGAATCTGAAACTGTGCCACATCGTAATAATGTGATTTCTGCTGTGATGAATGTTGGCAAGAATTTCATTTCAGTGTGGCTTATATACACAAAGTCATGTCTGCTTTGGAAACTTTCCTGTTCTGTACATTAAATGGGTCCAAGTCCTTGGGGATCCTGAATTGGAGACATTTTTCAGCAATTCCCCATTTTCAATACTAGGTTCAAGTTAAGATTGTCAAATGAAAGAAAAAAGTTTAAACAAAATATAAAATATGTTGCCTTAGGTGTGGAAAAACAGAACTCTTGTATAAAGCTGTTGACAGTATACAGTAATATAGCACCTAAAAATGATGAAAGATTAAACAAAACTTAAAAATAAAACTAATCTATTTATCAAGGAATGCTGCATTCCCATGGTCTTTGATGTATTATTTGTAGCATATATTATTTACTGAAGTGCTGAGGGACAGATGAACTAATAGAGAAAGTTATATGTCTGTATCATAAATATATATGGTATATACATATATGCATGTTCATGTGCACATGTGTATGCTCACACATACAGACATATATTACTATGAATTATTATTAATATTGTGTTAATAACACAATGCTGTTATTTGTGGCAATGTGGATGAATGTTCAGGACATTATGTCATAGAAGAATAAATGTATAGTTTCTACATAAGTAAGGAATTTAAAACAAGCAGAACCTCAGAAACAGAGAATACAATAGTGGTTTTTTAGGGCTAGAGTAGAAAGAAAATAAGGAGGCATTTAGTAAGCATATAATTAATTTACATGAATTAAGTTCTAGACATCTGTTTCACAGCATAGTGGCAATAGCTTATTAAGACCTCATTATAGAGGAGATCTATATATAGGGATGTGTAGAGGGTTTAAGGACTAAAGTCGTTTCTACTCAACCATGAAGAATTCGCATTACAGAATATACGTATGCTGGCAACATTTCTGTGGCAAAATGGGGGTTGAGAACAAGGGAATCTTGAGAAGCTAGGGCCAGATATAGCAGTATACACAGTGGTCAAGAACTAAGAACCCTGTCTCAAACAAGTTGGAAGAAATGAGTGATACCCAATGTTTTCCTCTGTTCTTTACACATGTGCAGCATGAAATGTACTTTCTCTCTCTTAAAAATGAAAAAAAAAAGTAAATAGAAAATGGAAATTCAGGGAAGGAAGATAGAATTGTAGATGTGGAGCCATACCATTGTATACATTAAATGCATGGTTATTGAATATCAGTTTTACTGAACAATGCTGTTATGTTTAGCAAAGCTGTTAAATATAAAATGTGTTATAATGGTTTCTATGGAAGAACTGATGCTGTTCTCCTAGATTTAAATGTTTCACATTATAAAATTATATATCAAGATGTTATATCTGTCTCAGCAGAAGTTATTTGTTATGTACATATGGAAGTGGCAGCCAGATCAATATTGGCACACTGCCATTTTCCTTATGACTGAAGAGCTTATATCAACTTTTTCTTCCTTTGATTCAGAAGAACAAAGAACATAGAATATTGGAAGAGAACAGGAGCAGAAATGAAAAAATACTATGAGGAAAACAGGCCAGAAAAGATTCCTGTAGAAGCTTTTGGCTTGTGGGCATTAATTCGAGACAGCTTAGAATCAAGCCCTGGGACACAGAGGGCAATTTTCCCTGAGGTGGATATAGATGAAACAAAGCCTGTACTCAGCCTGCAGACACTATCACAATACCATACAATCAAAGTCAGTTTTCATTTGACCATGAAACTGATTTAAGGGAACAGAAGTCTTGGGATGAGAGTAAAAAGGTCCTGAAGGGGTAAATAAACTAATTTTTCTCTAAAAAACTGAAAACTTTTCAGGTCTTTTCTTCTCAGATTTTTTTCTCTCTCTCTAAGGGTAAAAATTAAATTCACCTGGAAGAAACATCTATCAGAATGGAAGAGTCACTCATAACTGCCCTAGCATAGAAAAAATCACCTGGACCATTGCAAATCCTTGCTGATAGCGTTTTATCTCCACTTGTAACCAGCGATCAGGAAGCAATTAGTGGAGGGCCAGGGAGCAAGCACCTACCAGTTTGAATGCATTCCAGGGATAAAGGGGTCCCTGCAGTTGCCAAACACTTTCCTCGAGGGTGGAGCTGTGGCAGAAGCAGTGTTGGAACCACCCACCTTCCCATGAGCCCCGACTCAGAAGGTGGGGCTATGCAGCACCCACAACTTTGAAAGAAGCTATTTGAATAAGTTCTTTTTTTAATATCAGGGGGAAAGATCTTTCTGAACAAGCTTTTTTTTCAAGTACTCTCATTTAATTTTACTGACCCAGTGAGGTGGGGGAGCAAAGTTGCTTCTGGCAACAAGTGTCTGTCTGAGCGCTTGCTGATGGATGCAACCCACTCTGAGGACAGCGTCAGGTGAAGAATCTTACTAGAGAGGTACACTTGTCAAACAATAATGCAGGCATCCTAATGTAAGTTTAGGGAAGACAAAAACCTCCGAGGTAAAAGCAGAAGCTTGATTTTGACTTTAGCATGAATACAGACCTTGTGAATTGAAGTTTTCTCTCAAACCCAGAAAGGCATATGGGGAAATGTAGCTTTTAACAGCGTGACAGAGTAGAGAAAGGCAGCTTGGGAAATGTAGTTCATAAAAGCAAGGAGGCATACGCAAGTAGGCCTGGAGAAAATGAAGACAGACTGGAATAAAAGCTTTCAAATGTTCCCCATAATACAGCAGCAAAATGTTCAAGGGAAATGCTGCCAGTATTTTATCCCAAAAAAGCCCCAAATGTCATTTTTTCCATGTGCTTTGTTAGCTTGTCTCCCAGGAAAGGGGAACAAGCAAACAGCCTGCCTGTCAGGTGGGGATTATTTGCTATGGAAAAGTGAGATGGCAGATTGAGCATAAACAGATATTCCTTATAATCCTCAAGGACAAAGCATAGTGGAAAGAGCCCATAGCAATCTTAAAAAGCAGCTTTAAAAAATTAAGAAGAGTGAATTTTATCCTCAGTTGCCAAGTAATGCTTAGAATGATATAAACTCTGATCTTTAGAAGTGATTTGCATACTTTCTGTCTTGTGAGAAGAAAATGTAATAGTCCAGTTAAGAAATCTCTTCTAGATGTTTGCTGAAGTAGTCCTATAGAGTTTGCTTTTGAATGTAAGTTAGTTCTATTTAGAGATTTTTTTCTAGATGTATGCTAAAGTTTGTAAAATAGTTCTATAGAGTTTCCTTTTGAATGTAAGTATGTAAAAAGTGTAAATATGTATAGTGATATTCATGCTACTTGTAAATACGTTGAATGTAAAAAGTGTAAATGTTGAATGTAGGTGTGTAAAAAGCATAAATGTTGAATATAAGTTTATAAAAAGTATATAGTGATGTTCATACTAGAATTGTTTTTATTACTCTTTACCTTCAGATATATCTGAACACTTTTTATGTTAGCATAAAATAAAATTTTATGGTCTCACTGCCCCTTGGAAAACTTAAGCGAAGGTGCCATAATTAGGGGTGCTTTTCTGTCTTCTTCCTAAAAGTTTACACTCCTCATCTGTTTCTGTTCACAAAGGGGTAGGCCTCCCACAATCTAGTTTGTACAGAAATTCTACTGCTGTGGTACGAACACATGTATATATGAGCTACTTAAACAGCTAAAAGTGTCTTTATAATTAGCATGGGTTTTTGTTTACTTGAGTGGATACTTTGAAGTGTTTTGAAATGACTATTTTCTCCTGGGAATCAAAATAGTCTCTTGAAAATTCTATTGAACATATGTTAGGAGAGAGTTTTGATTTAGAAAAGGGCTTGGTGAAGCTAAGACTGCTTTAGTCACCTTAGATGCATTCCAAAAAGGCTATTCCATCTTTATTTTTCTCTACTTCTTTACTGGGATGTGTGGCAGCTATGGAGATCACTGTAGATATTTGCAAGCTCTTAGTAGGGACCTGGGTCAGAGCTGAGTTAAACTCTGTACCTGCTCCTGCCAGAGGCTGGTATCCAAAGGTGGGCAACTTTCTTCTTCTTTTTTTTTTTTTTTTGGTTTTTTGAGACAGGGTTTCTCTGTGTAGCTTTGTGCCTTTCCTGGAAGCAACTTTCTTCTTAATAGCTTCCAACCTAAGTCAGAATATGCTTGATGAAAAATGTATCTATGATGGGTAAGGAAGATTATTCAAGAAGGACAACCTAAGACAGGCACAATCTATCTGAGGGGACTGGGGAGCCCTTTATTGTATCAAGAAGGGGGAGTTGTGGAGGCCCACAAAAGTTTCCTGGTGAGACCTGAGCTTGATTACCCAACAGGGCTGCAGTAGAGTATTACTTGACCACATGTGTGGTTACCAGGTGATTGGAAAGGTCTGCACTTGGCTGAGCTATGGGGAGGTCTTTTGCTGCACCCCTTGACGTTCCTATAAGAAGCCCTTTAAAAGATAGAGGAGTGGCCAGTGGATATTGATCCAGGCCCTCCTGAGGCTATCCTGTGTTTCTGTTTCTTTCCCTTCTATCCTTCTACCTAATGTCTTCTATCTCCTCAAGAGTACCCTGTTGTAAATGTGGAAGCTGGGCTCCCACATTCAGAAATTCAAGTTTGATGGAAAAGTATACTCTTGTTCTTTCTCTAAGTGATTAGAGAGCACTTTCTAATGTACATTATATAAATAACTTATTAATACAGATGAATACAAGAAAGAGCCCAATAGTACAGAAAAATAATTCTTTTCATTATACACACACACACACGTACACACACACACACACACACACACACACACACACACACATATATATATATATAGTAATTGGGTTATCATTTCTGTATGTGTTATGACAACATATATCATATATGCTGAATAATATGGGCCAGTGAGATGTCTAAGCAGGTAACATCACTTGTTGCCAAACCGAATAACATGAGGTAAGTTACTAGGCTTAACTGGGTCCCAAATATGAAAGGGAGAAAAATGCCTCTATCAAGTTGTCTTCAAATCTCCACACATGTGTTGTTGCATGAATGCATGTAAACATAGACAGATACCTACATTCATGTGCATCTGCACACACACATAAATGCTGTGGGATGGTCTGTATGTCAAATTGCTCTGATTGGTCAATAAATAAAACACTGATTGGCCAGTGGCTAGGCAGGAAGTATAGGAGGGACTAACAGAGAGGAGAAAAGAAAGAACAGGAAGGCAGAAGAGACAATGCCAGCTGCTACCATGACAAGCAGCATGTGAAGATGCCGGTAAGCAATGAGCTATGTGGCAAGGTATAGATTTATGGAAATGGATTAATTTAAGCTATAAGAACAGTTAGCAAGAAGCCTGCCACGGCCATAAGGTTTGTAAGCAATATGTCTCTGTGTGTTTACTTGGTTGGGTCTGAGCTGCTGGCGGGTTAGAGAGATTTGTCCTGACTGTGGGCCAGGCAGGACCAGAAAAACTCTAGCTACACATAAATGTAATAATTTTTGAAAAATAAAAAATCCATTTTGTCTATAGTTTTACAGCTGTACATACACATTTAGACAACTGTCATGACATCTGAAAATGCCAATGGAGCCATTTATTTTCTTCCAGACTCTCTTTTGGTACTGTATGATCAACCATATCACACCAATGACTCAGGAAAACAATCTTATTTTAGTTTGTATAATTTTGCTTTTTTTAAAAAAAATCTATTTATTGTATATGCTTAAGGTGAACACTACTACATTTTGATATACATACATATTGTAAAATTGCATACCAGTACTTTATGTAGACACTGCATGTGCATTGAAAACATCTAAAAATCTCTTTGACTTACCATCATTAAATACCAATCTACTAGCTGTAGTTTTAATTCTGTACATTAATTTCCTACAATTGTTAGCCACATACAACTATGAACTTATATATCTTCTATTCTTTCTGATCTACTATTGATGACCACAGTTCTACTATTTTCTTGTTTATTCAACTTTTTAAATCTTTGCATATAAGTAAGAGCACACCTTATATTTTTTCTTTGTGCCTGGCATTTCATTTAGCATAATGCCCTCCACATTCACCAATGGCATTATATCCCTCTTTTAAAAGCCTTCACAGCATGGCATAGAACTTATTCCATATACACAATATGCTCCACATGTTTGTTTTATATGTAATGGTAGTATTTCATCCATAACATGTGTATTACATATATTGCTTTTACCTAGTAATCATTTAAAAAATATTGACACAGGAATTTCCATTGCATGTCACTCAAAGTTAATTAAACTATCTAGCACACGGTTTCTTGAAACACATGGTCTTCTTTCTTAAATCTTTCATATTACTATCAACAGTGGCTTTACAAGTTTGTATTTGTGTGGTACATATACACAATGGAGTACTGTTCAGCAGAGAAAACCAATGACATCATGAAATTTGCATCCAAATGGATGGAACTAGAAAATATCATCCTGAGTGAGGTAACTTAGACTCAGAAGGACAAACATGGTATGTACCTACTCATAAGTGGATACTAGATGTAAAGCAAAGGATAACCAGACAACAACTCACAACTCCATAGAAGCTAGCTAACAAGGGAGACCCAAAGAGGGATGTATGGATCGCCCTGGCAATGGGAAATAGATGTGATCTCCATGAGTAAACTGGGGATGTGGGGTGGGCAATGGAGGGTAGGGGATGGGGGATGAGAACATAAGGGAATGAGGTGGTTGAGCTGGAACAGGGATGGAGCTGGAAAGCAATGAAAGAGATACCATGATAAAAGGAGACATCATGGGGATAGAGAGAAACCCAGTGCTAGGGAAGTTGCCTGGAATCCCCAAGGATGACCCCATCTTTGACTAGTAAAAATAGTGGAGAGGGTGCCTGAACTGAACTGGCTTACCCCAGTGATCACATCGGTGAATACCCTAACTGTTGTCACAGAGCTTTTCTCCAGTGACTGATGGAAGCAGATGCAGTGATCCACAGCCAAATACCAGGCAGAGCTCCAGGAGTCCAGTTGAGGAGAGAGAAGAGGGATTCTATGAGCAAGTGCATCAATATCGTGATGGGGAAACCTGCAGAGATGATCAAACCAAACTAGTGGGAACTCATGAAAGTTGGATCAATGGCTGTGGAGTCTGCATGGGACTGGGCTGGGCCCTCTCCATGGCAAGACAGTTGTATAGCTTGATCTGTTTGGGAGGCCCCCTGGCTGTAGGATCTAAATCCATCCCTGGTGCATGAGCAGGCTTTTTGGAGCCCACTACCTATGATGGGACAACTCGAGCTGCCTTGAGGCAGGGGAAAGGGCTTGGACTTGCCTCTACTGAATGTGCCTCCTCATGGAAGACCTTGCCTTCTTGTGGGGGAGAATAGGGGGGTGGGCTGGGAGGGGGAGCCTGTGGGGACAGGAGAAGGGAAGAGGGGGGTCTTTGATTGGTATGTAAAATGAATGAAAAATTTTTCTTAATAAAATAAAACAAGTTTGTATTTGTATCAACAATTAAAGAATTCCTTTCTCCGAATATTTATCATAAAATGGTGTATCATTTTTGATACATATCTGAGAAGTTATAAATACCCGAGAAGTTATAAAGTATTATGCAATCATGGTTTTGGTGTTTATGATCACATAGTATGTTCCCTTTTGATTCATGGTTTCTTCTCTCCGCACGTGTTATTAAACCATGCTATTGTATTAGTAATTTTATTTTACTGCTTTTATTCTATTGTATGCATTTCTATTTATCTGTTTCCTACTTTAGTACATTAGGGTTGTATCCAATCTATAGCTATTAGGAATACAACATTGTAAATGCTCTTGTGCTTGTCATATGCATGGCTTTATTTTATTCAGGTAATGAGCTTGCTGTGTAAAATGACTTATTATGTACTTAATGTTATTAGTCTTTTTTTAGGATTATGTTCAGATCCAGAGGCCTGCCTGATACCAAACAGCTCAGGCAGTTGAGGGACGCCCATGGGGCAGCCTTATGATAAACAAGTATATGGTGGAGAAATGGGAGAGAAATAGAGGCAGAATGGTTTGTGCGTTGTGGTAAGAGGCAGATCTGAAGAAGTGAGGGTGTTAAGGAATGGGCTGATATGAGTGGCCTGCTTGTCACCCAGGACCAGGGTGATATCTGGTGCTGAGCCATTGCCTGGGGCCATGTCTTGGTGTGTGGTCCTACTGCAGTGAGAGTCAGTGTTGATGTCCATGACCTGTGTTGTTACCAAAACCATGGGGATGCCCTGGGTTTGGGCCGCCACCTGTGGTCTCCTTGTTGTCCTAGGGCGTGCCACCACTGGGGACATGTTGATTTGAGTGGCCTGTACTGCAACTAGGGGGCATGATGACATCCTGCCAGAGCTGTTGCCAGGGGCCATGTCTAGGTCCATGGCCCTATAGCAGTCAGGGTCTGTGTTGATGTCCATGTCTTCAGTAACCATTTAAGGCCATGCTGATGACTGGGGTCTGGTCAGACACCTGAGTCCATGTTGGTATTTGAAGTCTACTCTGCCCCTGGGGCCATGATAATCTGAATGGCCTATGCTGCCACCCAGGGCTATGGTGATGTCTGGTGTGGGGCCATATCTAGGTCTGTGGCCCTGCTGTAGCTAGGATCTGGGTTGATATCCATGGTTCCTGATACCATGGAAAGCCATGTAAATGCCCAGGTTCTGGGCTGTCACGTGAAACCATGTGAGTATCTCAAGGTCATGCTACAGTTAGGGCCATAAAGATACAAGTAGCCTGCACTGTCTCAAGGTGCTATGGTGATTTTAGGGCCAGGGATGCTTCTGAGAGTCATGTCTGTGTCTATGGCCTTACCACAGCCAGGGTCTGATTTGATGTCTGTGGCCCATGGTGCCACCAAAGGCTACATGGATGATTGGGATCTAGGCCACATCCTGTGGCAATGTTGGTGTCCAAGGGCTATGCTGCTGTTGGGACCATGTTAAATCTGGGCAGCCTGCACTGTTACCTGGGGCCAGAGTGTTGTCTGGACAAGGGCTACTGCTGAGGGACATGTTTGGGTCTGTGACCCTGCTGTAACCATGGTCTTTGCTGATGTCCATGGCTCCTGACACCATGAAAGGCCATGCTGATACCAGGGGTCTGGGCTGCCACCTGGAACCATGAAGGTGTCCAAGGACGATGTTGCCATGGAGGCCATGACAATCTGAGTGGCCTGTGCTGCCGCCTGGGGCTGTGGTGACATCCGGGCACAGGCTGTTACTAGGAACTATGTCTGAGTCCGTGGGCCTAACACAGATGAGGCCTGTGTTGATGTCTGTGGCTCATGGTAACACAAAGACCACACAGATGCCTGGGGTCTAGGCCACAACCTGTTGGTGTCTAAGGTCCATTTTGCCACTGGGACCATGCTGATTTGGGTGGCCTGTGCTGCCATACAAGTCTATGGTGTTGTCTGGGCCCAGGCTGCTGTACAGGGCAATGTCTGGGCCATCTGGGTCTGTGGCCAAGGAGCAACCTGGGTCTAAGTAATATCTCTTCTAAGTATCTAATACCTTGTCTGATGATGTGTGTTTTAATTTTGCGTTAGAGAAAGTTAAGGGTCTTTTTGTGCATTTCAAAAAATATTTGCCTAATATTCACATGGTTGAATTTTAGGTCAATAACTGAGGTAGTCAATGAAAGGCTCCTAAGTGGATTAATGATAGCACAGCAGTCTCTGGACTGGTAAAATTCAAGCTCTCCAGACTCATGGGAGTTCTAGTCAATCAATCATCTTTGAAGAATATGGTTTTCAGATTCATTTGATTTTAATGTGTGTGTGTGTGTGTGTGTGTGTGTGTGTGTGTGTGTGTGTGTGTATGCAGGTGTCCTAGGTGTGGAGTTAAAGAGTTCTGTGAGGAACTCAATGTGGATTCTTGGTGCTGAGGTTTTCTGAAAACCACAATGTCATCTCTGTGTCTCATAGTCTTAAAGACTCTTTAATGTGGGTGTGTTTTTTTTTCTCTTTTTCTGGACACTTTAGTTCAGAATAGTGGCATTTCAAACACAACAGAGCTGGCAGGTGGTGTGTTTGAAACCTGAAAATGAAGAAAAACCATTCCAGATGTTGGAAGATACAGACTGTAGGCACAAAGCATAGATCACATATTAACCAAGACTTGTTTTGTGGTTCAGACTGTCTCTCCCCCTCAGAAACCTGCAGCCTACACAGGGCCTCCAAGTAGATACAGCCACCATCCTTAGCCCTAAAGAGATCTTCAATTGCTAACCACTTGTATTTGAAAAATTAGCTTTTTCAAAGGGTGTCTCACTGGGGAAACACACTATTCTTATGGGTATGCCAAATGCCCAGAAGTCAATGGACAACAGGAAATGAACTCATCTGCATCATTGGAGGTCTTTTGTCTCACAATGTCATCTCTGGCATAATTTTTATTTATTCATTCATTCATTTATTTTTATCCTATAGGTGATATATATATATATATATATATCATATATATATAAGTGACTTCCAGGGTTATGCTTTTATGGGAATCCTGAATGTGCATATCAGTGTTCTTTGCATCTATATCTGTTTCTTGTGTCTTTTTTGGTTTTTTTTTCCTTCTGTTGGTTTTGCCCTATTCCAATGTGTATGTGTTTGTCTTGTTTTATTTTATTATTATCCCTTAGGTGCCTGTTCATTTTCTAATGTGAGAAAGAAAGGGAGTGGAGCCTGATGGGAGGGGAGGTGGAGAGGAACTTGGAGAAGTAGAAGGAAGGGAAACTATAATTGAGTATATTGTCTGAAAAAAATCTATTTTCAATAAAATCAAAAAACAAAACAAAACAACAACAAAACACCCCCAAACCAGATATCCTGTTTTCCCCAGTAAGAAGAAATCTCTTCTTTCAGACTCCTGCTAAACTGTTTGCAGTGTTAATAGCATATATCATTCTTTCAAATGAAGACATTCAGTCTCAGTGCCCTTTTCTGAAGTATGCCTCTTCCCCTTGTTCCTCTTTTTACTCTGTGGATCATTTTATTGGTGCATATGTGTATAAAGACATTATTTTGGGCTATATCTAGAAATTTAATTTCAAACTCAGATGTCAATTATTGACCCAGTAGGAGTCAGATGATTTTAGTTTATAGGGGATGGTATCTAAATCTGGTCCTTAGAATACTTTACTGGCTTTTTCATTGCCGGGCCATGCTCATGAATGAAAGGCCACCATCAGTCAGTAGTTTTTAGGGACTCATACAAAGTATAGAATCAGATATTTTTTAGAGGATAGAATTTTCCATGCCTGTATATCAGTTAGTGCCACAAGATTAAAGTGGAAAAACTTAACATGTAGTTCTAAAAGTTACATAGCCTTTAGATGACTACCTTCAAATTACTTGATGCTTAGCTTATTTTAGTGTATTTACCACTAACTCTGCTTGACCACTTATCCAGATTTCTAAAGTGTACATAGAAAATTTTCTAGGAGACAGATTGGACATGTCAAAGAAATAATGTGCATTTACAAAATGAAGAACCGTTCTGGATACCTTATCTTACAACTGAAACAATTCTCTATTACATCATCTATGTGGCCACCTTTAGGGCAGACCAGCAGAAGCTACTACTTCCCCATTGATGACTCTGAAACCTCTTCTGAATAAGCTATTAACACTCTAATCTAAACTCTGTGTCTTTTTTGAGACAACACAACCCAAATAACTAGAGACACTAGTCTCAAATATAGAAGCACTCATTGTGATGATTCATTTATTTACCCATTTTTTAACATTATATGCTGCCATTGTGTCTTCGTTGTGTTCAGATTATCACAAAGTCAGGAAAAACCCATATTTATTTATCCATAGTGCTTTAAAAAAAAGAAGGACATAGTGATATATTCTAATTTCTCAGAGGAAGAGAACCAAGGCATTAATGATGTGTGGGAATGGATATATGTTGTGAGGTAGGTAACATGTGCAGTTGGCAAGGTTAAGTAGCATGTTCCTCAGTGGAACCTTCCAATATACAGTTGGATGTACACTTTTAGAGCTCCCACACAAGATTTCGTCAGCAATATCTGTCATAACTAATTCTTTTGCATAATCTTTTGATTGCTACCCTTATATCTTTATTCCTCAATGTATAGATGACAGGATTCAGGGCAGGGGTGATAGCAAAGTCAGCAATAAACAGGTATTTGTCAACTGAGGATGTGGGGAAAGGCCACACGTAGAGAAACATGCACGGAGTAAAAAAAAGAACAACCACAGTGATGTGTGCAGACAGAGTGACAAGTGCCTTTGACAAGTCCCCTGAAGACCTTTTCCAGACTGTGACCAAAATGAAGACATAGGAAAGGAGAAGCAGGAAGAAGGTTCCCATGCTCATGAAGCCACTGTTGGCCGCAACAACAAACTCAAACTTGTCTCCATCAGTGCATGCGAGTTGTATGATCCGAGGGAAGTCACAGTAAAAGCTGTCTATTTTGTTAGGACCACAAAAAGGCAGGTTTATCACAAAAGAGAACTGGGACAGGGCGTGGATCACACCAGTGACCCAGCCAGCAATTACAAATGAAATGCATATTTTAGGGCTCATGATGCTCAAGTAGTACAGAGGCTTACAGATGGCTGTGTACCTGTCAAATGCCATGGCTATGAGCAACACCATCTCCACTCCTCCCATAATGTGAATAAAACAGATCTGAGTCATGCAACTGTGGAAAGAAATTACTTTGCGTTCTTTCAGAAGATCTGAGATCATCTTGGGAACAGTGGTGGAGGAAACCCACACATCATTCAAAGACAGGTTGGCCAACAGGAAGTACATAGGAGAATGTAAGTGAGAGTCAGCAATTACTAAAATGACAATGAAGAGATTTCCCAGAATGATTCCTAAGTAGAGCATAGAGAATGTCAGCATGAGAAAAACTTTAGTTTCCCAAGAACTAGAGAGTCCTAGAAGCACAAATTCAGAAACCGTGGAGTCATTTAGTCGATCCATTGGTGTGAGCACTTTCAAATCACTTGATGTTAGGAAATGATGAAAAATTGTAGCCAATGCTACAATTGGATATTTTCCACTTATGGGACTCCTTTCTTCTCTGAATTTTAAATCAAGAGAAAAAACTCTGAGTTGGATAGCAAAAGAATAAGTAAATGAAAAATACAAACATAAATATAATAGAGACAAATGAGGTTCGTCCTTTTTATTCTAGGACCAGACATTTTGTTGTAGTAGATTTGCCTTGCAGTATATCTAAATATGTTCTCTGAACTCTTCCCTAGATATTTTCAATGTCTAATCACTTCAAGTGTCAGAGAATATTCATATAGTATGCCCTTGGACTATTTTGCAAATTATTCTTCTGTGAATTTGTTGCACTGGTGAAATGGAGATTTAGGGTCAAAATTATTTTTAAACACACTTCATCTGTATTTGTTTTTGTAAAATTACTATCATATTTTGGTTGACATGCATTAGTTATATTCATTTGTAGGTACATTGTGTTTTGAATACATGCAGGTGATGTGCACATGTATTAAATCTATCTTTTCAGCATTTTCTACCCACCCACATTCCCATTCCCAAACTACTATTGATCAGTCACTATTCTTAAGTTGTGTTGAGTTTGTTAACGTTTTCCACCATGGCAAGAACTTGGACATGTTTTCTCTCTCTGACATTTCCTTTAACACAGTGCCTTGCACTTCCATCTATTGTGCTGTGAATGACATGATTCCTTTCTTCGTTTGGCTAATATTTAATTATATGTTGGCTTTTTCAACATGCAAGCTACTATAAATAGTACAGTCATAAGTATGGACAAGCATGGTATGCTGAATTTATATCCTTAAGATACAACTCATGGTAAAACAGTGGATAAATATGGCAACTTTATTATAACTTTTTGAGAAACTTCTATGATTCCATATAACTGCTACATGAACATTCCCATCAAAAGTGCCTAAAACTGAACTTTTACCCTACTTTTGATGAACATTAGTTTCTTTTTGGTTTTAGTAGTAGCTTTTCTAATAGATGATACTGTGATTTCATTGTAGTTTTGATTTGTATTTCTCTTGTGGCTTACAATATTAACACAGAATTTTAAATATTTACTTCCTTTTTTATGAGTATGACTTTTTTGCCTGCATATTTATATGGGCACCATGTATTTGCAACTCACTAAATGTGGGTTCTCTGTAAAAAAAAAATAGTCTTTTCCATTGGACCATCTCTCCATCCCCAATAGTGAATATTTTCTGTAGATCATTTGGGCATCTATATTTATTTTCTTCAGACGTGACATACATACTCATTGTCCATTGACTTTTAAATTGGTTTGCTTCTTTTGTCAGGGGTGGATTTAGCATTTTGATTTTTTTTTTTACAGATGAATGTTCATATCATTCTATTGTTTGTCTTTCTGTTTGGCTATTTTTCTTTTTGTTTTGTCCTATATAAGCTTTTCGTTTATCTCTCTTTCATCAGTTTTTTTTTTCACTACAGAGCAGTTTTGGAATCTTATCCAAAGGTATGCCTGTCCCAATGGCATAAATTGTATGACTGTTTTCTTGCAGTTTTTTTTTTTTTTTTTTTTTATAATTCATGACCTACATGTGTATGTTTTGCTTTTTCTATACAACTTATTGTGGAGGTTACCCACTAACATTGAGATGATTTTTAAACATTTAGCTCATGACAGTTTTGTCATGGCTCTGCTTAAACATCGACATTCAGTGGCTGTAAAAGTAAACATATTATTAGCTTAAAAATTACATGTCAATATGTATCATTTATTATGTACTATTTTGTGCAGAGATATTTTGTAAGCCCATTAATTCTCTATACCATGTAAAATCTTGTATATGTTCTACACTCTTGATCCAGATTTGTATGTTAAGAACAATTCCCAGGGTTGCAGAAGGATAGAGTCAGGTCCAGGACTTACATTTAGTAATTTGAGACATGTGTTCATGCTTTTGACTACAGTACTATGCTATTCTGATTGGTACTTTGAAATATACTCCAGGTTTTCCCAAATCCTCCAATCAAACATCCTTCAACTTCTGTGTCCTATAGCTATTATAAACTCATTTAAAATAAAAATATCTGAACTGGTGTCTCCTATAAATACACTTCTCTCTTGTCAGCCATCCCTTACCAACCCTAGCTGTTCAGTCAGTCCTACTACCCCACTTGCCATAGGTACCTTGTTACTTGAGAGAAACTCTATTCTAGATATTCCCTATAGCAATCAGTTTTTACTTACTGTTTTACTGTATTTCTCTACAGGATTCAGTCCTGAATTTATTAATGTGTTTTTGTATATTTCTAAGCCTTTGGCTTATTGGCTTCATGAAGTTCTTATTACCACTTGATTTCTATCCTGTTATGATCTCCAACCCCAGTTTTTAAAGGATTACAGCCTTATCTCACATAAGGAACATGAGGTCTGCTTTTTTTTTAACATGTAGTGATATTTCTATTTTTCATTGAAAATTGGTTATGCAATGTCAACTCAGCATCTTTCCTGAAAGTCATTTCCTCTCAATAGGGAAAAAGACCTTCATATGGACAAAGTGTTACTTTGCTCATAGTCTTATTTGTGTAGTTAGTGTTTTTGCTATTAAGAGTGCAGCAGCTATGCTGCATTAAACCCATGTCTTACATGCAGCTCAGTGGAAACTTGAACAATCCCAGCACTCAGTGTGCATGTTGAACAACTTCACCAAAGCCATCAGTTCTTTATGGAGATTTCTTCTAGTGATGTGTGAAAACAAAACTCTACTCTTTATGATTTGTTACAAACAGAGCTTTCTGTTGATGGCAACTAAATTCATTCTGACATTTTCTTGATCAGTTTTCTCTATAATTGCCCACAACATTTCTCCATACTTTTTATTTTGTATAGTGATGTGTTCTCCTATGCTAACCCTTAACATTTGATATAACTCATGCACATTAAGTCCTGTTTAGTATTTTCAGCATCATGATACTCAGTTTCGCTAGTAACTAACTATTAAATTATTTAACTGTAGAGTTAGTTTTGGATCCCAGAGTAAAATGTCCAAAGTTAAATATGGTATACTCATGAACAAGTCTTTTTTCAGCTTCAAGTTAATCTGAAAACATGAACTTATTTTTATATAGTCCTACCAAATCTGTTAATATATATCTTCACCATTCTCCAAGACACACAAAACAGTCATACCACAGATTTCTACTCTTGACATACATTTTCTAGGTTCACAGGTTTTAGTATCAAGCAATTTCTACTGTTTAATTTGTGTACCTACTGTTGCTGCTTTTGGTTTCCTGTCTTCATACTTTTCCATGTTGAAAATGAAAAATGATTGCATTGTTTCCCCCCATGTTCTGATTAATTGTAATGTGTTTCCAATTAACATCAAATTGCTTAGCTCTCCTACTGAAGGTCTCAATGAATTAAGTCCTAGAGCATATCACATAGAACCCTGAAAAGACATAAGCACAGTGTGATTTAAGATATTACTTCAATAAATTTTATTGGCTATTTAACTTATTCATTTATTGTAATTATTTTTGTAGACCACAAATTGAGCACAGAGCTTTGAACAAGTTATGCAAGGGTTCTAACATTGCTGGACCCCAGCTCAACCACAACTCACTAATGAGTTAGTTTGCTAAACAATTGCTACTATATAAATCCAAATATTGATTATTTATAAAATATTGTAACAAGATTACTATACTTTAATCTAATAACTTCTGATTATACATGAAATATTAAAGATTATTAAATGAAGGAAACCTGCAAATGCTATGGTCCAACAACATTTGGTAAGTAGAGATGATTTAATCCAGCAATAATGTTTGGAAGAAAGCAACAAAGAAAAATCATTTGAAGATCATAGATGTGTTTGCCTCAAGAAATTTAAGTCAAGTAAAAAAAATATTTAGTCTATAATTGTCACTTAAAAACACATACAATATAATTAAAACACAATAAAAGGATGACATTTATGAAAATAAATGACAATATATACATTCACTTGAAAAATACAAACTTCTGAAATATATTTAAACATTGAACAAAATGTGAGATCCAACCATGCCTATGGGAAAAACGACTGAAATTCATAAAGTAATAATTACTTTATAAAAATGAATGCAATCAGTGCACATGTGTATGAAATATTCTGGAAAGGGCCCCCCGTGGTCTTATCAGAAGATTCAGTTTGCTATTTGAGCCAAAGATATCATAAAGTTATATAAATTATGCTGTGATCAGTTAAACTAAATTAAAATGAAAAGTGGAATGAACACAGTAAAAATTAGTTAGTTATGAGTTCATTTAAATATGCTAAGTGTTTTATTACAAATATGTTGGAATATGAATGAGTAATAAAAATCATATCTTTTGCTGGTTGATATAAATGCAGGCCAATATGGAGACTGTGGATTTCTGATAATCTTAATAAATGTCTTATAAAAAAAACTTTGGGTGACTAAAGTCTCTAAATGATTACATTCTACAGAAGAGACATAGACTAACATTATATTATGTGTGTGTGTGTGTGTGTGTGTGTGTGTGTGTGTGTGTGTGTGTGTGTGTTTAAATGTGTGTATGATAAATGTGTGCAGATATGCAGAGAAGCTAGAAGAGGTCATTGAATACATATTCTGATCCTCTTCAAGTATTTTTAACCACTGAGTCATCTTTCCAACTCTGGAAATTATTTTTAAACTTTAGGTTAAGATTTCTCTTTAAGGTCAAAAGTTTCAGAAACCATTTCCATCTTGTCCTATGATACTTCCTGAGACTATGGTAACCCTGTGGCTGATGTGGACTGAAAAGCTTCTCAGCCTCCTCAGTGATGGGACCGTAACTCACAGTGACTTCACAGGGCAAAGGGATCATTGAAAAATAAACCTTTTTAACTCTGACCCTGCCATGCTATTTCATGTATCTATATTTAAAGGAAGCAGGATAGCAAAAGTTAGAATGGATTTCTTTTACATTATTTTATATTACTATATATTTGTGAAAGTATAAAATAATTGGAAATAGACTTGATACCCAAGAATATGGGATGGTCAAATAGAATTTATTATATAAAGTAGGTTTGTACATTGTTAAATCTGTAGTAACTAGAAAGAAGTTTCATTTGTAGAATTACAGAATGAACTTAATATTGTATTCTGGGAGGGGAATATAAGCTGCCTTTTTGCTTATTACTATTTTTATTAAGGAATAAGTTCTATGTTTATTTTAAAGCTCAGGTGAGCTTTAACAAAGCTTAAATATATTATCTATATTAATCTCAGTGGGTACTAGATAAAATAGTCTCGAGACTTTAAATTGTTCTTTTCAAAATTTCTTTCCCTATTTATTTAAGTAAACATCTTTTTTTCACCATGGTAGATGTTAAATCTTGCTTTGTTCATTCATATTAGTAGAAAGTGGCAGACCTATAATATACAGTAATGATTGTCTGGCTTCTTGTAGAAACTTTGAGTCCAAGAAAATTAAGTCATAAAGATGACAGAAGACTCATCATCCTGGAGGTGAACACATACACAGACACAGACACAGACACACAGACACACACACACACACACACACACACACACACACACACACACACACACACACACACACAATTAACAGAGGTTGAACAGAGGTTCACATTATTTAATAATGTGAATATATTACAATATTCACATTATTAAAAACACTTCAACCATTTTTTTGTCATCAGAGTGGAGTGTATGTTATCCCGTTGATGTTAACAGTTGAGCACATCTGAATTCACTACTTTGCTTAAGTGCTAAAAGAGGAAAAAAATTGAAATTATTTAGAAAATATTAGGATCAAAGGATATTGCATTCCATTTGAAAGTCATTGCACTCCAAGTTAATTTCATGGGCCCTTGTAGAAATATAGGACTCCTCTCTCTCTCTTTGTGTGTGTGTGTGAGTGTGTGTGTGTGTGTGTGTGTGTGTGTGTGTGTGTGTGTGTGTGTGTGTGAAACTGTAACAAATGAGTCCCAAAACTACTCACTGGAGAGAAAAATCTATAATGTTTGTGGTTGGGACCCACATGAATAGCATATTTGGAACTCTAAGATCCATATTTAGGAGTATAAAAATGCCACAGGGAAAATATTCTGAAATAGCTGATTAGATGGAAATGATATCCCTAAATCAAAAAGTTTGTCATGCACTTACCTAAAGGAATTACCTATGAAACCAGTTTCTTCTTGGCTAATGACATTGTTTTAGCTTGTGTCTTTGCCCCGAGATGCTGTTGAGCTCATTTTCTACATTGACCAAATTTAATGAGAATTCTTTCTCAGTGTACAATGCTGTATAGTAATGCTTCTTTGTGGAAAATCATTGCAGCTCTGTGTTTTAAATAGAACCCTAACTTGGGAAGGCTTTCTTTAGCATTTTCCTGGGGGAATCTCCTAGCCACCTACTTTCTCTGAGTTTAGTCCTCAAGTGACTGATGCTTTATCAAACTTAGATTTGAGTCAGGCTAGTAAAATGCAATAAAGAATGTTATTTAAAAGCAAAATGATGAGGATGGCTAAACATGTGTCTGTGAAAAGAGAACAACATTATTTTCTCTATGTACAGTGTTTCAAATTGAACTAACATGTGAATTCCAGTCCTAGGTGGCTGTCACGAGTTAAATAGAGATGGACAGAGACACCCGGGTTGGCACTGGCAGTCTACCACTGTGTACATAACTTAAGCCCTTCTTTGACCTTCTGTTTCTTATAATTCAGGTGAACAAGTAGGCATCATTGTTCTCTGTATTTTATTCTTTAGCATTCTGGAAATTTGATTGTACAAATTCTATGCATATCACTAATTGAGGAAAAGATAATGGAAGAATAATTTATCATGTTCAATAAAGAAATTGCATATGCAGCATAATTTAGGATAAGGGCAATTTACTAGATGGATTTTAGCAATTGTTAAAAATGCCTTCTAATTGCATCACCCTTTCCCAATATTATTGATTGTAGGGGCAATAAGACATACCCTGTTATGTTTCAACCTGACAAAATGTTCTCATGCAGAAGTGAACATAGAATGGCCAAAACAATGTCAAAGAGAATATAATCTGAGAACTAATGATATAAGAATTTAAGTTGTAATTGAGAAAAAGTGATGCTACTTTCTCATTTAAACTTTAGAATGTGTTTATTCCATGAAGCAGATGTTAAATCTAGGTAGAATGTGGTTGGTTACTCCCAGACCAGCCATGACACTATTGTACTAATGGGCACATCTTGACTGTCAAATTAAAAAATATATTTATTTATATTTTGTGTGTATGTGAGTGTGTCTTTATGCACATGCATGACAACACTCACTCAGGCCAAAACAAGCAATAGGGTACTTTGAGCTGGAGTTACATAAAGCTATGGCCCACTTGATGCTGGGAATTGAATCCCAGTTATCTGTAAGAGCAGTAAGTTCTCTTTATCACTGAACCATCTCTCTAGCCACCAGATAAGCCAATTTTAAAAATTAGAGTAAAAGTAAATTAAATAAAACTAGCAAACATTAAAACAAAGTTAAAACTTCGAAAGGATTTTTGGATTTAAAAAAAATGTACAAGCAGATGTCATGGAGAAGGGAGAATACTCAAGCTCTGGCTCACCATATAAGATGAATGTGGTCATCTGCCTTCATCCAAGAAGCTTCTTATTGTAGCTTGGGGTGGAGGTACGGGTCAGAGAAAGTTAATACAGAAACCCATAGTTGGCTAAAGTGCTATGTAGAAGTGATTGTAGAACGCTCAGTCCTATATTGTAACACCCACATATGCCTCTCCAAACATCAGGGGGCAGTGCAGAAAATGGGGAGGAAAGAATTAAGTCAGAAGATTGGGAGGTGTGCAACACACAGGCATCTTCTGAACGTGGCACAGCTCTTGCACTCATGAACTCACTGCAGTTGTGGTTAGCTGCATAAGGACTGCATGGGACTGAGGCCACCAACATCAAGTACTGTGGAAGCGGCCTCACAGAGAGATTATTGGAGGCTAGTGGTTTCTGGAGGAGGGGACGCAATCTTCTTTAGTGTGCGGATTATAAAGCATTAGGGATTAGATCTGAGACACCAAAAATGCATCAGTGTTGTTTTAAGGAAAGAAATAAAATTATTTCATTTTAGAGTTATTTAAACAAAAATGAGTCCAGAATTGAATTCTCTATTGTATGTTCTCTGAGTTTTCTGTCCTCTGTCTGTAATTTGAGTCTGGTTCTGTGCCTGCGTAAAAGCTTTCTTGTAGCATGTTTGTCACTGTATCTTTGTGTCTACCCCGTGTGTGTGTGTGTGTGTGTGTGTGTGTGTGTGTGTGTGTGTGTGTGTGTGTGTGTGTGTGTGTGTGTGTGTTTTTATGAGCTATGTATGTGAGTGGTATCTGTCTGTGTGTGATGTTATTGTCATATGTAACAAAAGACTTCGCTGTCTATTTATGAACAGCAGAGAAACCATCACATGGCGAAGGAATGGAACAGTTTACAATATTTTTTTAACAGAGTTTTACAAGGGGTTAAATCGCTGGCTCCAACTGACCCCAACTCACCCAGAAAACAAACATCATTGCTTATCAACCAATAACCATAAATGGTTGCTTTCAGCCTTTATGGTTGATTTTTAGGAAGGTACTTTCCACTTCTGTATTTGTTTCTTTCAGCAAGTGATACACATATCTGGGCCAGGCTTGGAAAAACACACAGTTTGAGATTGCAGCTTAGGTTGTAAAAGTTGTTTACAAGGAAGCCCAAAGTAAGTAAGGATGATTATTACAACGTTCTCTTAAATCCAGGTTAAACAGTTTGAGTACACAGTAGATTGGAGGTAAAAAATTAAGTGACTTCAAGGTGTACTATGAACTTTGGCTCTGAAATCCAGCAAAAGCTCCAATTTCTTAGAATATAAGATATTTTCAGAGTTTGTTCCACACATTACATTTCTTTCAAACTGATAGTATAATGTAAGAAAAATGTACTAACCATCCTGAATCAGCATATAAAGTGAACATACTTTGCTTGGCAAAATATAAATGTTATGAGATACAAATTTATTTTTTTCCTCAAGAAAGATAGGAAGATATCAACTTATAAAAGCAGCTTTTCAAATATACACTACGGGTGGAAATTGATTAGTTTCTTTTTAGCTTTTCTATGGATAATAAAAGTATAGTCAGCACAAAATGAATAATCAACTCCAGTAAGTATGCCATTATTGTCAGTTAACTTGAAACAAACTATCCAATAGTTTTAAACTGCTGAATAAAGGAAAATAAATTGTCTCAACATAGCAGTCTTCAGCTATGCTTATAGGAGAGCAGTCAAAGATACATTTTGTGCTTCTGTAGATTAGGACATTTTCTTCAGATTGAATAGCTGAGTAATCATTCTTCTCATTGCCACCTTCATGTCTTTGTTCCTCAGTGTGTAAATTGCAGGGTTCAGGATGGGTGTAATCAGAAAGTCCAGAATGGCAAGAAACTTATCCACTGGGACAGTAGGAAATGGCCACATGTACACAATGATGCATGGTCCAAAGAACAAAACCACCACAGAGATATGAGCAGAAAGTGTGGAGAGGGCCTTGGACAAATCACCTGATGAATGTTTCCTTACAGTGAGAAGGATAGCAATGTAGGAGATAATCAATAAGAAGAAGGTGCCTACAGAAATAAACCCACTATTGGCAGTAACCATGAACTGCATTTTGTGGGGCTCTGTGCAGGCCAGTTTGATAAACTGAGGAAGATCACAGTAAAAACTATCTATCTTATTAGGACCACAAAATCTCAAATGGACAACAAAAGCTAACTGGGCCACTGAATGAAGGAACCCAATAATCCAAGCACCAGAAAGAAGCAAAAGGCAAGTCCGTGGGCTCATGATGGTCAGGTAGTGGAGGGGCTTGCATATGGCCACATATCTGTCCCAGGCCATGGCTATCAGCAACACCATCTCAGATCCCCCTAGAACATGAAGGACAAATATCTGGAAGACACAGCCCTGGAATGAGATGGTATTGTGCCCAGAGTACAGGTCAGAAATCATTTTGGGAACAGTTAAGGTGGAAAGACATAAATCAATGAATGAGAGGTTTCCCAAAAGAAAGTACATAGGGGAATGTAAACGTGGGTCAAAGGCCACTGTAAGCACAACAAGGGTGTTTCCCAGCACAATGGCTACATAAAACACCATAGAGAAGACAAGGAAGAAATGTTGTATTGGTCTAGATGTTGAAAGTCCCAGAAACACAAATTCAGACACCTCTGTGTAATTTGTTTTAAGCATTTACTCTTTTTGCTGTTACCTAAGGGACAGAAAACCAAGGGGTTTTAAAAAGAATGTGTTATCAATATATAGTTTAAAAAACAATTCAGAGTATTTTCTGACTGAATTAAATCTAAATAAGTTTTTATTATCACTAGAAAGCATTTTGAAAATTCCTTAAATCGTTTTTCTGTGCAATAAATAGTTGATGGTTATCTGCCAGGAACTAGGTCAAATTCATGTGAAAAATGGACTGTTAGTTCCTCAGGAGCTAAGTAAATTGCAACATCTACTCTGACAATACATTTAAGGAAGAAGACTTTGAAGTATCTCAGCTATGTGACTCATCACAGTGGTATTCACTCACTGATAATAGCCTTGTTACTACTCAAGAGAATGTGGAGAACTCCAATCTTTGGAACTGGTTCACATAAAGAATCCAAGATAGGTTGACAAATAGGTGAGAAAAATAGTGATGGAGATCAGAATGGAGGGCAGGCTAGACATAATCTTGGATCTACGATTAGAATTTTATTTTTCACTGAAACCCATAATAAGCTTGTGAAGTTTACTAAGCAGTAGCTTGATCATAATTACTACTTTCAAATGGTCATATACAAAAATAGAAAGGAGGACTCCAAGTAATCTGCTGTAGCACAAGTGGAGAAATATACAGTGTTAGGGAGCTGATGAATTATTCACACCAAGCTGTAACAAATGAAACCTGCAAACCATATTTGCTTCCCATCGTGAATTTTCGTTGACCCCAAATAATCATTCAGATATGAAACAGAAATAGGGCTGCAGCGATGACTCACTGAGCAAGAGGCTTGCCATGCACGCGTGACGACCTAAGTTTAGATACCCAGCACCTGCTTGAAAGTCGAGTGTGGTGGCACATACTTGTATCAGTGCAGGGAGAAACAGATGCTGGGGGTGCCAGCCTCCAGTTCAGATGGAACAGTAATCTCAAGTTTCAGTGAGTTTGCATGTGTCAGAGTAATAGATAACTGACCATCCTATATCTGCACCCCCTACTTTACAGACACCAGCAAGGTCTCCTCCAGCCTCCGCATGACTGTCATTTCCATGGTCATCACTCTACTTCATGCCTGGCTCCCTGCATTAAGATACTCTAAGAATGAATTGAGGCAGTCAGGATGGACACACTGTTCATTGTAGATATCTGGTAAGTACCATAACCAAAGGGTAACACTGCAGAGGTGATGTGAGGAGGCCCTGCCATGTGCACACAGATGGAAATTTATACGGTAAACACCAGGTGAAATATAGCAAGACTGAGCAAGGATACTAGGACAATCACTGAGGTGAATGGGAAGAGATTTTTTTTTTTTTGTATAGAGCCTATAATCAATACTCTAAAGGAATTAAATGCCATTTACAAATTTAAAATACTGATATTCTGGACTACAAAATATATACATAAGCAATGTGTTTTAATTGTGTGGATGAATCAAATATTCTATTAAACCACAAAGGTTTCAGTTTAAAAAAGAAGCCCTAACAAAGGGGAATCCATGGCTGGTATGTAAAATTAAATTAAATTATAAAATTAAAAAAAGTAAGCCAAATACTGCTAAAAACAAGTTGTGATTTTCTTTTCTCCCTTGTTTTTATTTTCTAAATATTTAAATATTTCTTACTGACAATATTGTCTTCAGATGTATAAAAATATAGTCATCATTCAATCCGAATATAAATACTCATAAGATTGTCAACATATTACCAAAAAGGTGTCTGCTTGGAAAAATAGTACCATTTGTATAGGGAACTCATAACAAAATCAACACATACAGTGAACAAGTCAAACAACTGTTAAATCCATAATTAGTCATTCTCTTTCTGTTTTGCCAATAAATACGGGAAGAATAGGAGAGATTTGGAAGGGCAGAAGAGATAGATCAGCCAAAGATCCCCAATATTTTTAAGACTTCAAGATGAAATCTCATTTTGTACATTGAATATGTATTATAAATTGACATTTAGTAGTTTTTAAAATGTAGGCATTATTACAAGAGTGAATGTTAAACATGTGGCAAATATACTCACACACAGAATATAGTTTAAAGTGTAAATAATGAATCTATTAATCTCAGTATATACATACAAGGAAATAATATGAAACTTTAAAACTCACCTAAATAGTTCTACATATACAAGTCTAGAGGGACTTCTACTTAACTGAAAAACAAGAGAAAGTATAAAAATAGTAATATGACTACTTGTAAACATGTTTGAATTTAAATATTCCTCAAGAAGAAACACCAAATAACACCATCAATGGTGAAGGCTCAAAGGTGGGATTTCATGTGGCTTTCACTTCTTGAGTTCTATATTATTGTATTGTTTAGATGGTCTAAAAGAATTTTACATCAGTGTTAATCAAAAGTGGATTTGTAAATGCAAAATACTAGGTTCAAGAAGAGCAGACCTGTAAATTCAATGGAGCAATTTCAGATTTATCCAAACTAGCATTTAAATCTATAATAAAGGTTTAAAATGCGAGAAAATATATGCCACTCTACAAAGAGTGTCCTCAATTACAGATTCATGGCGAACATTAAAACTCACATTTTTGAGCAGTCCATTGCTACTTACTTTAAAACATATCAGTTATTCGACTGATACTAAAGAAGAGATGAGGGGGAGGGACATGGACAAAGAAAGAAAATGGTAGAGAAGGTAGAATAAAGCAAGACAACACTATAAAGGCTACAACAGAAGTAATTAAAATAAAACTTAAAGGCTTGGTATGTTGCTGCATTCAAACTGACCTACCATTCTAAGACTATGATGAAGGACCAGGCTCAGGTTCACAACAAGCAAAACAAGAGAATCAAAGATAGCACGTGAAGGGGGTATTTCCTGAGTCTTTTTATACCTGCTCACTGTTTGAAACCCCCAGCAGCCACTACGTTCAGAACATCACTCTCTGTGAGGTGGTCAAGTCTTTAGAATCTGTGTATTGGTACTTTTCCTGCTTTAATCTGGACTTTCTAAGATTATTTTTTTTTTTAACATTTTCATTGGTTTCTAAGAAAATATGATCCAGACCCTAAAATTGTTTTGAAAATCAAAATGAAACCTAGGGTTATCTAGTGCAACGCAACTTCTATATTTGTTTTGGGACTTCAAGAATGTCCACCATGAATGGATTCTTGTTTAGTGTTTAGTAACTTTAGTGTGCTATCAATGTCTACTTACCAGTATTCGCTAATACTAGAAAGTAGCATTTCCACTATTACTTTACCTGTTAGAAAGTGTCTTCCTCTTGGATACTGCGTGTTTAATGCTTCTTACCAATGCTCTAGCTACCTATAACCTGACAACAGCAATTGGTGACCACCTGACGGCTGGTGACCTAAGTCTCCAGACCATTTACCATGGGAATTGTACTTCAAAATCCCATGGCCTTAAAGAGGGAAATACTAGTTGTTTTAATAAGTATTTGCTGAGAAAGGAAAGGAAACCAAAGTATTTTTAAAGAAAAGCAACACTTGACATTTTATTGCATAGTATGATTTATATATGATTTTGACCAATAATTGTTGAAAACCATGTAGCTACTAATTCATTATCATTAAATTATTTATGTCAACATATTAACTGTATAAAACAATGGACTAAATAATGACATTTTCATATACACATAATATTAAATTCCTTTATTAAGCTCTCTCATATATTTCCTCTGCTATTTTCCCCTTCCATATTGCTAATTTCCCCCTTTTTATTGTCATGCCATTATGCCTAATCTCAAATGTCACAAACTTTGTGAGTCAGCTCTAAGTCTTCTGACATGATAGTCAATTCCACTAGAAATATATTCAAGGAGTATTCTAGGGAACATCTGACACCAAGTTTTAGGTTAATTAATGCAATTAGTGTTTCCATTTTAAAATCATCAATATTAATTGATAATTATATTCTATTTATAACTACACATTTCATATATAGACAAAGATTATCGAGGCAATGTTACCTAATACTCAAACCCAGTTGTCTCTTGACAGTTCATCTCCCTTTGTGTCATGTTTTAACATGGAAGTAAGAATTCGTGCCTATTTTAGTTTTAACTTTCTCAGCTCTTATAGATCTATTTTTCTATAATAGAATTATGAGATAAATGTGCAATGTTATTCTTTATCATGTGAATAAACAAGATTGAAACTCATCTTCAAGTGATTGGGTTGGAGCTCTTGTTTCTAGTGAAGAATTCAGTCCAATGGTATTTTTAACTATGTGGAGTTGCCTTAATACTTAATACTTTGTGACTGCTTCCCACTGCAAAAAGAAGTTTCTCTAATCAAAATTGAGAGCAGCACTAATCTATGGTAAGTTTAAATATTTAGATATTTAGTTTGACACCATGACCATATAGCAAAACTGCAGCAGTAGGATCCCCAGTGGGGTGTTTGACCCCTCCAGTCACATGACTTTTAGAACAGGTTTCCAGTACCTTCTGTGTAGAGCACCTGGAATCTAATCAGAAAGCAGTTACACTCTCACAACCACTGGATAAAGTGCTCAGTTTTCTCCATATCTTTGTTAACGTTTGTTGTCATTTTTTTATAGTCGTTCAGACTGGTGTGATACAGAATCTTCAAGTAGTTTCAATTTGTTTTTCCCTGGTAGATAACGATGTTCAACACATTTCCAGTACCTATGAGCCATTTGGTTTTCTTCTTTTGAGATATCTGTTTAGTTCCACAGCTAACTCTTTTTATTGTATTGTTTGTTTCCTTGGTGTTTAGTTTCTTCAGTGTGTATTCTAGACACTTGAAGATTTTACCCATTCTTCAGTGTGTGTCTTCACTTGATGGACAGATTTCTTTACTGTACCAAAGGCTTTTATTTACATGAAGTCTCAGGTTTTTTTTTTACTTGATTATCTGATTGTCCCAAGCCTTGTTGAGATATGTATTTCTACTACTACATCTTGACATGTACTCTTTACTTTTTCCTCTACAAGTCTCAGAGTTGAGATACTTGATTCATTTGGAGTTAATCTCAGTGCAAGATGAGAGATAAGATCTAATTTCAGTCTTCAACATGATGTTAACCCCTTATCATGCTATCTCTTCTCCAGTGTGTATTTTTGACACATTCGTAGTTGTCTGAAATGATACGTAAGTCCTCTGTTCTAGTTCCTCAATCTACCTGTCTATTTTTGTGACAGTATCATGCTTTCTATAATTACTAGGACCCTTTAGCAAATTGAAATCTGTAATGCGATACCTATACCAGGAATTTTGTGGTTCTATACGAACTTCAATTTTTTTAAACAAAACTCAGAGACATGAATGAATGTAGAAGGGGTATTAATAGAGAAGAAAAAGAGGCTCATAGAGAAGAATAATTAAGAGAAGAGTGAGTAACTGGATATCGGATACAGAGATAATTGTAACTCTAGACACATACAACCACAATACACTGTATGTATGCATGTATAAAGTTGTTACTATATATATATATATATATATATATATATATATATATGTATATGCAATTGTCAAACTATATATTATAAAGATTTCTCTGAAGAATATTGCTGGAGATTTGATTAAGGTTGGATTAGATATGTAACTGGCACTGGTAGCATGATCATCTTATTTTTGGTTAACTTAAGTTTTTGAGATTTCATTATTGGGGCTATATTTATAATGTTTTACTCCAGCTCCTCTTGATTTCTCCTATTCACTCTCAAATTTATGACCTCTTCTTTCATTATTCTTGTTACACACATACACACAACATATGTACACACACATACATACAACCTGGTGAGTCCCCTTAATATTTCATATAAATATGCCTGTTTATGTATATGGTACACACACACACACACACACACACACACACACACACACACACACACACATATATATATATATATATATATAATATATATATATGACCAATTTGGATTGAAAACCTATTATAGGGCCTGTTCCTGTATAAGATTAAATCTCCTTCTTACAGCAGCCATTCATTGCCAGTAACTCTTCATCTAGGGGTGGAGATTATGAGACTTCTCTAGCCCACACTAGTATGTCAACTGATATCATTATGTATGTCTTCTTTGGATGATCATATCGTTGAGATTTAATGGTTACTGATCCTTTGTTATATACAGATGACACTACTCACAGCAGGAGTCCTAGACTTCTCATTCATATCTTTCTGCTCACTCTTCCTTGATGTTATTTGAGCCTTTGGTGTAGTAATTATTTTGGGCACCTCATGGTGTGTTGTTCTCTGTATTTTGACCATTGCACTTCATCTGTCATAAAAAGAAGTATATTTAATAAGGGGATGGAATTACACTTATCTCTGGATACAAGGGTGAGTATTTAGAATGAAGTTAGAAATTACACTGGTTGTGGAAAGTGCTAGTAGTAGGTTCTTCTCTAGTGTCCAGAACCTCGCTGGCCATTGGTAGCTGGCTAAGCTTATAGTACCAGTCCTGAATTCCCTCCTATGTCCTGCTTTCTGTAGGTACTACAGTTTATATAATAATATATAAAGATTCATAAATATTACCAAGAAATAAGAAAGAACACATAGTGTTACCCAGACACAGAAACCTTTAGCATTTAAAAATATTATTTTGTTTGTTTTTTTGTTTTTAATGACATGACCCAAGTGGTGTCCCAGTGATAAGAATATGTGTTGCTCTTACATATCATTATTATTCTTTGTTACTTAGGACAGTATTAATAATTTAGTTGTTCTTTTTACAATTATTTTTTGTGGGGCTGGTATTTAAACAACTGCTTTACTGTTGAGCTAAATATCCAGCTCACACAGATTTTTAAAGCATATTATACACAGAACATTGTTCATATTAGCACAGAAACTTTTGAGATGGGAACAGGTTTTTCTGTTTCCCTCTGGCTGTTTTCATATAAGCATGATGGAAAACACTGATGACCAATTAAACAGATCAGCCTCCAAAGACAGTCATCCACTCCTTTTGACAAAAATCATGTAGCATCTACAGAGAAATAACACTTCAGTACTTCAATATATTAGCTTTTTAGAAATGTTTAGGAAAGAAATGTTTTAATCATTGTCATCTAAAGCTTTGTATCATATCCCCAATTTACTCTCCTTGACTTTAACAACAGATAGATGCATTGCCTGCTCATACTCTCAATCTGAAACTGCAAGGTCTCAAAGGAACGTGATATAGATAGAAGAAACTTTCCTTCCCAAGAGGCTACTCAGCACTAAATATATACCTTAAACTTTTCCATGAACCCTTGGCACAGTAGAAAATGTGTTGTTTTGCCTCACTTTGATACTATTTTGGAGTTCTGTTACAACTATGGACCATGACTTATCCATGGAAATACATTTGATCAGGTATTATGTTTCTCTGATAAAATGTGATCTATATACAGTTGTTTACTTCTTCTTCATTCCCATCTCTAGGATATTTAAGATAATTCTACAATTTTTAATACCATCTTACCACAAATATTAATAGGCAGGTTTTGGAACTCCCACAGAGATTCCAGAAATATCAAGATTTTGTCAAGCTTTCTTGAGATGTGTGTTCTCCATAAGCATCAAGAAGATAAGTATCAAGAAGAATATTTTGCCTTAGGTAAGATTATCCTTTGGGTAACTTGATTGAAGAAAACCCATTCTGAACCATTGTGATACATAGTTTTCATGGAGTAAGGTATTTCTTGCATACACTAAGAGGTGACTAAAATAATAAATTTCCAGAGGAGAAACAACTGATTAATAATTATATGAGAGAGAGAGAGAGAGAGAGAGAGAGAGAGAGAGAGAGAGAGAGAGAGGGAATATGGAGGAAATTGTGATTTTGGAACTAACTCAAAAAATTGAAAGGTGATATCGCAGAAGGAAATGGGTTAATGATAAAGAATACATGTTAATGTCAGAGAATACATGCTATACATGATGTTTGGCAGACTCCCACTGTTGTGAATATTAGTCACACACTATGCTAAAAAATAACTGGTATGTGGAAATTAGAGAGGCTGACAGGGGCATAGAATTAATTTTTGTATGATTCTGAAATAAGCAATTTTAAAACATGAAAATCATCTGAGAAGACAATGGTATTTTCATTTGGATGTTTATGGTTCGATTCTTTTTGCCAAGTTCTGTTTCATGCCTTTAGGGTTTAGAAGTGTGTTCTTTTGGAATAAAGATTTACTTTTGCTGCATTGGACATGCTTGAAAGTTAACTATAATGTCCTTATTAATATTGAGGTCAATATGAATTAGTATAAATTGATGTCTTTTATAATTCTACTAAATACTAACAGCTTTAAAAACAAATAGAGAAAATAAGCAGAGAGTTTTACTTTTTGGTGTAACATAATATTTATAGCCTTAAAAATCTGAAGTAGAAAATTCATAGAAGAATTCAGTGCACTCACTAAATTTTAAGTGGTTTTTATTTATTGATTTGATTACAGAAAAGTCTTTGTACAGTTGACACATTCTAGTTATGTTCTTGCTTTAAACCTGGTGGGTAATAGACTGCAGAATACAAACACTACATTAATAATTTTGATTATGTATATTATTATGCTAATGAGAGTAAGCAGACTGCATAGGCAGGAACCCTGGAACAATCAGTGCCATGAGTAATGGCAGTATATCAGTACAGATATAGAATATTTTCATACAGTTACCTATACTTTTATATTTCTTATATATACATTTACATATAATTCTACATATATATTTTCATAAGAAATTCATTTTTTTTTTGGTTTTGCGAGACAGGGTTTCTCTGTGTAGCTTTGGAGCCTGTCCTGGAACTCACCCTGTAGCCCAGGCTGGCCTTGAACTCACAGAGATCCGCCTGGCTCTGCCTCCCGAGTGCTGGGATTAAAGGTGTGCGCCACCACCGCCTGGCTAAGAAATTCATTTTAAGGAAGAATTTTCATGAGTTTCTCCTTAGTTCATAGAAATCTTATTGCATTACAAACAGGGAAGTCCTTCTGTAACCAACTTTCCCTTCTAGAAAATAATCCTCCTCGTTCTTTAATTAACTATGTTATTTAATAGTTTACCTGCTGACTGTTTTCAGCTGTGAAACTAATGTAGACCTTACCAGTATTATGAAGTTGTGGTTAAAAATGTTTTAGCACAGTCTTAATTTACAAATGAAATTCTAAGATATCTCCTAATTTTGATAGAGGATGAGGAACTAACATCAGTTATAAGGAAACAAATTGTCATTCTGGAGTTATTTGATAAAGTCTGGCAAATCTATTGAAATTGGGATATATCAAAAGGAGGCAGAGAAAGTAAAGAGGAAGAAGAAAGAGAAGCAAAGTGGCAATGAAGAAAGAGAAGGAAAGTGGAAGGGGCAGAGTTGGGAGGTATGAAAATGTAGAGGAAGAGGGAAAACAAGAAATAAATTTTCTACTTTCTGACTTGATTGAAATATATTTAAAGCATTTAATTCAACATGATTTGTGATAAGACTTCTCTAGTTTGCTCATAAGTAATCTAATAAACGTGTATATGTCTTTTACCCTCACTAGCCCAAATATCTTGCATTAGTGAATACAGGGAACATACACCTCTTTTAAAAGTTATGGCCTTTCAGTCTAAGACATGTGAAAGTCAGGAGGAACATTACAAACATGTTAGAAATGAGAGAGTCATCCTATTCGGTGACTACATAGCCATATTGTCCCAGTTTCGGATACTTAGGGTCTTCTAACTCAGAAATAACTTGACACCTGCCCATCCATGTTATTTACCACAATCTGTTTTCATTTAACTTCAAATTGGCTTCCAGATTTCATTTTCTTGGAGGCTATTTTGTTCTTAATAAATACTTAATGTCAAATAGTGTATTTTCTGTTTAAATCACATTTGGCCAAATGAGCTTTTTTGTTGTTGTTGTTCTGTTCTGTTTTGTTTTGTTTTGTTTTTTCAAGACAGGGTTTCTCTGTGTAACATCCCTGGCTCTCCTGAAACTCACTCTGTAGACCAGGTTGGCCTTAAACTCACAGAGATCCACCCACCTCTGCCTTTCAAGTGTTGAGATTAAAGGTGTGTGTCACCACTGCTCAGCTTTTTTTTTTTTTAATTTTATGTTCTTGGGTATTTTCCCTGTATGTATGTATGTGCAGCTCATGTGTGCCTGGTAGGACAGAAGAGGGCATTGTATACTTTGAATTAGAGTTAAAGATGATTATAAGCTGTCATATGGGTGCTGAGAATTGAAACCAGGTCCTCTGTTCTTGAAGAGCAGCCAGTGCTTTTAACCACTGAGCCCTCTCTCAAATACCCAAATGAACTTTAAAAGTAGAGCTTTTTCTTTCTGAATACTAGGCCTCCTGATTCACTGTAATTGGGTATAGATTAGGATTTGAGTAATTTTTACAGAGTCCATAATCTTTGAAATTCATGATCAAAGAATATTTCTTTCTAACAGTCATAACTTTTTCTTTATCACAGATGGCTAAATGTCCTACTTTTCACTGGGTTTTCAACTCTCATATGCAATTAACTATTTTTATTGTGAAGCAATGTTGACAGTTTTATTAGAACTAGTATTACTACTATTTTTTACTAAATTATTTATTCATGCATTCATTAATCATATAATTATTAAGATTCACTAAAGAGCTATTTTTCTAATACTTTAAATTTATATAGAACTTTATTTTTCTATCATGTAGCTCCTAAAGATTCTTTTTTAAAAATTCACATTTATTTTAAGTATATAGTATTGATTTGATTATAGTTCCTCATTCAGATCACATTCTTTTTAATGTTTCTATCACCATTCATAACTATTTACTTAATGATAAGATTACACAAATGTGATACGATAAAATTCAAGAAAGAAAAAAGTTAAGAATATTTTAATATGCTTATGTGCTCAGCTTCATACCTACCTTTGGCCTCACCTGACTTTGTTTCTTTTCTCTTAAGTTTTTCTTTCCATTTCATATACAGTTTTTTATCACATCCTTACAAAGTATGGTTATTTTCCATTGTGTTTCATCTTCTAAAAACCATGTCAAAAATCTACTTTGAAAATGTTAATTACTATATTTACTAAAATAGTTCTACATTTTACATAGTTATATTTCACTTGCGTTTCAGAATATGTCATTGTTTTGTCAATGGCCATTTTCATTAGCGTACATTTCTTCTTATAACCTTATACAAAAATTAATCTGTGTAAATAAATGAAAGTAAAGTTTCTAGGACACAATATGTATGAATGCTACAGGGAATGTTATATTCAAAAGTCAAGATCTTTTCCAATATTAGTAAGTTAAATTACATCCATCAGAAGAGTTTAAGAAGTCCTTTTAATTCATATCCTCTGATATTCACTGAATCTAATACTGCATATTTTCCTTTAGATTAATTTGGAACTGAACTAAATGGAGGAAGTAAACCAGTCTGAGGTGTCTGAATTCATTATTCTTGGGCTTTGTGACTCTTGGGAGCTCCAGGCCTTCTTCTTAGTGATATTTTCCTCACTTTATTTAATCACCATTTTGGGCAACATATTTATTGTACTCATAATCATCATTGATCTTCATCTTCATTCCCCTATGTACTTCCTGTTGGCCAATCTTTCATTTATTGACTTCTGTCTTTCCTCAGTCACCACACCTAAGATGATCACAGACTTCCTAAAGGAAGAAAAGACTATCTCCTTTGGAGGGTGCATGTGTCAGATTTTCTTTGGACACTTCTTTGGAGGGGGTGAGATGGTACTGCTTGTGTCAATGGCTTATGACCGTTACGTGGCCATCTGTAAGCCACTCCATTACTCCAGCATCATGAACAGACATATGTGCATTGGATTAGTGATGACATCATGGATCATTGGCTTTGTGCATTCAATTAGCCAACTGGTTATAATTATAAATCTGCCCTTCTGTGGATCCCGGGAATTGGACAGTTTTTTCTGTGATATTCCATTGGTCCTCAAGTTAGCCTGCATGGACATCTATGTTCTAGAAATTTTGATAAATGCTGACAGTGGAGTGCTAGCAGCTCTATGCTTCATTCTGTTGCTGATCTCCTATTCTCATATCCTGATTACTGTCTGCCGTCACTCTAAGGATGGGGCATCCAAAGCTCTCTCTACTTGCACTGCTCATATCACCGTGGTGGTATTATTTTTTGGGCCATGTATCTTCATCTATCTGTGGCCAGTTAGCATAACATGGGTGGACAAGTTTCTTGCTGTGTTTTATGCAGTCATCACACCTCTCCTGAATCCAGCAATTTACACTTTAAGAAACAAAGAGATTAAAAATGCTTTGAAGAGATTACAATGCTAGTATATGATTTTCAGTAGGTATTTTAGAATTTTTACATTATTAGAATGTTAACTTATAGGGTACTAAACTAATCGCACTGATCTAACTAATCTTCTTGACTACAAACATTCTCCAGTTCATGGAAGTTGTATATATTGCTAGTTAAAAGATCTATGTCACTTCAATTTTACAAATTTCATTGATCATTAGGTGGAAAATAACCTTCTGTTTATAGGATGGTACTAATCTTTTAAATTATGATTTTGGTTATTTCTAGTGAAACTGCAGGTTAATGACAAATTAGTAGTTCCTATTACAGTTGCTGCTTCAGTCTTCATTATGCCATCATAAAATCAGTTATCAAAGCTCGTGACACAAATCTCTAACCACAACCCCCATTAAGCCACCAGACTGAACCTCTGAGTCTTGTCTTGCCTAGAGTGTTCCTAAGTCTGGAATAGTATTTATTTATTTATTTTGTGTTTTTTTTGTTTGTTTTTGTTTTTTTTTTTGAGACAGGGTTTCTCTGTGTAGCTTTGCGCCTTTCCTGGAACTCACTCTGTAGTACAGGCTGGCCTCGAACTCACAGAGATCTCTGCCTGCCTCTGCCTCCCAAGTGCTGGGGTTAGAGGCATGTGCCACCACTGCCCAGCTTCCTTGTAATCTTAACTGATAAAGTACCAAAACTCTCATGAAGTCATTCTATCTACTTACCATTAAAGGAATTATTCAGGATATAATCCCCTGCTTAAGCTGCCTGGCCTAAGGGAAGGGCCTCCCAAAGACCCACTCTTCACAGTTTTAGTCATCTACCCAAAACATTAAAGAGATATTTACAATAAAGATTTAACAAAAGTTCAACACAGAAAATGTTATTGCACTTAATAGTAATCATAATATTTAATAACTATTTATTTATTTTTCATGCTAACCTCAGTTCCCCCTCCCTCTCTTCTCCCATCCCCCACCTCCTCCCCATCCCACCCCATCCCCATCCACTCCTCAGAGTGGGAAAGGCCTCCCTTGGGTAGTCAACAGCTCTTAACACAGTTCTTGAGACGGCTCAACAATTAAAGAGTGCAACCCAAATTAGTGTCCAGAACTTACATTGTATGACTCACAATTACCTGTAACTCCAATTCTAGGAGACTTAACACCTTTGGACTACACGGGCACCTATACTTACACATTCATGTATACACAAATACACACACACACACACACACACACACACACACACACACACACACTAACAAACACACACAAATAAATAAATAAAAATTTAAAAAAAAAGAAAGATGGCTAACAGTATTGAGCTACTGCCTCCATGTTCCAAGGAGGGTTGTACCTCTCTGATCTGTCCAGTATTGTGCCTTCTGCAGGGCAGAAGTCTCCAATCCTTTATAACATGATCTGTAGATGAATTTCTAAATGGCCTTATTAAATAAAAAACATGGAGCCAGATATAAGGGTGAAAGGCCTGAGAGAGATTCAGGGAAATAGGGAAAGTCACAGCTAACCTTAACTCACCAACTCTGCAGCTTGCAAATGCAAGTTACTTCTTGTCTACCCACACCTATATGCCTTGCTGTTCTGCCATCTGATTTGCTCTGTCCAGCTACATCACTTCCTCTTCCTGCCTAGGTCTGTTACTTTCTGTCTGTCTGTACAGACCTCCAGACCTCCATGGTTAACTGGCGTTGGAATTTAAGGCATGTGCCACCACACCTGGTTCTGTTTCCAGTGTGGCCTTGAACTCACAGAGATCCAGGCAGACTCCTGCCCGCCAAGTGATAGGATTAAAGGCATGTGCTACCATTGCCTAACTTCTTTGTTTACTTATAATGGCTGTTCCTATTCCTCTGATCTCCAGGCAAACTGTATTTATTAAAGCACAAATAAAATATCACCACATTTCAGCACAAATAAAATACCACCACAATGATCACTGTCCTGATGACTTCTGGTTTTCATTTATGGAACTTGATAAGTGATGTAATGGAGTTCTCTGTGCTAGATTGCTGTGAAGGTGGATTACTGTCCAACTAAATCTCTGAACTTACCTCAGATCCTGAGTGGACCATGGAATTTTTCCTACAGACAGTAATATAGTCAACTGCTAATATCAGGGGATCAACTGTATTCTTATCCAACTGTACTCTTTAATTATAATCTTTCTTTTAATTTAACTCTCTAACAATTATACTCTTATCTAAGAGTAAATAAGTGAGCTTGCTTTTGACTGCAGGTTCAATTGCCTCAATCAGAAAGCTGATTTCAACCTACAAAATATTTTTCACTATTTCCTTTTGTACTTTTCCAATCAATTGTATGTGCTGTTTTAAGCTTTTAGTCACTTTTTATTAGTTCCCAGTGTTGGTCTTGCATTCTTTCCATATTATATACTTTCTTTGCCATTTGGTTTTTCTCAACTGAAGAACTGAAGAAAGTCTACATTTTATTCCTTAAAGTATTTTAATTAGAATTTTTGAGACCATACTACAACTATATCCTTTCTCTCCTTTCTTCATTTCCCTCCAACCCTTCAGATGTACCAACATTCTTGTTCTCTTTCAAATTGAGGGTCTTGTTTTCTCTACTTATTATCACAACACACACACACACACACACACACACACATACATACACACACACACACACTCACACACACACACACACACACTTCTAAATATATAAATATAACCTGCTCAGTTCATTGACTACTTGTTACTACTTGTATGCTTATGTTTTCCAGACTGACGATCTTTGATTGGATAACCAATGAGTATACTCTTTCATGGAGAAGACTGTTTCTTCAGTTCTCAGCATTCCTTAGCTGTTCTTTGTCTAGAGTTGACACTTCATGTGCTTTCCCCCTTCCATATTAGCACGTCTGTTTGTGTTGTGTTGTTCTTGTTCAGGTCCAGTTTGTCAGCCATTTTGGTAAGATTTAATGAGTACAGATTCTCTGAAATTAAAAATGCAAATATGGTACAGAGACGCAATCTCAGAAAACTTCCTGTTCCTCTGCTCTTAGGGTCTTCATGTCCCCTCTTCTGCTATTAACTCTGAGTGCTAGTTGCAGGAGTTATATTGTTGATGTATCAGCTGGGAATGGGTTTCCCAACACTGTTTTGGCCCAGTTGTTTTCTGTAATGGTCTTTATCTGTTGCAAAGAGAAAATTTCTTGATGAAGGTTAAAACTACACTTCTCTATGTTTATAAGGATACATATTTAGAGAACAATTAAGGATTATACTGGTTTAGTAAGTAGTGGTTGTATGTTCTCCCCCAAGATCCATGACTTCACAAACCCTGGGTAATGTTCTAGGTTTCCAGCACCAGATATGATTTCCCTCTTGTTGAGTGGGCCTTAAGTTGATTAAAGAGGTATTCGTTACTACCCAGTTAAGTGTACCATTATTGTACCCTTAGGATTATTATGCCATACTGGTTGTTGTAGTTCATAGCATAGCACTATTGATTGCTTCCCTCCTATGGAAGTTTACACAGCTTTTTCCTTCTGGTATGATGAGTCCTAGTCCTCAGTGTAGCTGGAAGGTTTCTCCGGTCTCGCCTGGCCCCAAGGTCCCACAGCAGCTTATAAAATAATCATTAAGAAGCTTAATATTAATTACAAATTCCATGGCCTATGGCAGGCTTCTTGCTAGCTAGCTCTTATAACTTGACCCATTTCTACTAATCTATAAGTTGCCACATGGCTGGCCATGGATGGCTTACCAATAATTTCATATCTTGATTCTCCTGGTGGTGCTGGCATCTCTCTCCCCTCTGTCTTTCTTCCTTCTCTCTTTCTTTCTTCAATTTTCTGCCTAGCTATAACCTGACTTGCCATAGGCCAAATGGCTTTATTTATCAACCAATCAGAGCAACGCATATTCATAGCATACAAAAAGACATCCCACAGCACTTCTTCTTGTTTGTCTAATAAAAAAGGAAGGTTTTAACTTTAACATAGTAAAATTACATATAATAGAACAGTTATCAAGCAAGAATTACAGTTATAATATCTAGTCTATTAGTATTTGGCAAAATTAAAGAAAATATTCTATCTATCTTATATTTGTGATTGTGAAGTTTCATATCTAATTTATCTTTTATCATGACTAAGGAAAATCATAATTATAACTTCTAGTCTTCAACTACATCAAAGACCCCAGAAGGATACAATATTACCCAAGTAAACAGGAAATGTATTGTAAGCAACTTCCAAAATTCTGGAAATGACAGAGACAGCTGCCTGCCGGGACAGTCATCCAAAGTTCCTCTGTAACATTGGGGCATCCATTTTCAGCCAATAGGCCTACAGAATTTTAGTGGCTTCTCCCTGTGTCCTGTAGACTATTTGTCAGTCTCCTCTGCAAAGCAGGAACCTGAAGAACCATTTTGCCCCACTTTCAAATTCAGTGGTCATTTTCCTATGGGTCCTGTATGTCCAGTTTATACAACATATTATCAGCAGTTCAGACAAGAGCAGCCTCTTGCCCAAATGGCTATTTTTGCCAAGAAGAAGATAAACTCCACATGGAGTGTCTTTGATGCCCATCCTCATCGCTGAAGTAAATTGATACTGCCAGGAACAGATGTGTCTCACTATCCAGAAAGTTGAAGTTTTTAAAACATTTTAAATGCCATATTCTGTAGGTCTTTGAAGTGTTTGAAGATTACCTATGTATATGAAATATATCTTTGTATATCTAAAAAAGAACTAATATGATTATAAGATTGATTATCATAGGTGATTAACTATTAATCTGTATTTCTTAATTATACATTACAATTCAAATGAGCTGCACAAACATACCTTAAACAAGCATAGAAATATACATACAGTATAACAAAATTAACTTTAAATTCATGTCAATAAACTAAAATCCATAGCAATGTAAAACATTTTAAACAAGTTGTTCCTCTTTAAAAGTAGACTCAATAATCTATCCTTTCATCCTATTATATCTATATGCTACATTTTTATATCATATCCTCCTTTCTTCTTTTAGAAAGAGCTTCATCTTACACCTTTTGAGGAGATTTTCAGGTCAGTTCTAGCTCAGATCCTCTTGAATGTAGCCAGAGGCCTTTTTGTGTTCTACCCAGTCTTGCAGCCACTTAGAAAATAATCATTCAGAGGCTTAATATTAATTATAATTGTTTCGTCAATAACTTGGGCTTATTACTGGCTAACTTTTACATTTAAATTAACCCACTTCTATTAATCTAAGTACTTACATGTGGCCATGACAATATCAGTCTGCTGGCATAATGCTCCTTAGACTCCACCCTTCTCCTGTATCTCTGTTTGGATTTCTTGCCTGCCTCTATCCTGCCTAGCTATAGGCAAAAGCAGCTTTATTTATTAACCAATGGGAGCAACACATATTTACAGCATACAGAAAGACATTCTAGCTAGTCAGTGCAAGAGCTAGTCAGTAATAAGCCTGAGCTAATGGCCAAGCAGTTATAATTAGTGTAAGCTTCTGAGTGATTATTTTATAAGTGTGCTGAGGGACTGCAGAGGCTTGGTGGGATGGAAGAAACTTCCAACTACATTTGGCACTCAACATGGGGGATATCAGAGGAAAAAGCCAGCCACTATATAGAAGTCAGACAATAGTAGCACACGCCTTCAATCCTATCACTTGGCAGGCAGGGATCTATGTGAGTTTAAGGCCACAGTGAGAACAGGGCCAGGTGTGGTGGCACATGCCTTAAACTTCAATAGTAGTTACCATGGAAGTTTGCAGGTCTGTACAGACAAACAGGACGTGACAGAGCTGGGCAGGAAGAGGAAGTGATGTATCTGAACAGAGAGAGCAAATCAGATGGCAGAACAGCAAGGCATATAGGCATGGGTAGACAGAAAGTAGTTCGTTTTTTGAAGCAGCAGAGTTGATGAGGTAAGGTTAGCTGTGGTTTTCCCTATTTCCCTGAACTCTCAGGTTTTCACCCCTATATCTGGCTCCATGTTTTTTATTTAATAAAACCATTTAGAAATTTAAATACAATTGGTGCCCAACATGGGGCATTGATCCACATAGACCTATGCTTAATGATTCTGAATGCACAGAAATGGAGCCACATTAGGCTTCCTAGTTTCAGTCTCATGCCGGTAGCAGTGTAGAGACTTGTCTCCCAACAGCTGCCTGTGAGATGGAGCTGGCCACCAGCCACCATAAGCTAAGCAGCACGGTGGATTCCTGCCACAGTATACTTATTGTCTCCAAGCCGTACAGAACACTGCATGGTTCATTTAGCTTTTGCTACTACAAAGAAGAAGAAGAAGAAGAAGAAGAAGAAGAAGAAGAAGAAGAAGAAGAAGAGGAGGAGGAGGAGGAGGAGGAGGAGGAGGAGGAGGAGAAGGAGGAGGGAGAGGAAGAGGGGAGAAGAAGAAGAAGAAGAAGAAGAAGAAGAAGAAGAAGAAGAAGAGGAGGAGGAGGAGGAGGAGGAGGAGGAGGAGGAGGAGGAGGAGGAAGAGGTTTCTGTGCTACACTCTGCTAGATAGAAGCATGGAACCACTGCTTCCCAGAGTCAACAAAAAGCATAGCTCCCAGAGCTGGCAGTGAATTACCTCTGCCATATTGTGAAGCTGAAATGGGCAGAGTCAGCAGCCAAGGTGCCGCTTCAGTACTAGCCACTGCAGTTTAAAGCAATAGATTCACAATAAGGCAGATTCAGATGGAATAAGACTTTAAAAGGTTTACAGTGCATGTAAAAATGTACATAGGCTTGGAAGAGAGAAGAAAATGAATATAGACAGTTATATAAAGAAATAAATAATTTTAAAAAATAAAGTCTTTAAGGAGACAGTAAGCATAATATTTAAAAAAGCCACATAAAGATGGAAATTACACAGAGTCTGGGTTATATTGCCTTTGGGGTTTTTAACTGCAGACACACATTTGATTGTAAAGGCTATGAAGTTAAACCAATATATATATATATATATTTTAAAGGTATCTTGACTTCAATATTTGTGTCTAAGGATATGTTGCTTTGGAAAAGAGGTTCTACTTTTGTTTGCATAGAAGATGAGAACCTGTGGATTGCTTCCAGGCTAATATGGTTTGACCAGTCAAGACCCCCTGAGAGGTCTCCAGATGATTCAACATCCAAAACAGCTTCAAAGCAACTGGCTGAGACCATGCAACCTCATAGTCAACTCCAGTCAGGACTTGACCACAATTCTTAATTTTCTCAGGATACCCCATAAAATTGTAGTGCCCCCAACCACTAGGAAGTAGTATAAGAAGCTACTCCCAAATTCCCAAAATATTGTTTATGAATGTTTATTTTTATTTAAAGCAGGTTGATTATAAATAAAATCTCTTTCTAAAAGAAGAAAGGGGGATATGATATAGAAATATAGGATAATAAATATTTTTCATTGCTATAGATTTTATTTTATTGATACAAATTTAAAGTTAGTTTTGCCAAATACAAATAGACTAGATATTGTAACTGTAATTCTTGTTTGATAACAGTTTGTTATATGTAATTTTGTTATGTTAAAGTTAAAACCTTCCTTTTTGATTAGACAGAAATGGGGAAATTCTGTGGGATAATGCTTTTGTACACTGGTTTAATAAAACGTTGATTGGCCAGTAGCCAGGCAGGAAGTATAGGCAGGAAAAGCAGACAAGGAGAATTCTGGGAAGAGGAAGAACTGAGTCAGGAGTCACCAGTCAGACAGAGGAAGCAAGATGACAAGGCAGAACTGAGAAAAGGTACCAAGCCACATGGCTAAACATAGATAAGAATTATGGGTTAATTTAAGTGTAAGAGTTAGTCAGTAATAAACCTGAGCTAATGGTCAAGCAGTTACAATTAATATAAACTTCTGAATGATTATTTTATATGCAGGCCATGGGACTGTGGGGGCTTGGTGGGACCAGAGAAACCTTCCTACTACATTTGACTGCCCACATGGACTCAGAGAAAAAAATATGTTAAAAAGCCTTTGATAAAATCCAACACTACCCTCAGATAAAAACTGTGAAAATATCAGAAATCGAGGGGGCATACATCAATAAAATAAGGGATATATATATATATATATATATATATATATATATATATATATATATATATATATATATATGTATGTATATATATATATAAAACTTATAACCAACATCAAGTTAAATGGAGAAAAAACACAAAGTATTTCTATAAAGCTCAGGAACAACAGAAGGATGTCACCGGGCGGTGGTGGCACACTCCTTTAATCCCAGCACTTGGGAGGCAGAGCCAGGCGGGTCTCTGTGAGTTCGAGGACAGCCTGGTCTACAGAGTGAGAGCCAGGAAAGGCACCAAAAGTACACAGAGAAACCCTGTCTCAAAAAAAAAAGATGTCTGCTCTCTCCATGACTTCAAAATTGTTCTTGAAGTCTTACCTAGAGCAATATGATGAGAGGGTTTGTGTGTGTGTGTGTGTGTGTGTGTGTGTGTGTGTGTGTGTGTGTGTGTGTATAAAAGAAATGACATGCTTCACAGAAATGGAAATAATATTCTAAAATTTATAAAAGCACACAAGACTCCCAATAGCCAAAGCAATCCAGAGCAAAAACAAACAATGCTGCAGGGATTGCCCACCAGATTTCAAGTTATATTACAGAGGTATAATAGTTAAAACAGCATGGTAAGGGAAGACCTGCCCAACTCGGCCCCAGGTTCTGGCCACCGGGCAGGTTCCCTGCTAGCCCCACCGGGAAGGATCCCCTTCTCCAAGACCCCTGGCAGACCCTGCAGTCTCCACGCCCTGCCCCCACGCCCATCCGCCTGAGCCCCAAGCCTCTTCCTGAGACTTAGAGGCCGGCCCCCAGCTCCCATCTTGCTCCAGACTTCCCTTTTGGAACACTGTTCTGTCTGAACCAAGTGTGCGGATAAGGCCAAGAACGAACCGCAAGGAGATGGGCAGACGTCAAGGCAGAAACATATACAACAAAATGAATAGCAATACAGCATCACCAGGCCCTAGCCCTCCTCCAACACCTAGACCTGAACATCAGAAATTGGAAGAAGCAGAAGAAAACAGCCTTATGAATGACATCATGAAGAAGCTAGAGGCTTGTGTAGAGGAAAAGACAAAAAAATGTGAAGAACGCTGTAAACAACTAGAGGAAAGGGCAAACAAATTAGAAGAAATCAATAAAGTCCTGGAAGAAAACAATAAAATACTGAGAGAAAATCAAGAAAAATCAATGAAACAAATGAAGGAAACAGTCCAAGACCTGAAAAGGGAAATAGAAAAAATGAAGAAGACACAAACAGAGGGAATGCTGGAAATAGAAAATCTGAGAAAACGATTGGGAACTTCAGATGCAAGTATAATCAACAGAATGCAAGAGATGGAAGAGAGGATCTCTAGCGTTGAAGATACAGTAGAAGAAATACATTCATCAGTCAAAGAAAACACTAAAGCCAACAAAGTCATGAACCAAAATGTCCAAGAAATTTGGGACACCATGAAAAGACCAAACCTAAGAATAATAGGGGTCGAAGAAGGAGAAGAATACCAACTCAAGGGCACAGAAAATATATTCAACAAGATCATAGAAGAAAACTTTCCCAACTTAAAGAAGGAAATGCCTATGAAGATACAAGAAGCTTATAGAACACCAAACAGACTAGACCCCCAAAAAAAGTCCCCTCGCCACATAATAGTTAAACAACTAAACGTACAGAATAAAGAAAGAATATTAAGAGCAGCAAAGGAAAAAGGCCAAGTGACATATAAAGGCAAACCCATCAGAATAACACCCGATTTCTCAATGGAGACTTTGAAAGCCAGAAGAACCTGGACAGATGTAATGCAGACACTAAGAGACCATGGATGTCAACCTAGACTAATATACCCAGCAAAACTTTCAATCACCATAGATGGAGTGAACAAGACATTCCATGACAAAGCCAGATTTAAACAATACTTATCCACAAACCCAGCCCTACAGAAAGCACTAGAAGGAAAATTCCAATCTAAGGAAGTCAGATACACCCTCGAAAACACAGGCAACAGATAAAGCCACAGCAGTAAACCCCAACGTATAGAAGTACCCACACATCACCACCAAAAAATAACAGGAATGAACAATCACTGGTCATTAATTTCCCTCAATATCAATGGACTTAATTCACCTATAAAAAGACATAGGCTTACAGAATGGATACGAAAGCAGGACCCATCTTTCTGCTGCATACAAGAAACACATCTCAAATTCAAAGATAGACACTACCTAAAAATAAAAGGCTGGGAAAAGACTTTCCAATCAAATGGTCTTAAGAAACAAGCGGGTGTAGACATCCTGATATCCAGCAAAATAGACTTCAAACTAAAATCAATCAAAAGAGATCAAGAAGGGCATTACATACTCATCACAGGAAAGATCCACCAAGATGAAGTCTCAATTCTGAATATTTATGCCCCAAACACAAGGGCACCCACATATGTAAAAGAAACATTACTAAAGCTTAAATCACATATAAAACCCCACACATTAATAGTGGGAGACCTCAACACCCCACTTTCACCACTAGACAGATCTCCCAAATTGAAACTTAACAGAGAAATAAAGGACTTAACTGATGTCATGACTCAAATGGACTTAATCGATATCTACAGAACATTCCATCCTAACAAAAAAGAATATACCTTCTTCTCAGCACCCCATGGAACCTTCTCTAAAATTGACCACATACTTGGCCACAAAACAAATCTAAACAGATACAAAACAATTGGAATAACCTCCTGTGTTCTATCAGACCACCATGGTCTAAAGTTGGATTTCAACAACAACAAAAACTACAGAAAACCTGCAATCTCATGGAAACTGAATAATACCCAACTGAATCACCAATGGGTTAAGGAAGAAATAAAGAAAGAAATTAAAGACTTCCTAGAGATCAATGAAAATGAAGACACCACATATCCAAATTTATGGGACACTATGAAAGCAGTACTAAGAGGGAAATTCATAGCACTAAATGCCCACATAAATAAGTTGGAGAAATCTCACACTAGAGACTTAACAGCATACCTGAAAGCTCTAGAAAAAGAAGAAGCACAGTCTCCCAGGAAAAATAGACGCCAGGAAATTATCAAAGTGAGAGCTGAAATCAATAAAATAGAAACAAAGAGAACAATACAAAAAATTAATGAAACAAAGAGTTGGTTCTTTGAGAAAATCAACAAGATAGACAAGCCCTTATCCAAACTAACCAAAAGACAGAGAGAGAGCATCCAAATCAACAAAATCAGAAATGAAGAGGGGGACATAACAACAGACATTGAGGAAATCCAGAGAATCATCAGGTCATACTTCAAAAACCTCTATTCGACAAAACTGGAAAACCTAAAAGAAATGGATAACTTTCTGGATAGGTACCACATACCTAAGTTAAATCAAGACCAGATAAACTATTTAAATAGTCCAATAACCCCTAATGAAATAGAAACAGTCATTAAAAGTCTGCCAACCAAAAAAAGCCCAGGACCAGATGGTTTCAGCGCAGAATTCTACCAGATCTTCAAAGAAGAGTTAATACCAATACTCTCTAAATTGTTCCACACAATAGAAACAGAAGGAACATTACCAAACTCCTTCTACGAGGCTACAATTACCCTAATTCCTAAACCAAACAAGGATACAACAAAGAAAGAGAACTACAGACCAATCTCCCTCATGAACATTGATGCAAAAATACTCAATAAAATACTGGCAAACAGACTCCAAGAACACATCAAAACAATTATCCACCATGATCAAGTAGGATTCATTCCAGGGATGCAAGGGTGGTTCAACATACGAAAGTCTGTCAATGTAATACACCATATAAACAAACTCAAGGAAAAAAACCATATGATCATCTCACTGGATGCAGAAAAGGCATTTGACAAAATCCAACACCCCTTCATGATAAAGGTATTGGAGCGATCAGGAATACAGGGAACATACCTAAACATAATAAAGGCAATTTACAGCAAGCCAACAGCCAACATCAAATTAAATGGAGAGAAACTCAAAGCAATTCCACTAAAATCAGGAACGAGGCAAGGCTGTCCACTCTCCCCATACTTATTCAATATAGTACTTGAAGTTCTAGCCAGAGCAATAAGACAACATAAGGAGATTAAGGGGATACAAATTGGAAAGGAAGAAGTCAAGCTTTCCCTATTTGCAGATGACATGATAGTATACTTGAGCGACCCCAAAGATTCCACCAAGGAACTGATACAGCTTATAAACACCTTCAGCAACATAGCAGGACACAAGATCAACTCAAAAAAAATCAGTAGCCCTCCTATATACAATGGACAAAGAAGCGGAGAAGGAAATCAGAGATACATCACCCTTTACTATAGCCACAAATGACATAAAATACCTTGGAGTAACACTAACCAAGCAAGTGAAGGACCTATATGACAAGAACTTTAAGTCCCTGAAAAAAGAAATTGAAGAAGATGTCAGAAAATGGAAAGATCTCCCATGCTCATGGATAGGCAGGACTAACATAGTAAAAATGGCAATCTTACCAAAAGCAATCTACAGATTCAATGCAATCCCCATCAAAATACCAACACAATTCTTCACAGACCTGGAAAAAATAACACTCAACTTCATATGGAAAAACAAAAAACCCAGGATAGCCAAAGGAATCCTGTACAATAACACAACTTCTGGAGGCATCACAATCCCTGACTTCAAGCTCTACTATAGAGCTACAGTAATAAAAACAGCTTGGTACTGGCATAAAAACTGACATGTGGACCAATGGAATCGAATTGAAGACCCTGACATTAATCTGCACACCTATGAACATATAATTTTTGACAAAGAAGCCAAAAGTGCACAATGGAAAAAAGAAAGCATCTTCAACAAATGGTGCTGGCATAACTGGATATCAACATGTAGAAGGCTGCAAATAGATCCATATCTATCACCATGCACAAAACTTAAGTCCAAGTGGATCAAGGACCTCAACATAAATCCAGCTACTCTGAACCTGCTAGAAGAGAAAGTAGGAAGTAGTCTTGAACGCATTGGCATAGGAGACTACTTCCTAAATAGAACACCAGTAGCACAGACTCTGAGACAAACAATCAATCAATGGGACCTCTTGAAACTGAGAAGCTTTTGTAGAGCAAAGGATACGGTCAACAAGGCAAAGCAACAGCCTACAGAATGGGAAAAGATCTTCACCAACCCCACATCTGACAGAGGACTGATATCCAGAATATATAAGGAATTCAAGAAATTAGACATCAAAATGCCCAACAGTCCAATTAAGAAATGGGCTATAGAACTAAACAGAGAATTCTCAACAGAGGAAACTCAAATGGCCGAAAGACATTTAAGGAACTACTCAACATCCCTAATCATCAGGGAAATGCAAATCAAAACAACTCTGAGATACCACCTTACGCCTGTCAGAATGGCTAAGATCAAAAACACTGAAGACACCTTATGCTGGAGAGGATGTGGAGCTAGGGGAACTCTCCTCCACTGCTGGTGGGAATGCAAGCTTGTACAACCACTTTGGAAATCAATATGGCGCTTCCTTAGAAAATTGGGAATCAATCTCCCCCAAGATCCAGTTATACCACTCTTGGGCATATACCCAAGAAATGCTCAACCACACCATAAGAGCACTTGTTCAGTTATGTTCATATCAGCATTGTTTGTAATAGCCAGAACATGGAAACAACCCAGATGCCCTTCAACTGAAGAATGGATAAACAAAATGTGGTACATATACACAATGGAATACTACTCAGCAGAGAAAAACAATGGCATCATGAGGTTTGCAGACAAATGGATGGATCTAGAAAAAATCATCCTGAGTGAGGTAACCCAGACTCAGAAAGACAAACATGGTATCTACTCACTCATAGCAGGATACTAGACATGAAACAAGGATGACTTGTCTGCTACTCACATCACCAGGGAGGCTACCTGGAAAACAGGACCCCAAGAAAGACACAGGGATCACCCAATGACAGAGAAATGGAATGAGATCTACATGAACAGCCTGGACATGAGTGGGGGTAATGAAAGGCGAGGGTTGAGGGAAAGAGAGCTTGGGGGAGCGGGAGATCCCAGCTGGATCAACAACAGAGAGGGAGAACAAGGAATAGGAGACCATGGTAAATAAAGACCACATGAGAATAGGAAGAAGCAAAGTGCTAGAGAGGCCCACAGAAATCCACAAAGATACCCACACAACAGACTGCTGGCAGTGGTCGAGAGACAGTCCGAACTGACCTACTCTGGTGATGGGATGGCCAAACACCCTAATTGTTGTGCTAGAAACCTCATCCAACTACTGAGGGATCTGGATGCAGAGATCCATGGCTAGGCCCCGGGTGGAACTCTGGGAGTCCAATTAGCGAGAATGAGGAGGGTTTATATGAGTGAGAATTGTTGAGACCAAGGTTGGATAAAGCACAGGGACAAATAGCCAAATGAATGGAAACACATGAACTATGAACCAATGGCTGAGGGGTCCCCACTGGATCAGGCCCTCTGAATGGATGAGACAGTTGATTGGCTTGATCTGTTTGGGAGGCACCCAGGCAGTGGGACCAGATCTTGTGCTCATTGCATGAGTTGGCTGTTTGAAACCTGGGGCCTATGCAGGATTGTTTGGCTCGGCCTGGGAGGAGGGGACTAGACCTACCTGGACTGAGTCTACCAGGTTGACCTCGGTCTGTGGGGAAGGCTTTGCCCTGGAGGAGATGGGAATGGGGGGGGGGTGGGGGGAAGGTGAGGGGGACGGGAGGGGGGAGAACAAGGGAATCCGTGGCTGATATGTAGAACTGAATTGTATTGCAAAATAAATTAATAATAAAAAAAAAACAAAAAAAAACAGCATGGTAGTGGCACAAAAGCAGACACATAGATCTGTGGAGCAAAATAGAAGACACAAATGTGAGTACATATGATTACAGTCACCTGACACTTCACAAAAACACCAAAAAACACAAATTTTTTTTTTTTTTTTTTTTTTTTTTTTTTTTTTTTTTTTTTTATTTTTTTTTTTTTAATTTATTTTAATTTATTTTGCAATACAATTCAGTTCTACATATTGGTCACGGATTCCCTTGTTCTCCCCCCTCCCGTCCCCCTCACCTTCCCCCCAACGCCCCCCCCCCATTTGTGTTGTTTCTTTTTTTTTTTTTTTTTTTTTCCCCTTTTCTATTTTAATAAAAAGGAAAAAAAAGAAAAAGGTTATAACTAACAAAAGAAAAACTATATACAAAAGTACAATGACTATATACAATATATACAAGTAATAAATGTCTAAACAATGTCTAGTCCATTTGTATTTGACAAATTCAGAGAAAATAATTTCATTATCTATCCTATTTTGTTAAGTCCAAAATGTATCTAATTCACTTTCTATCCTAATTAATCTTCAACTATAACTAACTAACCTTCAACTATAACTAACTAATCTTCAACTCCCTCAGAGACCCAAGAAGGAAATAATATTAGCTAACAAAAATAAAAACAGAAAGTGCATGCAAGCACAAATTTGAGAATATATAACATCTTTAACATGTGATCCTGGGAGTACACATGTAGAATAATGGAATTATACTTGTCTATCATCCTGTACAAAATAAACTCTAAACAGGTCAAAGACATCAAAGGCAGCATATTTGCTACCAGGGACATGCAAATTAGAACTACTTTTAGATTCTGTATCATTATGGTTGGAATGGCTGTCATCAGTAAAACATATGACAACAAATTCTGGTCTGGCAAGGATGTGGAGAAAGGGAATCTTTATTGTTGGTGAGAGTAAAACTGGTACATAAACCACAGAAATCATTGCAAAGAATTCTCGAAATAAATATAAAAGTAGCCTTTAATCCCAGCACTTGGGAGGCAGAGCCAGGCAGATCTCTGTGAGTCTAAGGCCAGCCTGGTCTACAGAGCAAGATCCAGGACGGGCACCAAAAACTACATGGAGAGACCCTGTCTCTCGAAAAACAAACAAACAAAAACTAGGACTTTCATTCATACTATTTCTGATCATGTACATAAAGGATTCTTTAGAGTTAACTGTACAACTATATTTGTTTCTACTGTATTTAAAATAGCAGGGAAATAGAGTCAGCAAAGGTATTCATCTACTGGTGAATGAAAACTTATAAATTCATACATATACACTATGGGATTTTACTGTCATAAGGAATAAATTATGAAATTTATAAGAAAAATTTTAACACTGGAAATATTATATCAAGTGAGGAAACTCAGGCTCTAAAAGGAAACCCTAACCTTCTCTCTCATATGTGCACCCCAGCTTCTAAACTTTAGATGCATGCATTTTTTGAATGAGTATGTGAAGAGACTAGGAGACTAGAAAGAGGCCTGTGAGAAAGACTTTGTAAGGGTGGTAGGACATAGCACACATGTGATATGGAAGTGGGAAGGGGGACACTGAGAGTAAAATGATTTAAACAGTGAGGAAGGGTGGGGATTAGGGGGGAGAAGTGGAGTTGGAGGGAGGGTCGACCAACCTAATGATGTTTGACAAAGTTGATACTTCATAAGCTAATGAAAAGAAAAATGAAATAATGAGATCTTGGTAAGAGGCAACCTGTGTGAGTGAATAAAGCTGTTTACAGAAGACTTCAGATATTGAATGAAAATTCCAGTGCCAGGTGTAGCGTATTTCTTTGTGAGTTGTTCAGGAAGTCTTCATAAGCTCCCATAATAATACAGTTGTTGGTTGACCACTATTACTAGACAGAAAAACATTGCTGAAGACACCTCATGCCTTTGTCAGGACATAGAGAAATTAATCTGGGACTGGGCTGGAAGTTTCCTCCCTGCTAGTTACTCCCTTGTAATACCAGAGTATTTTATGTAGTCTCTTGGGAGATTATCATCAGTCGTCTTACTCAGCTTTGTCCTGTGTGCACAACAATATCATACTTCAGAGATATAGCTCACTTCTACAATAGTGAAAAGTCTGTCATGGGTGTAATTAACCACTTTATGGTTGTATTTGATGCTAGATAAGTAGGGCAAAATTTATATATGATTTTTATCCCTGGTAAAAAGCCCATGTCTGGGGAAGGTTATAGGTCCCATTGGGAAAACAGCTGTTTCTAGCAAATGGACATGATATGCCTGTCAGATTGCCTTTTAAATAATTATGTTTATGCATATAGAACAATGTATACTTTCGACTTATGTTAGAGAAGCTAATTTTTGCAATGAGCAGTGGTTAATACATAGATGCATAGCTGGTAAAATACTGAGAAAAAAATGATTGTGATTGACCAGTGGTATAAAGGGATGTATATCACTTCCTCCAAGACCATTAAAGAATCAGGATCCATTAAAGAACGAGAGGGGAATGAATGTAAGAAATTGAGATAGAGGTGTGTGACGTATTGACTTCAGGGAATGACAGGGCTATTACACTCAAACTCACAACAGCTACAATTATCTTTATAAGATCCCTACTTGACTGGGCCCATCAAGATCTTGTCATGGAAGGGGGTCTTCATAGAGGGGTCACCACTTCTTGAAGATTTATACCATGACAAGTACAGATCAGGAAGGGCCTGACATTTTCTTCAGTGGTGTCGCCACTGACAAAATGGTCTGCTCCTGTAAACAACCGTAGTAAAACCCATTGGGTCACAAAAGAAGTCATGAAAGTAGAAGCAAAGCTATTTGGGAAGATGAAGGGGGTTAGGAGGTGTGGTAGTTTGGCAAGAGACCACAGTAGGGAGTGAATACAATTTATTCATATGTATTAAAATGAAAAGTCACCATAATGCATAATTAATATACACTAATAAAACATTAAAAATAATGTTTGCAAGATGATGGAGAAAAGAGAATTATTCTATACTGTTATCAGGAATGTTAATTAGTACAGCCATAATAGAAAACATTAAGGAAGTTTCTCAGAAAACTAATACTTGAAATAATTTGGCTATCACTTTTCTAAATTTATATATGGTATATACACCCACAAAGATATTTGGATTCCCCTGTTTATGAAAGTTTAACCACAGTATACATTATGTGAATACATACACGGTAAGTGTACTTTCATTGGTGAGTAAAGAAATTGTTCTTTGCGGCTAGAGCAATGACTCAGTGGTTAAGAGCGTTTATTGTAGAAGACCTAGGTTTGGTTTCCAGTACCACAGAGTGGTTCCCATGCATCAGTAACTTCGGTTCCAGAGGATCTGATGCCCTCTTCTGGCATCCACAGGCACTGCATGCAAGCAATGACTAGCGTATCCAAGACACTGGCAAAACACTTATATACAAAATAAAAATAAATTAATCTTTAAAAATTAGTTGATTTCTATAAAATGAGATTTTATCCTCCCATAAAGATTAGGATTCAATGTCATTTACAGCATCATAGATAAATCTTGAGGGGATTATATTAACTTAAAGAATCAGAAAGAAAAATACAGTTGTACAGGATTTTTACTATTTGAGTGTATTGAACTCACTGTAAGTAATTTGTGTTCATAGGTGTTATTCAGGACATTTTCCTAAAATGCAGAAGCTGATCACTTAGTCTCTTCATTGCCACCTTCATGTCTTTGTTCCTCAGTGTGTAAATGGCAGGGTTCAGGATGGGTGTAATCATGAAGTCCAGAATGGCAAGAAACTTATCCACTGGGACAGTAGGAAATGGCCACATGTACACGAAGATGCATGGTCCAAAGAACAAAACCACCACAGAGATGTGAGCAGAAAGTGTGGAGAGAGCCTTGGACAAATCACCTGATGAATGTTTCCATACAGAGAACAGGATAAGAATGTAGGAAACAATTAATAAAAAGAAGGTGCCAATAGAAATGATGCCACTGTTGGCAGCAACCATGAATTCCATTCTGTAAGTGTCTGTGCAGGCCAATTTGATGAACCTAGGAAGATCACAGTAAAAACTATCTATCTTATTAGGACCACAAAATCTCAAATGGACAATAAAAGCTAACTGGGCCACTGAATGCAGGAACCCAATAATCCAAGCACCAGAAAGAAGCAAAAGGCAAGTCCTTGGGCTCATGATGGTCAGGTAGTGGAGGGGCTTGCATATGGCCACATATCTGTCCCAGGCCATGGCTATCAGCAACACCATCTCACATCCTCCTAAGACATGAAGGACAAATATCTGGAAGACACAGCTCTGGAATGAGATGGTATTGTGCCCAGAGTACAGATCAGAAATCATTTTGGGAACAGTTAAGGTGGAAAGACATAAATCAATGAATGAGAGGTTTCCCAAAAGAAAGTACATAGGGGAATGTAAACGTGGGTCAAAGGCCACTGTAAGCACAACAAGGGTGTTTCCCAGCACAATGGCTACATAAAACACCATAGAGAAGACAAGGAAGAAATGTTGTATTGGTCTAGATGTTGAAAGTCCAAGAAACACAAATTCAGACACCTCTGTGTAATTTGTTTCATTCATTAACCTTTGTTATATTTCCTGAAATAAACAGGAAAAATAAAAATTATAAAGGAATGTACCATAATTTTAAAAGAAGCAAGAGCTGATATTAGTGAAAAATGTTCATTCTCATATAGAAAAGTCCTTGGAAAATGTATTTGCTCATTCATTTAACAAGTGTTCAACAACTGGGCAGATAAGTATGTAGAAGTGGAGTGTGCCAGTTACTGTACCATATGCAATAAACACAGACTCTATCTTCATACAATGTTCTGTCTAGATGTGAAGTGAGACATGAAATGAGTAATAACATTATGTGTGCTATTATGAGTAAGTTGAATAGACATGAATCAGAAACTGGGTGATACATTAGCTTACAGCTGTACCACACACCACACCGGAAGGTGTCTGTTTTAAGAAATAAAGAATCAATAATGTTAGATGAGTGAGTGAGTGAGTGAGTGAGTGAGTGAGTGAGTGAGTGAGTGAGATCTGTTTATAGGTTGAAAATTATTTAGAAATACCCAGGAGTATAACGTAACCAAAAAACTCAGCAACAAGTAAGTAATCAGTAAGTTTCTGATTCAGATACTTCATGTGTGTGTTAAGAAATAGGTCTACACATATTCATGTGGAGTTAAGGGAGTTGTGTTAACACTTTAAGAATGATTAGTAGCTATAGTATGAAGAAAGTAGTGGAAGAATGTATGAGAAGGAAATCACACAGATCAGCTGTAAGTTTATCAAGGAATGACGCAAAATAGATCTAAAAGGGAGAAATTTCTCATAAAATGGTGCCAAATTAACAAACTTAGGAGGAAAAAAGAATGACTTTTGTGACTACAAGGAGTTTGATTGCTATGTCAATAAAACATTTTTAAAATGTAGTATGCATATTTTTAATTAATTGTGTGGAAAGGACCATAGCAAGAATGGACCTACAGTTGCAATGCTTACAGAAGAATGGGTGCTCTTGCATTCTAAAATTTAAATATTCTATCCAAGCCTTTATATTAAAATGAATTTAAGAGCATAAATATTAAAATATAGATAAAATGAAATCTACAGCAAATAGATAACAGCTATGGATGAATTAGGAAGTCCATATAATCAGTATATGATCTAAACTCATGTAATGAAAGATGTGTAAATTTAAAATCTTATGATACTATTTTGTATGTAGAAAACTGTGAACATAAATAAAAATGTTACAAGTGGAACTCTGAGGACAGACTTTTTTTTCACTGAAACTCAAAATATGAAATCATGCATCAGCTAAAGCAAGACAGTCTTAGACTAATATTCCATTATATGAAACTTTAAGGAGATGCCCGTACCATGTGCTATTGGGTAAATATTATATCATCAACTACTTTCAAAAAATAATGTAACTTGAATAAAAATAGACTAATCATAACATATTCAGGTGGGTAAAGCTTTAATTCCTTCACAGAAAAATAATATAAAAGAAAACATGCTTGTAATGTATTCTGATTTGTAAGAAAATAAAAACAACTTAGAAAACATTTTTAAAATTAACACTAGAATACCAAAAGAAATCAGAAGTAATGGTTATTGGTTTTAGGCTAGTATTTACTTATTTCTTGAACATAGGAAATTATACTTTCAATACATTTAAATGTAGTCAAAGATCAATTTCAATGTGTCCCATCTAAAATTTTAATTTATTCTTCCTTGTAATATTTTGTTAAACTCTTGCATTTTTAAAACTATTTCCTCCTTTATAAAACAATACTTTATGAAGCCTGAACTGAACATCATGCATTGCTCAGCACCAAGCTCCTTCTTGGTCCTGTTCCACTGGCTTTCCATGTTGCCACTCAGCACCATGCCAGGCTCCCAAGTTTAGCACTCCAACAGTGTAGTACAAGTTTCTTGACTACAGAATCTAAATAATGATTTTAGGACTTGTAGGTTGCACAAGACTAGGTAGGCATCCTATGTTTTACGGATGTGATGTGATATTATATTATAGCTGAAAGGAGACATTGTAGTGTCAATGCTTGAGGTCCTAACACAAGGTCTCTGGATGTTAAGAATTATATTGATAACAACTGGGATGAAACAGAGCGGGACTTAGGTTGAGCAAATTATACAAGGGTCACTTGATTTATTGTAATTCTTCTTTAATAAGTTCAGTGACTTTTGCTAAGTTCACAATCCTCAAGCCACACAGACTGTCTCCCATTCAAACATGTAAATTTCTCTTACAATTCAAAAGTGCTTCCCAATTTTCTTCAAACACTTGAATAATCCTGTTTGTTTTCTTGCTTGCTTGCTATGGTTGAATTACTACAGGCCTGTATTTGTGCAGACTTTTTCTTATTCACACATCAACTTCATGCCTCATCTTTGCAGGACAGTTTCTTCTTCCTTCACAGCCTGTGATAGACCTAGACCTTTGAATTCTTGTATCATTTTATACAGTCATCCATCAAAAGACTGTTGACAATTGTGGGTGACATTTGACAATCTTACTGGTTGTTCTTTTCATGTCTTAAAGATAGTACCTTAGTCACAAATTGCAGCCCATACATTTATCCAATAATCATTCATGAGTATTCAGACATATGGATGGTTAGATAGCTGATCTAGTTTCTTGGTACACAATATTTTATTCTATTTTGTTCATGGCGATGCAACTGCAAACTACATTGCCAATTCGAGCGATGAACCAGTCCCTACTCACCTGCTTGTCACAATGTACTAAGTCTAGAAATTGAGTTTAATGAATTAGAGGGAAAATTATCCAAGGGATAGTCTGACTCTATTGATATTTGAAGAGTGCATGAATACATTACTATTTTTTAAACAAAATAACTGATAGAGAAGACTTCCAATGGTAGCAAATCCTACAGAATAATAAGCAAGATAAGAAGATTTGACACGAATGTGTATCTGTTGAAATCCACTCTGCAAATGCAGGGGACTGTATTCAGGGTCCCCTGTCTAATCCAATTCTTTGCAAGGTTGGGGTGTGTAGCCAATTTAGGGGCACTTTTGAACAGAAATGCTGACATGCCCATGTGATTTCTGCTATGTTCTTTGTTGGCTAAATATTCTTTCTTAGATATTTATATCCTCACTTCTTCCTTGGGAAATGTACTCCACTCAGATTCAACTCTGTCCAGAAAAGTTTGCAGAACTCACATTACAATGTAGCTCATATGTGCCTCTCCTGGTATCTTTAATTCTCCTTAAAGGAAGAAGGTACTGGAAATGGCAGCAGTGGGAACTGAGGATATTATTTGTGGCAATTAACTTATGCTATTTCTCAGTTATTATCGATGAAGTAATTTGGCTCAAGCTTCAAATTTCACTGTATTTACTATGGTTTCATCCATATGTCCTTCTATTGGTACCTAAAGTTATTATCTCAGTGGGTATTTCTTTTACAGTTTGTTTATATCACTGAGTATTTCTACATATGAAATCATTTTTTCCAACAAAGATGAAATAGTTTTAAAACTAAATATAAATGCATTACTATCCAATTGTTTGGAATCATCAATCATGTCATTTTCACTAATCATATTAATTCAAATGTAATTGAAATGTAAATGAAGGTACACAAATTTTGTCTTTCCTAGGTTCTATAGTGAATCTTTGATATTGCCTATATTTGTTTTGAGTAAAGGTTAGAATTATAAAACATATGATATTTTCAACTCTGTACTATCACAAATTTGTTAAAATAACTTTAAATACTTACATTAATAACTGTTTATAATATCTTTCCAATAGAGGAACTATAGATTGATGTTATTATTAAAGTGACCCATTTAAAACTTTCACCTCTTATCCCTGATGAAATTTATGAAGTTATTGGGTAATGTGTTCTTAGAGATTATTGAATAATTTTATTTATATATTTTTAGAAGTATTTGTAAAAAGATTTATTTTCAATGTTTTATTATCAGGAAAACATGAGTTACCCACCAATAGGTAACAGACTACTCATATCCTTAAGATTTTATAAGTATAAGATAAAATAGAAGAAAAAAGTATAAATGTCAACATCTTCAATGTCTGTTCAAAATAAAACAGTACTTATTCATATGTAAGGAATTTACATGATGCATTTGGTTTTAATTTAAAACATAATCTTATCCAACTTGCCTCTGTGACCTACCAGAAAAAGCTTTGATGTCATATAAAAACCAATCCTTCTGTGAAAAATAGGCATTTTCTAATAATCTTATAGTCACTGTTCTATGAACTTCAAATTACTTTTTTTATAACCACATGTAGAGGCTTTAAAGGCATTGAAGTATAATTGACACATCTAAATGTGTATTGCTAGAAAGTAAGGCACATTTGTGTTGCAGAGGCATCCTTGGTAAAGTTAAAAATGATGACACTCATTCTCTGCTCCTGCATAGTCTCATCCAGGAGCTGTAAGACTTGGAATTCCTAAAGTGTAATGTTTTTGTTGCTGTCCTATTTTGTGAGACACATAAGACAAAACCTGAAATAGAAACTGAAGTATTCTGTAAGATTCCCTTGAATAAATATGAGAAACTGAATAGACTCATCTAATCCAACAGTGTGGGGAGTAAAAGGAAAAAAAATCACTAGTGAATTTAACACATTTATTAATATCCTTCAGACACAGTTCAAAAAAATCACTTAATAGAGTAATATATGTCTCTTTCTATGCATCATGAATCAAAATCCTTTAGTTTCTATTATGAAAACTTAGCATTTAAAAGACATTTAATAAATGATGGCAAATGGGCCAAGAGAAAGAATGGTTATTCTTCTGATACCTCAAAAGCCCATCCACTTCTCTTTTTTCTTACCTGATCAGAAAAATGAAGAAGAAAATGTATGTTAGTAAGCAATATTTTCAGTTGTTTTTAATTTTTTTTGCTAGTTCCTGTGAGTACTTTTGTTACATAACTAGGAAGTTAAATCATCACAGCACAAAAACCAGCTCTCAGTGACCACTTGATATCGGTGTCCTAATAGTCCTCAGTCCATTCATCTTGGGAATTCTGCATTGGAATCCCCATGGTAGGAAGAGCAAGCTAATGCTAAATGTTTAATTAAAGAATAAGTTTAATGGACAAAGAACCATCCATGTATTAAATCACAACCAATAATTTCTTTAAGGAAAATCACTATTCCCGGGCGGTAGACTGTCTTTAAGTTACTTACTTCCTCAGCTAATATCAGTGAGAAGGTTGTAGATATGAGCGTATCAAGTAGACAGTTTATGCCATTGCTGTAACACACAGGATAAAAATTTAATGCAAATTTTACATTTCATGATCAGTATTAAATGTATATTTTGTCATTTATGACACGATTGCAAAGTGAAAGAACAGCATTCATTTGACTTAATAGATTAAACTGAGAAATTACACAGGTTGACTTGCTTAAATGTGCAGCAGCTCATTAGACCTCACCTGCCACTGGATTTCTGCTCTGTCGTCAGACATTCCAAGGGCCTGAATCCCTGATCAGAAAACATTTTTAAAGGATTTTTTTTGTTTTCATAACAGAATTTAAAAGACAAAATAACTGCTTAGTTTCAATAAATATGCTATCACCTAACTGACTTCAAAAATTGCTATTTTTTTCAACACAATATTTTTTATCAGTTATTTGGGAATTTCACACAACACACCCCCATCACACTGAATTCTCATTCCTGCTATGTCCACCCATCCATCCTTGTGTCCTCCCCCCAAAAAATAAGAAAAAAATACACCACGTACAATTTGTCCAAAGTTGGTGCTGCCAGCAGAGGCCATGATGAGGTCAATGGTCTGTGCTGCCACCAGGAACCATGTTGAGGTCCATCTTTTATGGTGCTGTTGAAGGCTGTGTGAATGTCCATAGTCCATGCTGCCACTGGAGACTATGTTGTAGTCCATGATCTATGCTGGGTCCATGTTGATGCCATTGTCCATGTTGCCACAGGAGGCCATGATGAGGTCTCTGTTGACAGAGACATAGATGTCTGTGGTCCATGTAGCCATGAGAAACCACCAGTAAATCCATGATCCACACTGCCTGTGGCTGTTTTGTGCAGGGAAACTTCTGTTTCCTGTGGTATTAATGACTCCAGACTCCTAACTGAGAATGAGAGACATTGAAGGCTTCTGCAGCAACCCCCCTACCAAAAAAAGAAAAGAAAATGAATAATAAAATAATAATTATTTTTTAAGTAAGGTGTACCAGTTACTTTATGTAAGAACAGGTAATATTATACAGACAGAGAAGGTTGTATTCATATATTTAAGAATATATATTAACAGTTAAAGAAAAAGAGAAAAGGAATTTGAGATAGAGCAAAGTAGAAAACATTGTGGATTATAGAAAGGAAAAACGGGAAATTTTTGTAATTATTTCGGCTTTTTGATAAGCAAACTTCTCTGCAAAATGAAACCATTTCTGCAGGGTCAGAAGATTACCTATTCCTGTAAAATCAAGTCCCACATCCAGAAAGACAATGAACTATCTGAAAGAATGATGGCTTTGACATGAGTCTTTCCCTGGACATATAACTTGATTAATTTCACTTCAGGGTTTTCAGTCTACTTCAGAAACTTGCAATGTTTCTCATCATATCTGAATTGGTTCTCAGGGATTGTTGTCATATTTATCTGATTTTCAAAGTTGCCTAGCTATGTTTTTTAAAAATAATTCCATATTTTCATTATATGTAGGGATTTATGAAACACAGCATTCTTGTACACAAGTGGTAGTTTGAATGTAATTAACCCCCATAAGCTCAAACGGAGCAACACTATTAGGAGGTATGGCTTTGTTGGAGTAGGTATGGCCTTGTTGGAGGAAGTGTGTCACTGTGGAGGCAGGCTTTGAAATCTCATATATGCTCAAGCATGCCCAGTGTCTCAGTTCACTTTCTATTGCCTGTGGATCAAGGATGTAAAATTCTCAGCTCCTTCTTCAGCACCATGTCTGCCTGCATGTTGTCCTGTCCCAACATGATGATGATGAACTCAATTGTGAACTGTAAGCCACCCAATTAAATGTTTTTCTTTATAAGAGTTGCCATGGTCATGGTGACTCTTCACAGCAATAGAAACCCCAAGACAACATATCCATAGTGTAAGTTGAACATATTTGCGCCATAGCTTCTTCCCGCTCTCATTCCCTCTCATCTTTCCTAACTCTCCTTGTTCCCCTAGACAGTTGGTATCACTTCTACTTTTGTGTCATGCATACATAAGTGATCTTACATGTTTATATAAAACCCAGGAATCACATATGAGAGATAACATTTATTTCATAGAGACTGGTTTAATTCAGTAAATATGACTACATGTAGATATGTCCACTTTCCTACAAATGATAAAAATTTGCTCTTGTTTTTTGACTGAAAACATTTCCATTATTATGTCAACCACATATTCTTTATCTTGTTTTCTGTGGTTGGACACGTAGGTTGATCTATTAACACAGCCTCTGTAAATAGGGCTGCAATAAACATTTTACATAAGTATCTCTGTTAAGAATTGGCTTAGAACTTGTGGGTAAATAATCAGGAGTGGCATAGTTGGCTTATATGGTAGATCTCTTACTAGTTTTATTTGTTTATTTAGAAATTTCCATGGGGGGCAGTTGACATTTTCATTAACAGTATGTAAATGTTCCTTTTTAGTCATCATATATCCTAGCGCTTTTGTTGTTTTCATGACTGCCATTATGGTTGGGGTGAAATGTAATCTCAATGTATTTTTAATTTTTCTTTCTCTGATGGATAGTGAGGACAAACATACCTTCATGTTGAAAAGACATTTGTACTTCATGTTTTGAGAACTTTATTCTTTTTATTAACCCATGTATCCATTGTATTGTTTGATTTCTTTTTGTTTAGTTTTAAAATTCTCCATATACTCTACATATTAATCCCAACCTAGATACATAGCTAGTAAATGTATGTGACTATTCTACGGGCTCTTTCTTTACTTGTTTATTTGTTTTCTTTCCTGTGTGCAAGCTTTTAAAATGTATAATATCTACTTTGTCAATTATTGGTATTATTTTCTGAGCAAGTAAGTAGAGGTAATATTTATAAATCCCATGCCTATGCTTTTATAGTGTTTTTTCCTATAGTGTTTTATCCAAAAGTTTTACGTATCAAACTAAGGTATGCTATAAGTTTACTGTTGACTTAAGAATCTAGTTTTATTCTACATGTGGAAATATTGTTTTCCCAGCAATATTTGCTAAAGAAGCTACTTCTTGTGCAATGTGCAATTTTGGTAAAAATAAGCTAACTATAATGGCGTTTGTAGGGACTCTTTTTCTTGCCAGCCAGCTCCGAAATTACCCCACAGAGACTTATCATTAATTATGAAAGCTCAGCCAATAGCTTAGGCTTGTTTCTAACTAGTTCTTTTAATTTAAATGAACACATTTCTATTAATCTATGGGCTTCCATGTGGCTCGTGGCTGTTACCTCTCCTCCTGTATGTCTTGCTTGTTCTTCATCCCTTGACATCTCACCCTTCTTCTTCACAGTATTCTCTCTGCCCCTAAAATCCTGCCTAGCTATTGTACTTTTAGCTTTTTTATTAAACCAGTCCAAGTGACACTTCTTCACAGTGTACAAAAAGATTATTTCACAACAGGCATTCCTGACCATGACTAACACACACATTTCAATACTAGCTTTAAATACCACAGGTTGACTGAATGGATAAAGGAACAAAAAATCAATCTATCTGTTGTCTATAAGAAACTTATCTTAACATTAAAGATAGGCACTTACTTAGAATAAAAGGATGGACAGAAATAATCCAGTGAAATGAAATGAGGACACAAGCAGGCATTGTCATCCTAATATCTGACACAACAATCTTAAAAGAAAAAAATAATAAGAAGGGTTACAGAAGGATACTGAATTCTAACCAAGGGTACAGTTAACCACAAAGACATTAGTATCCTAAATATGTGTGTACCAAATCCTGGGGTATACAATTTCATAAAAAATATATACTACTGCCTTTAAAGACACAGATTAACACAAATCTATTAATTGTAGATAATTTCAGTACTCTACTTTCTCCCATAAACAAGTCATCCGAACCAAAAGCAACCAACCAAACAAAAACAGCAAAAATTCCAGAGAAACATCAAAATTAATTGAAATCATACATCAAAGACTCTAAACAGATATCTACAGAATATTTCAACCCAACACCATTCTATTCAGTAGCACATGGTTGCGTTTCTAAAATAGATCATATTATGGGACACAAAATAAATTTTTACAATTTCAAAAAGATTGAAGTCACTCCTTGCATCCTATCTCATCACAAGAGAATAAAACTTAAAATTGATAGCAAAATATCTCTGGTAATTATATAAATGAAAGGAAATGGAAATTAAACAATTAACTATTAAACAATGAATGAATCAAATAAGAAATCAAGAAATACATAAAATTTCTTGGAACTAAATGAAAATGAAAACTCAGCAGTATAACACCTCATTGAAAGTAGTGTTGTAAGGAAAAATTTTTATATCTTTTTAAAATTTATTTTGCAATACAATTCAGTTCTACATATCAGCCATGGATTCCCTTGTTCTCCCCCCTCCCGCCCCCCTCACCTTCCCCCCAGCCCAACCCCCATTCCCACCTCCTCCAGGGCAAAGCCTCCCCAGCGGACTGAGATCAACCTGGTAGACTCAGTCCAGGCAGGTCCAGTCCCCTCCTACCAGGCTGAGCCAAGCGACCCTGTATAAGCCCTAGGTTTCAAACAGCCAACTCATGCAATGAGCACAGGACCCGATCCCACTGCCTGGATACCTCCCAAACAATTCAAGCCAATCAACTGTCTCACCCATTCAGAGGGCCTGATCCAGTTGGGGACCCCTTAGCCATTGGTTCATAGTTCATGTGTTTCCATTCATTTGGTTATTTGTCCCTGTGCTTTATCCAACCTTGGTCTCAACATTTCTCGCTCATATAAACCCTCCTCTTTCTCACTAATTGGACTCCCAGAGCTCCACCCAGGGCCTAGTCATGGATCTCTGCATCAAGATCCCTCAGTCTTTGGATGGGGTTTCTAGCATGACAATTAGGGTGTTTGGCCATCCCATCACCAGAGTAGGTCAGTTCGGGCTGTCTCTCGACCATTGCCAGCAGTCTGTTGTGTGGGTATCTTTGTGGATTTCTGTGGGCCTCTCTAGCACTTTGCTTCTTCCTATTCTCATGTGGTCTTCATTTACCATGGTCTCCTATTCCTTGTTCTCCCTCTCTGTTGTTGATCCAGCTGGGATCTACCCCTCCCCCAAGCTCTCTTTCCCTCGACCCTCGCCCTTCATTACCCCCACTCATGTCCAGGCTGTTCATGTAGATCTCTTCCATTTCTCCATCATTGGGCAATCCCTGTGTTTTTCTTGGGGTCCTGTTTTCCAGGTAGCCTCCCTGGTGATGTGAGTAGCAATCCAGTCATCCTTGTTCCACATCTAGTATCCTCCTATGAGTGAGTACATACCATGTTTGTCTTTCTGAGTCTGGGTTACCTCACTCAGGATGATTATTTTTAGATCCATACATTTGCCTGCAAACCTCATGATGTCATTTTTTCTCTGCTGAGTAGTATTCCATTGTGTATATGTAACACATTTTGTTTATCCATTCTTCAGTTGAAGGGCATCTAGGTTGTTTCCATGTTCTGGCTATTACAAACAATGCTGATATGAACATAGCTGAACAAGTGCTCTTGTTGTATGATTGAGCATTCCTTGGGTATATGCCCAAGAGTGGTATAGCTGGATCTTGGGGGAGATGGATTCCCAATTTTCTAAGAAAGCGCCATATTGATTTCCAAAGTGGTTGTACAGGCTTGCATTCCCACCAGCAGTGGAGGAGAGTTCCTCTAGCTCCACATCCTCTCCAGCATAAGGTGTCTTCAGTGTTTTTGATCTTTGCCATTCTGATAGTCGTAAGGTGGTATCTCAGAGTTGTTTTGATTTGCATTTCCCTGATGATTAGGGATGTTGAGCAATTCCTTAAATGTCTTTCAGCCATTTGAGTTTTCTCTGTTGAGAATTCTCTGTTTAGTTCTATAGCCCATTTCTTAATTGGATTGTTGGGCATTTTGATGTCTAATTTCTTGAGTTCCTTATATATTCTGGATATCAGTCCCCTGTCAGATGTGGGGTTGGTGAAGACCTTTTCCCATTCTGTAGGCTGTCACTTTGCCTTGTTGACTGTATCCTTTGCTCTACAAATCTTCTCAGTTTCAAGAGGTCCCATTGATTGATTGTTTCTCTCAGTGTCTGTGCTACTAGTGTTAAATTTAGGAAGTGATCTCCTATGCCAATGCATTCAAGACTACTTCCTACTTTCTCTTCTAGCAGGTTCAGAGTAGCTGGTTTTTGTTGATGCCCTTGATCCACTTGGACTTAAGTTTGTGCATGGTGATAGATATGGATCTATTTGCAGCCTTCTACATGTTGATATCCAGTTATGCCAGCACCATTTGTTGAAGATGCTTTCTTTTTTCCATTGTGCACTTTTGGCTTCTTTGTCAAAAATTTTATATTCATAGGTGTATGGATTATATGTCAGGGTCTTCAATTCGATTCCATTGGTCCACATGTCGGTTTTTATGCCAGTACCAAGCTGTTTTTATTACTGTAGCTCTATAGTAGAGCTTGAAGTCAGGGATCGTGATGCCTCCAGAGGTTGTGTTATTGTACAGGATTCTTTTGGCTATCCTGGGTTTTTTGTTTTTCCATATGAAGTTGAGTATTATTCTTTCCAGGTCTGTGAAGAATTGTGTTGGTATTTTGATGGGGGTTGCATTGAATCTGTAAATCTCTTTTGGTAAGATTGCCATTTTTACTATGTTAGTCTTGCCTATTCCATGAGCATGGGAGATCTTTCCATTTTCTGACATTTTCTTCAATTTCTTTTTTCAGGGACTTAAAGTTCTTGTCATATAGGTCCTTCACTTACTTGGTTAGTGTTACCCCAAGGTATTTTATGTCATTTGTGGCTATTTTAAAGGGTGATGTATCTCTGATTTCCTTCTCAGCTTCTTTGTCCATTGTATATAGGAGGGCTACTGATTTTTTTGAGTTGATCTTGTATCCTGCTATGTTGCTGAAGGTGTTTATAAGCTGTATCAGTTCCTTGGTGGAATCTTTGGGGTCACTCAAGTATACTATCATGTCATCTGCAAACAGAGAAAGCTTGACTTCTTCCTTTCCAATTTGTATCCTCTTAATCTCCATATTTTGTCTTATTGCTCTGGCTAGAACTTCAAGTACTATATTGAATAAGTATGGGGAGAGCAGACAGTCTTGCCTCATTCCTGAATTTAGTGGGATTGCTTTGAGTTTCTCTCCATTTAATTTGATGTTGGTTGTTGGCTTGCTGTAAATTGCCTTTATTATGTTTAGGTATGTTCCCTGTATTCCTGATCACTCCAAGACCTTTATCATGAAGGGGTGTTGGATGTTGTCAAATGCCTTTTCTGCATCTAGTTAGATGATCATGTGTTTTTTTTACTTTGGTTTTTTTTTATATGGTGTATTACATTGACGGACTTTCATATGTTGAACCACCCTTGCATCCCTGGAATGAAGCCTACTTGATCATGGTGGATAATTGTTTTGATGTGTTCTTGGAGTCTGTTTGCCAGTATTTTATTGAGTATTTTTGCATCAATGTTCATGAGGGAGATCGGTCTGTAGTTCTCTCTTTGTTGTATCCTTGTTTGGTTTAGGAATCAGGGTAATTGTAGCCTCATAGAAGGAGTTTGGTAATGTTCCTTCTGTAGTTCCTACATTTAGAAATAAGAAAAGGAACAAATAAAGGGCCTAATGATCCAACTCAAAAATTTGGAAAATCATGAACAAACCAAATCCAAATGCAGTTATGACAGCTGTAAATCCACACACCTATGGATACCTGATTTTTAGCAAAGAAGCCAAAATTATACAATGGAAAATATAAAGCATCTTCAATAAATGGTGGGGACATAACTGGATTTCATCATGCAGAAGAATGTAAATAGATCCATATCTATCACCATGCATAAAACTCAAATCCAAGTGAATCAAAGATCTCAACATAAATCCAAATACACTGAATTTGATGGATGACAAAGTAGGAAATAGCTTTGAATGCACTGGCCCTGGAGACTACTATCTGAACAGGATACCAATAGTGCAGACACTAAGATCAGTACTTAACAAATGGGACCTCATGAAACTGAAAAGTTTCTATAAGGCAAAGGACACCATGAAAAGGACAAAATAGCAGTCTATAGAATGGGAAAAGATATTAAACAATTCCACATCTGACAGAAGGGTGATTTCCAAAATATACAAAGAACTTAAGAAACTAAATATCAATAAACCAAATAATCCAATTAAAACTGGGGTACAGAGCTAAACAGAGAATTCCCACCAGAGGAATCTCAAATGGCCTAGAAACACTTCAAGAAATATTCAACATCCTTAGACATCAGGGAAAAGCAAATCTAACTACTTCAAGATTCCATCTTACACCTGTCAGAATGAATAAGATAAAAAACACAAATGACAGCTCATGATGGAGAGGTTGTGGAGTGAGGGAAACCATCTTCCATTGCTGGTGGGAGTGAAAACTTATACAACCACTTTGGAAGTCAGTGTGGTAGTTCCTCAGAAAAGTAGGAATCTATCTACCACAAGAACCAGTTATACCACTCTTGCACATATACCTAAAGGATGGTCAATCATACCATAAAGAACTTGCTCAATTTTGGTCATAGCAGATTTATTTGCAATAGTGAGAGCCTGGAAACAACCTATCTGTCTCTCAGTTGAGGAATGGATAAAGAAAATGTGGTATGTTTACACAATGTAGTATTACTCAGATGTTAAAAACAATGACATCGTGAAACTTGAAGACAAATGGATGGAACTAGAAACAAAATTATCCTAACCTATACTTAGTTTGGGTTTTATTACTGTGAAGAGACACCATTACTATGGCAACTCTTATAAGGATAACATTTAATTGGGTTGGCTTGTTCACAGTTTGAGAGGTTCAGTGCATCATCATGGTGGGGATCACGGTAGCATGCAGGCAGACATGGTGCTGGCTACATCTTGATCAGAAGGCAACTTGAAAGTGAACTAAGACATTAGGCATGGCTTGAGCATGTATGAGACCTTAAAGCCCACTCCCCCAGTGACATGCTTCATCCAACAAAGCCATACCTACTCCAGCAAAGCCACACTTCTTAATAGTGCCAATCCCTATGTGCTTATGGGAGCCAATTACATTCAAACTACCACATTCCATTCCCTGGCCCCTGTAAGCTTTTAACAATATCATAATGCAAAATGCATTTAATCAAACTTCAAAAGTCTCCATGGTCTATCACAGTCTCAATAATGTTTAAAAGTCCAAAGTCTTCTGAGAATACTCTTTATTAATGGAATTGTGATATTCTATGAGAAAACCACTGTTTTCATATTGGTAATCTTTGTCATAATTTCTAAAGTTTGTTTGAATGACTCTGACATTACTATATTGAATTTATAGAGCTGTTTATTTTGATTCTCTTCTGTTGTAAAACAATCCACTTTTAACTTGACAGCATATAACTTTGTTTTAGCCATCTGAATAATGCATAAATATAAATTTAGGAGGTAAAAGCCACATGGGAGCTTACATTTCCAGATTCTCCAACGATGGTACTTAATGTGCATTCTTGAATATTATTTCTCTTTCAAATAAAAATTTTCCTATTACTAATTTTACTTAATACTCTCCAATCTTCAAATTGGAAATATTTCCAGATTTACATATGTAAAATGACTTAGTCTAATAACTCTAATCTATTCCATTGCATATATGCACAATTATGTGGCTAATAGGTTTGTACTATTCAACATTAATAATATTCATGATATAGGTGGTATAATAAATGTTACATACTTATTCATAAAACTTGTGTGGTGTTAGTTTTCTAGAAATCAACTTGGTATCTCATTTTAATAAATGTTTTCAACTTATAAATCAATTTTTAAAAGAAAAATTTTTGTTCTGAAACATTGATAATACCGAGAATTATTTCTCTCATGTATGTTTTATCACTTTTTGTTGATCTTTTTCTTGGCTATATTAATTGTTAAACTAAAATCTACCAAACTACTCATGACTGATAAGGTTGATTGTTAATAAGCCTACTGGCCATTGATTGCCTGTTTTGTGAGTTCTCTGCACATACTTCCCTTCTCCTTAAAATTAGATCTACTCCTTCCAGAGTGATTACTTTGATTCTTCATTAACAATAATAGTAAAATGATGATAGTTTTCCAAGCCATAATCAAAAAGTAGCAAAGAACTGCTTGACATAAAAAGAAAGTCAAAGTAAACTGGTCAGTTGCCCAATCATTTAGAAACAAACAATAAACCTAGTAGTATTGCTTTCTATTAGTATTTGTGCATATAGTGGGTGTGTTTGTTCATGTGTGGGTCCACGTTTTTGTGGATGCAAGAGAGCAATGATGGTTGCTGTTCCTCAAATGACACCTACCTTGATTTTGAGTATGTATGAGAGAGACAGGTTCTCTCACTGGCCTGAGGCTCCCAAATTTGGTTAGGCTGGTTTAGCCAGTGAAGTTTAGGGATATGCATATGTGCATACTGGAATTCCAAACTCACATCACTATGCTTGAATTTTTAACCTGGGTTCCTGGGTGGAATTCAGAACCCCATGGTTGCACAAGTGCTTTACCAGCTGAGCCATCACCGCAGTCCTGACTTTTGGTCTTGGTGTTTTTCTATGCCTTTTCTTTGGAAATACAGGATGTACAACTTTGTACTTCTGAAGGTACGTGCCTTGGGTTCCTCACAATAAATGACTACAAGTTTTAGGCCTAACTAAAGCTCATTTGATGGGAAAAATATATTGTCATTTATCCCTGTGATTATGTCTTCAGCTCTTGCTTGTTATTTTTGTGTGTGTGAATTTGAAATATAAAGATTTAACTGCTACATAAAAAAATGTATATACCATGAATGTTTTGACAAAAGTATATATAAGTTTATATTGTGCATTATTTAGATCAGGGTTAACCTATATATCCTCTCAAATATTTGTTATAACTTTGTGGAAAAAATACTATTTTTATCTTCTGAGTTAATAACAAACTGATCACTGACTTCTGCTCTAATGTTCCCCAGTGACTATCTGTTTAATCATCACTAAGTGGTCTTTTTTTAACCTCTGAACTGCTTTGTTTTGCTTTGATATCTACTCCTACATTCTGGCCATCATGATGCCTCTTCCTGTATAGTTTTGCTGCAAAGAATTTTTTTTTTTACTCCAGTGAGTCAATAGTGTTTGCATCAGCATATTCTACTTTGTGAGTATTCAGTATGAGGATTTTTTTTCATGTGAATACCAGTTTAGTTTAAAAAAATGACACATAGGAGAGGAAGTGGCATGAAAATGAGTTGTTGTCAGTGCCAAGTCTAGAGGAAACTTGGTAGTGGAATTACAAGTGGAGGAAAACATGGCAGTCAGTTATATGTAACCTAAACACAATTTTTTTTATTTGATTGCCTAAAAATTAAGTCCTTAACGAGTTAAGACAGAAAAAATAAATTAATATATTAGTTTACTTATATTTTAGAAGCTGCAGACACATCAGTTTTGTATGGTTTAAACTATTAAACACATCTACAGTAGCACAGAGATAAGCAACTAACAGGTAAGCATGACAGAATCATCCTCTGTTTTTCTTAGAATTTCAGCTCTTACAAGCTTCCAAGAATTTTGTCTCATGACAATTTTTATTAAAAGTACATTATTCGCCTCTTTATATAATATTGGTTTTCATTTCCCTGTAGTTGGAGTTTTAATATTGTTTTGAAGGTGTCTGTTAAAGAAATTACATCAAATTACATTTCAATTGTCAATGAATAAAACTATCTTTTTACCTCATGGACTTATTCACAGAACTTCATCAAATTATGAAGAATTTGATGTGAAATAAAAATTAGTAACATTTACTCTTCTGTTTATGTTTCCTCAAATAGTACAAAAGTAGATTTACCATTTGTATGGTGACTAAGATTGTTCTTAGGATAAAACAGCAAAGTTCTTTAACACAGGTGCTTGCTTTACTCTGATGCACTTCCCTTGTCTCAAGGTCATTGCAGAGGACATTTCAATCCCTTTACACTCTAATTCATCTTCAGTCAGATGACACTGATATAAACCAACTCTTCTCCTATGCTTTTTCTTCATCTTAGTCATCAGGGTTTTGTTTGTGTTTAAAGTTGTTCATGCTTAAAGCATTCAATGTGCCTGTAATTCTGCCAGAAACAGGACCACTGTCTTACCAAAGGACATAACATAGTATTTGGGATATAGTATATACTCATAATGGATATTAGAATAATAGAGACATTAATTCTTCAAAATATGAAAGAACATGAAGAATTATTTTTATTAATACATATTTTGAAAGAATTTAAGTATGTTTCTTTTAATAGTTATTTATTTATTTTAAATAAATTAACCTTTATTTAATTTAGTTATTAATTTATTATAGTTTTTAATATAAAATCATTTTTTTTAATGAGTTCACAAATAACATCCCACTGCTAGGATATTATTTTATTATTTCTGGTAACTGCTTTGCATGCTTTGTTTTGGGTATTGTAGATAACTCAAGAAAGATCCAATGAATGAAGCAAGTTACTCTGAACTATCTGAGTTTGTATTCCTGGATTATCAATCTACAGACCAACATAATGTTTCCTTTTTGCATTATCTACAATATCATATGCAACAATTTTTCTGGGAAATTTCTCAGTTGTGCTTACAGTTGTCTTTGACCCTCATTTACATTCACCCATGTACTTCCTTTTAGCTAATCTTTCATTTGTTGACTTACGTTTTTCTACATCAACTATTCCTAAGTTAATTTATGATCTATACTCCAGGCATAATACCATTTCATTCCAGGGCTGTATGTTCCAGGTGTTTGTCCTTCATGTCCTGGGGGGAATCTGAGATGGTGTTGCTGGTAGCCATGGCCTGGGACAGATATGTGACCATATGCAAGCCCCTCCACTACCTGACCATCATGAGCCCACGGATGTGCCTTTTGCTTCTAATTGGTACGTGGATTATTGGTCTCATTCACTCAGTGGCTCAGTTAGCTTTTGTTGTCCATTTGCCTTTTTGTGGTTCTCATGAGATAGATAGTTTTTACTGTGACTTTCCTAGGTTCATCCAACTTGCCTGCATAGACACCTACAGAATGGAGTTCTTGGTTACTGTTGACAGCAGATTAATTTCTGTCACTTCCTTTTTCTCATTGATTGTCTCCTATATCTTCATAATATTCACTGTATGGAAACAGTCCTTGGGCAGTTTGTCCAAGGCCCTCTCTACACTTTCTGCTCACATCTCTGTGGTGGTTTTGTTCTTTGGACCATGCATCTTTGTGTACATATGGCCATTTCCTAATGTCCCAGTGGATAAGTTTCTTGCCATTCTGGACTTCATGATTAAACCCATCCTGAACCCTGCCATTTACACACTGAGGAACAAAGACATGAAGGTGGCAATGAAGAGACTAAGTAAACAACTCTTGAGTAGGAAAAATGTCTGCTAAACTCCTCATGAGAATATACAACTTAAATACTGCATTATAAACACAAATGTTAAATGACGTCCTCTTCTTTGACATGATTTATTATTCCTACTCTAACAGCTTGATAAACTTGAATAATTTATTTCAAATTGATAATAAAATGACCATATCTATTGGATATTAGCCATATAATATTACATATTTATTGGTTGGTTATTATTTATGTATCACTTTTTTTGTTATTCAATAGTTACATACTTACTAGCTATTATGAAATACATATTTTAGACTATTTCAAAAGCACTAGTGGAAATGAAAGTAACAAATTATCCATTGTTTTCACAACTGAACAATTCATCACTGCCTTCCAGATGTTTCTGGCACTTTTTCTTATTTGGGGCTAAGTTTAATCAAAGCTGGCAGCAAACTGAATATTCTCCTGCATTAGCCTCCTGAGCACTAGGATTAAAATGTGCACCATCACGTCTTGATTGCTTGCTTTTCACTTTGTGTGTGTGGTGAATGAGTGAATGGTGAGATTATATGGTGTGGGTGAAGGTCAGCAGGAAGAGGAGATAGGTGTAATCTGAAATCTTGTGGGAAACCTGGAGTGAAAGGGGTGCAGAGAGAAGGAAGTAAGGTAGAAAGAAAGGCTGGCACTAGGATGGACTTTCCAGGGGTGCACTTGAAGAGATGAGCTTATGTAGGAGTTGGAGGGAGGGGGCTGCTGCTTCAAAATCTGGCAGTTCCTGGGGGGGGGGAGAAGAATGGTGTTCAAAAGGCACAGGGACTTAGAGAAGGAAGCTGAGGAGGAGCATTGTCTACAGTGAGGGTGATGTGGATAGTTAATGGATCACAAACTTGTTTTCTTGCAGAGAGATGGCCAGAAATGGCTTGTACATTCACAATGAACACCCTTAAACTCTAGGGATGTTAGCAGTGCAGGAGGCCCGCTCAGGCGCATGCTCAAGTACACCAATGGTCACCAGTGTTGCTTGGCAACCTGGAGTAGATCAACTGTATTTGAGGATGTCGGAAACTATTTCCCCCACCCTACAACCTTGGTGGGGGACCTTGGGGGACCTTGTGGGCATATATTGATATTCCATTAGCTAATCCTGAGTTGGGCAATTAGTGGGTCTAAGGACAAGTCCTTGGGTAAATCCTAAGGGTCAGGGCCAGGCGGTCAGACCACTATCTTCAGTCATGAAGAACTTAGTTCATGGAATTAAGGAAAAGATACCTATGGGTTTCTGTGATGTCCCACGACAAACCTTGTTGGACTTTTTTCGTGATATGAAAAGCATTTCTGTCCCAAAGGAACCCAGATACAAACCTCTCAAAAAGATCCACCAGGCTGCAAGTGAAGGTGCTATCAAGAAACTGCAGAGAATGATAAAACTTGGGAAACATAGCATGCATGACAGAGACTTTAAGGAAAGGTAATAGTGCTTATGAGCTAGTGGGAGCGGCCTGCGTGGAGGATGTTATATGACCCTTGTTATATTCAAAGACCAGCATAGGGGAGCCAGAAGGAGGGGAGGACCTCTCTGTGTTTTGTCTTCTCTGGATCCTCAGTACTTTCTCAAGACTTGCACTCCACCTAGAGGTCTCTAGGCCAGATTATCTAATCCTGCCTACAAATTTATCCTGATAAATCACGAATTTACCAAGTAATTTATTCACCATTGATAACATGAACATCTATTTTGGAGCATTCCTATTGTACTATTCTTAAAATATTGCTGCTTTGTCCCCCTTAAGCAAATTTAGAGAATGCAAATACAATTTAGAGTCCTTGAAATTAGCAATACTTAAATATATCAGAAGAATTATTTTCATATAATTTTATGTACTTGAATTCTTGTTTGCTGAGCAGAAGGGACAGTGATAATATTAAATTGAGTTGTCAAGTGCAGGGAGCTATTCTAGACATTTTGCATAATTCCCATTGATGAATCACAACGGTATTCTGTGAGATAACTACTATTTTTCATCTTAGCTTTACTGATGAGAGAATTGATTCATAGAAAGCATAAGTAGTTTGTAGCAAAGTTTAAGTTGTAATTAAACCTATGGTGATTTAACCTCAATATCATGCTTTTTCTCTAAACCTGCTCCTGGTTGGGGGGTATTGCTCACTGGCTGGTTTATTTCTACACATGGAAGAGGCCATGTGCTCAGTTCACAGCACCACACAAAAGACACCATCGAAAAGGTCTTTTCACCAGTATAGTGAGTAATACAAGTTAATAAGTATTTCCATTTTTTACAATGACTTAAGTATTTGTTCAGAAGGTGGAAGAACACATATCATTCAATGCTTAAGAATTATGTGCCATTTAATATTTTATAATTACATGAGTAATTGTAAATTTTAGCATAGTGTTCTAGAATTTCATTAAAAATTTCTCATTTCCATAGGACTGCTCTGCATTTTGCTTGTGTCTATGACTGGGAAGAAGTAGTAAATGTTCTACTGAGAAATAATTGTGACAATGATGCTTTTGACAGGAATTCCATCACACCTCTGATGAAGGTATATATAACTATCCAAATCTAGCATAACATAGACTTAAATGATTATAAACCAAACTTATCCCATGAACATGTTAGTACTTGGTGAACTCTATGTGATGTTTATATTGAATTCATTGAACAAGCAATCTGTTTCTTGGTATAATCCCTAGGCTGTACAAAACTGGTCATATGGATGCATGTGTACATTGTTGAAGCACGGTGCTAATCCAAATTGTATCGACAAAAATGGCAATACTTCTCTTCACTATGCTGTGTCTGAAGATAATCAGAAGCTGGCTGAATATTTGCTTAAATACAATGCAGACATGGAACAAAAGAACAAGGTATAGTTCACGGCTCTGTAGTCCCCAAATAATCTGATATACATGTGTGTGTGTTAATAGCAGTATACATAGGATTAACTTCCTTGAATGAAAATACTTTGAAATAGCTTAATTGTTTAAGAATATGACTTCAAATAGGGAATGTGACTTGCTTTGAATGAAGTGTTAGAGTCTAGAACTTTCCTACATAGAGAAACAGTATTTGTGAAACACCGTGTGAAAGGGTAAATAAAAAGGAAGGCAATAGTGGGTACATTTTGGGGGGCCCTGCCAAGGTATGCCACTAAGCAAACAAGCCATGCACAACAGACTCAGTGCAAGGTTTATTGGTGGAGGAAGAGAGTGGAAGAGTGAAAGGCCATGTCAGCGTGGGGACTTGAAAGGGGCAGACAGAAAAGAGGAAGAAGAAAAGCAAGGGAGAAAGAAAAGGCAAGAGAGGAAAGAAGAAACGAAGAGGAGCAAGAACCGAGAGAGATGAGAGACAAGGAAAGTGAAGAGGCAAAGAGAGCGAGCTGGACCTGGCGGGCACTTTTAAGGCGTGCACATGTCACTTAGCTGATGGGGAAAGGCACCGGGAGACAGGTGATAGCTCAACTCCTTTTGTGGCAGAGGCAGGCTGCTGCTGAGGCAGAAACTATGGCTGCTATATTTATTCAAGGTAAAGCTTCTCTTTTTATGATTTTTTCCACTAAAAATTGTTTCTAACTTGTGTAAAGTAACAGAATTGGAAAGCAAAAGTTCCCTTACTAAATAAACTATTTTAAAACTGAAGCGAAACAAATGAATTTGTGGCAAATTTTAAATCTTAATGCTGCTGATAACAAAAAAAAAATCAAATGATATATTTCTCTGTGTGAAGACTAAATCAAAGAATACAGAACTGGAACCTGATCAGAAATATGAAGGCCCACCTGGAACTTAGGCAATTGAAGGAATAGATGAAGAATTATTGTTATTTTCATTTATTTTGATCACATTCTTTACCATCACCCAGCTTCTCCCATATGCCCACCAAAACTCCTTCTTAACTGTTCAACCTCATGACCCCTATCACAAAAAAGCATGGCCAACACCAACAGTAACCAAAAACAATATCAAAACTAACAGAATTATTTTAGTATGAGTTTACATGTATTGCTTCGATGCTTTCTGTTTGAGGAGTATTCACTCTTCATTTGCTGAAGTTACTGAGCTACAAACAAACATGCCTGTAGTTCAATCTGAGGAGTAGGTAGTGAGTAGGTGGTGGATATATGTAAAAACAGAGGAAAGATCACAGAATCTACTGGCATATTCCCTTCCCACTTTTTGAAGAAATGTGCAGAGGAATGTTCTGTATGCTGTGAATGTGTTGCTCTGATTGGTTAATAAATAAAGTGCTAGTTGGCCAGTAGCCAGGGAGGAAGTACAGGCAGGACAAAGAGAGAGAAGAATTCTGGGAACAGGAAGGCTGAGTGGGGAGACACTGGCACTGCCACCATGAGAAGCAACATGTAAAGATACTGGTAAGCCATGAGCCATGTGGCAAGGTATAGATGTTTAGAAATGGGTTAATTTAAGATATAAGAACTAGATAGCAAAAAACCTACCACGGCCATACACTTTATAAGTAATATAAGTCTCTGTGTGTTTACTTGGGTCTGAGCGACTGCAGGCCCAAGCAGGACTGGAGAAAACTCCAACTACAGATATGACCACCACTTAGGTCAAAACTTAACCTCTGCTTTCAAATCTAGGATGCCTGGATTGGGAGGAGGAGGAGATGGAACTGACATTTTTCCATATTGAATTGAAATGCAATCCTAGATGTTTGTTCCCTGGCTGTTCCCATCAAAGGAAACTAAGAAGTTTTCAGTGACTGAGTCCTTTCTTTTTTCAGTGATAAGAGCAAATGGTGAAGGGTATTAGACATGTGGGTTGGAAATGAGACTGAAATTACAGGCAGCACCTAGTTCTGGATTGTGTGTCCCAATGATCTCAGGAGAAGTTTGGACATTTGTATTACAAGTAGAATTTTCTGTGCAGAGTTTGAATCTTTAAATCTAATTAGTTGCAGACAAAGGTATTTTCAAAAATTATTTCCTTGAAATTCTGAAAGAGTTCCTGGTTAAACATTGAATGTGTGGATGCTAGATCTCAAAATCCTAAGGAACTTTAGAAGAGCCAAGGTTTGACTCCAATAATCTTAGTCCTACTTCCCACCCCCCCCCCCCTTTTTTTTTTTTTTTTTTTACTATTTTTATGTTTGGGAAGAAAACAGTAACAATGGTGATGATTAGCTTATGACCCCCCTTGCTTTAAGACAAAAATATTTCACTACTTTTAAAATATCATGAAAATAATGAGAAGCTAGACTTTTAAGAATTCTATGTATTATTAGTATTTAGGTAAACAGATCCCAGACTAGTAATTGCAAGGTTTTTTTTTTCTATATTGAAAGAGTAGCAAATCACAACCTTGACATTTGAACTGTTACCGTGTGGCTTGATAAGCTCATAAAGCCTGGGTGTCATATCCTAGCAGTTGTAAACATTGCAAAAACAGTGAGTTAAGGAGAGTGTTGAAAATCAACTGAACGATTTTGCTTTAACACTAATGCTTCATTTCATCAACATTAGGGGAAAACGGAATGCAAGTGAAGTGTAAATTAACAAAAGTTTGAAAATTTCTGGGTCTATGTTGAGTTATATTTCCTTTGGGGTAAATATCATTTTTATAAAATATGTTAGATGATTTCACAAGTAAAAATTGGTTTATACAAACTCATTGGAGGAAACACTCACTGGAAAGATAAAAACTCAGGAGCTATGTACTCAGTATGGTTCATAGATACCAATAGTTTCCTTTAAGAACTAAGCACACTGCTAAGCCTCAAGATACTCATGCAGAAACCTGCCTATCAAATTGCTCTTAAAGAGGAGAGGAGAGCAATTATATGACTCCATATATTAAATGCTAAGGTAGAAGGAAATGTTTGTAGAACAAACACAATCTCTTTTTTTTTTTTTTTTTTTTTTTGGTTTTTCGAGACAGGGTTTCTCTGTGTAGCTTTGCGCCTTTCCTGGAACTCGCTTTGGAGACCAGGCTGGCCTCGAACTCACAGAGATCCGCCTGGCTCTGTTTCCCGAGTGCTGGGATTAAAGGCATGCGCCACCACCGCCCGGCCGAACAAACACAATCTCAAAGTCATATTTGGGAGTGAGTGAGAAGGTTTCATGTGTCACATGTATACAGTTGTAGGGCATTTCAAGGAGAAGGAACGTGCAGTGGCCTGCAAGGGAAGAAGCTGCTTATTCACTCTAGCAAGGCTTTGTATTCTCATAGGACTGTTTAAGGCTCCATTAAGTTAAAGAGTACAGTGATTTTGGATTGAAGATTCTTTTGTTTTGTTTTGCAGGATGGCTTTACACCACTTTTACTGGCTCTCAAGGAAAACAAAATAGAGATGGCAAAATTTTTAGTAAAGAAGGGGGCAAACATACACGTATTTGATAAGATGAAAAGGTACTGTTGTTTGAATTTTTTTAAAAAAAATGTGTAACATACTGAAATAACAATCTCACAGCCAAGAAATATCAGGTTGATGGGAAGAAGACTAACTTACAGGGATTCAGTGATCAGGTATCAACTAGTCATCAGTCTAATTAGTTGGGTAAGCAAAGCAGTAAGTTGAGGTGAGTAACACAAGTCATTTCTAAGTTTCATATCCCCTTATAATATTGATTGATGCTTCTTATTTGATATTTTGTTTGATTGGACAACTGATCTTATGGTAGATTAATGGGTTTTCAGTTTGGTTTTAGTAATTTTTTAAGAAGTTTAGCCTTTTTGATTAACTTTGATTCACAACGAAACTCAATCATTTTGTACTATTTTCCCTTGCTCTTATATGATTGTCCTATAAAATGCCATATTATTCATAAAAAGAGTTGACAACCACAGTCTATTAGATGACTCTTACCTTTCAATTCCCTTTTTTTGAGGAATAATGAGGTTAGAATATCCTATGATGATTAAGAATTGTTATTGCAGAATGGTGCTCAATCCCACCCCCCTTTTGTCCAACTGGTGCTGAAGTGATTATATTTACATAGAGTTGGGAAAGCAAAGTAAATTCACTTTATTAGGAGAAAGATTAGTGAAGCTAAGTAGTAGGTGGGTAGATGCAGATTCACAGATGACTTGGTTAAAATGTCTGCTACCTAGTTGCTACGTGTCTGAACTGCTGGTGTTACATATTACCAAATATGAAAAGGAGGATAATACTTTGTAAAGGTTTTCATGAGATCATTTATGTAACATTTAGGGCAGTGCATAACACATGTTATAATCATTACTAAGTGTAACTATAATGAATTTTATTATTAACAGAGTATTTTATAATGTCGTTATAGCTTAAATAATGAAAATAGCTTTTAATTATCTGATTAGTAATTATATGTTACAATAAACTAAAGAAAATGGAAACATCTTCGTTTAAGTCCTTATCTACTTAAGAAGAATAACTTTTATACACTTATATTCTATCAAAGTTGAAGAATCTAAGAATTCTACTAAGAACATGCAAAACACTGCCAGAGGCTTCCCATCCATTTTCTTATTTTATCTTTGCCCACCATATATAAAGATGAATCTTTGTAACCAATGATATTCATGTGTATAAAAAGAACAATTCCAAACATACAAGCAAGATATTAAATTTGTAAAATATACCCAAGTTTTAACAGTTTTAATTAAGTTATCTAATAATGAAGCTATTCTGTGTTATTTCAGAAACACACTCTTATATGCCATAAGATGGGATTCAACAGATATGGTCAGTCTACTTCTGGATGAAGGCATTGACTTTTTCTTTAAAGATGTATTCGGATGGACTGCCTTACGTTATGCTATTGAAGGCACAAGTAAAGGGTAGGTGTTTGCATTGTAATGGTAGCAAACACTAACTTGCACTTCAAATTAATCCCAAAGTCTTCATCTTCCTCTCATAATGTATTATTGTTGACTCTAGGTTGTTTTGGAATAGCAGTGAATATCCAGTATGCAAAATGCATACCATTAGAAGTAGAAATGAAGAAGCGTTTCTTTATCCCGTGATTTGCTTTTGTATTGCTGAAGACTGAACGAAGTGCCTCGTTTGTGCTGGGCAATTCTGTCAATGAGCTATATATCTGTGTAGAACTTTCTGGAACTTAGAAATTATGGACCATAACATTTTCCATTTCATCCAACTATAAACTCTGTACTATATAGATATTCAGATGTTTGATATTCTAATTTGCTGTTTTAGTCTTCAGTTAGAGTGTTGCAGAAAATAGTGTTTCTTCCTCTGGTGGGATTTCTTCAATATATTACTTTTTGAATCTTGAAAAAGATACAGGTTTCTGGCTTCCCTAAGTCCCAGGAGGAATGCTCTCTTTCACAAGACAGGTGGAGCAAGAAGAGGGCATCTAGTCCTGCTTTTGTTTTTATGATTCTGTTCTTGCAGTGTTGCTAGTAACACTTGTCCTGGAGATCAGGAGAGACTGACCTCCATGACCAGGCTGCCTTTGTCGAATCATATCTCTAATGATTTATGGCAGTTCTCACTGACATTGAAAATTTACAATATTTTAATTGAGCTATTAGTCCCAAAGTGACAGTGCTTTCCTTTGGCTGCCAGGCTTTTCAGCTTGTGCCACACTCATTGCTACCTATTTGACAATTCTCATTTATTCAGAACCTTCCATGGAGCCACATGTCATTTTAACCCTAGACCTTTATTGTTTATTAACTGTGAAGAGTCTGTTCATCTCTTTTGGTAGAAAATATGACTTGGGATCATTGTAAGCTGTCAAGAATGTTCAAATCATGTTGCAGGGAATATCACAAGTCTTTACTCATTACTGCTAGAACTCTGCCACCAGACCCCTTTGCATTCTGTGCCGCATCCTTTCCTAGGTGCTATGAGACCAATATCATCATTCTCTGAGTAGTTGTCAGCCTTAGTCTGTATTTAAGAGACCTCATTCACATTATGTTCCGTTGGAATCCATGTATAGGATAGGATTTTATCTTGGAAAGAATTTGGACACAAACAGAACAATCAATCATTCTAATAAGGATCTGTAGGTTCAGAGCTTGATTAGGTAGAGGAAGACTGCAAGTAACTAAGTGACATTTTGTAAAGTGTTAGTTTGAAACTTCTGGTCATTGAGAGTTTGGTAATAGCAAACAATCATTTTATTTAGTGGAAAGAAATCACATGATTTAAAAAAGCTTGTATTTTCAAGTTGTTAAATAGCTCATTTTTTCTAAATGATAAGAAATAAAATTAGAGCAGCTATCAATGTAATTTAGAGGGCTTATGATGGTAAATTCTAATTATCAAGTCATTCAGCTTAAAGTCTCCTGGAGAAGGAGTGTCAGTAAGTGATCATTTAGATCAGATTGACCTGTAAGATGGTCAGTGAGGAATTTTCTTGATTGTTGATAGTTGTGGGAAGACCCAGCCTACGAGTAGCATCATTTCCTACTCAGGAGTATGTTGTGGAATATTAATTTAAGGTGTGTTACCTTTGTTTATGCTGTGGAACATTTGTTTTAATGATGCAAAGTTGTGTGCATTCTTTTATATTGCATTTGTTTAACTCTGTGAACCTGTGTTTCTTTGCATGTCTAAAACACCTAATGGTCTAATAAAGAGCTGATTGTCCAATTGCTAGTCAGGAGAAAGGATAGGTGGGGCTGGTAGGCAGAGAGAACAAATGGCAGGAGAAATCTGGGAAAGAAAAGATAAAGGAATTAGAGAGGAAGGAGAAAGATGCTAGGGACCAGCCACTCAGCCACATAGTTAGCCATGGAATAAAATCGAAAGTAAGATAAACAGAAGTCAGAAAGGGAAAAAGCCAGAGGCAAAAGGTAAATGGGATAATTTAAGTTAAGAAAGGCTGACTAGAAACAAGTCAAGCTAAGGCTAGGCATTTATAAGAAAGAAGAAGCCTCTGTGTGTGATTTATTTGGGAGCTCAGTGGCAGGCCCCCTAAAAAGCTAAGAGCTAAAGAGTAAAGAAAACAACCAAAAATAGGATTCCTGAATTGTATAAGAATAGTGTTTGTGAGGAACATGCATTACATTCCTATCTTTATGCTCTTGATTGTGGATATGATGCAACTACCTACTTCAAGTTCCTGCTGTGTCGACCTTCCTGCAACGATGATATACCATTGTGAGTCAAAGTAAGTCCTTCTTCCCCTAATTCTCTTTTGCCAGGCTATTTTATCATAGCAACAGAACTGAAATTAGAAAAGGATTTCATGTTTTCTGGATAGATGTAATAGCTGACCATAAGCTGTGAAAGGAAATAATATATTGGGCTTTATTTAAGTATGGTAATGCCTTTGATATTGTCTGCAGTATTCTGGAAAATTCAACATAGTATAAAGATGTGTTTTATATCAATACTAAAATAGGGATTTTTTTTTTCACTTGGCAGTAGTCGAAAGATTCTTATGGACTATGAAGTAAAGTTACATATTAAAAATAAAGATGGCAGTCCAGGTAAGTCTTATGCCAATGAGAAGTGAATATTAAAATCATGATTATCACACAACCAATATAAACCAACACTGTTATTACATGTTTTCTAAGCATATACAATTGAAGCTGCTTCTCTATATTTTCAATATTTTAATTTAGGTAACAGCACTCACCTTTGTTGCCCTAATTTTAAGTTATCTCCCATTTAAGGTTGTCTTTTTGATGTGTAGTTATAGTAACCTCACTGAATACATTTTTTTGTGTATGGAGAGACATTATTTCAGTTATCCTGTCGTGGCTTCTGTCTTACTGTGTAGTTGAGGTTGGCTTTAAACTCCTGATCTAAGCTGTCTTAATTTCTCAGTTGAGGTTAAAGGTATACAGTGCACACTCAGCAGCTTTCTTTAATAAATTAATAAATTTTTGTGTAACTAAGGATTGAACACAGAACCTCATACCTTTTTAAGTAAACTCTGTAGCCATTACACCTTCAGCTCCTTTCTACCTATTGTTTTTGATCATAAGCATAGGATATAATGGTAAATACATTGGAAAAACCTTTATTTTTATGGCAGTTTTCCACTCAGTGAAAAAGGTTGAAAGAAGTTACACTCTGAACTAGCATCACTGTTCAGCCTGTTTTCTTCAGTTCAGGTATCATGTCTAACAATCTCAGGAGGTTATTCATTTTATAAGTACATATCAAATACATTTCCCTAAAAGCTTGCTGCTTCCTCCATGTTCTTTTAAGCTTAAATGTCTCTTTATTTAGCACAGTTCAGGACTGGTAAATCCTTCAGGTCTGATCTTGCATAGTTCTTTCTATTGCAGGAACTGTATCAGATGAGTCTGAATCCCATTTGCACCAGATCTAAGAACATGGAAATAGCTGTCATTGGAAGAGTTTTTTTAGCAATGTTGCTGGAAGAGGATGACTTGTATCCAGCTTGATTTATAGCTGTAAAGTCTTTGCAAATCCCTTTGGTTTTGGTCTAGCTCCATGTGTGCCATGCTTGCAAAGTTCAGAGTTGACATGTTGAGAATTTTTTTTATTCACCAAGAATTATATCAAGTATTTGGTCCAAATTTCATTTTGTGATAAGAAATATTATCTTAAGGAAGCTCAGTGTCATACTGCAATATTTTCTGCTGTTTATTTGGCACTGTCAGCTTATGATTCTGTTTAAGTCAGTGTCCTAGAATGGAATTACCATGAATATCATTGGACATTGCATTTTACTTTTAGGTGTCAAATGCATTTAAGTAATACTCTTCTTCCTTTGGGCCTAGTAAATATGATACAGGAAGTAGATTTATGTTTTTAGAGCATTCATTACTCAATAAGCATTATGATTAGCACCCACCATAGGCTATTCTTTAGAGATGGCCTGAAACGAATGCTTCCTAATAAAACTTTAGAGTCATCATGTTTTTAATATTTTAGAATTTTTAATTGTTATATTTAAAATATATTTCTTTTTCTTAAATAGAATACAAGAATTCTGAAGATAATTCATTAGCCAAGTAAGATACTTTATCCAAATTTTGGAATGTATGGATAAATAAAATTTGTTCAGTATTCTACTCTGTTGTAGCCCCAATATTTTATGGTTAACATTAGTTATTCCTTATAACTACTATAATAAATATTTGATGTTTTGCCTATTATAACTCATGATTTTCTAATTATACAACTGTCATTCATAATAGTGCTCCCATGATTTAACAATCAGTCTGACTTCGTTTCCCATGTATTCTCTTGTTCATTAGCATAGATTGAAAGAAGCTCATGTAGCCCTGGAACCTAGATACACATCAGATCAGTTTCAAAAGTCAAATTTATAATGTTGAGATAAAAATATTTTACATTGTTCTCTGTTCTACTCTTTTTGGTAAAGGCATTCCCATTGACTACATAGATGTTTGGGCTCATCTGTCTATCTATCTATCTATCTATCTATCTATCTATCTATCTATCTATCTAATTCTTAAATTATCTTTAAGATATTTAAGAAGTTTCAGGGAATTCCTTTTAGTATTTTAGTGCAAAGGGAAATTAATGATTGCTTTTCCATAGTAGTTCTCATAGCAGAACAACATGACTTCCATGTTTCAGTTGAACAACTTAGGTTCTTAAGCAGGCTTTTCTAGGTTAAAGTAGTATGAGTTCTGTGAGGCACTGAATAGTTTCTGAATCCTTCATTAAGTTTAGGCAGTTTTTGAAGTTAAGTTCAACTAAGGCCCTGCCAACATATCTGTTGTTACTATTCACATGGAATAAATAATCTGAATGTATTTACTTTCATAAATTGGAAGAAGAAGAGGCAAAGAGGAAACTGGAAATGTGAAGTTGTTGTTTTAAATAATATGAGATGTCAAACTCTATTCACATCAGATATGACTATGAAATGTAATTTAATATGGAGACTTTTGATGCTTTTTTAAAGTTGCACTCATCCATTTTTATTGTGTATTTCCTTTGTAGGCACCACAACGATCCTAATTCTGGATCCACCTTGCCTAAGTCAAGTGAGGATGATGGTGATTTTGATGACAAGGTAAAATTTTGCTTTTTGAACTTAATATGTTTATACAGAAATGTGTTTCTATGGTGTTTACTCGTGAAATTCTGTAGTGATGGTCTACCTATTGTCATTTAGTGGACAACAGTAGACAGTTGGTGAGAAGAGATGTTTTCATAAGACTGTGGCTGGTGACTAATTGAATATATCTTTAATTTAATAAACAACAAAGATCTAGTATTCTGAGGTAATAAGGAAAGGGGTGAAATACATAGTTTAAGAGAATTGTATTAGGAATAGAAATTTCATAGAAGAGGAGATTTCAAATATGTTAAATAATATTTGCATAAAAGTCACTTACTGTGACTTATAAACCATACTAATATGATAATATCACAGAATCACAATGAAGAAGAGATTCCTACCAGAGGACATAGAATTATTTGTGAAAGATTGGTATCTGCTTTTAAATGTATCTCCAGCAAGAAGGATATCTCATGTCATTTTTAACAAGGTCATTCACCTTAGCATTCATGTTCTTTTTTGATAGCTGTAGGCTTTATTTTTGTTATTCCATGTCTCTTTGTGGGTGTAGACCTTGAACCCAGGTTGTAATGTACATATAGAAAGCGCTCTACTACACAGCTGCAAGGCCAACTCCAACAGTCAGAGTTGCTTTCTAGTACACTCTAATTCCCAGTCATCTGTTAGCAGTTTGAAAGCTGTAAAAAACATGAATCAAGATTTTAGGCAAATTTCTCCTTCCTAATGTGAATACTGGATACAAGAATACACACATTTGAACCATATTTGAAAAGGATTAGCTCAAATACCATCTGGAAGGGAAATGATAGCTTGATATTTTCATAATGGATCTTTCTTCAATCATGAAGTACCATTTTATATGACATAATTAGAAAAAAGAATTATTATGGTCTTTATAGTTTGATAGAAAACCGACATTTTTTCTTGAATAATATTGGTGGTTATAAAGACTTAACTATACAGTCACATGTACTTTCTCTTCTAGAACTGAAAACTTTTATTTGAGGATGCAGACTTTCTACATTGCCAAAGTCATCCTTCAGTTCCAGAGATGAAGTAGTCTGCTTTATTTGGCATGCTCCAAACCAAGCTTAAAACTATTTTTTTTTGAGATAGGGTTTCTCTTGGTAACTTTGGCTATCCTGGAACTTGCTCTGTAGACCAGGCTGGCTTTGAATTCATAGCAATCCACCTGTCTCAGCCTCCGGAGTGTCGGGATGAAAGGCATGCAAAACTACTACCAGGCAAATTTAAATATTTTTAATTTAATTTTTAAAGTTTTCATATATGAATATTGTATTTATATCATTTTCACTCTGCCTTCTCTCCACTTCAGCTTCTTCTGTATATGTCCCTATCTGTATTCAAATTCATGACCTCTTATTGTTTAATTATTATTCTTACATATGTAAATATATAAATACACATATATGTATGTATACATAATCTACTGAGTACATTTAGTTTTGTACACACATACATGACCACTTGAGATCAAGCAACCTGTTAGGAAGTTTTTCCCAAGAGAAAACTGATTCTTCATTTCATCAAGGGATGCTACCATATGAAATTTCTCCCATTCACCTTGGTGTGTTTACTGGTATTTTCAATATGCAAGTCCTGGTTAGGCAAACATATTCTTAAATTTTCCTGGGTGCAGCTTTCATTTCATGTCTAGAAGACAGTGTCTGCAGTAGGGATAATGGCTCTCTGACTCTTCAAACTTTCTGTCTCCTATTCCACGATGTTCCCTGAACATTAGGAGTAGGGACTGAAACTGTAACTGTACTAGGTAGGTAGTGTCAAGCACCCAACAGTGACCAAATATTTTCATTTTTACTTTATGACTCTCTGATAGTCTCTACATGCTATAAGGGAAACTTATCTTGTGAGGGGGGTGAACTGTACTCATTGGTGGGCATTAAAAAACAGAAATTATGATTGGGGGAAATGGCAGTAGTAGATTCTTCTCTAGATTCAGTGACCTCCATTGCCAAGGACGCTGCTCAGATTTGCAGTACCAGGTATGAGTTGTCTTCTACTGGGTAGGCCTTAAGTCAAGCTAGACAGCTATTGGATACCACTAAGAAGAAAATACTACTATTGCACCCCTGGGTATATCTTGTTCAACAAGTCATTTTTGTGGTACACAGGCCCTGCAAATAGGTAGAACTATTGGTTGTTTTTCTCTCCTGGCAGCCTGCATAGCACATTTGGGATGCTATGAAAGTCAGCCCTCATGAAAAAGTATTCTAGGCCACTTCCTGCTGGATTTCTGAGTCCCATGTCTGAGGTGTGTGATGTCTCCAGTAAGAGAATCTTAGCTTCAACCTGAAGAGCCTATGTTTCTTTGGGAGTCTCTTAGAAACCACTGAGCAACAACTCAATAGACATTTCCCTTGCCTGGAGCTGAAGATTTTGTTAGACCGTCTATGGCTCTTGGGGAAGCAGCATCTTCCAAAGTGGACCCTCACTGGACTCCTCTTGGATATCCTTTGTTGCCCTGTGTCATGGAAATCCTGCAGCTTCATTTAAATCATTTATATATGCACACATACATATATCATATATATTTTCATGTAAATATAAAATAGTATAGTCTGTATGGATTTTCAATCATCCTTAGTGTTGTTTAGCTTTCCTGCCTCTCTATGTATGATTGTTCTCATTCCATTGTAGTTAAAATCTGCTCGTCCCATTTTTCCCCTTCCAGACATCTGCATCCTACTATCCCCCTCTCTAGAGCTCCTCCCTGGGCTTCCTTTATATTTTCCTGTCTTCTTTTTTTTTGTCCCATTAGTCCATACATCTTTATTTGCAAGTGTTCATTGCAATGAATCATTGGTCTAGTTTGAGGCCTCTGGTTTCTGCTACACTATCAATACTGGACCCTCACTGGACTCCTCTTGGATATCCTTTTGCCGCCTGTGTCATGGAAATCCTGCAGCTTTGGATCTGCAGGACTCATTCCTTCACATGCTTCAGCAGATCACAGATTGGGTGGATGTTGGGATGAGCCAACTCTTAGTCCTGTATCTGGACCTGGGTGGTAGTTGAGTTAGTCAGGCTGCCAGCTTCCCCATATCCTCACCAGCAGGATGAGATCTCCAGCACCTCCTAGGGTAGCTCGCTCAATGCCTCAGGGAGCAAAGGGTGGAGCCAGCTCTTCTGCTCTCATCACTGCATGGCAGATAAGAAGCAGGGCCAGCTCTCCAGTTTTCATGCCCTCAGGGCCAGCTCACCCACACCCCTTCCTCTAGGGCCAGCCCTACTGTGCTACTTAAGTGAGATGCAGGGCTCACTCTCCTGAGTGTTGAATCCAGTGAGGGGAGAGGCCAACACTGTGCAGCCCTTCATTATAAACGTAGTCCCAGGCAGCAGTCCAGACCAAGGACAACCACATGGCCTTTGGTGATAACATAGGCCATGGACATCAACACAGACCCCCTGCTGCTGCATGGCTACAGACCCATAAATGCCCCCCAGCACCAGTGCAGGCCAGGATTTACCATAGCCTCAGATGACTTCGCAGGAAACTCACATCAGGTTGTTCTTCTCCATCACTGAGTCTCCAGATCCACCTCTCTTATTAGTGCTCAAGCTGCTCTGCTTCTCTCTCGCCCATCTCTCTACTCCATACTTGCACAATTATAGTGGCTCATGCTGTGGTTGGGCCATTTGTTGGGAGGGGTCTCTGGGTGTCTTATTCCTGCCCACTCTGCAGGGCTGTGGGGTATCTTCAAGTGTTCCTTAAACCCAAAGCTTCCAAAGGAAATATTTCTCTGGCCAAAGTTATACACAGCACAGTGAAACTGTAATTAAACACAGAGTCGTCCAGTCTCATGGTTGACCTGCCACCACAACCAACTCAAGAGATTGGCAGATAGGCTACTGATGAAATGTCAACACAGCCAGACATGTCCAGTCAGTTGTGGGTCTCTGTTCTGTAGGCACTCTTTTTCCTGGGCTAGGATGTGGCTCTGGGAGTCACAGTGACTCAGACAGTGGTCAGTTTTCTCAAAGGAAGAAGGCACAGGCCCACTAGCACTTGTGTTTGTTATTGGCTCTGTTGATGAACAGTGTAATTCAGCTTTTTCCCAGGATCAAGAACAGCCACCACCTCACTTCTTAGCGCCTGCTCTGCCTCACTTTACAGCAGGCAAACCCATTTCTCCACCACCTATGCTCACTTCTTCCTCTCCTCTCCTTTCCTGTCTTCTAGGTTTAGAAACTGTTCGCTGGTAAAATCTAGAATTATTGTTTTTAAATTGAGATTTTTTTTTTTATAAAAAATGTGCATTTAGAAAATATTCCAGAGAGAGAAAGCACATTTTTTTGTGAAATCATTGTTATGTTTTGATTGCTGAGGAGAGGAGATAGAAAATTCTGTGGCCAAAAATAGTTTTTTACTGGGATGTTTAAGAAGAAGTAATTTTAAAAATAGATACTCATTTTCTATGTGGAATGTAATAGTTAGGCATACAAGGTTAACTTCTTTTATAAAATGTATACAAGTAATCGGTGACAAGTGATCTATGAACATGTCTCTTGTAAACTTCCAGTTTTGTTTCACAGTGGTGAGAGATAAGCTTAGTGTAGACAGCATGCATAAGGTTGGGTATTGAAATAATTGTTTTTAGACACATTCTTTTTTGTTTTATGTATAGTTTCTTTTAAATCAGGAAATTCACATCCTAAAATGAGTAAGAAAACATTAATTGCCTTATTTTTGGTATTAATTTTAGCCAAGTTCTTCTCAGCATGCTCCTGCTAAATGTCCTAGTAACTTAGGTGGGGCTGGAGATCAAAGAGACAAAAACGAAGCAAAAGGAACAGTGACAGGTAGGAACTATATTCTGTGAAAGTGTTACTTGACAGAGTATCTGTTTCTAACATGAGTACTGATGCATCTAGTAGTCAATAGATCCCTTTCAATGGACACCAGTGAATAGTGGAATGAAATGACACTGATGGCACCTATTACCAGTCTTAAAAACAGGGAACACTGAGACTGTTACTAACGGAGTTTGCTTATGGTTACCAGTTCACAGCATTCTTATATGCAGTGTCTCTGGGGAAGTAAGTAATAAATGAGTACAGGGAATGAGTAATAATAACTATAAAAATGATGATAAAGGGAATAAATAAAGAAAAAAGGACAAATGTTTTATTGTACTGAGTATGAAAGCAAGGATGCATGGGTTAAGAATGTGAAAAAGTTGTTTTCATGTAACAAAACTGGCTTGAGAAGCAAGGAAAACTTGTTCCAAAAAAAGGTCATTAATGTCTGACAAACTGTATCATGAAGAGGTAGATTTACTTTACTATTGATAAATATTATTTCATGAATCATTTGGTGAATTTTACTCTGATTGTTTGCTTATCCATGGTTACCCGCCAAAGTGGTAAAGACTCAGGAGTAGGTCAGGGGAAAGATGAGAAATCTTATTCTACAAAGTAATTTGAAGAAATGTATAATTGAAACAGGACAGAGTAACACTAAACAGACTGATCAGGCTTTATTTATGTATTAAAGATACACACACACACACACACACACACACACACACACACACACATGTTTTTGTGTGACAATAACAATTAAAATAGGCCATGGAATCCAGAAAGAGAAAGGCTGGAGTTCATGGGATCAGCTTGAGGAAAGAAAGGACAGGGAAAAAGGAGGTAATATTTTAAATATAAATTAGGATTAAAAAATAACAAAAACCAAACAGAGGGCTGGGAAGTGGAGTCTTTGGTAGGAAAAGAGTTTGCTATGAAAAAATGAAGATTTGAGTTATATCTAGACTCACATAAAAAGTTGGGCATGGGTAGTGTGCTCCTATAACCCAGCACTTTTATGGACAGTGTTAAGAGAATAACTGAAAAATTCTGACTACTTGCCTAGCTTCAAACTCAGTGCTATATCTTATCTCATGGGATAAGGTGGATGTGTTAGTCAAGGTCACCTGTTGTCCTCTTCTGCCTCTGTTGAGCATACACAGGTATGCACCTGCATAGACACGTACGTACACCATGTTCACACAGCATATTCACTAATACACATAGCAAAGACTGAAGTAAAGTAAACAACAGAATAGAAATTATTTTCCTGCCACTAAAATTTACTCATGTGATATTTATTAAATAATAAAATATATTAAATGGCTGCATATTATTTTACTTAGGAAGTTTGAAGAAAACAATTTTAATGGTGGGTAGCACTAGACATATGAGTGGAATGTGAGGTCCTTCACAGTTGAGGAGTGTTAAGAACTAAGGATAGTGCTGAGGAAGAGGATGAAGAATAGGACCTACAGATAGGACAGAAAATAAATGAAGGAAGTTGGTCAGCTGGCTCCAGTCCACAGGCAGCAGCTGGTAGCTGCACATCTGTATATCACTGAGCACCAGCCAGCCTACGCGACTGCAAGACTAGTAAGCCACATCTGGCTCCTAGTGAGAACTTTTCTTAGTTTTCTCAGGCCTTATGTGGATATACATGGCTGGATGTTGGGCATAGGTAGATGGATGTGTTTTTCTTTGGGATACCAGATCACAAAAAATGACACAGAGACTTATTATTAATTATGAAAGTTCAGCCTATAGCTTAGGCTTGTCCCACTAGCTCTTACAACTTAAATTAACCCATTTCTATCCATCCATGTGTTGCCGTGTGATTCGTAGCTTTTACCTCACCTCCTGCATGTCTTGCTTCCCCTGTGACCAGCTGGACTCTGCCTTTCTTCTTCACAGAGTTCTTTCTGTCCAGTAGTCCAGCTATACCTCCTGTCTAGCAATTGGACATTTAGCTTTTTATTAAACCAATCACAGTGACATATTTTTATACAGTGTAATCAAATATCTCATAAGACCTTACATTAATTTTGAGATAATACATTTTAGATGACATAGTGGTTTAGTAGACATTCTTTGAGAACTCACATGATATATACAAATAATATACTCTTGGAGAAAAAAAAGAGTACATTATTTTATTTTTCCTTTTCCTTTTTAGCTGGGGAACCAAACCCATTGCCCTGTGCTTGTGAGCCAAACATTGTAACAGGCACAATGTTCCTAATATATGCATATAAAAATTCAGTTCATTTTTGATAATCATATTTCACTACTGAAGATTTATTATGACTTTGTTCAACATATAATTCATTTAACATTTTTATTTTTAATTATTTTTATTTTTTGAAATTATAACATAATTTGATCATTACCCCATTCCCTTTCTTACTTCCAAACCCTCTCATGTTCACCTCATTGTTCTCTTTCAAATTCCTGGCCTCTTTTTAAGAAATCGTTGTTGTATATATGTGTATACATGCTTGTTGCTAAAGATAAAAATATAACATTATTGGCAATGGAATCATGGATCTTGTGGAAGAGGCTACAACCAGTTTACTAAACAAAAATATAACATGATTCCTTAAAATGTCTAAACTAAAGGGAGAAATACTATGAGAAATAGCCATGAGAGTAGCACACACGTGGATGGGAAGTAGAGTATCTTATAAATCCTTCCATTAACATTGCACTGCTTTAAAATGTGTGGTTCATTAATATCCAATAGTCCTCTGAAAATACATAGCCTATTTTAATATTGAAAATCTATTATGTGTTTTGTTTAATATGAGATTAATTTATTTTCTCAGGCCAATGTATAAAAAAAACCTTCAAATTTAATTAAATCTGTATTTTAATTTGTATTCAGTATATTTTCTTACATTGTTCCTCAATCAACAACAAAAACAAAAATCCAAAACAGCCAGAAAAACTAAAATTTCTAAAATTATGATTAACTCAGATAAAGGTAACTGCTATAATTTACTTCCATATTAACTCTTGTTGATGATGCTCATTTTGTATAAATGATTGTTTGTCTTTTCAGAATCTGTAAAGAAATATCCAAACTTGAAGGTAAAAACTTCTATACACTTGATTAGGGTTATAAATTATATTTTGTTAACTATGTAACAATTTTTAAATTTCTTGTTTTAAAATATATCCAGACACCTAATGAAATGAATGACCTCACTCCTAATAAATGCTTAGAAGTGAAAGATGAAGGAACATTAAACTCAAGTAAATCTTCAACACCAATTATTCTGGAAAGAAGGTCTTGAAGCTATTTGAAATGTTCACAGAATTCTAAATTGTAATTTTACTGAAATCAGATCTACAAATTTGGGCGTAATAATTCAAATGCTGTTGTTGACATAGGAAATACAGGAGGGCTCACACTCTTAGGAAAAAGAATCTTTACATGTTTGTTTCCTTTTGATTAGGAAGAAAGGAGTTTGTTGGAAGAGTTTTAATGCCACCAGCAGACAGATAGAGGGGTAAAAGCATAGTGGGAGCTTTGAGGAAAAGTTCACGTTCCAGCAACAGAGACAGACTCCATGGTGAGGTTTGTGAGGAAAATCAGGAAGCGTCTTTCACTTTTTGAAATTAGAGGAGTTACAGCAGTTAATTTAGTAGTTAAAGCCCATATTGAACTACACAGGCAGATTATGTGTTAAAGGGAGCATCCTTTCAATACTTTCATTCCTCTGGGTCTCTTGGCTATCTACATCTATTCTACACATTAGTTTATATGCCAGTAACTTTATCACCAATGTTCAGTCGTAGATTCAAGTCTGTAGCAACAAATCACAAATGACACCATGTGATCTGACACATGTTTTTCTTTTTCTCTCCTTACAAAATTAGAACTGGCCGGGCGGTGGTGGCGCACGCCTTTAATCCCAGCACTCGGGAGGCAGAGCCAGGCGGATCTCTGTGAGTTCGAGGCCAGCCTGGGCTACCAAGTGAGTCCCAGGAAAGGCGCAAAGCTACACAGAGAAACCCTGTCTCGAAAAACCAAAAAAAAAAAAAAAAAAAAAAAAAAAATTAGAACTGTGTCTTATAATTGATTCTCAATTTTCTGCTAGTGCAGTCACAGGAATCCCTATATGCTAAGTTAGATACATATATATTCCAATTGTTATTTCTTCTCTTCATCCTTAATCTTTTTTAAGATTTCCTTTAATTGGGAGATAATCCCAGATTTTTATAAATGTTAATTGTGGATCTTACCTATAAGCAAATGCACCAACTATATTACTTCTTTAAGAAAACATTTTTTTCTTGAAAATTTAATACATGAGCACTGTGTTTGCCTCAATTCCACTCTTGCCTCTGCTTCTTCTAGTTCCTTCTTTTCCTCTCTCTGGCCCCATCCCGCTACTCCACCTAAAACCATCCCCCTGATTCCTCCAGCACTCTAAAGTTGATAGCCTCTTTTTCTTTCTATTTTTTTTTATTTAGAAAATATCTATTCACTTTACATACTAACCACACATCCCACCTTTTCCCTCTTCCCACCCACCAGCCTTCCCTTCAAAGCCACCTCCCATCCCCACATTGTCCAAATCAAGATCTCCCATAGGGAGTCAGCAGAGCCTGGCACACTCAGCTGAGGTAGGTCCAAGCTCCTCCCCACTGCACCAGGGCTGTGCAAGGTGTCACCTTGTAGGCACTGGGATCCAAAAAAGCCTGCCAATGCACCAGGGACGGATCCCAATCTCTCTGCCTAGGTGTCCCCTAAACAGTTTGATCTAAATAACTGTCTAACATATCCAGAGGGACTAGTCTAGTACTATGGGTTTCAATAGCTATTAGTCCACAGTTCATGGGTTTCCACTAGTGTGGCTGGTTATTTCTACATGTTTCCCATCATGACCTCAACGTCCCTGCCCACAGAATCCCTCCTCTCTCTCATTGATTGGATTCCTGGCTCTCAGAAATAGATGAGATCTACATGAGCAAACTGGGAGTCAGGGCGGGGTGTAAAGGAAGGCAAAGAATGAGGGATGAGAACATAAGGAAATGGGAGGGTCGAGCTGAAACAGGGACAAAGTGGGAGAGCAAGGAAAGAGATACCATGATAAATGAAGACATCATGGGAATAGGAAATGGCAGGGTGCCAGGGAAGCTCTCAGTAATCCACAAGGATGACCCCACCTTGGACTACTGGCAATGACTGAGAGGATGACTGGACTGGACTACTCTAGTGACCGGTCTAGTGAATACCCTAACTGTCATCATAGAGCCTTTATCCAGTGACTGATGGAAGCAGATGCAGAGATCCATGCCAGAGGCCAGGCTGAGCTCTGGGAATCCAATCAATGAGAGAGTGGAGGGATAGCATCTTTTTTCTATGGTTATTATTGGTGTGTGTGTGTGTGTGTGTGTGTGTGTGTGTGTGTGTGTGTGTGTGAGACTCCTTCTCTTTCTTCTATGTACAGTATTTATTTAAGTATCTCCACTACATTGGCACATTGGCTTAGTGATAATGAACACATACACACACACACACACACACACACACACACACACACACACACACACACATATATATATATATGTATATATATAAATATATATATACATATATATATATACATATATAAAACTTTCTTATTCTGTTTTTGTTCATTGTTTGTATATGGTTTCAGGTATGCTTTGGGAGAGATTAATTCTCCTTCCACAACCAGTCATTAGTTGTCTGTAGTTCTTTGTCTAGAGGTAGGACTCTGTGAAATTTTCTCCCATTCACATAAACAGGTCCAGTGATACTGCCACCATTCCAGTCTGGTTTATGCAAGACATTTCTAGGACAGACTTTGACAGCAGAACCTCTGGTATTCTGGTTCTTAAAACTGATTCTGTCTCTTCCAAGCTGTTCCCTAAGACATACATGCAGGAGCTGTAACATAGATGTGTCCATTGGGGCTGGGCTCCCCACAACCTATTGATACCTCTCTTGTGTCCAGTTGGTTTTCTATGATGGTCTCCATATCCTGTAAAGAGAAGTTTCTTTGACTGAGGTGTTGTAGCCAAATGTTTAATTATACTCAGCTAATACATGAGGTGCACATAAGGGAAAGCAAACCTTTTCAAATGTTCTCAAAAGGTGATTTTTGTAAAATCAACTACCAGTTTACAAATACTGTATGAGCTCTTCTTGGAAGGCATGAGGACTGTAGTGATGACGCACAGATGACCATTCTACTCATCCCAGCTTTGTGGGGCAGTGAGTGGAACTGGGGTAACTTACAGGAGCTGGGGTGAACTCTTACAATAATATGGGGAACTTACAGGGAGCTACAGCAACCACAAAAGAGATTCTTTCTCTTTGTGCAATGATTAATTGTCTATATCTTCTCATAGAGAAGAAAGGACTCATGAGGCCCCAACTCCATATGAAAATAAGGGGCCTGGTGTTTAACAATTCTGGTACAGATAATTGCATCTGCTAAGAGTTTAAGAGGGTAAAAGCCATATTTTGTCCAAAGGACAGAGTGGTATAATAGTGAAATCCACATATTCCTAGATGTTTAATTTTAGCTTGTCAAGTGAATATGTTTAAGCATGACATCATGATGTTATAACAAATTTTCATGTAATAAATCCCTCTAATCAAGAAAGTAAACATCCAGGACCTTATGTTATTCTTTACATATTTTATTACATATTCCAATAACATCATGAAGAATATTATAAACATATTTAGTCTTGATAAAAGGAGTCTTATTGGTCAAGATGCACATCATTGATAGCTATACCCATCCCTCCTTCTTTAAAAATCTAGTTTTGTATTTGGAATACCTTTAGAATCACATGAACTATCTTTGGAAAAATTTCATACACACAAATGCATACAGTTAGAACACACAGAAGCACCTTCACTGTTAGCTTGCCATTTCCATGAAAATTTCATTTAGTCTCATGGCAGTATTGTTAAAATGCAAGTAACTTAATAGACCTTCAGGAGGAAGTGGCAGCTTTAGAATTTACTCTTTACAATCTTTGCAGGAGTAACGAGAATTTAGAGAATAACAGGACAAAGCTTCACATGGAAATGCATCACAGCAGATCTGCAGGGAATGCACAAAGGTTGAGGCCGTTCACTGAGTGCTCTTCTGCTGGCAATTTTGATAGCATCCCAGGACCCAGAATAAGTCTCCTCCAGAGAGAAAACCTGACAGCATCTTCCTCAAACTCTCCACAATCAACCAGGGGCCTGGAAGACTGCCTAGGAATGGTTAGCTATGGTTTCCGTTGTACAGTTCTGGTACAGTTCTTGTTTTCAACTTGGTTAACTATTAGGCTTTGCAGTTGACACCTCCTAAGTTAAGACAAGAGTGAATCATGATAAAGAAGAAAAGTAGAGGGATTAGAGAGAGGGATCCACTGGGAAACTGTGCTACTGTGCAGTGCAAGGGCATGAGTTCAGATCCCCAGCACCCACCTAAAAGTTTGGCATAGTGCCTGTCACTGTAGTGAGGGAGAATGGGTGGAGACAGGGATCCTGTGGTTCTAAGACAGGCTGGTCTTGAATAAACTGTGAGCTCTAGATTTAGTGTGGAACCTTGTTTAAAAAATAAAGTAGAAAAGAGAGAGAAAGATAGTGGAAGTTAGCTTTCCTCTACAGGAGTACGTGCAATGATGAGTGCCACCCCATACATTGTTAGTACACACACACACACACACACACACACACACACACACACACACACACACACACAAAAACATACACATACACACACTACGTGGAACAAGAGAGAGAGAAAGAGAGAAAACAAAATTAGAAATTTTATAAACTTGGAGATTTCCTGGTGTTCTTATTTCTATGAGATATCATTTACAATTTTATATACATGTGAGTGCATTTAAACATTTTAAATGCATTTGAAATCTGAATGTAAATTGCTGTTTAAGAAATGCTCATTCCTGAACAGACAAGGTGGCTCAGTATGTAGAGACCCGTGTTGTGAAGCCTGTTGACTCTATTCAATTTTCAAAGCCCACATGTGAAAGGAGAGAACAAGTTGTCCCACCAGTTGTCAACGGACCTAGACAAATGATCCATGATATGTGTATGTGTACACCCAAATACAGACACACACGAAATGAACATATAGACACATAGATGCATAAATGAACAAACATAAATCAAAAGGATGATTCCTGCCCATAAGTCTACATATGCTTTGACATGCTTTGGCTTACTTTCTAAGCAACTTTTAGCTTGGCTGTGCAACATTTTGGTGAATCTTATTTTTAGGTTTCATGTTCCAGCTTAATTCCAAGATGATGTGTCCTATGCACTAGGAGCCATTGTATACTTTTGTTTTGTCCCCATTAGATGTTATGACTTTGCAATTACAAGTTATGTACCTGACATGAGGAGATACATCTTTTAGGTTCTGTGTATAAAGAATCATTGTCTGATCACTGAAAAAACATATTTGGTGCTGAGAATTGAAGATATAATCTGTGGTTGTAAGCACGCTCTTCTGCCACTGAGCTAGAATTATTTAATTAACATAAAGGTTATAAATAGCATCTGACTTTTTTCAGACGCATCAAGAGTCCCAATAGAATTATATAGAGAAGCAAATAAAGCAAGATATGTTGCCAAAATGTATGAATTTAATTCAAATTAATAGATTTTTGAAATAAATTTTAAATAGCAACTGGCTTTCCCTTTATCTTGCTATATTAACTAGTCTTGTTACAGACACTGAATGAAATATGTAAAGTGTAAACATCCTCATTATTAATTGTCTACAACTTGTAAAAGCATCTACATTTTTGAAAAGAAACCTAAATAATTGCTAAAACAAAAGGTACTGGGGACACAAAATAACAACACTGAAAATAAACAACACAATTCCTGTCAGTAACATGCACAAATTTCAATAATAACTTTAATTATTAATAGTCTTAATTCTGCAATCAAAACACATGGATTGACTTAATGGATCAAGAAACAAAATCTTTTTTTTGTTATCTACAAGAAATACATCTTATCTTGAATGATAGACTCTTTAATGATAATGTAAATGTATGGAAAAAATACTCTGATTAAACAGGACCAGGAAGTAACCAGGTATCACCATCTATCCCAATATCTGACAAAAGAGACTTCTAACTAAAATTAATTAGAAGAAATAAAAAGATGCACTTCATTCCATTTAATAGAACTGTCAACCATCCTAAATATACATGCACCATACTCTGTTGCACCAAATTTCATTTTAAAAAGGTACTACTAGAATTAAAGACACAGTCTAACGTTGACCCATGAGTGATTTTTAGTATGCTACTATATCTAATTGATAGATCATCTGGACCAACAATAAGGAGAGAAGCATCAGAATTAAGTGAAGCACACATCAAAAAGACTGAACAGTTAGCTGCAAAATATTCCACACAAACACCAAAGAATACACATTTTCATTTCTACCATCACAATGAATCTGTCACTTGCATTTTGAAACTATTCTTAACAAATAAAAGCCTTTTCAGATTAACTTTCTGAAATCCCAGACTCATGTAATAATCCTTGTTTTAAATTTTCAAACCTAGTGAAATTATTACAAAATTTATGTTGTTGTGAGATACCATACATATGTATATATGCTCATTCTATAGACTGTTTCTTAATATCCCTAAACTAATTTGACTAATATAGTATGGCTAATATAGCACGAATAGACATGAGATGAATTTAAAGTTCCTCTTTCTTTGATGCTGAGTATGAGACAGTGCATGTAATTATAAAACAACCGATTTTTAATTTTATTTAAAGTGATTGTCATTATAATATTATATGGTGATATTTTATTTGTGCTGAAATGTGATTTTATTTGTATGTTAAAATATAAAGTTGCCTGGGGGTCAGAGCTAAAAGCAAGCCATTTAGCAGAAGTCTGGCGGTGGTGGCACACGCCCTTAATCCAAGCACATGGCAGGCAGAATCTCTGTGTGTTCAAGGACACAACCAAGCGGTGATCAGACCCTTTAATCTCACTATGAACCATAGAGACTTGGAGGTCTGTATAGACAGGCAGTGATGAGGAAATCATGTGGTTGGGTTTAAAGCCAATGAGAAGGTAGAACAGAAAGGCAATAAAAAGATGGGTCAAACAGGAGAAGGTCTCTCTCAGGGGAAGGACAGCAGCGACTGGGAAGCTAAAGGCTTCGTTAGTGCTCTGATCTTTTGGGCTTTTAACTCTGCATTTGGCTTTGTGTTTCTTATTTAATAAGACCGTTTAGAATTTCATCTACAATATTTTTCAGTCATTTGGAGAGTTTGATGATCCTCTCTCTTCTGAAAGGCCTATCATTATAAATTATAAAGGAACAGATATATGAGTTGACTATCAGCCTATCTGGCTCCATAATATAATCTCCTTCCTCCTTCCTGTATTTACCTTAGTACTAGCATCAAGATGCAGGTCATATGAGGGCCATTCAGAAAGTCATATTTAGTACTATTTTAACCCATGTATCATATCAAATTCTGCTTAGAGGACCAACTATATCCCAATATTTAGCTATTACCTTACTTTTACCATGAGATGTGGTAGAGGAGACTTCACTTACACGTGTCTTAGAACTAGAATCTTAATATATGTAACATAAGACTATTCCATGAAAACAATTAGTATACCAGAAACGAATATCTGTTTTAGACATTACATTTGTTGTAATTAACATCCATTTAAAGAACTTTTTTGAGGAGAGGATCCCTGACTGGCCTGGTATAACAGGTTGGCCACGAACACCCAGATCTGGGTCCACTTGCCTCTTCCTCTTGACTGCTGGGATTAAAGTGCAACCCCACACCAAGCTTGAGGGTATTTTGATAAATATCTCTGTGGAGATTTCTATTTGATATTCCTTTCCTACAGTCTCCCTTGTCTTGTTCCTTGTGGCTTGTTCCAGTGCTTGGTTTTTTTCTGTAATTTTTTTTTGCTAATATTTACTATCTTTGCTGTTTTCCATTTGGTTCTTTCTGAACATTATTTATGTAGACTAAATATTTTCTGTTTTCATGTGAAAGTAGCAAAACCACAAAGGATTTCAGGATTCCATAGATTCTTAAAGACTAGTCAAATTGCTATTCACTTCATAAACTCTTATTTAATATCCTGGGTAAAATAGTAGTTTTTATATAAAATATTAAACTCATAATTTTAATGGGCCTCTGTGAGCATAGTAGGCATACATGAGGTTTACTCTAACATCCCTTAATACAGGGCATATTTATCTGGGTGTTTTCATAAGAGATTGAAAGATTGATCTATGTATTACAATGAGAAAAATATCAGAATGTGCTTAGCAAGTGAACCCAATGGTACAGGGTAAAATGAATTATCATGAAAAGGGGAGATTTAAAAGAACAACACTGAATAGGATATAGACATTTTTGGAAGGAGACTTGGAAATGTAAAGAAGATGTTTATATACAATATATAAAATAAGAAGTCAAGATATTGAAGCTTACCTGTAAGTGAATATTAAATTTGTGAGACTGATTGATTCTAACAAATATTTTGCTTTCTTATCTTTGATTGTAGGAACTGACAACCAACAATATTTCTATTGACAGATATTAAACAATATGAAACTATTGGAGGAGTTTCTGTGGCAGATAAGTATATGGATTATCTACTTTTTAACAACCTCTCTCTTGTGTGCATATGTGTGTGTCTCTGTGTGTGTCTGCCTGTCTCTCTCTCTCTACCTATCTCTATTTGTATCTATGACATCTATATATCAGTTTACAAAGGATATGTTATAGATCCTCTTATACAAGGATCTCAGTGTTGCTGAATTATATGTATATGTGATTAAGCTCAGGTTAGATTTCTCCTATACCTCCTTGCCTCTCACTGACATTTTTACAACAGACATGTGTGGTAGACAATAGATAGGCCCCCTTGCTCCACATTCATAGAGATGTATCTACACAGATGTCAGCATTCATACAGAGACAATAGCTGGTTGAGTCTACATTTAACCTGATTTGAAAAAATAAGGAAATTGAGAACACCTTAAGGACCACTATCCGGAAATCAGATTTAACATTTAAATATCAGACATGTACACCGATCCCACTGAAGTGGAAGACCGGGTAGTGAGTTGTCATAGGAAAGACATATTCTACAGACATACCAAACAGATATAGTTTAGAAAAAATATCCCTTAATAACAATGTTGTTCTTTTCTTTATTATTTTACTCATATTGAAATGTAAAGATTACTATATCAAATGCTTCTCTAAAATCTATCTTATATTTTACTTATAATAATCATATTTCAGTATTGAAAGACTGTTATCCATCATATATTAGACATGATTCATAGAACTTCTTACCTAAGTGTATGAAGAAACTTCTATAATGGGTAAAGTAGAAGAAGCAATAATTGTTGGCATGGCAATATTCTGAAAATAATAAAATTGTTAAAGAATTTTTTCCAAAACTGTGTATGTACAGTATAGCACACTCAAATGTATATAAAATATGTTATTAAATATTCCAGAATTAAAGATCCAATCTGATTGAACTCAGTTTTCTGTCTTTGGTAAAAAAAATAAACTTCACATTTTACTGAAGTGTTGAAACTTTTTACTCATGTTTTCCTGATCTTTACAAAAACCTAACGTCTCAGATAATCATTCAAAAACTCTCAGAAGAATTCAGCTCTGTCCCAATACTTCATGAGTTTGCAGTAACCATAGAAATAGTCAGATTGAATTGATTCTATTTCTTTGTGTTTTTTTTTTTAAGGGCTGAGAATTGTACTTCCTTAAAATTTATAGTTTTTACATTTTGACTTAAATAGTTCAGTACATATCAAGTAAAAGATACAATATTTAGATTACAATACAAGTACTATCTTCATTCAAAACCCTTTCAGACTACCACTGAAATGAAAGATTCCAAAGGAGAAATGACAGCGCCCCAAGGAAACACATTGTTTAAGGGACTAGAACCCAAACCCAGCAAAGAACACACAGTAGAGGAAGCCATAACACTAAGAAGGACACACAATGTTTCAGGGAATAGAACCCAAACCAAGCAAGAGCATACAGTAGAGGGAGCCTTAACACTAAGAAGGACAGCGTCAGGATAGTAGATGTAAGAATATTTGCTGTAAAGAACCTGGACTCACAGGTAAGAGGATTTAAGGCAGCAAGAATTTGATATAGAGTGTGCTTAGTGGCTTGATTTCAATTATGATTTTGCTATGAGAAAGACAGTAGTGTCGAGGAAGAATGTATTTATTACTTGTTCTAATGTTGTTTCTGAGTGTTATTCATTTGCTTTAGATAGATCTTTGAAATGTTTCTGTGCCATGAACCTCATGCATTCTAGTTTTTGTCCAAGTGACAAACATATTTAAGGTAATTAAAGTATTTTAGAAAATATGAATATTGAATTAAATGATACTAGTGTTTCAGCTTAAATGAAAGTTTTATTGGGGATTTTAAAATGCAACTTTTATTATCAGCAATTTAAATATTTCCCATCAATGCTTATAGATAGTATGTTTATCTAACAGTTATCATGTTGTTTGTACTACTATATATATTAGCAGATTTATTAGCAGTACTGAATTTTAAGGTATTACCAGGGAAGATTTTAAAAAATGTGCTGGCAGACATTGGTATACAAAAATTAAATTTCTCATTTAATATTTTCCTGTTGAATATTTTAAAAGAGACTCAATGACTCTGATAACTCAAATAACTTTTTATACTACATAGCTAACCAAATGATCATAATTTAATATATGATTCTGAAATAGTTTTACTATTCACAAAATTAAAAACCTCAATTATTTATACATACAAGCAAATCTATACATACATCATTTTTAAATGTAGATTTGTGGAATAAGAGTTAAAAATTATTGAATGCATATACATTTTATAACCTCCAAGATGACAAAATGATAAGATCAAATATAAGACTTATAATGAATCAGGTGGAAAAATGAAAAACTAATCACCCCTGAATTTGATTCATATTAAAAGTTTCCCACTGACTTGATAGGAATACATAGGAATATATATTTCTAATCTGGAGAAAAGTGTTAAGATACATATACACACACACACACACACACACATAATATATTACAGATGTGTAGTAACTGGTGCTAGAAGCCACACTCTAGGTATCTGGAAAGTTTGAACCTAAAAATTCTATCAAGTATTACCCACACACTTCAAACTTTCTGCCCCCTACGTGAATCCCTTTGTTTTTCAATCAAGTTCACTTCTGCTTCCATGTGATACATACATAATTGATTATTTGTACTTACATTAAATCTAAGATCCTCAAATTGGAGTAAACATGACTGCTGTCTTTCAAAGACTGGTTTCATTCACTTACTTTAATAGTCTCCAATGAAGTTCTCACTCTTCTGAGGTATACCTAGTATTGGTATAATGGTATTTAAATGTGAATTCATATAACTGTTTTTGTTTTGTAATGACACTCACTTTCCTTTTCAGTGATAAGTACTAAGTTTATATTAAACATCATGTATAATAAAGTTTCTTATTCCATGTGACCTTTGAAAATAAAATATATTATGTCAAAGACTGAAGAGATGGCTCTGCAGTTAAGAATATATTCTGCTCTTTAAGGGGACCCAAGTTCAGTTCCCAACACCAGTGTCGTGTGACTCAAAACTACCTGTAGCTCCATTTTTAGGAGGTCTGGCATTCTCTTTTGGCCTCTTCAGATGCTTACACTAACATGCACATACCTCCCCCCCCAAAAAAAAACTAGACATGCATGCTACACATAATTATAAATGTTTAAATATCTTCAAATATTTAGTGTAATTGGATGTTTCTTGGATAGCAAATGTTATATAGCAAACTTGTATATTTATTGTAATTTGTTTGTATTAGTATTTTCATAAGTAATGTGATAATGGGTTAGGAATTGCTAATTCAACTATGTACACCAGCTTCTCTCCTGTCTATATTTTCTCTGATGTCTATGGCCAATTTACAAACTCAGAGTCCACGTGACCATAACAGATGTGAAATAATGAACATATTTGACTCTCTTCTATCTTGGTTTAATATACTTGTCTTCTAATTATATCTAATTATATTTATTATAAAAATAGTAAACAGATATTTGCCTGAATGGTATTCAGAAACTTTATAAACAACAGCATCATCATCATTATTATTTTGGTTTTTGAGAAAGGGTTTCTCTGTGTAGTTTTGGTGCCTCTCCTGGATCTTACTCTGTAGACCAGGCTGGCCTCGAACTCAAAGAGATCTGCCTGGCTCTGCCTCCCAAGTGCTGGGATTAAAGGCATGCTGTAGTGGGTAGCCATTCCAGCTTTAGTCTGGAAGTTTCAACACTTCCTTAACTATCACGCCTACAAGGCGGGGCCAAGAGAGGGCCATGAAGACCTGAGATCCGGATGTGCCACCTTCTCTTGTTTCCTGGACCCTGGACGCTGGAGGTAGACCAAGCAGAGTTCTCCAGAGAACACCGCTGGACTATGCTGCGTCTTTCCCAGACCCTGCAACTTACCTATCCCTTCATTTATAAGTTACGCCACTAAATAAATCTCCCTTTTAACTATGTGGAGTGGCCTTAATAATTTCACCAATAGCATGCACCACCACCACCAGGCATAAACCCTATTATTGACACTGATTTTTACAAGGTATCTTTGAACATCTTTGAAAGAACCACATTGGACCTTATTGCAGTTTGAGATCCTGAGAAGATTAACTGGCAAATCGAGAATAAAACACAGGAACTGTGCTTAAGAAAATGTTACTCTCCATCTAATATTTGACTATGGGTCTCTGCCTCTACTCACATCAGCTGCCAGTGGTAGCCTCTTTGATGCCAATTGGGCTAGCCACTGATTTATGAGTATATAAGGATAACATTAGAAATCATTTTATTGCTTTTTTCTTTCATAGGCCTCTGGGCTACCCAGCTTCTTATTCCTGGTCATCCAGACAATATCGGTCATGGACTCCCTCTCCTGGCATGTGTCTCAAATTAGACCCATCATTGGTTGGCCACTATTACGAGAAGAGATATCTATTAGAACATGTTTCTGCAGACTAACAGCTATAGAGCAAAGCAGATAAATTTTTGCACAAAAAGACCGAGTTCCTTATTTGAAATTACTAGTAAAGCTAAAAATACATTAGATTGATATTATATATAGCAGATCAGTAGTTTCTTATAAAACTGGAAGTTTTTAAAATTTGAGATAATTTAAATATTGAAAACTATTCATAACAATTTCTTAGCTACATGTCATAGAACTTCTCATAGATGTATGTTAAGAAATTCTAAGACATGCAATCCAAACTGAGAAGAAGCATTTCAATGTTTTATGTTTCTTAACATATTAAATATGCAATCATTATTCCAGAATTTTACATTTTCAATAATTTTTATTAAGAATTTTTTTATTCAATTTAAATACCAATCACAGATATGCCTCCCCTCCCTCCTCCCAACCCCCCCCCATTTCCTTCTCCAAAAAGGTAAGGCCTCCCATGGGGAGTCAGCAGAGCCTGGTACATTCAACTGAGGCAGATCCAAGCTCCTCCCCCTGCATCAAGGCTGTACAAGATGTCCCACCATAGGTAATGGCTCCAAAAAGCCAACTCATGCACAAGAATAGATCATGATCCTACTGCCAGGGGGCCCCTTAAGCAGATCAAGCTACACAACTGTCTTGCTTATGCAGAGGGCCTAGTACAGTCCCATGAAGGCTCCACAGCTGTTGGTCTAAAGGTCATAAGTTTTCACTAGCGTGGTTTGGTTGTCTCAGTAGGTTTCCCCATTATGATCTTGATACCTCTTGCTCATAGAATACATCTTCCCTCTCTTCAACTGGACAATTCTTAAATGAAAAAATCCATTAGATGATTTAAAATATAAGAATTTGGACTATAAATGTAGGGATTATTTTGGAAAGACAAGCAATTTCTGCAAGAAAGAGGAAAGATGTAGAAAAATTAACTAAGAATTGTTAAAAAAAATGGTAAAGAATGTTTAGAGACCGCATTGAACACAAAGACTGGCTCATTGTGTCCACATAACTAGAAGTGAGGGGAAATAGTAGAATTGGTTCAAACAGTAGCCCATCATTGTTGCACATTAGTCTGTGGCTTGGAGACATAGTTCATGATCATCCAGGGAGTTGATGAAGTTAATATGAATACAGAATACAGACACACTTGTTAACTTCTAAAATAGCACCTTTAATTATTTGTTTGTTTTATAAAAGTTTTTGATGATGAACATTGTATATAAAAGCAATAAAATTTTAGAGCAAAGGTAAAATCATTTGTGAATGGCAGCTCATAATCACATGCAAAGGTTCCTGAAATATTTGAGTGTCAGTCCATATTTTCTTTATATAGTCATGTTTCACTACTAAAATTGTGTTTTACATTATTTTACACATGTGATTTATCTAACTTCTCACATCACTGGATTAAAAATACTTAAACATTTCTAAAATAGAGGGAAGAGAGGTATGACAGTAGCTTGCATGGGTATCACAAAATTAACATTTTAGAAACATTGTTCTGTAAGTGTATTTCAAAGCTAAGCACATCAGAATGTACAACACATTTTTTGGAATGGTACAAATGGTTCAGAATGTTTCATTTAAACTAATGCTTTTTATTCCCTATGAATATATTCAGCAGTCTAAATGCCTCCACAATACCATGATTTTCTTCCCTGCTTAGAGACAGTTTTCTGTCCTTCAGACAGCAAGTTCAACACCAATATATGTTTATTTTCTGTTATTATTTTCATTAGAATGGTAATATCCTTTCAAAACCTTTACTTTGTGCCTTTCACTTGATATGTTATGCTTTGTTGTAACCCATAGGATGCATGCCCCTTTCTGAACAGAAACAGAGGAAGAGTAGATTCTGCGGGAGAGAGGAGATGGGGAGAAAGGGTGGGATGAGTGGAGGGAGGGGAAACTGAGGTCAGTATGTCAAATAAATTAAAAAATTTAATTAATAAAGATTCATTTTCTTATTTTCTTCAGTCTGTCTCTTTAATATCATACCTTAACCAGAATGCAGTAAGACAAGCAAATGAAAAACCACCCAAACCTAAAGTCTAAAGTAATCATTTCCAAAGCTAAGCATGGAAAGTCTAGTCCATACTATTTCTTCTTAAAAGTATAGTGCACTTTTTAATACACAGAATTGACTAAATGTGTTTGGTTTTCTAGAATATGCACAGGAAGAGCCTCAGTTGATGGTAATAACTTTGAATCATTTATCCTAGATCATTATATCACCACTTGGGTGGAATATACAACAGTAACTAAATGCCTTCTTTCATAATTCTTATAGAATATCACTATCATAAAATAAGCCATTAACAATTAAGAAAAAGTCAAGATTCAAATCAGGTAAATTTTGCACTGAAAATAATTTGAAAAAAGTACTTAAAATACTTTAAATTCAGTCTTCACAACTCTACCTCCTTTCCATTAAATGTGATTTTGAGCATTGACCTAAATAGCTCAAATGTATCCAACTTCATTCCTTTTTCTCAAGTAATAAGGAAAGTCCATGTCTCTGTAAATTGTCATGTGTATTTATTCTGTAAATAGTTTCCCCCAATAGGTACTAATAATTGTATGGCTTACATGTATCTGGGTATATTCCTTTAGTTATGACTTGAGCCATACATAAGTTTTTCCTTTGCTTTTTCCTAAATCATCTCCCTACAACTGCACCCATCTGAGTCAGTTCATTATTTTATAATGGAAAGGTTTATATGAAGTCCTATTTATAATGCTAATGATATTTTAAGAGAAGAATAAACGAAAGAAATTAATGACCGAAAATCTATCTATACATTACTGTTATGGAATAAGGAAGTGCTTTCTGATGGTTCTGAGGCCTATTCCACAAGAGGGAATTTCTTCTTGGTACTGAGGATATGATATTTGAAGCCTGGCTAGGATGGTCAGAGACATTGGCCAGAACCTATTTATGATATTTATTTTACTTATTCCCATAGAATAATGCCACTCTCATCCTTCATCATAGACACTTCTACTTCTTTTCTGTAGTTATGGCAATGACTGTTGAGGGACCAATATGGTGATATTTTATTTGTACTGAAATGTGATTTTATTTGTACGTTAATAAATAAAGTTGCCAGTGGGTCAGACCTAATAGCAAGCCATCGCAGAAGCTGGGCGGTGGTGGTGCACGCCTTTAATCCCAGCTCTTGGGAGACAGAGCTAGGTGGATCTCTGTGTGTTCAAGGATACAGCCAGTATGGAGACACAGGCCTTTAATCTCAATACCAGCCATAGAAGACCTGGAGGTCTGTACAGACAGGCAGTGACAAGGTGGTCATGTGGTTGGGTTTACAACCAATGAGAAGGCAGAACAGAAAGTCTTTATAAAGACAGACACACAGGAAGTAGGTCTCTTTCGGAGACAAACCAGACATCTATATCACCTTCCCTAGGACTTAGGAGACATTGTGGAAGAGGGGGTGGAAAGCATGTACACGTTAAAGGGTGAGAAGTGGGGTCGTTAGTAAAAGTTTCATTATATTATTATATATTGTGTTACTGTGTCACTATGCATTATATATACATACATACACACACACACACACAAGTGTGTGTGTGTGTGACATGGAAGCAGACAAAGGCACTATAAGGGGAATGAAAGGGCCAGCTAGGGGAATGGGTGATAGGAGAGAAGTGGTTCAGGAGAGAAAGATATTAGTTTGTATGTATTAATATCACAATGAAACCCAAATTTATATGTTACCTAAAATGTTAAATAAAGATATTCCATGAAACTTGGACTCTAAATGTAATTATATTTTTAACATCATATTTCCAACAGGCAGGAAGGTCATTGGTAACAAAGCATTCTCTTCTTTAATGACAACATTAGAGTAAGCAATATATGTTGAGAATTAAAATACTGTAGAGTTCTCACCATCTTCCTAAACATGTCACTCTCCTACTAGCACTGTCAAAAAACACTCAGTCATTCTGAAGAGTCTCTATCAGTCTTTGCTAGATTGATAATAGAACCACTACTACTTCTGTAGAAGTTGACACATGATGTGAAGGTTAATCTTGATTGGCAACTTGGTTAGATTGAACATTACTGAGGTATCAGTAAAGCACACTTCTTGATAAACCTTTGGGATTATCTCAAGAGAAATAAAGGCTTTCACCTATTCACTGGATTAATCACTTAATGGACTTTTGGTATGGACATTACTTGGAGATGGGGACTCATAAGAAACATGATCTATCCATTCTTCAGTTGAAGGGCATCTGGGTTGTTTCCATGTTCTGGCTATTACAAACAATGCTGATATGAACATAGCTGAACAAGTGCTCTTATGGTGTGGTTGAGCATTTCTTGGGTATATGCCCAGGAGTGGTATAGCTGGATCTTGGGGGAGATTGATTCCCAATTTTCTAAGAAAGCGCCATATTGATTTCCAAAGTGGTTGTACAAGCTTGCATTCCCACCAGCAGTAGAGGAGAGTTCCCCTAGCTCCACATCCTCTCCAGCATAAGGTGTGGTACATATACACAATGGAATACTACTCAGCAGAGAAAAACAATGGCATCATGAGGTTTGCAGACAAATGGATGGATCTAGAAAAAATCATCCTGAGTGAGGTAACCCAGACTCAGAAAGACAAACATGGTATGTACTCACTCATAGCAGGATACTAGACATGAAACAAGGATGACTTGTCTGCTACTCACATCACCAGGGAGGCTACCTGGAAAACAGGACCCCAAGAAAGACACAGGGATCGCCCAATGACAGAGAAATGGAATGAGATCTACATGAACAGCCTGGACATGAGTGGGGGTAATGAAAGGCGAGGGTTGAGGGAAAGAGAGCTTGGGGGAGCGGGAGATCCCAGCTGGATCAACAACAGAGAGGGAGAACAAGGAATAGGAGACCATGGTAAATGAAGACCACATGAGAATAGGAAGAAGCAAAGTGCTAGAGAGGCCCACAGAAATCCACAAAGATACCCACACAACAGATTGCTGGCAATGGTCGAGAGACAGCCCGAACTGACCTACTCTGGTGATGGGATGGCCAAACACCCTAATTGTTGTGCTAGAAACCTCATCCAACTACTGAGGGATCTGGATGCAGAGATCCATGACTAGGCCCTGGGTGGATCTCTGGGAGTCCAATTAGCGAGAATGAGGAGGGTTTATATGAGCGAGAATTGTTGAGACCAAGGTTGGATAAAGCACAGGGACAAATAGCCAAATGAATGGAAACACATGAACTATGAACCAATGGCTGAGGGGTCCCCACTGGATCAGGCCCTCTGAATGGGTGAGACAGTTGATTGGCTTGATCTGTTTGGGAGGCATCCAGGCAGTGGGACCAGATCTTGTGCTCATTGCATGAGTTGGCTGTTTGAAACCTGGGGCCTATGCAGAATTGTTTGGCTCGGCCTGGGAGGAGGGGACTAGACCTACCTGGACTGAGTCTACCAGGTTGACCTCAGTCTGTGGGGAAGGCTTTGCCCTGGAGGAGATGGGAATGGGGGGAGGGGTTGGGGGGAAGGTGAGGGGGATGGGAGGGGGGAGAACAAGGGAATCCGTGGCTGATATGTAGAACTGAATTGTATTGCAAAATAAATTTAAAAAAAAAAAATCGAAAAAAAAAAAAAGAAAAAAAAAAGAAACATGATCTAGGATATAGGTAATAGGATATCTCTTTTTCTACTATGGTATTCTGAAAAATAATCAATGTATTGACTATTATCTGCCATGTTTATTTTTATCCATGAGTTGAACAGTTAAACTCCATGCTACACAATGTTCTACCTAATCTGTAATGAGTCTTTCTCTGTCCCACCAGCTAGCTCCCAAATAATGACATGAAGACTTATTATGAAAGTTCAGACTATAACTTAGGCTTGTTCTCCACCAGCTCTTAAAACTTAAATTAATCCATTTCTATTAATCTACATTTTGCCATGTGGCTTTTTACCTTTCATTCATTGTATGTCCAACTGCCTCCATATCTTGTTGGCATCTCCTCTGCAACTTGATTGTCTCCTCCCACTTCCTGTTTCTAACAGGAAGTTCCACCTATACCTTCTGCCTAGTTATTAGCCATTCAGTTTTTTTTTTTTTTTTTTTTTGGTTTTTCGAGACAGGGTTTCTCTGTGTAGCTTTGCGCCTTTCCTGGTACTCGCTTTGGAGACCAGGCTGGCCTCGAACTCACAGAGATCCGCCTGGCTCTGCCTCCCGAGTGCTGGGATTAAAGGCGTGCGCCACCACCGCCCGGCTCAGTTTTTTCTTAAACCAATAACAACAATATATGTTAACACAGTGTACAAATATCCAAAAACACTAATATAAAAGATAATCATTGTAGGCAAAACTCACAGATTGAAATATATAAAGTATTTGTGGAAAAATGAATCAATCCTTCCTGAAGTTTTTTTTGTCAGTGTTTTGGTCAAGATGATATGAAAAACCCCAATTCTGAGGATATATTCCATTCTGCCTTCAAGAATTGCATGTATGCTATGAATATGTGTTGCTCTGATTGGTTGATAAATAAAATGTTGATTTGTCAGTAGTCAGGCAGGCAGTATAGGTGGGGCAAGCAGTGAGGAGAATTCTGGGAAGAGGAAGGCTGAATCAAGAGATACCAGCCTGCTGTCAATGAAGCAGCATGTAATGGCAAACAGGTAAAGCCACAGAAAATGTGGTGACATATAGATTAACAGAAGTGGGTTATTTTAATTCAAGAGTTAGTCAGTCATAGCCCTGAGCTAATGGCTGAGCAGCTTTAATTAATATAAGCCTCTGTATGTTTATTGGGTCTGAGCACCCATGAGATGGGTGGGACCAGGAAAACTTCAGCCACATTTTCATATATATTTCACAGGTTTTTTTTTTTGATGGAAATGGCATTTTATTGCTGTGAGTTAATTGCATTTACAGAACACATTCACAAAGAGATATGAGCTAAGGATATGTGCAGTTAACCCCAAGTAAGGAACATAAATACAAAAATCTGAGCAATGATAAAAACTGATTAGCAACATGATACACTTGCACCAGGCCACATCAAGATCCATTAAATGGTTAAAATCTAGCTGAAGGAAACAAGCCAATATATGAAACATTTAACATTAGAATTTAGTTAACATTAGACTATATTAGGTCTTGTAATGCATACATATGGCATAGATAATTGCGACTATTTGAGTATGTATTTTGTAGAAATTCTCAGATTCTGCCCATATGGAGTGATTTGTGCTTGATGTATTCCAAGGCCATTTTCATCTCCTTGATACTGAACATTTATCATCAAAATAAAGGCTGACATCAGAACTGTGTTTTCTTTCTTTCCTTGACTTGGACTATTTTTTTAAGTTATTGAAAAGCTGCAAAGTGACATACATTGAGTCAGTGGGCACAGCAGATGAGCCACTGTGCTGAATTTTAACAACATACCTGAGCAATAAGAAAACAGGTTTTAATTCAGCACACAAAGAAAACTGGCCCTGTGGCATTATTGAACATTGGCAGAAGTTTTCTTTAATGGAGATTAAACATGAAACTATATTTAGATAAACTCTTTCTGAATGTCAAAAACATGAGAAAGGCATCAGCATTGGGAAACAAAGCAATGGCATCATGAGTAAAGAGGAGGGAAACCTGAATGTGCTAGTCATCTTAGTCTTGATAACCCAACATGGACAAGTCAGCAGGAATTCAGGAAACTGAGCCCCAATACAGTTTTATTCTTATTTTTTTCTTTATTCTTCTCTCATATATTTTATCCACACTGCAGTTTCCCCTCCCTCTTCTCCTCCCAGTTCCTCCCCCATCTTCTCTCTCTCCCATATCTGGCCCACCTTCCTTTCCATTCAGAAAAAGCAGGACTAAAAACCAAACATGGCATAACAAGTTACAATAAGACTAGGCACACACCATCATGTCAAGGCAACCCAGTAGGAGGAAACCGGTCCACAAAGCAGGCAAAAGAGTCAGAGTCAGCCTCCACTGGCAGTTAGGAGTCCCACAAGAACATCACCAAGCTACATAACCATAACATATATGTAAAAAGGCATAGGTCAGACCCATACAGGCTCCGTGATTGCTGCTTCAATTTCTGTGAGTCCCTGTGAGTCATGCTTAGTTGATTCTGTGGACCTTTTTCTTGTGGTGTTCTTGACCCCTGTGGCTCCTACAGTCCTTTTACAGGATCCCCCAAGCTCCACGTGGATGTGGGTCTTTGTTTTTGCTCCTATCTTTTTTTTTTAGAAAAGCAATTTGTCTTAGATATTTTATTTTACAACTATAATATATATTTTTTCAATTAGGTAAGATTATATACATTTATCATATAAAACATATTTTGAAGCATATATATGAGACTAAATCTTACATCATTATCATCAGATTTTTGCTATGTATTCTTTCTGTTGCTAAAATTATTTTTAATTCTTCACTACTTTTGCAAACATATTTTATCTTTATGGCATATTATTATGTGAGTACACCAGAGTGAAGTTACCGATTCAATTACTGAACTTTTATTTTTCCCCATTCTGCTATTCTCATAATGTAATGTAAAAGTAAACATCTGGATAAATTCAGACACACAAAAATATCTTGTTTCCTTTTCTATTATGACTTGTGCTTATCTTTATATTTGGAGGAGCAAGACTTCTATAACATAGTTTCTATGTTTTTATATAAACCAAGCCAACACGTTATTATTTTATTTTATTATTTCATTATTTCATTCAATTAGTTTTATTCTTAGCTACTACTTTGTGGAAAACATTTTGCACTTTAAACCAAACTAAACATCTCATTTGTTCTGTTTATATTTGCTGATATTCTTTGAAGAATGTTTCGGCATGCATCTTTAAAATATGTAAAATTAATACATTTGAAAAAAATTCTCAAAATATACTGAAAATGGCACAGACCACAAATTATCTAAATGGCATGAATTTGGTATTGTGTAAAATACCATTTTCCAATATTTCAGTAGTTAGAATGTTAATTTTTGCATGAAAATCTCTTAAATCTGTAAGTAAAATGAGGTTCTCCCTGGCTTTTCTCTCTTTAAAACTTTAAATTTCTCTTTTTACAAGAAATTCATCCAACTGTGCATGTTGAACACATCCCTCATGCTCCATGACCTCATCTTTTCTCTCTGATCTCTTTTTAGCTCCCCTCCCCTTTTTTTCCAAAGACAAAGTCCTTTTTTACTTTCATGTCCTATATGCAAATGTGATTTGGACCTAGGATGGAGAAGGAAGAGCTGGAGTGATTCAGATGCAGTACTCTCATGATGCTAGAAAAAAAATATACAGTAGAATTTTTAAAAAAAGAATGAAAAAATTAAATAGCAACAGCTTGTTGATTAAAAGCATTTATTTACACCCTCCCACCAAAGAATCAAGGAAAATAAAATGAGAGAAAATTCATGACCTGTATCTTTCTAAGACTTGATTAAATTTCTAAACTTGGTTACCTATAGTTACTTTTCTTCTTTTTTATGAAAATTTATATATATATATATATATATATATGTATATATATATATATATATATATATAGGGTGTTTTCATTTTTTAATTAATTTTTTATTCATTTTACATACCAACCACAGTTCCCCCTCCCTCCCCACCTCCCACTCCCCCCCACCTCCCCTCAGAGGCAGGACAACCCCCCCCTCCCCCCATCCAGGCTGAGCAAGGCATCACACCAATATGGACTGGGCTTCAAAAAGCCAGCTCATGCACCAGACATAGATCCTGGTCCCACGCTAAGGTTCCCCCAAACAGACCAGGCTACAAAACTGATGCCCACATACAGAGATCTTGTTGGTCCCATGCAGTCTCCCCAGCTGTTGGTCTAGTGTCCATGTACTCCTACAAGTTTGGGTCATCTGTCTGTGGGGTTCCCCATCACAATCTTGACCTCCCTTGCTCCTATAATCTCTATTCCCTTGCCAGGGACTGGCCCATCGAGGGTACCATGACTGTCGGAGAACCAGGGCTTGGGTAGTCAGGAAGGCAAGGATTCGGCGAATGACAGACAGACAACACACTCAGAAGTGGTTTGAATCAGCTGCAATTTTACTTTTGTAAATCAGTAGTTTATATACAGAAAAGAAAACTATCAAGTCATACAAGGAACAACAAGAGCTTGGCAATAATTCAATTACATCATCTTTAAAAAACAGCAAGCACACAGTTATTAATCGGCGCTAGACATATCCCTTCACCCACAAGAACTTTATGACCCAAAGAGCAGTCTGTGTTTTTTAAGCTTAGTACAGTCCCTAGACTTGTGTAGACTTCTTGTGGATGTAGCTGTGTCCCTTATCTTATCCCAGCAGTTTTTTAGTTTATAATACATTTTTATTTTTTTGGTTCCCATGGCCCACTTAGCCAATTTGGATGCTGCAGACCCTCTCTAAGTGTTTCTTTAGTTCTTTTACCACATATCTCTTCTAATATAAAAACTTTTTACCTGCTGGAATATGGACTCTTGTATTTTTACGCCTGTAAGGGAAAGGGGTTCTGTTGTAGTCTTTAAGTTTCCCATGCTGAACTTCCTCAACAGAGGGGCCCACCATCTGCCTCCTATGAGATAACGTTATCTACCATAAATCACTTTAGTTGGGATTCCTAAAGGATTCCTAGTGGGTGAGTGTTCATTCCCTAGAAGTGCCTGAACCTTTATACTTTCTTTATCTAGTGGCTTGGGGTCTTTAAGAAATAGCTCATTCTGCTATATCTGATTAAGATCCATGTCCAGCTTCTCCTTTCCTCCATAGTTCACAACCCAAGCATTTATTAATTTTGGCTGTGCTTCATAGATTAATTAGAACATTATTAGAAAAGCAGTTATACAGAACCCATAGCCCAGGGAACTCATGATCTGTGAAGTAAATCTTCTTTGAAAAGAAAACATAATGCAGGCACTCTGCCAGGGACCTCCAGGGAGCTTAGTCCCGTGGGACACGTATCTCCCATCCGCTATTATTGACATAATTGTTCATGTCACACGGACGACACTGGAGTTGGTGTGGCATTCCCTCTCTTCAATTGGACTTCTGTAGCTAGGCCTGGTGCTTGGATGTGAGTCTCTGCATCTGCTCCCATCAGTTACTGGATGAAGGTTCTATGACGACAGTTAGGGTCCTCACCAGTCTGATTACAGGGGAAGGCAAGTTCAGGTACTCTCTCCACTATTGCTTGGGTTCTTAGGTGGGGTCATCCTTGTGAATTCCTGGGAATTTCCCTAGCATCAGGTTTATTCCTAGCTCCATAATGCTGCCCTCTATCTAGATATCTCTTTCATTGCTCTCCCACTCCATCCCTCCCCCAACTCAAGTGTCCCATTCCTTCATGCTCTCATCCCCCATGCCCTCCCCTTTATTACCCTTCTACACTCCCAGTTTACCCAGAAGATCTCATCTCTTTCCCCTTCCCAGGGTGATCCATGCATCCCTATTAGGGTCCTCCTTGTTACCCAGCTTCCCTGGAGCTATGGATTGTGGTCTGGTTATCTTTTGCTTTACATCTAGTATCCACTTATAAATGAATACACACTGTGTTTGCCTTTCTGGGTCTGGGTTACCTCACTCAGGATGAGATCAGTCCTCTGTCAGATGTGGGTTTGATGAAGATCTTTTTCAATTTTGTGGGTTGTCCTATAAGCCAATCTAAGCCAAGACAATTGGGTGACTGAGGTAGGCCAATGGATAGTTTGATGCCAGTCCAGTTTATATAATGAGTCTAAGACCACTCTGAACAATATGCTAAGATCATGTCTCAAGAAATCAATTCATAGAAATATAGCTCAGTGGTACAACATTTACCTAGCATGTACAAGACCTTGAGTTCAAGCCTCATCACTATAAATGGAGGGTGAGGAAAAGAAAGACAAGAAGGTGGATACAGAAAAAAAGATAATGTTAGATTATAGAGAAATGATGAATCAATATGTAGATGAAGTAAAGTTACATAGAGAAGCGACTGGAATAAGAGTTGGGGATGAGGGAAGGATAGGTTTCAAGTTGACTAGAGAGAAGAAATTGCAACAAGTTTTGTCTTAGTTACGTTCCTATTGCTGTGATACATGATCAAAAGCAGCTTGAGAAAAGAGTTTATTAGGCTTACATACCTTGGGTCACAGTCCTTTGAGGGAAGCCAAGGCAGGAACTCAAGGCAGAAGCCTGGAGACAGGAGCCTAACCAAACTAAACAAAAATGAAAACACCCGACTTGATGATAGTGTATGATTTTTTTAATGTGTTCTTGGATTCAGTTTGCCAGTATTTTATTGAGTATTTTTGCATCAATGTTCATGATTTTTTACAAAGAAGCCAAAACTGTACAACTGGAAAAAAAGAAAGCATCTTTAACAAATGGTGCTCACATGACTGGATGTCAACATGTAGAAAATTTCAAATAGATCCATATCTATCACCATGCACAAAACTCAAGCTCAAGTGGATCAAAGACTTCAACATAAATCCAGGTACACTGAACATGATAAAAGAGAAGGTGGAAACACATTGGCACCGGAGATCACTTCCTAAAGATAACGCCAGCAGCACAGACACTGAGAGCAGCAATCAATAAATGGGACCTCCAGAAACTGAAAAGCTTCTGCAAGGCAAAGGACACTGTAATAAGACAATACAATTTTTTATTACAGTAAGGATTGTAAATACTTTATTCTGTAGTATTTATTATAATTTCAGCGAAATTATTATGCTCAAATCTGTTTTTAAACATCCTCTCATTAACAAGAACTTCGCAAAAATGATGTTCTGTGTGTCCCGAAGTTAAATCCTGTCTAATATGCATATCACTTAATGTTCTGGTTAATACACATGACCTTTTACATTCCATATATGGAATGTCCAATGCAGGTTTTTCTACTCTGATTCTATGACACAACCAAAATATCAATGACAGGCAGAAGCAGTATATGATTAGGAAATGATCAGCAGATGATCAATCTAAGTGGTGATCATTGCCTCAGGCTGCTTAGGCTGTGTGTACTGGAACAATGAAGGAACCCTATGTTTGACACCACAATGTAAATTTCTGTATTACAAAATGTGGATGGAGACTGTAATTGAACTAAGGCTTCTCAAATATTTATGGACCATCTACAGAGAATCATTGTTAAAATTTAATCTCTGATTCAACAGCCCTGGACCTCTACATGTATAAGTCATGTTCAGATGATGCAGATTTGTCTGGTGGTTTAAGCAAATTAAATGCTACTTAGGATTCAGTTGTAGAATAACAGAAGCATGCTTTCATTAGATGTGGCCCTGTGCCCCAAGGTAGGAGAGGATGGTTTCTAATTTTTCGTGCTTGTGAAAACTCAAGCTATTGTGATTTTATTTCAGCTATAAATGACATTTATTTTGTATTTAGATTTCCTTGATTCTGAAGATTCCTTACTACAAAATTCACCTGTAATCTAGAAAGTAAAAAGGAATGCATTCCTCACAGTTTTAAGCATGTTTGTATACAAAGTAATCCTTATTATTCTATGAGTGGATAGCTTTGCTGATCAGTTCAGTCCACATGTTTTTGTGGAGAAGTGACTTATTCCTTTCACTGTATTTTTTCAGTGCCTCATGTTTGCAGAATTACAATTCAGTATGGAAACTTTGAGAGTACATTGGTGTGAATGTCTCTGCAGTGTTTATATGAGACAGCACTCTACTTCAGTTTGTATGGTTGGAATTCCACTACAGGTAGCTGGTTTCAACCTGCACTCACTCCGAGATAGGTTCTCTTACTTTAATTACAAAGTTCATAGTGGTGTGTATGACTTTTGTATTTAGTTTAGTTATTTTTATTTGGATTAAGATCATGCTTTGCAATTTTTTCATTCAATTAAATATTAGACCTTTTTGTTTTACCAACTGGTATCCTATATTTGAGATCTAGAAAGACTAAGCACAACATGCCAAATATCCTTACCCATTCCCCAAATCAGTTATAATGATTTTTCATTCCAGATATGTAGGAAATTCAAATTTTTGATGCTTTCATAGTATATGCATGTGGAAAAACAGGCTTTCAAATGGGCAATATGAGCCTCTAGATACATGAAAGTAAAAATTTATTTAAGCATATCTACATATAACTGATTGTATCACTTTAGGTTTTCAAAAGAAATTTCCTGAATGGAAGGCAATAATTTCACATTATTTCCTGAATTATTAGATTCATAAGCTATAGCATGTAGAAGACTCACTAAATATATATATTTAAAAGCCCATTCAGCCTCCCAAGGAAATGAAAGATTCTGACCCACCAGAGATTTCAGCAGTGATGCATGGACAAGGATTCCCAGGAGGTAAACTCTACAAACTACATCTCTTTAGCAATGTCATGTCAGGTTTCTTTTAACTATATAGGTACTGATTTCTTTTAATAGATGCAGACATAAAATTGGAAACAGAGGGCCAGGACTATATTGACATCAGTGAAAATACTTAATATATATAGTCTCTATTTTCAAACATGAAATTCTCATAATCTTCTAATCTCCAAACATCTGTTTCTAATTGTTTAGGGAAAGATTTGATGTGAATGTTCAAAATAGTATTCTATGAGCTATATTTCCCTGCCTTCTAACCTGCATGGGGAAGACTGCATTTCACAAACTATCCAATATTTTCTGAACATTTACCACCAGCACTAAATACATATTCCTGTGTTTGTTCAGTTGATAGTTTTTTTGCTCAGGAGTGTCATAAGTTATACTTGTTGTTTTCTTTGTCTGTGTATTTACTGGAGTGTGTTTGACATTGTTCCTAGGCACTTTTATGTACAATTCATATCCTCAACCAGTTAACTGCACTCTCCTTTAAAATGAGAAAATAAAAATTTACTTTCTATAACAAGTAATTTCTAAACTTCTTTCTCTGTGATTGTAAGATTGTTACTTTAGTAATGTCATGTCAGGTTTGTTTTAACTGTTTATTGATTTCTTTTAATAGATGCAGACTTAAAGTTGGAAACAGAGAGCTAGGACTATATTGACACCAGTGAAAATACTCAATCATCTATGCATAATGTTTTATTTCAACTGCTACTTTAGTATTTTATTTTTTAAACAGTGTACTGTTGACTAAACGAAATCTTCTGGGTGTGCTTTCAGAATAATAAGTCCAAAGTTTAAAATTACTTTTTGAGACTATAATAGAAATTTATCATCTCTCCATTTCCTTTCCTCTATCCAAACCCTTCCAAGTTCTCCTTTTAGTTCTCTTTGCCTCTCTTTCCATGAATTGTTGATACTTAGAATCCTCAAATATTCTTAAAATGCCTCTAATCTTCTAATCTCCAAACATCTGTTTCTAATTGTTTAGGGAAAGATTTGATGTGAATGATCAAAATAGTATTCTAACATCATCATTTCAAAACAAGTTACTGAATTGTGAGTCAAGTATTTTCACTTTCATGTATCTAGAGGCTCATATTGCCCATTTTGAAGTTTGTGTTTTATGACATGAAAAAAATGGAAAACAAAAAACTTTTTTTTTTCCTCGTGATTTTCCTTTTGATGAGATGGGCATCGACTCAGAGGTCAGAGGTGAAGGACTAACGTGTACACACACACACACACACACACACACACACATTTATACCGATATTTTTATACATTCAGGAAAACATAACTTTTGCCCAAAGTGAATTTCTTAAACCGAAAACATCAAGAAATTGGATTTTAAATTTTTTATTTGTTTTTATTTCCATCCCCACCCCCACGCTGTACAAATTTTTCCCCTTTCAGCCCTCAGATACTATTTACAGTTTATCCTTTTATTATTATTATTATAATTTTTCTTTATTTTTTTTATAAAGTTTTCTTAAATAGAGTATGGGCCGGAAATACCTTTGTGCAGTGATTTCCATTTTTTTTCTCTATTTATTTATTTTTTTATTATTCTTTTAAATCAGTGTTTCTGCAGGTAGGTTTTTTGAATAGTAAAAGTCTTTCTTCCTCCCCACGTATGACGTGAAAAAAACCTCCCGCTGAGCGTTGCTCTGTGTCCAGCCTCTACTCCCCACGCAGCACAGGAAGAACTTGCCGATTATAATTTTTTTCTTGGTGCATCGTAATTAAAATAAAAATCAAAATATTTCCGCACTCCAAACACCACACTTGGTCATCATCGCCCACCACGATCATCACGCTTGGCTCTGTGGAGTAGTCGCTCTTGGTCTCGATCAGCAATATGGCAACCTTGCCTTCCCGGTGTCAGGCATGTTTCCAGTGCCACAGAGGCTGTTTCCGGTGCCCCGGGTGCCATCTCTTGTGCAGAAGAGCGGCGGGTTCCTGTGCCTGGGAAGGACGTCATGTCCGGGGACAGGTACTGGAAGATGTCATGCAGGCTGTGCAGGACCCGAGGTCCTCACTGCCGATGTCATCCTAGTGATGGAGGGTCATGTGTGGCTTCCGTGTGTGGATTCGGTGACAGGCCCTGCCCTCTGACATGGAGAAAGCTGCCAAGTAGGTTCCCGTAGTAGAGCAGTGCTGAACAAGCATGACTTGGCCTACTGGGCATCTCCCTGAGGATCCATGGTTGCCGCTGAGGACTCTGGGATGCCCCCGAGTGAGGTCATCCTGCAGTGACCAGGATTGACAGTTGAGCGGCCAGGAACATGGAGGCATGCCGGACCTATGATCATCTGTGTGACTCTCCCAACCCTCGCCAACCCCATTCCTGCTATGACGCGAGAATTTTATTAAAACGGTGAAATATTGTATATTAGAAACATATATATAATTTTTGTGTGTGGGGGGGGGTTCGAGATAGGATATCTCTGTGTAGTTTTGGTGAGTGACCTGGATCTCACCATGCTAGTGTCGAACTCACAGAGGTCCACCTGGGCCTGCCTCCCTAGGGCTGGGATTAAAGGTGTGCACCACTGCTGCCTGGCGAAATTACTATTTTTAAGTAAAGCATACCAATTACTTTATGGAAAAACGGATAATATTACATGGACAGAGAAGATTGTATTTATATTTTTAAGAGTATATATTAAAAGTTAAAGAAAAAAAAGGAAAGGAATTTGAGATAGAGCAAAGTGGAAAACACCGTGTATCATAGGAAGGAAAAAGAAGGGGAAATTTTTGTAATTATTTTGGCTTTTTTGATAAGCAGACTTCTCTGCAAAAGAAACCATTCCTGAAAGGTCAGAAGATCACCTATGCCTGTAAGATTGGGTACCACAGCTGGAAAGACAATGAAATATGTCAAAGAATGATGGTTTTGACATTAGTCTTTCCTTGAACAAGTAACTTGATTAATTTCACTTTAGGGTTTTCAGTCTACTTCAGAAATTTGTATGTTTCCCATCATATCAAAATGGGTTCTCAGAGATTGTTGTCACATTTACCTGATTTTCAAAGTTGCCTAACTGTTTTTTTAAAAATAATTCCATAGTTTCATCATACATAGTGATTTATGACATATAACATTCTTGTACATATGTGGTAGTCTGAATGTAATTAACCCCCATAAGCTCAAACCGAGTGACATTATTAGGTGGTATGGCTTGTTGGAATAGGTATGGCCTTGTTGGAGGAAGTGTGCCACTGTGGAAGCAGGCTTTGAGGTCTCATATATGTTCAAGCCATGGCAAGTGTCTCAGTTCACTTCCTGTTGCCTGTGGATCAAAGATGTAGAATTCTCAGCTCCTTCTTCAGCACCATGTCTACCTGTAAGTCGCCATGTCCCAACATGATGATAATGGACTCAACCTATGAACTGTAAGCCATCCAATTAAATGTTTTTCTTTATAAGAGTTGCCATGGTCATGGGGTCTCTTCACAGCAATAGAAACCCCAAGACAACATATCCATAGTGTAAGTTGAACATATTTGCGCCATAACCTCTTCCCTCCCTCATTCCCTCTCATCTTTCCTAACTCTCCTTATTTCCCTAGACAGTTAGTATCACTTCTACTTTTGTGTCATGCATACATAAGTGATCTTACATGTTTATATAAAACTCAGGAATCACATATGAGAGAAAACATTTATTTCATAGAGACTTCATTAAGTCTCTGGCTTAATTAAGTAAATATGATTACATGTAGATATGTCCAGTTTCCTACAAATGATAAAACTTTGCTCTTCTTTTTGACTGAAAACATTTCCATTATTATGTCAACCACATTTTCTTTATCTAGTTTTCTGTGGTTGGACACCTAGGTTGATCTATTAACACAGCCTCTGTAAATAGGGCTGCAATAAACATTTTACATAAGTATCTCTGTTAAAAATTGACTTAGAACTTGTAGGTAAATAATCAGGAGTGGCATAGTTGGCTTATATGGTAGATCTCTTACTAGTTTTATTTGTTTATTTAGAAATTTCCATGGGGGGCAGTTGACATTTCCATTAACAGTGTGTAAGTGTTCCCTTTTAGTCATCATACATCCTAGCACTTTTGTTGTTTTCATGACTGCCATTATGGCTGGGGTGAAATGTAATCTCAATGTATTTTTAATTTTTCTTTCTCTGATGGATAGTAAGAACAAACATACCTTCATGTTGAAAAGACATTTGTACTTCATGTTTTGAGAACTTTATTCTTTTTATTAGCCCATGTATTCACTGTATTGTTTGATTTCTTTTTGTTTAGTTTTAAAATTCTCCATATACTCTACATATTAATCCCATCCCAGATACATAGCTAGTAAATGTATATGCCTATTCTGTGGGCTCTTTCTTTACTTGTTTATTTGTTTTCTATTGTGCAATGTGTAATTTTGGTAAAAAAAATAAGCTAACTATAATGGCATTTGTAGGGAGTCTTTATTTGTTCTAAGAGAGAATTCTTTATTTGTCTTAAACAGAGAATTCTTTACAGAGGAAACTCAAATGGCCTAGAAACATTTAAAGAAATGCTCAGCATTCTTAGACATCAGGGAAATGCAAATCAAAACTACTTCGAGATTTCATCTTACATCTGTCAGAATGGCTAAGATCAAAAACACAAGTGACAGCTCATACTGGAGAGATTATGGAGCAAGGGAAACTATCTTCCATTTCTGGTGGGAGTGAAAACTTATACAGCCACTTTGGAAGTCAGTGTGGTGGTTTCTCAGAAAACTGGGAATCAATCTACCACAAGACCCAGTTATATCACTCTTGGACATATACCCAAAGGATAGTCAATCATACCACAAAGAACTTGCTCAACTATGTTCATAACAACTTTATTTGTAATAGCCAGAACCTGGAAACAACATAGATGTCCCTCAACTGAGGAATGGATAAAGAAAATGTGGTACATTTACCCAATGTATTAATACTCAGCTGTTAAAAACAATGACATCATAAAATTTGAAGACAAATGGATGGAAATAGAAAAAAATCATCCTGAGTGAAGTTAACCCAGACTGTCTTAGTTAGGGTTTCTATTACTGTGAAGAGACATCATGACCAAGGTAATTCTCATAAGGATAACATTTAATTGGCTTGCTTACAGTTTTAGAGGTTCAGTCCATTATCATCATGGTGGGGAGCATGGTGGCATGCAGGCAGACATGGTGCTGGCTACATCTTGATCAGAAGACAACAGGAGAGTGGACTACTACAACATTGGGCATGGCTTGACCACATACGAGACGTTAAAGCCCACTCCCCCAGTGACATACTTCATCCAACAAGGCCATATCTACACTAGGAAAGCCACACCTTTTTTTTTTTTTTGGTGTTTTGAGATAGGGTTTCTCTGTAGACCAGGGTGGCCTTGAACTAACAGAGATCCACCTGTCTCTTCCTCCAAAGTGCTAGGATTAAAGTCTCTGCCACCATCACCTGGCAAAGCCACACCTCATAATAGTGCCACTCCCTATGTGCTTATGGGAGCAAATTAGATTCAAACTACCACATTCCATTCCATGGCCCTTGTAAGCTTTTAACAATAACATAATGCAAAATACATTTAGTCCAACTTCAAAAGTCCCCATAATCTATCACAGTCTCAATATTTTAGAAGTCCAAAGTGCAAAATATCGTCTGAGATACATGCAATCTCTTAACTGTAATCTCCTATAAAGTCATAATACAAAAACAGATCATATACTTCCAATATATAATGGCTCAGGATATACATTATCATTCCAAAACTTAGGGAAGGGAGCATAGTGAGGAAGTACTGGACCAAAGCAAGACCAAAACCCAGCTGGACATACTACAAACTCTGTTTCTCCATGTCTAATATCAAAACACTCTTCTGATTTCAAACTCTTTTCAGCTTTATTTACTGCAACACACTTCTTTCTTTTAGGCTGGTTCTACTCCCCCTTAGCAGCTTTCCTTGGCAGGTATCTCATGGCTCTGGCATCTGCAATATCTTGGGGTCTCCAGGGAAATTCAGGCTTCAACTTCATAGCCTCATGAAATGGTCTCACTGAGCCTCCATACAGGGATATCACTGACACATTCCTGGCCTCAACAGCTTCCCTTAGTCATGGAAGTAAATTCCATAACCCATTACTTCTAAACTTACCTCTAAAGCCAGAACTCCATGGCTGAAGCTGCCAAGTTCTGGTGTTTTTGGTGCTGGAACATGGCTTCTCATTCAGTTACATCTTTACCAGCCTTCTGTCTTTCACTGATTAAGCTTGGCTGTCCAGAAACTTGCTCAAACTCAGAGATCTGCCAGCCTCTCTGCCTTCCCAGAGCTGGGATTAAAAGCATGCACCACAACACCTCGCTCTAAACTTTTCTTTAATTCCTTTTCTCAAGTTGGAAATTCAGCTCGGTGGGATCTTGCCCTGAGGTCATCACTCCCTTTATTCCATTTCTTAATCTGTCTATCTCCTTGAACACAGGATTTAGCTCTATTCCATTTCCAGGGTGTTGTTGGTTGTTTTTATTCTTTGCTCTTTGGGGCCCCAGCACCCAGCTCCCAAATAAATCATACACAGAGTCTTATTTTTAGTTATGAATGCCTAGCCTTGGTTTGGCTTGTTTCTTGCCAGCTTTCCTTAACTTAAATTATTCCATCTACCTTTTGCCTCTTGGCTTTTCTCATTCTCTTATTCTGTAAATCTTACACTTACTCCAAGGCTTGTTATGTAGCTGAATGGCTGGCCTCTGATGTCCTCCTCCTTCTCTTGCTCCTTCTTCCTATCTCTTCCCAGATTCTCCTTCTATATATTCTCTGCCTGTCAGCCCCACCTATCCTTTCCCTGCCTTGCTATTGGCCATTCAGTTCTTTATTAGACCATCAGATGTTTTAGACAGACGGAGTAACACAGCATCACAAAGTTAAACAATTGTACAAAAGTAACACACCTTGAAATACTATTTCTTAACACCTGGTGCCCCTTTTCTCATTCTGTACATTTTGTCAACTTGTTCTGATGGAGATAAATCTTCATCTAATAACTACATGACAGAGTTTATACTAGGCTGTTTTGAGACTTCCTCTGCCAACAAAATTAATCTGAAAGTCTTCATTTTAGCCTTAGGCAGACCCTTTGGACAAGGACAAAAAGCAGCCACATTCTTCACCAAAATATCACAAGAACCATAGGCTGCTTATGAATATTCTTCTCCTCTATAACCTCTTAAGCCAGCACCCCAGAGTTCAAATAACTCTTTGCATCATTGTCTTCCATGCTCCTACTAGTATGGCCAATTAAGTAGTGCTTAAATCATCCCACTGCTTTCCTATCCCAAACTTCAAAGTCCATAATCCTCTAAACAAAAACATAGCCTGGTCTATCCCAGCAACATCCCAGTCCCTGGTACCAACTTCTTAGGATTTCTATTGCTGTGAAGAAACACCATGACCACTGCAACTCTTATAAAGAAAACATTTAATTGTGGTGTCTTGCTTACAGTTCAGAGGTTCAGTCCATTATCATCACGGCAGAGAGTATGGTGGCATGCAGGCAGACATGGTGCTGGCTACATCTTGATCAGAAGGCAACAGGAAAGTGAACTAAGACACTGAGTATGGCTTGAACATATGTGAGACCTCAAAGCCTACCCCCCCAGTAACACATATCCTCTAACAAAGCCATACCCACTCCAACAAATTCATACCTCCTAATATTGCCACCCACTATGAACTTATGGGGGCAAATTGCATTCAAACTACCACACAGACCCAGAAAGATAAACATGGTATGTAATCATTAATAAGTGGATATTTGCTGTAAAGTAAAGGATAACTATACTACAATCCACAGACCCATAGAAATTAGGTGACAAGAAGGATTGAAAGGGGGATGCTGGATCTCCCCAGGATGGGGAAATAAGAGATTTTGTGAGTGGATTTTGTGTGAGTGGGGATGGTAATGAGATATCAGATTGGGAGGGGGCAGATGGGGAGAGTACTGAAAGAACTACTGGGAAGGGGGGCATTTCAGGTCAGGTAAAAATCTGGTACAAGGGAATCTCCTAGTAATCTACAAGGATGACCCCAGCTAAGAATCTTAGCAAAAGAGAACACTATCCTGAACTGGACACCTGTGATCAGGCAAGTCTTCAAGTAGAGGGAGTGGAAAACCAAACCAGCCACATAACCTTGACCTACAGTCCGTCTTGCCTATGATAGAGGCTGGGGTAAGGGTGGTCTAGAGATTGAGGGAGTGACCAAGAAATGGTTGATCTAGCGTAAAACCCATGCCAAGAAAGTAAACCCATCCCTGACACTACGCCTAGAAGACATGGAGCCACAGGCTGGATGACCCAGAAACCTAGGATAGAACCAAATACAATTGGATGAAAAAAATGTCAATGTAATGGTGCCTAACAATATTTTGCTATACACATAGATTGGTGCCTAGTCCAATAGTAATCAGAGAGGTTTCATCCAGCAACTAATGGAAACAGATGTAAACACACAGCCAAACATTAGGCAGAACTTGGGAAATCTTGCACAAGAAGGGGAGAAAAGATTGTAGGAGCCAAAGAGATTAAGGAAATCATAAGAAAACCCACAGAATCAACTAACCTGGGCTCACAGGGCTCACGGAGACTGAACTGACAAACAGGGAGCCTGCATAGGACTGACCAAGGCATTCTGCATGTATGTTACATTTGTGTAGGTTGGTCCTCTTGTGGGACTCCTAAAAGTGGGAGCAAGAGCTGTCTCTTGGGACCCTACTCCTCATATTGGGTCACCTTGCCCAGCCTTAATGCATGGGGGGTGCTTAGTCTTACTGCAACTCAATATGCCATGTTTTGTAGATATCCATAGGAGACCTGTCCTTTTCTGAAAAGAAAAGGAGGAGTAGTAGATTGGTGATTAGGAAAAGAGGGAGATTGGGGGGGGGCAGAGGAGAGGAGGGAGGGGAAACTGTGACCAGGATGTAAAATAAATAAATGAAATTACAACAAAGAATTACAGGCAAATAAAGAATGCTGAATATTGGATAAATAATGTTCCCCACAGAAGAGCACATCAATTGGTTATCCAACACCAAATGGCCATCCCTGAAAACACAGATAGAAATAATACACACACTGAGCAGATTACATTTAGGAATATGTATGTGTGTGTGTATATATATAATGCAGGTAACAAAAATTAATGAAAATGTATAAATTTGAAAGAAAGCAAGGAAAGTTTTATGGGAGGCTTTGGAGGGAATAGAGGGAGGGGCAAATGATGTCATTATAATCTCAAAAATAAAAGAAAAAAAAACCCAAATTTTCTGGTGGAGTCTTTAGAGTGTTTTATATGTATAGTAATTATAGCTGTAAATAAGGATACTTATTTTTTCCCTTCCCATTGATTTTCTTCTCATGTCTTTAAGCTTTAACAAAGATGTCAAGCAACATATTAAACCAGACTGAAAAAAGAAGACATCTTTGTCTTATTACTGATTTTGGCACACATTGTAGGAGTCACAAGTTCCTTGTGCTCAAAGATAAGCATGGAGGAAACCAGGAATGTTAAACATGAAGGGTTGTTCCTTCAAAGGAAGAGATGAACAATCTGTTATTTATGAGTAGGCAGAGAGCAGCTATGATTAATAGCTCAGTGACCTTTGTACTACCTGTGTGAACAAGACCACACTAGGTCCTCCTCTAGACCCCTATCATGACTTTATTTTTCTCAGTCAATCTATAAACCCCATATTTATGGAAGATGTCAAATTACTTTACAGAGTTTAGATATAGTCATACATGGTCTTTATTCAGTTTATTTGTTCATCAAAGAGATTTATATATGCTTTATTGTATACATGGGACAGAGGAAATTATTACCAGAATAGTTTTCATCAGATTTTGCTGTTCTTAAATTTGCCTAAAAGAAACTACTTGGGGTCAGACTCCTGGAGTTTGAACCAGTACCTGCTACTTAGTCTTGCTAAGTTGAACTGCCTTCTTGCCTCCTGTGGATTGTTACTTTGCTGCCTGTGATGGTAACAGAGACACCTGCAATATATGACTGATTCTTCCAACCCCCACTCATTTAGCATTATACTGTCTGCAGACTAGCCATATGTAGTTTTTATTATGTTGAGAAATGATCTTTTTTTCCCTAGTTTCTTCAATGCATTTTTAAAGTTGTAGGAAAAAGGTTTGCCTTTTTACTGATGTTATTTTTTTTCATAAAATATATTCTGAAATGGTTTCTCCACTCTCAAACCCTCCCAGATCCTCACCATTTCCCTTCCCCACTCACTCATATCCACACACTTTCTGTATCTCTCTATATAGAATAGAAAATAGACATTTTGATAATAATTAATAAAATTATTAATAGTAATATAAACAAAATAAGACAAAACAAACAGAAGAAGAAGCACAAGAAATGCACACAGGTGCAGAGACACACATAGCTATGTATTTGTTTCCCCTTCCAGGGGGATTCAAGCTCCCCAGTCCCTTTTTCTATTCTTAGCTCTGCAGTTACATGGATTATAGCCTGCTTATCGAAGACTTAACAGCTGATATCCACATATAATTAATATGTGCTTCAGTGCTTTTATCATGAATAGATTATGATAATACAGATAAGTCAGAATTGCCTTTCTGTATCTATTGAGATTTTTTCTGTCATCATGTACATTTATGTGATGTATTGCATATATTGGCTTGTATATGTTGAATCATCCTAGCGTTTCCAAATGAGGCCAACTTTATACTGGTAAATTAAATTTTGTGTGTTTCTTTGTGGTCCTTTGTTTGATTATAGTAGTTTATTGGGAATTTTATACAAGATATTTGGTCATATTCACCCTGTTCCAATGACTCCTCTAAACTTCACTCTCCTCCTCTTCCCACCCAGCTTTGTATATTATTCATTTTTTAGCCTGTCAGATACTGTTTCTGCAGCCCACATATTCTTGAATATGTGGCTTTCAATGGGAGTGTAATTGGCCTGACACCCTTAAAGAAAACAGACTCCTCTTCTCTCAGCAGCCACCAATTAATTGTTAGTAGCTCTTCATTGGAGTTGAGACTTCTTGCCCACTTCTTTTTATGCTTAGATTTGGTCTGGCTTGAGCTAGCACAGTCTTTTGTATGCCACCACTACATTTCTGAATTCATGCATGTCCCTTCCTGATTGTGTCCAGAAAACAGTTATTCTGTAGTCATTTTCTGCCTCTGGTGTCATAATCATTCTATCCACTTTTCCGTAATGATTTCTGAGCCTTGGAAAGAGGGTTTGTGATATAGATGTCCCATTATAAGGCTGGTAAATCTCCAGTTCCTTCCTTATTTCTGTTTCAAGACTAGTTTTGGATCTCTGTGTTAGCCAATAGATGCCTCTTAGAAAAAAATTGAGAGATACACAAATATATAGGTATAATAAAAAGTTTAAATCTGTGACCCTATACCGGAATATATATTAACAGATTTTTCCCTAGGACCTATGACCTATTTGGTCATAGGTAGCCACTGGTCATTTTAGAGGATAGCCACACATTCAGGAATTTTTGAGCAACACAAATAGATTTGATAAAATTAAAGAAAAAAAAAAGGACACAAAGGTGAGTGTGAAAAGAAAAGGGATGCATCTGGGAAGAGTTGATGGGATCAATATCATCAAATATATTGTGCAACATTATCAAAGATCATGTAAAAAAGAAAGAGTTGGGAAGTTTAATGAATAAAAGTTCACACACACACACACACACACACACACACACACACACACAGCCATATAAATGTAAGGTTAAGCAAATATCCTTTTGGCCACTGCCTATTCCCAGCCCTCGGAAATACTATATTTTATTTGCTCTTTAATAATCTCTATGCTCTATAGTATGAACACATGTCATCTGATTTTTTTTTGATGGAGCAGAAAGACTGGGGAGCTAAGAAGAGTCTGGAGCCAGAGCCCACTGAAACTGAGGTACTAACTCACAATATCCAAGTTACAGAACTACCCAAGTGGCTGGTGCTTTTCAGATGAATGAAAATAGAGACACACACATGCACATAATTGAATTGATTCATAAAAGAGTATAAGTAACATTAAAATGAATGCAAATAAGTTACATCATAAATTTACATAATAAAAATATATCAGAAACAGAAAGACAGTGCCACACATTTTCTTTCATATACAAAACTCTATAACAGCAATAAAAAGATCAAAAAACAGATAAGGGAATGTAATTCAACAACTAAAATATTTTAAACTAAATTCAAAATAAAACTAGGAGATTATAATTTAAAAACTAAAATTTTGATCTTTCAGACAAATAGAACAATTCATACAAGAGAAATTATTAAAAATCATATGAAAGGGAAATAAATTATATGATTGTATTAGTATCTAATAGCAAAACTTAATCAGAAATTACTAATTTTCTTAAAACATGCAATTGATTTTATTAAACATTATGGAAGAATTGATATCAATTGTTGAAAATTTCTTTCACAAAAGAAGGTACAAGTTGAGACTCTTGACCATTTCATATGGAGAAATAATGACTATAGACATACAAAAAAATTGAAACAAATTTTGTCTATTGGCAAAAAATATTTAATAAAGTAATAGCTTAGTAAATTCAGTAAGTATTCAAACTATAGCCATGGCCAACTGCTAGATTTATTCTAACCATGCAAGGCTGAGTTAGTGTTTTCCAATGAACTAATGCAGTTCTTTATATCAATATTGTTAGATCAATTGATTCATCAAATGATTATGTACATTTTGTTTGTGGTGAAGTTCAACCTCTCATGATAAAAAAATGTCGTAGCAAGTTAAAAACAGGGCATATATAGCACAATGTCTTTTAAGAACTAAGCTCTGACATGTAGTATCATTCACTCTTGTTATAAGTGCCATGACTCTTCAAGGTAGTCTCTAACTAAAGGTACTGTGTGAACTGGATAATTGCATACAAAGGCAATTACATGAATAAACTTACAAGTAGTTTAAAATAATGATTAGTTAATCATTTTAATATCCATCTCTTTTTCATCAATGGTATTTAATATTTAAGTAAACATTGAAATGTCATTAATTGAAATTCCTGAATATTTTGCTGTTATGCTACTAGATGGAATTTTCTGTTTTTCACTAGATTGTTTTTCATCATTTACCCTTTGAGTCAGCAGGGCTATAATAGTGGAATTCCCATGATAAAAGTCTTAGGGACTCAGCTCACCAGCCTTCAAGTGGCCAAAAGCTCCACACAGTACCAAAGAGAGGACACTTCTTAAGAGATTCAATAATACTAGAACTAGGGATTTCTATTGCCTTTATTCTCATTAATCAGGTAAGTTGAGATGCTGCAATTAGTCAAAAGCCTACTAAAGTTAGCAGTTATTTTTCTGGTGTAAGTAATGGATATGTCTCAGCTCACAACAATAAAACTTTTTATTCTTTGTTGTTATTTTTTATTTAAAAAAGCATTTATTGATCCTTTACTTATACTGGACTTCCACAGAGAAGTCAAAATTTTCACTCCTTACTCTTATCCAGTTTCTATCTTGCTTTGCTTGGTATTGATTGTGTTTCCACAAAAATTAGCTAAGGTTTTGAAAACTTGCTTTTAATTGATATTCTTCAGTTCTGCCATAGGTATATAATAATCTCTAGAGTAGCAATTGATAATTCTTCTGGAATCAGTTTTCAGTAGCTTTAAGATGGAAGGCAAATCTTCATTATCAATAAAATAGTATCATCAATTATCCTTATATTTATATAATTGTCTATCTCAAACTCACTTAATTTACCATGGACCAGGATTTATTAATAAGATACACTACCTGTTTTTCAGATGCTCATGGACTTAGTATAGCTCCAAGAGAATATTCATTGTAAATTATGCTATGGAATATGAAATATAACATATTTACAAGCATGATGTTAGGGCATAGAGGAAGGCTATCTAGTCCACAATTAAGTAAAAAGGCATTCTTGATGAATTGACATAGGAGAGAGTTTTTGCAATAAGAAGTAACCAGCTAAATAAAAACACTAAGTGATCTTTTAAATAAAACAAGGAAATGTGTACAGTCATAAAGGAGCAAAGGGTGTTTGAGACAGATGAGGCAGAGGCTGGGGAGATAGAAGAAGGATTACAAGAACTTTTTCTGGCACATAAAAAATGAGAGCAGTGAGTGGAGCAGAGAAGCATCAAGAAAGATTCCACTGGTGTGCTTGTCAACTGCTTCTCCTTTAGTGTTTATGGTATTTCTTCTTGCTTGTTTCTACTTTCTCCTGTTTCTTTCTGCTTGCTGTTCATGTCCCATCTCCTCTCTGTCCATTTGCTTTCATCTACTTCCTTATTAGTATCAGCTAGCTAAGGATAGGTATATTTTAGGGATTGCTCACAAACTTGAATTTAATATTAGTGATAAAACTCTTGCTGAGAATTCTCTTTATTAATGGAATTGTGATATTTTATGAGAAAACCATTGTTTTCATATTGGTATTCTTTGTCATAATTTATAGTTTGTTTGAATGACTCTGACATTACTATATTGAATTCGTAGAGCTGTTTATCTTGATTCTCTTCTGTTGTAAAATAATCCACTTTTAACTTGACAGCATATAACTTTGTTTTAGCAATCTGATTAACACATAAGTATAAATTTGGGAGGTAAAAGCAACATGGGAGCTTACATTTCCAGATTCTTGAGTGATGGTACTTAATGCGCATTCTTGAATATTATTTCTCTTTCAAATAAAAATTTTCCTATTACTAATTTAACTTAATACCCTCCAATCTTCAAATTGGAAATATTTCCAGATTTACATATGTAAAATGACTTAATCTAATAACTTCAATCTATTCCATTGCATATATGCACAATTATGTAGCTAATAGGTTTGTACTATTCAACATTAATAATATTCATGATATAGGATGTATAATAAACGTTACTTACTTATGCACAAAACTTGAGTTGGCATTAGTTTTCTAGAAATCAACTTGGTGTCTCATCTTAATTAATGTTTTCAACTTATAAATCAATTTTTAAAAGAAAAATTTTTGTTCTGAAACATTGATAATACTGAGAATTATTTCTCTCATGTATGTTTTATCACTCTTTGTTGATCTCTTTCTTGACTATTTTGATTGTTAAACTAATAGCTACCAAACTACTCATGACTGATAAAGTTGATTGTTAATAAGCCTAATAAAAACTGGCCATTGCATGCCTGTTTTGTGAGTTCTCTGCACATACTTTCCTTCTCCTTAAAATTAGATCTACTCCTTCCAGAGTGATTACTTTGATTCTTCACTAACAATAGTAATAAAATGGTGATAGTTTTCCAAGCCATAATCAAAAAGTAGCAAAGAACAGTTTGACATAAAAAGAAAGTCAAAGTAAACTGGTCAGTTGCCCAATCATTTAGAAACAAACAATAAACCTAGCAGTAAAGCATTCTGTTAGTGTTTGTGCATATAGTGGGTATGTTTGTTCATGTGTGAGTCCACGTTTGTGTGCATGCAAGAGAACGATGAGGGTTGCTGTTCCTCAAATGACACCTACCTTGGTTTTGTTTGAGTATGTATGAGAGAGACAGGGTTTCTCACTAGCCTGAGGCTCACAAATTTTGTTAGACTGGCTTAGCCAGTGAAGTTTAGGGATATGCTTGTGTGTATACAGGAATTACAAACTCATATCACTATGTTTGAATTTTTAACCTTGGTTCCTGGGTGAAATTCAGAACCTCATGATTGCACAAGCACTTTACCAGCTGAACCATCTCCGCAGTCCTGACTTTTGGTCTTGGTGCTTTTCTATGCCTTTTCTTTGGAAATGCAGGATGTATAACTTTGCACTTCTAAATGTGCATGCCTTGAGTTCCTCACAATAAATGACTACAAGTTGTAGGCCTAATTAAAGCTCCTTTGATGGGAAAATATATTGTCATTCAGCTCTGTGATTGTGCCTTTACCCCTTGCTTAGATTCTGTGAATTTGAATTATAAAGATTTAACTCTTACACAAAAATGCATATTCCATGAATGTTTTGACAAAAAGTATATATAATTTTATATTGTGTATTATTCAAATCAGGGTTAACATATATATATATATATATATATATATATATATATATATATATATGCTCACATATTTGTCATAAATTTCTTGGAAAAATACTATTTTTCTCTTCTGGGTCAGTATCAAACTGATCACTGAATTCATCTCTAATGTTCCCCAGTGACTATCTGTTTAATCATCACTAAGTAGTCTTTTTTTTAACCTCTGCAGTGTTTTGTTTTGCTTTGATATCTACTCCTACATTCTGACCATCATGATGCCTCTTCCTATATGGTTTTGCTGCACGGAACTCTATTTCTGACTCCAGTGAGTTCCTGGTGTTTGCATCAATATATTCTATTTTGTGAGTATGCAATATAAGGATGTATTCATGTGAATACCAGCTTATTAAAAAATGACACATAGGAGAGGAAGTGGCATGAAAATTGAAAATGAGTCATTGTCAGTGCCGAGTCTAGAGGGAGCTTGGTAGTTGAATTACAAGGGGGAAACAATGGCAGTCAGTTATGTGTGAGTTAAACATAAATTATTTGATTAGGTTGCCTAAAAATTAAGTAGTTAATAAGACAGAAAAAGTAAAGTAATACATTATGTAATATATATTTTGGAAGATGCAGATATGTCAATTTTGTATGGTTTAAACTATTAAACACATCTAGGGTAGCATAGGAATAAGCAACTAACAGGTAAGCATGAGAGAATCATCCTCTGTTTTTCTTAGATATGCAGCTCTTAAATACAAGCTTCTTAGGTATTTTGTCTAGTGAGAATTTTTATTAAAAATACATTATTCACCCCATTATATAATATTGGTTTTCGTTTCTTGTAGTTGCTTTAATATTCTTTTGAAGGTGTCTGTTAAAGAAATTATATCAAGTTACATTCCAATTGTCAGTGTATGAAACTGTCTTTTCCCCCTCACTGCCTCATTTATAGAACTTCATCAGATTATGAAGAATTTGATAACAAGTGAAAATTAATAACATTTACTCTGTTGTTTATGTTTCCTCAGACAGTACAAAAGTCGATTTACCATTTGTATGGTGACTAAGAGACTCTTCTTAGGATAAAACAGCAAAGTTCTTTAACACAAGTGCTTGCTTTACTCTGATGTACTTCCCTTGTCTCAAGGTCATTGCAGAGGACATTTCAATCCCTTTACACTCTAATTCCTCTTCAGGCAGAGGCCACTGATATAAACAACTACTCTCCTATGCTTTTCTTCATCTTAGTCATCAAGGTTTTGTTTGTGCTTAAAGTTGTTCATGTTTAAAGTATTCAATGTGCCTGCAATTCTGCCAGAAACAGGACCACTGTCTTACCAAAGGACATAACATAGTATTTGGGATATAGTATATACTCATAATGGATATTAGAAGAATAGAGACATTAATTATTCAAAATATGAAAGGTCATGAAGAATTATTTTTATTAATATATATTTTGAAATAATTTATGTGCATCTTTCAATAGTTATTTATTTTAAATTATACTTTTTAATATAAAATCATTTTATTGTAATGAATTCACAAATAAAGTATTCCACTGCTAGGTTATTATTTTATTATTTCTGGTAACTGCTTTGCTTGTTTTGTTTTGAGTATTGTAGATAACTCAAGAAAGATCCAATGAATGAAGCAAATTACTCTGAAGTATCTGAGTTTGTATTCCTGGGATTATCAGTCTACAGACCAACACAATGTTTCCTCTTTGTGTTTTCTACAATATCATATGCAACAATTTTTCTAGGAAATTTCTCAGTTGTGCTTACAGTTGTCCTTGACCCTCATTTACATTCACCCATGTACTTCCTTTTAGCTAATCTTTCATTTGTTGACTTATGTTTTTCTACATCAACTATTCCTAAGTTGATTTATGATCTGTACTCCAGTCATAATACCATTTCATTCCAGGGCTGTATGTTCCAGATGTTTGTCCTTCATGTCCTGGGGGGATGTGAGATGGTGTTGCTGGTAGCCATGGCTTGGGACAGATATGTGGCCATATGCAAGCCCCTCCACTACCTGACCATCATGAGCCCACGGATGTGCCTTTTGCTTCTAATTGGTGCATGGATTATTGGTCTTATTCACTCAGTGGCTCAGTTAGCTTTTGTTGTCCATTTGCCTTTTTGTGGTTCTCATGAGATAGATAGTTTTTACTGTGACCTTCCTAGGTTCATCCAACTTGCCTGCATAGACACCTACAGAATGGAGTTCTTGGTTACTGCTGACAGTGGATTAATTTCTGTCACTACCTTTTTCTTATTGATTGTGTCCTACATCTTCATACTGTTCACTGTATGGAAACAGTCCTTGGGCAGTTTGTCCAAGGCCCTCTCTACACTTTCTGCTCACATCTCTGTGGTGGTTTTGTTCTTTGGACCATGCATCTTTGTGTACATATGGCCATTTCCTAATGTCCCAGTGGATAAGTTTCTTGCCATTCTGGACTTCATGATTACACCCATCCTGAACCCTGCCATTTACACACTGAGGAACAAAGACATGAAGGTGGCAATGAAGAGACTGAGTAAACAACTCCTGAGTAGGAAAAGTGTCTCCTAAGCTCCTCACAAGAATATACAACCTGAATACTGCATTATAAACACAAATGTTAAATGATGTCCTCCACTTTGACATGATTTATTATTCCTACTCTAACAGCTTGATAAACTTGAATAATTTATTCCAAATTCAAAATGAAATGATCATATATATTGGTTATTAGCCATATATTATTACATATTTATTTGTTGGTTATTATTTATATATCACTTTTTTGTTTTTCAGTGGTTACATATTTACTGGCTATTATGAAATACATATTTTAGACTATATAAAAAGCACTAATGGAAATGAAAGTAACAAATTATCCATTGTTTTCGCATCTGAACAATTCATCACTGCCTTCCAGATGTTTCTGGCACTTTTTCTTATTTGGGGCTAAGTTTAATCAAAGCTGGCAGCAAACTGAATATTCTCCTGCATTCGCCTTCTGAGCACTAGGATTAAAATGTGCACCATCACGTCTTGATTGCTTGCTTTTCACTTTGTGTGTGTGGTGAATGAGTGAATGGTGAGATTATATGGTGTGGGTGAAGGTCAGCAGGAAGAGGAGATAGGTGTATTCTGGAATTTTGTGGGAAACATGGAGTGAAAGGGGTGCAGAGAGAAGGAAGTGAGGTAGAAAGAAAGACTGGCACTAGGATGGACTTTCCAGGGGTACACTTGAAGAGATGAGCTTATGTAAGAGGCGGTGGGGGAGGGGCTGCTCCTGGGGGAGAAGAATGGGGTTGAGAAGGGGGTAGTGAAAAATGGAAGAGGAAGAAAAAGATCCTAAGGTTGTATGAATAAAGGAGGGATAGAAGAGGGAGGGGGAAGAAGGGAAGAGGAAAGAAGAGAGAAAAGTGTAGAAGGGGAGTAAGGAGCTAGAGCTGGGATTGAGAGATGGAAGTTGAAGAGGGGCATTGTTTACAGTGAGGGTGATGTGGATATTTAATGGAACACAGACTTGTTTTCTTGTAGAGAGATGGCCAGAAGTGGCCTGCACATTCACAATGAACACCCTTAAACTCTAGCAGTGTAGGAGGCCCACTCATGTGCATGTGCTGAGCACACCAATGTTTACCTGTGTTGCTTGGCAACCTGGAGTCCAGCAACTGTATCTAGGGGTGTCATAAGCTATTTCCCCCACCATATAGTTTTAGCGGGGTACCTTGTGGGCATATCTTGATTTTCCATAAACTAATCCTGAATTGGGGAATTAGTGGGTCAAAGGACAAATACTAGGGAAAATCCGAAGGTCAGGGCCAGGCGGTGAGACCAGTGACTTCAGTCATGAAGAACTTGGTTCATGGAATTAAGGAAAAGACACCTATGGGTTTCTGCGATGTCCCAAGAAAAAATTTGTTGGACTTTTTACATGATATGAAAAGCATTTTTGCAAACGAAGCCGGATACAAACCTCGTAAAACGATCCACCAGGCTGCGAGTGAGGGTGATATAAAGAGACTGCAGAGAATGATAAACCTTGGGAAACACAGCGTACATGACAGAGACTTTAAGGAAAGGTAACAGAGCTTATGAGCTGGAGGGAGCGGCCTGCGTGGAGGATGTGATACGGCCTCTGTTATTTTCAAAGCCCAGCATAGGGGAGCCAGAAAGACGGGAGGGCCTCTCTGTGTTCTGTCTTCTCTGGATCCTCAGTACTGTCTCCAGACTTACACCTGAGCTAGAGGTCTCTAGTCCAGATTGTCCAATACAGACTACAAATTTATCCTGATAAATCACAAATTTACCAAGTAATTTATTCACCATTGATAACATGAACATCTATTTTGGAGCATTCCTATTGTACTATTCTTAAAACATTGCTGCTTTGCTCCTCTAAGCAAATTTAGAGAATGTAAATACAATTTAGAGTCCTTGAAATTATTAATACTTAAACATATCAGAAGAATTATTATCATATAATTTTATGTACTTGAAATCTTGTTTGTTGAGCAGAAGGGACAGTGATAATATTAAATTGAGTTGTCAAGTGCAGGGAGCTATTCTAGACATTTTGCAAAATTTCCATTGTTGCGTCACAGTGGTATTCTGTGAGATAACTACTGTTTTTGATACTTGCTTTACTGATGAGAGAATTGATTCATAGGAAGTCTAAGTTTGTAGCAAAGTTTAAGTTATAATTAAACCTATGGTGATTTAACCTCAATGTCATGGTTTTTTTTCCAAACATGCTCCTGGTTGGGGGGTATTAATCACTGGCAGATTAATTTCTAAGCATGAAAGAGGCCATGTGCTCAGTTCACAGCACCACACAAAAGACACCATCGAAAAGGTCTTTTTACCAGTATAGTGAGTAATACAAGCTAATAAATATTTCCATTTTTCACAAGGAATTAAGTATTTGTTCAGAAGGTGGAAGAAACACATATCATTCAAGTTTTAAGAATTATGTGCCATTTAATATTTTATAATTACATGAGTAATTGTAAATTTTAGGATAGTGTTCTAGAATTTCATTAAAACTTTCTCATTTCCATAGGACTGCTCTGCATTTCGCTTGTGTCTATGGCTGGGAAGAAGTAGTAAGAGTTCTACTGAGAAATAATTGTGATATTGATGCTGTTGACAGGAATTCCATCACACCTCTGATGAAGGTATGTATAGCTGTCCAAATCTAGCATAACATAGACTTAATTTAAATGATTATAAAACAAACTTACCCATGAACATGTTACTATTTGGTGAACTCTATGTGATGTTTATATTGAATTCATTGAACAAGCAATCTGTTTCTTGGTATAATCCCTAGGCTGTACAAAACTGGTCATATGGATGCATGTGTACATTGTTGAAGCACGGTGCTAATCCAAATTGTATGGACAAAAATGGCAATACTTCTCTTCACTATGCTGTGTCTGAAAATAATCAGAAGATGGCTGAATATTTGCTTAAATACAGTGCAGACATGGAACAAAAGAACAAGGTATAGTTCACGGCTCTGTAGTCCCCAAATAATCTGAAATACGTGTGTGTGTGTGTGTGTGTGTGTGTGTGTGTGTGTGTGTGTGTGTGTTAATAGCAATACACATAGGATTAACTTCCTTGAATGAAAATACTTTGAAATAGCTTATTTGTTTAAGCATATGACTTCTAATAGGGAATGTGACTTGCTTTGAATGAAGTGTTAGAGTCTAGAACTTTCCTGCATAGAGAAATAGTATTTGTGAAATACCGTGTGAAGGGGTAAATAAAAAGGAAGTCAATAGTGGGTACATTTCGGGGGACCCTGCCAAGGTGTGCCACTAAGCAAACATGCCATGCCCAACAGACTTAGTGCAAGGTTTACTGGTGAAAAAAGAGAGTGGAAGAGTGAAAGTCTATGTCAGCGTGGGGACTTGAAAAGGGCAGACAGACAAGAGGAAGAAGAAAAGCAAGGGAGAAAGAAAAGGCAAGAGAGGAAAGAAGAAACAAAGAGGAGCAAGAACCGAGAGAGATGAGAGACAAGAGAAGGGAAGAGGCAAAGAGAGCGAGCTGTGCCTGGCGGGCACTTTTAGGGGTGCACACGTCACTTAGCTAATGGGGGAAAGGCACCTGGAGACAGGTGATGACGTAGCTCCTTTTGTGGCAGAGGCAGAAACTATGTTTGCTATATTTATTCAAGGTAAAGCTTCTCTTTTTATGATTTTTTCCACTAAAATTTGTTTCTAACCTATGTGAAGTAACAGAACTGGAGAGCAAAAATTCCCTTGCTAAATAAACTATTTTAAATCTCAAGTGAAACAAAAGAATTTGTGGCAAATTTTAAATCTTATTGCCGTTGACAAATAATATCAAATGATATATTTCTCTGTGTGAAGACTAAATGAAGAATACGGAACCAGAACCTGAACAGAAATATGAAGACCCACTTGGAACGTAGGCAATTGGAGGAATATAGGAAGAATTATTACTATTTTCATGAACATTTTCATTTATTTTGATCACATTATTTACCATCACCCAACTCCGGCCATATCCTCATCAATCCCCCTTCTTTTTTTTTTTTTATTTTTGTTTTGCAATACAATTCAGTTCTACATATCAGCCACGGATTCCCTTGTTCTCCCCACTCCCGCCCCCCTCACCTTCCCCCCAGCCCGCCCCCCATTCCCATCTCCTCCAGGGCAAAGCCTTCCCTGCAGACTGAGATCAACCTGGTAGACTCAGTCCAGGTAGGTCCAGTCCCCTCCTCCCAGGCCGAGCCAAGCAATCCTGCATAGGCCCCAGGTTTCAAACAGCCAACTCATGCAATGAGCACAGGACCTGGTCCCACTGCTTGGATGCCTCCCAAACAGATCAGGCCAATCAACTGTCTCACCCACTCAGAGGGCCTGATCCAGTAGGGGGCCCCTCAGCCATTGGTTCATAGTTCATGTGTTTCCGTTCGTTTGGCTATTTGTCCCTGTGCTTTATCCAACCTTGGTCTCAACAATTCTTGCTCATATAAACCCTCCTCATTCTCGCTAATTGGACTCCCAGAGATCCACCAGGGGCCTAGTCATGGATCTCTGCATCCAGATCCCTCAGTAGTTGGATGATGCCCTTCAACTGAAGAATGGATAAACAAAATGTGGAATACTACTCAGCAGAGAAAAACAATGACATCATGAGGTTTGCAGACAAATGGATGGATCTAGAAAAAATCATCCTGAGTGAGGTAACCCAGACTCAGAAAGACAAACATGGTATGTACTCACTCATAGGAGGATATTAGATGTGGAACAAGGATGACTGGACTGCTACTCACATCACCAGGGAGGCTACCTGGAAAACAGGACCCCAAGAAAGACACGGGGATCGCCCAATGACAGAGAAATGGAATGAGATCTACATGAACAGCCTGGACATGAGTGGGGGTAGTGAAGGGCAAGGGTCAAGGAAAAGAGAGCTTGGGGGAGCGGGAGATCCCAGCTGGATCAACAACAGAGAGGGAGAACAAGGAATAGGAGACCCTGGTAAATGAAGACCATATGAGAATAGGAAGAAGCAAAGTGCTAGAGAGGCCCACAGAAATCCACAAAGATACCCCCACAACAGATTGCTGGCAATGGTCGAGAGACAGCCCGAACTAACCTACTCTGGTGATGGGATGGCCCCTTCTTAACTGTTCAACTTCATGACCCCTTTAACAAAAAAGCAAAGCCACCACCCCCAACCAAAAAACAAAAATCAAAACTAACAGAATTATTTTGCAATGAGTTTACCTGTATTGCATCTGTGTTTTCTGTTTTAGGAGTATTCATTCTTCATATGCTGAAGTTACTGAGCTACAAACATGCCTGTAGTTCAATCTGAGGAGTAGGTAGTGAGTAGGTGGTGGATATGTGAAAAAAAAGAGGAAAGATCACAGGATGCACTGGCGAATTTCCCTTTTTTTGAAGATATGACCACCATTTAGGTCAAAACCTAACCCCTGTTTTCCAATCTAGGATGCCTGGATTGGGAGAAGGAGAAGATGGAACCGACATTTTTCCATATTGAAATAAAATATAACCCTAGTAGCTTGTTCCCAGTCTGTTCCCATCAAGGGAAACTATGAAGTTTTCAGTGACCTTTCTCTTTTCTGTGATAAGAACAAATGGTGAAGGGAATTAGACATGTGGGTTACAAATGAGACTGAAATTACAGGCAGCTTCCTAGTTCTGGATTGTGTCCTGATGACCTCAGGAGAAGTTTGAATATATATATATATATATATATATATATATATATATATATATATATATATATATATATATAACTAGTAGAGTTTTCTATGCAGAGTTTGAATCTTTAAATCTAATTAGTCATGGACAAAGGCATTTACAAAAATTATTTCCTTGAAATTCTGAAAGAGTTCCTGGATAAACATTGAATGTGTAGATGATAGATCTCAAAATCCTAAGGAACTCTGGAAGAGCCATGGTTTGACTCCAATAATTTTAGTCCTACCTCTTCTTTTACTATTTTTATGTTTGGGAAAAAAAACCAGTAAGAATGGTGAAGATTAGCTTATAACCCTCCTTGCTATAAGACAACAATAATTCATTACTTTTAAAAGATCTTGAAAATTATGAGAAGCTAGACTTTTAAGAATTCTATGTATTATTAGTATTCAGGTAAACAGATCCCAGACTAGTAATTGCAAGGTTTTTTTTCTATATTGAAAGAGTAACAAATCCCAACCTTGACAGTTGAGCCATTACCGTGTGGCTTGATAAGCTTATAAAGCCTGGGTGTCATATCCTAGCAGTTGTAAACACTGCAAAAACAGTGAGTTAAGGAGAGTGTTGAAAATCAACTGAACAATTTTGCTTTAACACTAATGTTTCATTTCATCAACATTAGGGGAAAACAGAATGCAAGTGAAGTGTAAATTAACAAAAGTTTGAAAATTTCTGGGTTGATGTTGAGTTATATTTCCTTTGGGGTAAATATCATTTTTATAAAATGTGTTAGATGATTTCACAAGTAAAAAATGGTTTATACAAACTCATTGGAGGAAACACTCACTGGAAAGTTAAAAACTCAGAAGCTATGGACTCAGTATGGTCCACAGATAACAGTAATTTCCTCTAAGACTGCTAAGCCTCAAGATATTCATGCAGAAACCTGCTTATCAAATTGCTCTTAAAGAGGTGAAGAGAGCAATTACATGACTCCATATATTAAATGCTAAGGTAGAAGGAAATGTTTGTAGAACAAACACAGTTTTAAAGTCATCTATGGAAGGGAGTGAGCAGATTTCATGTGTCGCATGTAGAAGTTGTAGGGTGTTTCAAGGAGAAGGAAGGTACAGGGGCCTGCAAGGGAAGAAGCTGCTTATTCACTCTAGCAAGGCTTTGTATTCATAGAATTGTTTAAGGCTCCATTAAGTTGAAGATTACAATGATTTTGGATTACAGATTCTTTTGTTTTGTTTTGCAGGATGGCTTTACACCACTTTTACTGGCTCTCAAGGAAAACAAAATAGAGATGGCAAAATTTTTAGTAAAGAAGGGGGCAAATATACATGTATTTGATAAGATGAAAAGGTACTGTTTGAATTTTTTCAAAAAAAATGTGTGACATACTGAAATAATCTTACAACCAAGAAATATTAACTTGAAGGGAAGAAGACTAACTTACAGGGATTCAGTGATCAGGTATCAACTAGTCATCAGTCTAATTAGTTGGGTAAGCAAAGCAATTAAGTTGAGGTGAGCAACACAAATTATTTATAAGTTTCATATCCCCTTATTATATTGATTGCTGCTTATTATTTGATATTTTGTTTGATTGGACAACTGATCTTACCATAGATTAATGGGTTTTCAGTTTGGTTTTACTAATTTTTTAAGAAGTTTAAACTTTTTGATTAACTTTGATTCACAACAAAACTCAATCATTTTGTACTGTTTTCCCTTGCTCTTATATGATTGTCCTATAAAATGCCATATTATTCATAAAAAGAGTTGACAATCACAGTCTATTAGATGACTCTTACCTTTCAATTCCCTTTGTTTGAGGAATAATGAGGTTAGAATATCCTATGATGACTAAGAGTTGTTATTTCAGGATGCTGCTCAACCCTACCCCCTTTTGTCCTATACACCTGGTATTGATGTGTTTATATTTACATAGAGTTGGGAAAGCAAAGTAAATTCATTTTATTAGGAGAAAGATTAGTGAAGCTAAGTAGTAGGTGGGTAGATGCAGATTCATAGAAGACTTGGTTAAAATATCAGCTACCTAGGTGCTAGGTGTCTGAACTGCTGGTGTTATATATCACCAAATATGAAAAGGAGGATAATACCTTGTAAAGGTTTTCATGAGATCATTTATGTAACATTTAGGGCAGTGCATAACACATGTTATCATCATTACTAACTGTAACTATAATGAATTTTATTATTAACAGAGTATTTTATAATGTTGTTGTAGTTTAAATAATGAAAATAGCTTTCAATTATCTGATGGTTATCTGATTAGTAATTATATGTTACAGTAAACTAAAGAAAATGGAAACATCTTCGTTTAAGTCCTTATCTACTTAAGAAGAATAACTTTTATACACATATTCTATCAAAGTTGAAGAATCTAAGAATTCTACTAAGAACATGCAAAACACTGCCAGAGGCTTCCCATCCACTTTCTTATTTTATCTTTGCCCACCATATATAAAGATGAATCTTTGTAACCAATGATATTTATATGTATAAAAAGGACAATTCCAAACAGACAAGCAAGATATTAAATTTGCAAAATATACCCAAGTATTAACAGTTTTAATTAAGTTATCTAATAATGAAGCTATTCTGTGTTATTTCAGAAACACACTCTTATATGCCATAAGATGGGATTCAACAGATATGGTCAGTCTACTTCTGGATGAAGGCATTGACTTTTTCTTTAAAGATGTATTTGGATGGACTGCATTACGTTATGCTATTGAAGGCACAAGAAAAGGGTAGGTGTTTGCATTGTAATGCTAGCAAACACTAACTTGCACTTCAAATTAATCCCAAAGTCTTCATCTTCCCCTCATAATGTATTATTGTTGACTCTAGGTTGTTTTGGAATAGCAGTGAATATCCAGTATGCAAAATGCATACCATTAGAAGTAGAAATGAAGAAGCGTTTCTTTATCTCATGATTTGGTTTTGTATTGCTGAAGACTGAACGAAGTGCCTCGTTTGTACTGTGCAATTCTGTAAATGAGCTACATCTCTGTGTAGAACTTTCTGGAGCTTAGAAATTATGGACCATAACAGTTTCCATTTCATCCAATTATAAACCCTATACTTCATATATATATATTCAGATGTTTGATATTTTAATTAGCTCTTTTAGTCTTCAATTACAGTGTTGCAGAAAATAGTGTTTCTTCCTCTGGGGGGCTTTCTTCTATATATTACTTTTTGAATCTTGAAATAGATACAGGTTTCTGGGTTCCCTAAGTCCCAGGAGGAATGCTCTCTTTCACAAGACAGATGGAGCAAGAAGAGGGCATCTAGTCCTGCTTTTGTTTTTATGATTCTGTTGCTGCAGTGTTGCTAGTCACACTTATTCTGGAGATCAATAGAGACTGACCTCCATGACAAGGCTGCCTTCGTTGAATCAGCTCTCTAATGATTTATGGCAGTTGACATTTACATTGAAAACTACAAATTTTAATTGAGCTATTAGTCCCAAAGTGACAGTGCATTCCTTTGGCTGCTGGGCTTTTCAGCTTGTGCTGCACCCATTGCTACCTATTTGACCATTCTCATTTATTCAGAACCTTCCATGGAGCCACATGTCATTTTAACCCTAGACCTTTATGGTTTATTAACTGTGAAGAGTTTGTTCATCTCTTTTGGTAGAAAATATGACTTGGGATCATTGTAAGCTGTCAGGAATGTTTAAATCATGTTGCAGGGAATATCACAAGTCTTTATTCAGTACTGCTAGAACCAGATCCCTTTGCATTCTGTTCAGCATCCTTTCCTAGGTGCTATGAGAGCCAATATCATCCTTCTCTGAGTAGTTGTCAGCCTTAGTCCGTAATTAAGAGACCTCATTCACATTATGTTCCAATGGAATCCATGGATAGGATAGGATTTAATCTTCAATGGAATTTGGAGACAAACAGACCAATCAATCTTTCAAACAATCTTTCTAACCTCTGCAGGTTCAGAGCTTGATTAGGTACAGGAAGACCACATGTAACTAAGTGACATTTTGTAAAGTGTTAGTTTGAAGTTTTTGGTCATTGAGCATTTGGTAATAGCGAACAATCATTTTATTTAGTGGAAAGAAATCACATGATAAAAAGCTTATATTTTCAAGATGTTAAATAGCTCATTTTTCCCCAAAGGTAAGACAAAATTAGAGCAGCTATCAGTGGAATTTAGAGGGCTTATGATGGTAAATTCTAATTATCAAGTCATGCAGCTTAAAGTCTCCTGGAGAATCAGTGTCAGTGAGTGATCTTTTAGATCAGATTGACCTGTAAGATGGTCAGTTGGGGGAACTTTCTTGATTGTAGATAGATGTGGGAAGACCCAGCCTATGAGTAGCATCATTTCCTACTCAGGAGTATGTTGTGGAATATTAATTTAAGGTGTGTTACCTTTGTTTATGCTGTGGAACATTTGTTTAAATGATGCAAAGTTGTGTTGCATTCTTTTATGTTGCATTTGTTTAACTCTGTGAAGCTGTGTTACTTTGCCTGTCTAAAACACCTGATGGTCTAATAAAAAGCTGGTTGTTCAATTATTAGGAAGGAGAAAGGATAGGTGGGACTGGCAGGCAGGGAGAACAAATGGGAGGGGAAGTCTGGGAAAGAAAGATAAAGGAATTAGAGAGGAGAAAGATGCTAGAAACCAGCCGCCCAGCCACATAGCCAGCCACAGAATAAGAGTGAAAGTAAGAATAACAGAAGTTAGAAGAGGAAAAAGCCCAGAGGCAAAAGGTAGACGGGATAATTTAAGAAAAGCTAGGGCCAGGCATTTGTAAGAAAGAAGAAGCTTCTGTGTGTGATTTATTTGGGAGCTTGGTGGCAAGCTCCCTAAAGAGCTAAGGGCAAAAGAGTAAAGGAAACCACCAACAATAATATTCCTGAATTGTATAAGAATAGTGTATGTGAGGAACATGCATTGCATTCCCTTGTTTATGCTCTTGATTGTGGATATGATGCAACTACCTACTTCAAGTTCCTGCTGTCTCAACCTTGCTGTAATAATGATATACCATTGTGAGTCAAAGTAAGTCCTTCTTCCCCTAATTCTCTTTTGCCAGGCTATTTTATCACAGCACCAGAACTGAAATTAGAAAAGGATTTCATGTTTTCTTGATAGCTATAATAACTGAATATAAGCTGTGAAAAGAAATAATATATTGGGTTTTATTCAAGTATGGTAATGCCTTTGATATTGTCTGCAACATTCTGGAAAATTCAACATAGCATAAAGATGTTTTTCATATCAATACTAAAATGGGAATTTTATGGTTTTTTTTTTCACTCGGCAGTAGTCGAAAGATTCTTATGGACCATGAAGTAAAGTTACATATTAAAAATAAAGATGGCAGTCCAGGTAAGTCTTATGCCAATGAGAAGTGAATATTATAATCATGATTATCACACAACCAATATAAACCAACACTGTTATTACATGTTTTCTAAGCATATGCAATTGAAACTTGTTCCCATATTTTCAATATTTTAATTTAGGTAACAGCACTCACAATCTGTTGCCCTAATTTTCAATTTTATCTCCAATTAAAGGTTGTCTCTTTGATGTGTAGTTATAGTAACCTCACTGAATACATTTATTTTTTCATCTATGTTGAGACATTATATTAGTTATCCTGTAGTAGCCTCTATCTTACCATGTAGTTGAAGTTGTCTTTGAACTCCTGATCCAAGCTGTCTTAACTTCTCAGTTGAGGTTAGAGGCATGCAGTGCACACTCAGCAGCTTTCTTTAATAAATTAATAAATTTTTGTGTAACTAAGGATTGAACACAGAACCTCATACATTTTAAGCAAACTCTGTAGCCATTGCTCTCTCAGCTCTTTTCCACCTGTTGTTTTTGATCATAAGCATAGGATACAATGGTAAATACACTGGAAAAAGCTTTATTTTTGTAGCAATTTTCCTCTTAATGAAAAAGGTTGAAAGAAGTTACACTCTATACTAGCATCACTGTTTAGCTTGTTTTCTTTGGTTCAGGTATCATGTCTAACAATCTCAGGAGGTTATTCATTTTATAAGTACATATCAAATACATTTCCCTAGAAGCTTGCTGCTTCCTCCGTGTTCTTTTAAGCTTAAATGTCTCTTTATTTAGCACAGTTCAGGACTGGTAAATCCTTCAGGTCTGATCTTGCAGAGGTTCTTTCTATTGCAGGAACTGTATCTGATGAGTCTGAATCCCATTTGCACCAGGTATAAGAACATGGAAATAGCTGTCATTGGAAGAATTTTTTAGCATTGTTCCTGGAAGAGGAAGACTTGTATCCAGCTTGATTTACAGCTGAAAAGTCTTTGCAAATCCCTTTGGTTTTGGCCTACCTCCATTTCTGCCATACTGCAAAGTTCAGTATTGATAGGTTGAGCTTATCTTTTTTTTATTCACAAAGAATTATATCAAGTATTTGGTCCAAATTTCAGTTTGTGATAAGAAATATTATCTTAAGGAAGCTCAGTCATACTGCATATATATTCTGCTGTTTATTTGGCACTGTCAGCTTATGATACTGTTTAAGTCAGTCTTCTAAAATTGAGTTACCATGAATGTCATTGGACATTGCGTTTTACTTTTAGGTGTCAAATGTATGTAAGTTATAGTCTTCTGGCTTTGGGCCTAATAAATAGGAAACAGGAAGTAGATTTATTTTTTAGAGCATTCATTACTCAATAATCATTATGATTAGCACCCACCATGGGCTATTTTTTAGAGATGGTGTAAAAGGAATGCTTCCTAGTAAATTTTTAGTCATTATGTTTTTGATATTTTAGAAATTTTTAAATTGTTCTACTTAAACACGTTTCTTTTTCTTAAATAGAATACAAGAATTCTGAAGACAATTCATTAGCCAAGTAAGATTCATATAGTTTTAAAAATCCTGTTTCCAAATTTTGGAATGTATAGATAAATAAATATTTGTTCAGTATTCTACTCTGTTTTAACCCCAATATTTTATGGTAAACATTAGTTACTCCTTATAACTACTATAATAAATATTTGATGTTTTTCCTATTATAATACATAATTTTCTAATTACACAACTGTCATTCAGAATAGTGCTCCCATGATTTAACTATCAGTCTGACTTGGTTTCCCATGTATTCTTTTGTTCATTAGCATAGATTGAAAGAAGCCCATGTAGCCCTGGAACCTAGATACACATCAGATCAGTTTCAAAAGTCAAATTTATATGTTCAGATAAAAATATTTTACATTCTTCTCTGTTCTACACTCTTTGTTAAAGGCATTCCCATTGACTACACAGATATTTGAGCTCATCTATATCTATCTATCTATCTATCTATCTATCTATCTATCTATCTATCAACTCAGTTCTTAAATTATCTTTAAGATATTTAAGAAGTTTCAGAGAATTATTTTTACTACTTTAGTGCAAAGGGAAATTAATAATTGCTTTTCCATAGTAGTTCTCATAGCAAAACAACACGGCTTCCATGTTTCAGTTGAACAACTTAGGTTCTGAAGTAGGCTTTCTTCCAGGTGAGAGTAGCATGAGTTATTTGAGGCACTGAATAGTTTCTGAATCCTTCATTAAGTTTAGGCAGTTTATAAAGTTAAGTTCTTAAGGCCCTGCCAACATATCACATAGAATAAAAAATCTGAATGTATTTACTTTTATACATTGGAAGAGGCAAAGAGGAAACTAGAAATGGGAAGTTGTTATTTAAATAATATGAGATGTCAAACTCTATTCACATCAGTTACGACTATGAAATGTAATTTAATATGGAGACTTTTGACTGTTTTTTTAAAGTTGCACTCATCCATTTTTATTGTGTATTTCCTCTGTAGGCACCATGATGATCCTACTTCTGGATCCACCTTGCCTAAGTCAAGTGAGGATGATGATGATTTTGATGACAAGGTAAAATTTTGCTTTTGAACTCAATACATTTGTACAGAAATGTGTTTCTATGGTGTTTACTATTGAACTTCTGTAGTGGTCTACCTGTTGTCATTCTGTGGACAACAGTAGACAGTTGGTGAGAAGAGATGTTTTCATAAGCCTGTGGCTGGTGACTAATTGAATACTTCTTTAATTTGATAAACAACAAAGATCAGGTAACTATTCTGAGATAATAGGGAAAGAATGAAATACACAGTTTAAGAGAATTGTATTAAAAATAGAAATTCTATAGAAGAGGAGATTTCAAATATGGTAAATAATATTTGGATAAAATGTCACTTACTATGATTTATAAACCATACTAATATGATAATATTACAGAATCACAATGAAAAAGAGACTCCTACTTGAGAACACAGAACTATTTGTGGAAGATTGATATCTGCTTTTAAGAATATCTCCAGCAAGATGAATATCTCATGTCATTTTTAGCAAAATCATTCACCTTAGCATTCATGTTCTTTTGTGATAGCTGTAGGCTTTATTTTTGTTATTCCATGTCTGTGGGTATAGACCTTGACATATAGAAAGCGTTCTACTACACAGTTGCAAAGCCAAGTCCAACAGTCAGAGTTGCTTTCTAGTACACTCTAATTCCCAGTCATCTATTAGAGGTTTGAAAGTTGTAAAAAACATGAATCAAGATTTTAGGCAAATTTCTCCTTCCTGATGTGAATACTGGATACAAGTTTACACATATTGGAACCATATTTGAAAAGGATTAGCTCAAATACCATCTGGAAGGGTAATGATAGCTTGATATTTTCATAATGATTTTTTGTTCAATCATGAAGTACCATTTTATATGACATAATTAGAAAAAAGAATTTTATTATGCTGTTTATAGGGTGATAGAAAACCTACATTTTCTTAAATAATACTGGTAGTTATAAAAACTTAATTATATAGTCACATAAACTTAATCTTTCTGAATTGAAAACTTTTATTTGAGGTTGCAAACTTTCTACATTGCCAAAGTCATCCTTCAGTTCCAGGGATGAAGTGGTCTGCTTTATTTGGCATGCTGCAAACCAAGCTTAAAACTAATTTTCTTTTTTTTTTGAGTCAGGATTTCTCTTTGTAACTTTGGCTATCCTGGACTTGCTCTGTAGTCCAAGCTGGCTTTGAATTTATAGCAATTCACCAGTCTCAGCCTCCTGAGTGCTGGGATCAAAGGTGTGCAAAACCGCCACCAGGCAAATTTAAATATTTTTAATTTAATTTTAAAATTTTTCATATATGAATATTGTATTTATATCATTTCACTCTGCCTTTTCTCCACTTCAGCTTCTTCTGTATATGTCCCTATCTGTTTTCAAATTCATGACCTCTTATTGTTTAATTATTATTCTTACATATATAAATATATTAGTACACATATATATATATATATATATGTATGTATATATAATCTACTGATTATATACATGTATCTCGGGCTGGCCACTTGAGATCAGGTAACCTGTCAGGAGGTTTGTCCCTGGAGAATACTGATTTTTGATTTCATCAAGGGATGGTACCTTGTGAAATTTCCCCCATTCACCTTGGTGTATTTCCTGATATTTTCACTATGCAAGTCCTGTTTAGACAAACATATTTAAAATTTCATGAGTGCAGCTTTTAATTCATGTCTAGAAGACAGTATCTGCAGTAGGTATACTGACTCTCTGACTTTCCAGTCTTTCTGTCTCCTATTCCATGATGTTTCCTGAACATTAGGAGTAAGGACTGAAACTGTAACTGTACCAGGTAGTGTCAAGCACCCAACAGTGACCAATTATTTTCATTTTTACTAGTTATGACTCTCTGATAGTCTCTACATGCTACAAGGGAAACTTACCTTGGGTGAGAACTGTACTCATTGGTGAGTATTAAAAAACAGAAATTATAATGATTGGGGAAAATGGCAGTAGTAGGTTCTTCTCTAGATTCAGTGACCTCCACTGCCAAGGACGCTGCTCAGATTTGCAGTACCAGGTATGAGTTGCCTTCTACTGGGTAGGCCTTAAGTCAAGCTAGACAGCTATTGGATACCACTAAGAAGAAAGTACTACGATTGCACCACTGGAGATATCTTGTTAAACAAGTCATTGTTGTGGATCACAGGCTCTGCAACTAGGTAGAGCTGTTGGTGCTTTTCTCTCCTGGTGGCCTGCATAGCACCTTTGGGGTATGAAAGTCAACCCTCATGAAAAAGCATTCCAGGCCAGTTCCTGCTGGATTTCTATGAGTCCTGTGTCTAAGGTGTGTGATGTCTCCAGTAATAGAGTCTTAGCTTCAACCTGAAGAGCCTGTATTTCTATGGGAGTCTCTTAGAATCCACTGAGCAACAACTCAAAGGGATGTTTCACTTGCCTGGAGCTGAAGATTTTGTTAGACAGTCTATGGATCTTTGGGATGCAGCATCTTCCAAAGTGGTGTAACTTCATTTAACTTATTTATATATGCACACATACATATATCATATATATTTTCATGTAAATATAAAATAGTATGCTCTGTATGGATTTTCAATCATCCTTAGTGTTATTTAGCTTTCCTTCCTCTCTATGTATTATTGTTCTCATTCTCCTGTAGTTAAAATCTGCTTGTCCCATTTTTTCCCCTTCTAGACATCTGCATCCTACTATCCCCCTCTCTAGAGCTCCTCCCTGGGCTTCCTTTATATTTTTCTATCTTCTTTTTTTCTCCTTTAGTCCATACATTTTTATTTGCAGGTGTGCACTGCAATGAATCATTGGTCTAGTTTGAGGCCTCTGGTTTCTGCTACACTCTCAATACTGAATCATCAATGGGACCACTCTTTGATATCATGTTGTTGCCCTGTGTCATGGAGATCCTGCAGCTTAGGATCTTTACATGCTCAGCAGATCACAGATTAACTGGATATTGGGAGGAGCCAAATTCTTAGCTCTGTATCTGGACCTGGGTGGTAGCTGAGTTGGTCATCCTGCCAGCTCTCCCACATCCTCACCAGCAGGGTGAGCTCTCCAGTACTGCCCAAGCTAGCTCACACAATGCCTCAGGCAGCAAAGGGTGGAGCCAGCTCTTCTGCTCTCATCACTGCATGGCAGATAAGAAGCAGGGCCAGCTCTCCAGTTTTCATGCCCTCAGGGCCAGATCACCCACACCCCTTCCACTAGGGTCAGCCCTACTGTGCTACCCAAGTGAGATGCAGGGCCCACAATCCTGAGTGCTGCATGGAGTGAGGGATGAGGAGAACACTGTGTAGCCCTTCATTATAAATGTGGTCCCGTGCAGCACTCCAGACCAAGGACAACCACATGGCCTTTGGTGATAACTTGGGCCATGGACATTAACACAGACCCCTCTTGCTGAATGGCCACAGACTCAGAAATGCCCCCCAGCACCATTGCAGGCCTAGATTTTACCAGAGCCTCAGATGACTTCGGAGGAAACTCATATCAGGTTGTTCTTCTCCCTCACTGAGTCTCCAGATCCACCTCTCTTCATAGTGCTCAAGCTTCTCTGCTTTTCTCTCTCCATCTCTCCACTACTTACCTGTGGCTCATGCTGTGGTTGCACCATTTGTTGGGTGGGGTCTCTAGTTGTCTTATTCCTGCCCATTCTGCAGGGCTGTGGTTGTCTTCAAGTGTCTCCAACCTAAAGCTTCCAAAGGACATAAATCTCTCGCCAAAGTTTGACACAGCACAGTGAAACTGTAATTCAACAGAGAGTCGTCCAGTCTCATGGTTGACCTGCCACCACGACCAACTTAAGAGACTGGCAGAAAGGCTACTGATGAAATGTAAACACAGTCGGACATGTCCAGTCAGTTGTGGGTCTCTGTTCTGAAGGCACTCTTTTTACTGGGCTAGGATGTGGCTCTGGGAGTCACAGTGACTCAGACAGTGGTCAGTTTTCTCAAAGGAAGAAGGCACAGACCCACTAGCACTTGTGTTTGTTACTGGCTCTGTTGATGAACAGTGTAATTCAGCATTTTCCTAGGAGCAAGAACAGCCGCCACCTCACTTCTTAGTGCCTGCTCTGCCTCCCTTTAGAGTAGGCAAACCCATTTCTCCACCACCTATGCTCACTTCTTCCTCTCCTCTCCTTTCCTGTCTTCTAGGTTTAGAAGCCATCTGCTGGTAAACTCTAGAATTATTGTTTTAAAATCGAGATATTTTATTTTATTAAAAATGTGAATTTAGAAAATATTCCAGACAGACAGAAAGCATATTTCTTGCAAAATCATTGTTATATTTTGATTGCCGAGGAGAGGAGATAGAAAATTCTGTGACCAAAAATAGTTTTTTATTGGGATGTTTGAGAAGAAGTAATTTTTAAAAATGAATACTCATTTTCTATGTGGAATGTAACAGTTAAGCAATATAAGGTTAACTTCTTTTATAAAATGTATACAAGTAATCAGTTGATAAGTAATCTATGGACTTGTGTCTTGTAAACTTCCAGTTTTGTTTTATACAGTGGTGAGAGATAAGCTTAGTGTAGACAGCATGCATAAGGTTGGGTATTGAAATAATTGTTTTTAGACACATTCTTTTTTGTTTTATGTATAGTTTCTTTTAAATCGGGGAATTCACATATCCTAAAATGAGTAAGAAAACATTAATTGCTTTATTTTTGGTATTAATTTTAGCCGAGTTCTTCTAAGCATGCTCCTGCTAAATGTCCTAGTAACTTAGGTGGGGCTGGAGATCAAAGATACAAAAACGAAGCAAAAGGAACAGTGGCAGGTAGGAACTATATTCTGTGAAAGTGTTACTTGGCAGAGTATCTGTTTCTAACATGAGTACTGATGCATCTAGTAGTCAACGGACTTCCCTGTCAATGGACACTAGTGAAAAATGGAAATGAAAGGACACTGAAGGCACCTAATACCAACTTAACAACAGGGGAGACTGAGACTGTTACTAACGGAGTTTGCTTATGGTTACCAGTTCACAGCATTCTTATATGCAGTGTCTCTGGGGAAGTAAGGAAGAAATGAGTACAGGGAATGAGTAATAATAAATATGAAAATAATAATAAAGGAATAAATAAAGAAAAAAGGACAAAGATTTTACTGTACTGAGTATGAAAGCAAGGATACAAGTGTTAAGAATATGAAAAAAGTTGTCTTCATGTAACAACACTGGCTTGAGAAGTAAGGAAAACTTGTTCCAATTTTCATCACCATCTCACTGTTACAAAAGGTCATTAATGTCTGACAAACTGCATCATGAAGAGGTAGATTTACTTTACTATAGATAAATATTATTTCATGAATCATTTAGTAAATATTACTCTGATTATTACCAATGTCAGCCAAACATACTCACAATTTAATGTCACAAATAATGTTGCTCCTTTCATGATACTGATATATAAGCCAAGATGAGAACATCAGGTAGAAGCAAGAGATGATAAACAATGTCATCAGCATTTTAGTTTCCTGAGGTTCCATTTACTAATTGTTGGGGTAGAGCCTGTACTATTACAGTCCTAATCAGAAAGTTCTCCCCTGTGTCAAATGAGTTCAAGTATATTCCATACTTTCTCCTCTGTCAGATTCAGGGTATCACGTCTTATATTGGGGTCTGTGATCCATTTAAAGTTGAGTTTTGTGAAGAGTGAGACAAAAGAATCTCTTTTCATTCTTTGAAATAGAGCTATGAAATTTGACCAATACCCCTTGTTGAAGATGCTGTCTCCTTTTCAATGGCTCTTTGTCAAAAACATGCATGTAGAAGCATGGGCTTATACCTTGTTCTTCAATTCTTCTTTATTGATCAATGACTTTGTTTTTAAACCAGTACCGCATTGTTTTCATTGCTACAGGTCTATAGCATAATTTGCAATCTAGAATGGTGATACCTCTATACATTCATTTATTGTTCAGAATTGCTGTGGCTATCCAGGATGTCTTGTGTTTTTGTATAGAAATTAAGAAATTAAGAATTGCATTGGAATTCTGATGAGGATTGGATTAAATACAAAAAATACTCTAAGTAGGATGGCCATTTTCATAATATGAATCTTATCAAATCTTGAGCATGGGAGGAATTTTCATCTTTTGAAATCCTCTTCTGTAGATGTATCCAACCTTCCCATCAAACAATAAACACAGAACCAATGCAAAGAAGAAAGCCAAGAGGTCAGAGCCAAGAGCCAAAACCTTACCCTTCCTCCTGCAGTGGTCCTACCTCTCCGAACCAGAGCTACCCCTCTGTTAAAGTCTTTATATAGAGTTCCTGTCCTGCCTTCTCATTGGTTGTAAACCCAACCACATGACCGCCTCCTCACAGCCTGTCTGTATAGGCCTCCAGGTTTTCCATGATTGGTATTAAGATTAAAGGCATGTGTATCCAATAATGGCTGTATCCCTGAACACACAGAGACTTACCCAGCTCTGCCTACTAAGTGCTGGAATTACAAGCGTACGCTACCACTGCCCTGCTTTCCTATGGCTTGCTAATAGCTCTGACCCCCGGGCAACTTTATTTATTAACATACAAATAACATTTTAATACAAATAAAATATCACCATATTTCCCCTTTTCTATTTTAATAAAAAGGAAAAAAAAGAAAAAGCTTATAACTAATATAAGAAAAACTATATACAAAAGGACAATAACTATATACAATATATACAAGTAATAAATACCTAAACAATGTCTAGTCCATTTGTATTTGACAAATGCAGAGAAAATAATTTCATTATCTATCCTATTTTTGTAAGTCCAAAATGTATCCTAATTAATCTTCAACTATAACTAACTAACCTTCAACTATAACTAACTAATCTTCAACTCCCTCAGAGACCCAAGAAGGAAATAATATTAGCTAACAAAAATAAAAACAGGAAGTGCACATAAGCAACCTCCAAAAAATTTGTGAGTTGACAGAAACAGACAGCTGTCTGGACAGTCACCTGAGGTTTCTCCGAAGTGCTGGGGCATCATCTTCAGCCTATAGGCCCAGCATATCCGACAGACTCATTTGTGAAGCAGGATGTACACAAGGTCAACAGTTCAACCTCACATTGAGTGAGAGTAGTCCATGTACCAGAAACACCTGAATTCCACCAGTGTCATGTCATGATTCAGGATTTCAAATTCTGGAAATTGATGATGGTTTTCCAACTCAGCTGTCCATTCTTCCTGGCTGTGTATATATGGCTTCATCTCAGCATCCCATTCTTCTCCATATCCCTCCATCAAATGCCAGTCTACTATTGAGAGGCGTGAGCTTAGTTACTCTTCAAGAATAACTGTTTCAGCTGCTGTTCCATTGCACATCAGAGGCCATCGGCCCACTGCCTGTTCAGCTGCCTTCGAAGAAAAGGGCACTATACCTTTTTCGAATTGCGAAGGCCACTTCAGGGATGGTGCCATATTGTCCTGGCCTCTGAAGATGCCTTTTGATAAAGCCATAACCACACTTGTTTTGGCAAGAATCAGTAATCCTTTGTTTTATGTCCTGTTTGTCCATTTTGTCCTGTTGATTCGAGGATACTTTGTTGTCCAGTGGCTAACTTTTGCCACAATGAAAGTTAACTCCATATGCAGTTTCTTCAATGCCCATATTTTCTCTGAAGTAGATTGGTACTGCCAGGAGCCGACATGTCTCATAGTCATAACAAAAAAAGAAAAATTTTCTAAGTTATTAAAACATTTTAAATGCCATATTCTGTAGATCTCTGAAGGGTTTGAAGATAACCTGTCTATCTAAAATATATCTACTCAATCTTGAAAACATACCTAATATAACTACAAGTTCTATTATAATATCTAACTACTAACTTTCATTTCTTTATATCCTAATAGTTGGTAATAACATTCAAGGATCAGAAAATTGCATTACATTGTTAGATGAACGGTACAATTAGAAAAATATATATAACATTTTCTAACAATATCAATTTCAATATATATAATTTGTATACAATATAAAACAATCCAATCCAATGTAAAGTATTTACATTTTTCTTTTCTTTCTTTCTTTTTTTTTTTAATAAGAACCTTAAATCTAATCTCCTTTGCTTAGCCTTTTTCCTAACCCTTGACAACAACTTGTAACCAACCCCCCTAATCAATGAAAATTATCCCAGACCCAAAACCCATTAAAAGACCAAAAAAACCAACCGCCCCACACCACCTCTTTGGGAATGTGGGCGTCGTATTCTTGAAATTGCTTCCTGCTGGGTATGGGCGAAGGTATCTTTATCCTGAAAGAAAAATTTTAGGTTAATTGTCAAATTCTAGGAAAGGAAAATATATCCTTCGTTATCCAGTCTGTGTATAATGCCAAAATTCAGGGTTTATCTCAAATCCTTATTCAAGTAGTCTTTGAGACTGGATCATCTCAGCTAGCTCTTCTCAAAATTGCTCTGAGCACTTTGTAGTTCAAAGCTGATCTGTAGATGATGTTTGTCAGCTTAGTGATGTTATTATTGTCCACGTGGAATTGTTGTTGTTGTGGGGCCCCATCTTCTTCCTGGAGACTTCAGTTGATGTTAGGCCTAACCGTGATTTCCTGCAAAAAACTGATAAGAGACTCGAACACAAAGACTATATATGCGACTTTTTAGAATTAGTTAGTACTCTATATGACCATTTATATCTTAACAAAGTTTAAAATGTATATATATCTATATATATTGATCTTGTAAATTTTGATATAAAATTCATACTTTAAGAAAAGTTTAAAGAATCAGAATAGAATCAAAGAGTTGAGATTCGTAATAGAATAGTCCCTTAATTAATTTGGCTTTTCTCCTGTCCCATAGCAGAAGATGGCTCTTTTCCTCTGGCATGATACAGGGAGTTTGCATTTTCCTTTTAACAACATGCTTGAGTTTAAAGAAGGAGAGAGCCATTCTCCAACTCCAAAGTCAGCTTTAAATTTTAATTGAACTGGGACTATTAGAAGTTAAATAGTGTTAAATCTTTAAAGAAAAGCAGAAACAAACATTTAGGAAGACATAAATTTTTTTTAGATAACATACCCATACGCCATTTCACTCTGTTTCTTAGGATAGATGATTTGTTCCTTTTCTTCAGTTGTCTCATTTGTCCAGTGTTCTTCAAATTCGTTAACCTTCATTCTCCTAAAAGACAAAAACAAAAACCTTTCCCCAAGGTTTTTTGGGGATGTTCCTTTTTGACAAGTTATCTGATTAAATGAAAAGGCATGTGTTACTGGTGTAAGTTAGTTTAAATTGGATGTTTACGATAGTTGATGAACTATCACCTCCTCTAATTAAGAGGTCTCTCTTGTTCAAATCGAACCTTTATCAATTTTGATGGTACCCACAGCTTATCTTCTCCTGTAGAAATAAAAGCAAAACCTCGTCCCCAATGTAACACATACCCTGGTTTCCATTCTGAGGTCAGCACATCCTTAAAGTATATAGGTTGATTTAATTCTGTAGTTTTTTCTATTATCCAATGTCTCTCTGCAGCTGTTGTTCCTTTCTCATTGGCATTGAGAAAATTCAAAGTTAATAGAGCATTATGTAGTCTATTTCTGGGGGTTTTTGTTAGTCCTTTTTGTTTATTTAGCATATCCTTTAGAGTTCTGTTTGATCTTTCTATAACTGCTTGACCTGTAGGATTATGTGGTATACCTGTAACATGGTTTATATTATAATAAGCAAAAAACTGTTTCATTTTAACAGAGACATATGATGGAGCATTATCAGTTTTGATTTGTGCAGGTATACCCATAATGGCCATAACTTCTAGCAAATGAGTGATTACAGAATCAGCTTTTTCAGAACTCAAAGCAGTTGCCCATTGAAATCCTGAATAAGTATCGATAGTGTGGTGTACATATTTCAGTTTTCCAAATTCTGCAAAGTGAAACACGTCCATCTGCCAGATTTCATTCCTCTGAGTACCCTTTGGGTTACATCCTGCTGGTAATGGTGTTTGATTGTAGAAGGAACAAGTAGGACATTTCTTTACTATTTCTTTGGCTTGTTGCCAGGTTATGGAAAAATCCTTTTTTAAACCTTTACTATTTACATGATGTTTTTTATGAAATTCTGAGGCCTCCAGCACATTTCCTATCAATAATTTATCAATCTCATCATTGCCTTGTGCTAGAGGGCCTGGCAGACCAGTATGGGATCGGATGTGAGTTATATATAAAGGATGACTCCGTTTTCTGATTGTATCTTGTAATTGAATAAATAATGAAGTTAATTCTGAAGCATCGTGGATAAATTCTGCAGTCTCAATATGTAATACTACTCTTTCAGCATACTGAGAGTCAGTTACTATATTGAGAGGTTCTGAAAAATCCATTAATACCAACAGAATAGCATACAATTCTGATTTTTGAACTGAATTATAAGGACTTTGAACCACTTTACTTAAATTTTCTGATTTGTAACCTGCCTTTCCTTGTTTGTTGGCATCTGTATAAAATGTGCGAACTCCAGATATGGGTTTTTTCCTCACAATTTGAGGCAAGATCCAATCAGCTCTCTTTATAAGATCAATTCTATTGCTTTTGGGATATTTGCTGTTAATTTCTCCCAAAAAATTACTACAAGCTTTTTGCCAAGCTTCATTTTCTATCCATAATTTTTCAATGTCCTCCTTAGTTAAAGGTACGACAATTTCTGCTGGGTCTATTCCTGCTAATTGACGAAGTCTCAATTTTCCTTTCCAAATCAAGTCAGAGATTTTTTCCACATAAGTTTTTAATTTTTTATTTGGTTTATTTGGTAAAAATATCCATTCCAATATAATATCTTCCCTTTGCATTAATATTCCTGTTGGGGAATGCCTAGAAGGTAAAATAACCAAAATGCAATCCAGCTTTGGATCAATACGATCTACGTGCCCTTCATGTACTTTCTTTTCTACCAAGGCCAATTCTTTCTCAGCTTCAGGTGATAATTCTCTTGGACTATTTAAGTCCTTATCACCTTCTAAGGTTTTAAACAAATTATTCAGTTCATCATTTTTTACCCCAACAATAGTTCTTAGATGAGAAATGTCTCCAAATAATCTTTGAAAGTCATTAAGAGTCTGTAGTCGATCTCTCCTAATTTGCACTTTTTGAGGTCTAATTTTTTGAAGTTCTATTTTATATCCTAAATAATTAATAGAATCTCCTCTTTGTACCTTTTCTAAAGCAATTTGTAATCCCCAGCAAGGCAAAATTTTCTTTACTTTTTCAAACATTCTTTCTAAAGTATCTGCATTTGAATCAGCTAATAAAATGTCATCCATATAATGATAAATTATAGATTTAGGAAATTTTTTACGTACCACTTCTAATGGCTGTTTTACAAAATATTGGCACAAAGTTGGGCTATTCAACATTCCCTGTGGGAGAACCCTCCATTGAAATCTTTTAACCGGTTGAGAATTATTATAAGTAGGCACTGTGAAAGCAAATCTTTCTCTGTCTTTTTCTTGTAAGGGTATTGAAAAGAAACAGTCTTTTAAATCAATAACTATGAGAGGCCAGCCTTTTGGTAACAGAGTAGGTAAAGGAATTCCAGATTGTAAAGAGCCCATTGGCTGAATTACTTTGTTAATTGCTCTAAGGTCTGTTACCATTCTCCATTTACCAGATTTTTTTTTTTATAACAAATACAGGAGAATTCCAAGGGCTGGTTGATTCTTCAATATGATGAGCATTTAACTGTTCTTCCACCAGCTCTTGTAAAGCCTGGAGTTTCTCTGTTGTTAAAGGCCATTGCTGAACCCATACAGGCTTGTCTGTTGACCATTTTAAAGGTAGAGCTGTTAATGTTTTTGGAAGATTATCAGTTGTTGTGCCCTGTTCTTGTATGACATGGATGGCTGGTGAGCACTCATTAGAATAATATCTTTTAATATTTCTCTCAGAAACATGTACTAATTTATGATTTGTTTCTGAGATTGGAGGGATATTAATCTGAGTATTCCACTGTTGTAACAAGTCTCGACCCCACAGGTTCATAGCTATGTTAGCCATATATGGTTTTAATTTTCCTTTCTGTCCTTCTGGACCTATACATTCAAGCCATCTTACACTTTGTTTCACTCTAGATAATGTCCCAATTCCTAAGAGTTGAATGTTTACCTCCTGAAGAGGCCAAGTTGGATGCCAAAATTCTGGTGCAATTATGGTAATGTCAGCACCTGTGTCTACCAGACCAGACAACAAAACACCATTTATTTTTATTGTTAGTTTTGGTCTTTGTTCATTAATAGAAGTTTGCCAAAAAATTTTCTTTATGTTTTTTCCTGTATTTCCTATTTTCTCTGTTTCATCATCTCGACTAACATGATTTATTCCAATAGACATTTGGTTATTTAGTTGCTTTGAGTAGGGGTTTCCTCTACAACTGCAGGAAAGGTTTGAACTGGATTTACTGTGGGGGCCTGCCTGAGGCCCCTCTGGGAGTTTCCCGAAGCTCGAGGCAGAGGGTTACCCTGTCTGTCCCTTGTTGATCTACATTCGTTGGTCCAGTGTTTTCCCTTACCACACCTTCTGCATACTCCAGAAGGAAGGGGCATTCTGTTGCCAGTGTTCCTTGAAGAAACATTATTTCTAGGAATGACCTGTTTACAATCCCTTTTCAAATGTCCTTGCTTTCCACATCCAAAACATCTAACATTGCTCAAACCTTTTGAAATTGCTTTTCCTACCCACATATCATCATGGTCATAAGCCTCTACATTAACTGTATCTCTAATCCAATCTTCCAAAGGTGCAGATCTTGCCTTTAACGGCCTAATTATTCTTTTGCACGCTGCATTTGCATTCTCAAAGGCTAAAGATTCAATTATTATCTGACTAGCCTGTGAATTCGGGACCATTTTTTGTACTGCTGAAGTCAATCTTTGTAAGAAGTCTGTGAAAGATTCTTTGGGGCCCTGTATAACCTTTGTAAATGACTCAGTTTTTTTTCCTGGTTCTTCAACTCTGTCCCATGCATTCAAAGCTGCCGTTTTACATAGAAGTAGGGTTTGGACATCATATGAACATTGTGTTTGTACTGAAGCATATTGGCCTTCGCCAATAAGCTGATCCTGGCAGACTTGTATTCCGCTATCCCTCCATTGTCTTTCTATATTTTTAGCCTCATTACTGAACCACATTTTCCACTGGAGATTTTGTCCGGGTTCAAGAACAGCCTGTGCCAATTCCCGCCAGTCCTTTGGTATAATCCTATTACAAGTTGACCAGGTGTTTAACATTTGCTTTACATATGGGGAGTGCATGCCATAAGATGCTATTGCCTCCTTAAATCTTCGTAAGTCTAACATTTCAACTGGAACCCAAGTATTTTGTTCATTCTCTTCATCAGGTAGCTGCTGTACGGCTACTGGATAAATTAAGGGTGATTGTGTGAAAACTGGCTTTCTTTCTGTAACCTTACGATCCAATTTTGAAACAACTTCACTATTTATTTCTTCTGTCTGAATTTGAATTTCTCTATAATTCATTTTTACCGGTTTAACAAGTTTTTCTAAGACTGTTATCCTGGCACTTAAGTTGACGATCTTTTTAAATAGTAAAATGAGGATAAGAAAAGTAATAAACTGAATAATTCGATCAATATTAATCTTTTCATATAGTTGTTCCATTGTCAGAGTGCCTAAAATTTCAAACAAAGCCCAATTTTCTTCCAATGTACACATAAAGCCCATTTTTTTTTTTTAATGTAGAAAAAAATTCTCTTTTAAATAGATATGTTAATTGACTTACCAAGTCTGGGTAGAACAGTAGAATCCCAGGGAATTTCACAGCCACCTGGTGTTCGAGGTGTGAATCCAGGGAGAGAGAGAGAGAGAGAGAGAGAGAGAGAGAGAGAGAGAGAGAAAGAGAAAGTGTAGCCGCTTGAGCCGAGTCAAGCCTTGGCTTTACAGGCAGGGGCCCTGTTCAGCGGGGCAGGTCTGAGTTGTTTGTAGCAGTTTCAGCTGCGGGTCAGTCAGGCCTGGGCCCAAGCTAGGCAGCCGGGCTGCCCAGGCTGGAAACCGGACCTGCCGCCAAGCCAAGCCAATCGGTTTTTAATGAATTCTTGTCACGTTGGGCGCCAAATGTAGATGTATCCAACCTTCCCATCAAACAATAAACACAGAACCAATGCAAAGAAGAAAGCCAAGAGGTCAGAGCCAAGAGCCAAAACCTTACCCTTCCTCCTGCAGTGGTCCTACCTCTCCGAACCAGAGCTACCCCTCTGTTAAAGTCTTTATATAGAGTTCCTGTCCTGCCTTCTCATTGGTTGTAAACCCAACCACATGACCGCCTCCTCACAGCCTGTCTGTATAGGCCTCCAGGTTTTCCATGATTGGTATTAAGATTAAAGGCATGTGTATCCAATAATGGCTGTATCCCTGAACACACAGAGACTTACCCAGCTCTGCCTACTAAGTGCTGGAATTACAAGCGTACGCTACCACTGCCCTGCTTTCCTATGGCTTGCTAATAGCTCTGACCCCCGGGCAACTTTATTTATTAACATACAAATAACATTTTAATACAAATAAAATATCACCATACTCTTCAGTTTCCTTTTTCACTGTCTTGGAGTTTTTATTGTGCCAGTTTTTCACTTCAGTATATTATAAGACATTTTATTTTCTTTGAGGTAGTTGTGAATGGAATTGTTTTGCTTACTTATTTCTTGGTATGCTTGCATTGTGTCGAAAGGCTACTGATTTTTTTATGTTAATTTTGTATTTTGATAATGTAATGGATTTATTTATCTGTTGTAGGAGGTTTCTAGTGAAGTCTTTTGGGTTTTATGTATAGAATCGAATCATGTGTAAATAAAGATATTTTGATATTGGCCTGTATTTGGGGGGGGGGCAGGTGTGGCTCTTCTCCTAGTTTTGATATCAGGGTATAATAGGGGCTTCATAAAAAGAATTTGAAAATATTTTTTCATTTTCTATTTTGTGGAGTGATTTGAGGAGTATCGGGTATTATTTTCATTGAAGTTCTGATAGAATTATTTGCTGAGACCATATGGTTCTGGACTTCTTATTGAGGGATTTTAAATTAATGTTTTTATCTCATTTCATATTATTAGTCTATTTGAGCTGTTAATTTCATCTTTATTTAGCTTTAGTAGGCCACATATATTCATCTGTTTATTTTAGGTTTTTCCAGTTTGGTAGATTTTAAAGTATGCTGTAATTATCTGAATTTTCTAGATGTCTGATGTAATGTTTACCTTTTTGTTTCTATTTTTATTAAATTTGAATCATCTCTCTTTACTTTGTTTAATTAGGGTTAAAGTTTGTCAATCTGGTTTTTCTTTTCAAAAGAACCAACTAATTCTTTTGTATTTTTTAATTTCTGTTTTGTTAATTTCAAACCATATTTTGATTATGTCTTCTCATTTTCCTTTTTGAGTGTTGCTTGATATCATTTTCCCTAGGCTTCTGGATCCCATCACTAATTTATTAAGTTCAGATCCCTTGAATATTTGCATGTCCTCCTAGGATAGCCATTGTGTCTTATAGATTTTTTATGATGTGCCTTAATATTCATTCACTTCTAAGAATTTTAAACTTTATTCTCGAATTTAATTAATTATGTTTAGTGGAATCATAACCTTGGAATCATTTAGTCAAATACTTGGTCTTATTTTTACATGAATATTATGTATACTTATGACACAGCTTAGCTACAGCACAAGTAATATGATAATTGACCATATTTCCAAACTCCAGTAACCTTTCCCCCAGAGAAATCCAACATTAATTTACTAGTTTAGTTCTAAATGGAATTCTGTCTTTATTTAGGGATATTAGCATATAATTGAATTTATGTCTTTTTTAAGTTTTTGTATGCAATACTCTAAATGGGAGGTAATATGGAATGAACACCTAATATATCTTCATATTTTGAATATGGAATCTTTTGTGATCCAAATCACTGATGTACTTGCTAATCATATTTTCTACATCTGTATATGTGCAGTAGAAGGTTAAGCTCAACTGAGCGCTAAAGTTAGAAAGACACATTCTTTTCCATAAAAATAAATTTTAAGCTTTACTTTTGGATATAAAGACTTCTTTCCAATGCTATTCTTCATTTTGTTTTCTGCTTTTTTTTCAAATTCATAAACAATCAACAGAGGCCGAATTACAAAAGAAATCAGTGAAAAGTAAAAACAATCTTGAGAACAATAAAAATACTCAACTATCTGTAAGTCAATTTTAAATTTGAGTTGCTACTTAGATATTTTCTTTGTAAAATAATTTATCATAGGCTCAATGAATTTTTCTTATGTATATGCCTTTACATTGATTAGTCTTAATTAAAATTAATTTTAAAAATATTCAGCTGGATAGAAACTTAGAACTTTCTTAGCATAGACAGTAGTTCCTAACTAATCTTCCTCTCAGATTCGTCTTTAAGTTTTCATCCTGTACACTTCCTTACTTTGAAAATTTTTAACTGAGGAGGACATGGAAGAGATGAACAATGAAGTACTTATCATCAAATTATTCTATAGCTTTTTAAAATTTGTGTCTTGTAACATTTTGTATGTCTATGTTTTTCTAAGTTTGGAAAACATGTTTCTTTTGGTTTCAATAATATTTCTTTAAAATAGGAAATCTCCTATGATAAACTCCTTGGAAAAAATTCATGGAATTCACTATTGATATTTACTTTGCCAGAATAACATCATGGATCTGCAACCCAGGCATAGTCCTCATTCATCAATGGGACTAAGTCCAAGATTCACAGATCTTAATTCAGGAGAAGCTAAGACTCTTATGTCATCAGTAAGTTATTGAACACATTGTTTTGTTTTTATTTTTTAATCAGGAAAAGCAATATTTTTTACTAGTCCAAAATGGTTGTGGTGATATATTGTTCACCCCAATATATTGTGTACAGCATAGTATACCCTAATAAATTTATCTAGGAATCAGAGGACAGATTCAGCCACTAGATTAGACACAGAGGCCAGACAGTGGCGGCACACATGCCTTTACAGAGATCCATCTGGATCTCTGTGAGTTCAAGGCCACACTAGGAACAGAGCCAGTCATGGTGGCACACACCTTTAATCCCAGCACTTGAAATATCATGTCTTTGCTTGTGAAGGACACACAACTTTAATCCCAGGAAGTGATGGCAGGAAGCAGAAAGGTATATAAAGCATGTGGATCAGAAACTAGAGGCTTTTGAGCAGTTCAGCTGAGATCTATTCAGGTGAGGACTCAGATGCTTTCAGTCTGAGGAAACAGGATCAGCGGAGGAGTTGGTGAGGTGAGGTTTGCTGTGGCTTGTTCTGTCTCTCTGATCTTTCAGCATTCACCCGAATATCTGTCTCCAGGTTTTCTATTAATAAGACCATTTAGCAATTTGTGTTACACAGATTATTTTCTAGTACAATGAACACTAGTCTGATAACTAGCTACATCCTGCATTTGGTTTTATTTTTGACCCAATTTATTCAGTGTTTTTAAGAGATCATGGAATGAAGTCTGTGACAACAAATCACATTACATAATATACACATTATATAAAAATATATATCAGTTTTCAATCAACAGTTTTGTAACTCATCATTATAAACTGTCTTCTGGATTAGAACCTCAAAGTCACATGTAATAAATTATCCATTCATTAAAGTGATTTAATTACATCTTTTTTCTCACCTTTCCTATTTCCCTCTTGCATGGATTAATAGTCCTTTCTTGGGTTTTCAAGTTATACCTCACTTAATATTCTTTTTCTGTTGCTGCTCATGTTTCACACTATTCCATCTGCCTAAGTCACTCTACAAGTCTCAGCTCTATCTTTCCTTCTTGGAATATCATGCCTGAAAACTTTCACTAATAGCTTTTAATAATCTTAAGCACCTTGCATTTACCAGGACCTCAGTATTTACTGAGAAAAATAAATAGTGACTATTTAAACTAAGATGATTGCAAAAGTTTAACGTACCGATCCAGGAGTAAAAGGAATAATTTTGAAAAGCAAATAAAGTTTTGCTGGTAAAGCCAAAAAAATCATATAAAGCATTAATTAATTCAAAAGAGACGCCTAGCATTCAGGGAAAAAGAAAGAGTGAAGGAAACCTTCTCAAAGTCAAATGAACCTTAAGGAGCAAGGAAAGTTAGCACCGAAGTGACCAAATGAATGAAAAGTTGTATCAGGAAAATGACTGTAGTGCTCAGCAGGCTGTTTAAATTATCTGTTTTGAAGTATTGAATGGTATACATGGTGAATTCATATGTGTGTGTGGGGGGGTGTGTGTGGCTTTTTTACATTTAACTTTAGTTTTACATTTTTAAAAAATATTGGCCATAGATAGATAGATAGATAGGATAGATAGATAGATAGGTAGGTAGGTAGGTAGGTAGATAAGGTGGATACAATTTTGACTAAATCTTCCAATTCTGTTGCCTTAAAGCTAAGAAATATTTGGCATCTGTCAAAGGGTTATATTGAAGTTTTAGATAATGGGAATTATCTCCTAAAGTAAAGTTTTCAGCTAAAGATAAATAGGTTGAATTGAAATTCTCAAATGGGAAAATAGAAAAAAACAGTATTTTTTATTGCAGATTTTAGAAAAAAATAGTATTTATTATTGCAGATTTAAAAATTTTTGGCTAATATTAAATCTATGTTGTTTTCTTTAATGTTTGTGGTATAACTAAGTACATTTATTTATTATGAACAGTGGTATTCGAAGATGATCAAATTATGTGTGATGGAAGCAAAATAACCAGCCATCGGTATGTAAATACTTACATTTAAAAGAGTAATGTTACAGTTTTTTTTTTTTAAATTCTGTAGCAGGTCTCCCATTGATATCGACAAAACGTGGCATATCAAGTTGCAGCAAGACAAAGCACCTCCCCATGTGTTAAGGCTGGGCAAGGTGATCTGGTATGAGGAAAAGAGTCCCCAAAGCCAGCACCAGAGTCAGAGACAGCCCCTGCTCCCACTATTAGGAGTTCCACACGAGGATCAAACTATATAACTGTAACATAAGCAGTGTGCCTACATGAGTCCTGTGCAGGCTCCCTGGTGGTTGGGTCAGTCTCTGTGAGCCCCTATGAGCCCAGGTTACTTGATACTTGTGGGTCTTCTTGTGGTGTCCTTGACCCCTCTGGCTCCTACAGTCCTTTCTCCCCCTCTTCTGCAGGATTCCCTGAGCTCTGCCTAATGTTTGGGTTCCAGAGGCAGTCTTAAAAGTAAAACTATGTTAAGGCTCCCCATCTTCTTCAAAGACAACAAGCCACTTTGTCAGCTATACTATTTAATTAAAGTGGATACTTTGCTGAATTTTATAAGTGGATTTTGATTCTATCATGGAGATAAAAATTTCTTGCATTTGTCAAATTTTATGGTGGATCCATATGAAATTTGGAAATTGTCTTACATTTTCCAATTATTTCAAATTATCATACTTAGAACTCTGAAGTTCCACTCTGTCCCTTGCTTTGAGCAAACCTGGCTTCATTTTTTTGTGGGCCCCTTCAGATTTTGGTTACCCTAAATCCCAGTGAAAAAGGGAGGAACATAAAAGACTATGTGAGAAAATACCTTAGTGCAGATAGAGACACCCCACCCCCCAACACCTTTGTTTTGGAAGAACCAAAAGTTACAATTCTAAAGATGGCTTTTAATGTTACATATCACTAAGAGAGTGTTTCTTTTATAACTGTTATATAGGAGTTGAAAATATGAGTTAGCAAAGCATACATGGAAGAAAAAGCTCAAAATGAGGAGTGCCCCATTTAAAATTTTAAAAAATAAAAGAAGACATATCTTTTTACTTAGAAATAAATGAAACATTATTCCCTAAACTGTCCATGACTTCTAATGACAAACTAAGCACATAAAGATTTTATGAAATAAATTCTTCAGTATTTTCAACAGTCAACTCATAAAGACTATTGGGGAAAATAGCTCTTTGTTATGAAAACAGTTCTCTTTAATATTCAACTCTCATTAAAGGTTGCAGCAAACAGGAAGAAACATGCCAACAATGAAACAAAAGGTGCAACCCACCCCTACAGTCGTGCAGCATCGTCTGCTGCTCCTGAAGTCTCTGAGGCTTCTGTTGTGGCTGCAACCACTGCTGCAGCCACTGCTGCCCCTGCTGATGTTGCTGCAGCTATCATTGCTGTTGCTCCTGGTGCTGCACCGGACAGTTCTGCTGTTCCTGTTGCTGCTGCTGCAGCTGCAGCTGCTGCTCTAGATGCTGCCATTGCTGTTCCTCCAGGTATTCTGCTGTAGCCCTGGATCCTCCTGATGCTCCCTTTGCTGTACCTGCTGCTGCTGCTGCTGCTACAAAAAGTAGATTGATTCTACAAGGAAAGTATGTGGAAGCAAGAAAGCAGCAACCTCATGTTGAGGAGGCAGAAGAACATGATGGGTAAGACTAGAAAGATTTAAAACTAGGTATTGTTTCTGCCCGTTGAATGAATTCTGCTTCTTGATAATTTTCATGCCTAACTTGGTTTTACTAGGGATAATCTTGAATGGGAAGACATCAAACAAACAAAAAACCTAAAAAAAAAAAAATAACAAAATTAAGTACCATTGTGTCCCATTAATATTGATGCATTTTGTTTAAAAGATAATAACTAAGGTTGTCAAATGTGAGGCAAAACGAACTTGGAAACCAGTATGTATGTCAATTTTGAGCCATAATATAGTAGCAATGATTCACACAATTCCAACGTATCACTGTTTTGATCTAACAATTTCATTTTGAGGATGAGTTCCTTTAGATTAGGAAAATATGGCTTTTAAACACAACCACACACATTCTGAAAAACAATATTGTCTATAATTGGCAAAATAGAAAAGATGTACAAGTATGTGATACATATTATACACAGTTGAAGAATATTTAATATACAGAATTTGAATGCATATGTAGATGTATGTTCAAGAAACAAGGGTAGTTATTTAAGCATCATCAGATTATAGCATTACACTTAAAATAACCATCAGTAAGGAATTAGATTACCAAATCCATATAAAATGTAGTATGTGAGCCGGCCAGTGGTGGCGCATGCCTTTAATCCCAGCACTCGGGAGGCACAGGCGGATCTCTGTGAGTTCGAGGCCAGCCTGGGCTACCAAGTGAGTTCCAGGAAAGGCACAAAGCTACACAGAGAAACCCTGTCTCGAAAAACCAAAAAAAAAAAAAAATGTAGTATGTGAATATTTAAAAAATGAGTTTCAAGGAAGCTGCTTTCTAGAATGAAATTCTACTTCCTAATTAACAAAACAATTAGTTGTTAATCTGTCTATTTCTTCTCAGTGCTCCTGTGTTGATAATTGGAACCCCAAATTAGCCTTGCTGTTGCTGTGAGGATTATACCCAAGGAAAATGTCAATAAATATTTCTGTTTTCTGTTCTCTGTTGATATGCAGTGGCCTAATTTTAGTTTGAAGTTTACTATCAGCTATCAGAGTAGTTATGCCTACTTTCTTTGGTTTCTATCCACTTGGTAGGTTGATTTTCACCCTTTTTACTCTTTGTCCATGAGTTCCTTTACCAGTATTTCATGGAGACCTCAGATCATTGGATGCACTTTTGTTAATGCAATAACCCAATCTAGCTTTTATTTATTGGTGTGTTTGGCTTACTTAAATGTAAAGTTATTGTTGAAGATCTTTATTAATAACTGAACTTTTATTGCCTGATTTTCTGGTATATTGCATTATTATTGGCTTCATGATTCTCCCCAGTTAGCCTCAGGGCATGGTCTGATTTATTTTGTGGGACATGATGGATTCATTCCAACTCTTTTTCAGATACTAGTACTAAGTTATTTATTCTTTCCTGTGTCCCATAATTGGGACTCCTTCTCTTTCCTCTGTGTACAGTATTTATTAAATGCAGGCTGTGAGGTCACGTTGAGAAATTAGCCCTCAATATTGAGATAATTCTTTGTGACTCTTGCTATGCCCTAGATCCCCCACTTTTTCCTTTATCTAAGAAACAGCCTGTGTCTGAGCAACTGAATCACTTTTTCATCTTGTTTTCTAGCTACATTTTGTCGCCTCTTTCAATAATATTTTTTTCTCTCTATTTTAACACAATCTTCAATAAAATAAAAGTCCATCACTTTACACCTCGTTTTCATTCCTCTCTCCCCTCCCAGCAACTCAACCTCAAACCTGTCTGATATTCTTTTAAGTTGATAGCTTCTTCTTTACTGCTATTGTTACATACATATATGTGTTTTGTATGTATGTATGTGCTTGTGCAAATTTCTATTGGTCTCCTTTCACCCAAGTGAGCAAACAGCTACCACATTTCTCCTAAGAGCTTTGAATCTCCTTGGAATTCTATTGGAACTCTTGTCATCCTAAAAGGAATTTTCAGAAATCCTTTTGAGGTGAACTCATCATTTTGGCTTCCCATTTAGGCCAACTACGACAATGTTTTAAGACCAGGACTCTAAGGTTCACCACCTTGCCTTACTTAGCATTTTTTGAATTCTTACATCCATGGTCCTTTTTAGAGTGTGGATTCCCAGTGGCATCTGGGTTTGATCTCATTAGAAGTCATTCATGCTGCCATTTTTTTAAAACAATTTGTACATGGATAGTGTAAAAACTAGAAACCAGTATTAGTACACAGTAAATGTTGGCTCTTCTGTGCTTCATGGATTTTTAACTTTTGTATCAAGTAATTTAATATTCAACTGTTAGGTAGCTTCCTTTAAGCTTCATTACCTTTATAATTTCCAGTCAGTCTCTTTGTGGTCCATGAGCTTCCTCTAGTAATAACTTTGGATCTTTTGTGCCTCTTCCTTTTAAAGATACAGCCCATATCACATTTAAGGGCTGAAGATGTGGCTCATGTGTTAGAGTATATGCATAACAAATGGCAAGATCTGGTTTTGATGTCCAGGTGCCTCACATGCAAACAATTGTGCAAGTCAAATTTTGTGCTGACATAATACAATTGATATGGATGAAGACTTGAGATTCTAGTATCCCTTAATTACTGTATATTTGTATTTTCTCTGACTCACTGACTTAAATCTGCAATCATCAAACAACTGCATTAGCTGAGGACAATTTTTTTTGACATCGTTTTGTTTTGCTTTTAATGTTTCAGGCACAAACAACAACTAAACCATATTCAGATTCTTAAGAGAGAGTCACACAACTTCAACAATAAATGTGATGGAAACCAAAATTAGAAGCCTTAAATCTACATTCTCTAAATCAAAAGTTAGCAGAGCATTAAGTGCATTGGAACTGGAATGGTCTAAGTACCTCTATCATGAAGAATTAAGCATTAGAAAATCATTTCAATATTACCTAAAAAAGTAAGGAAAATACATATATGCAGAAAGCCCAATAAGTTTATTAATTTGTCTCTAAAAATTAATTTTTAACAAAGAACTATTTGTGAAATTCCTATAAAAAATGTTTTGACAACGTGAATGTTAGTTATGTGATATAATTTTGGGAAATAATACTATTGCATAAACTTAATTTTAAATGATCACTCTTACAGATTAGGATATTTGATATTTTCTGCTTTTTATTTCACATGATAATTTCATATACTTAGTCAAATCAGATATACATTCACCTGTATATTTTTGAAACTTCCTAGTTAAGACAGTTATATTTACATAAAACTTTTTGTAAACATTATCATATACATAAATATTGAATGTTGACCTATCTTTAAAATAGTATAGCTTAAAACCAAGGGTATGAGTACCACCACCCCTACTTCCTCAGGCATACATATTCTGACAGTTGGTAATTTTCTTTGCTGTGAACTTTGATTGTACCACTAGAGGGAGCCAGGAGACAAACTGTTCTTTCGCATTTCTATACTCTTCATAAAGACATTCTGTGATATAGGGAAAATCTAATATGGGGAAACGGTGAGGAAGAAAGCCTAGATCAGAAACAATGGTTAAAAATTGTCCAGTGTGAAGATTTTGGAGCCTATATTGGAGATTTCCACCTGTGCTGCCTTGGTAATGATGAAATGATGTCACAGTGTCTTAAGCTTCTTTGGTTCTTTTTCATTAACAGCCCCACTACCACATTCTCCCTGGAGTTTGTTGTGAATTATTCCCCAGTGCCAAATGTTTAATTATACTCAGCTAATACATGAGGCACACATAAGGGAAAGCAAATCTTTTCAAATGTCGTCAAAAGGTGATTTTGTAAAATCTCCTAACCGGTTTACCAATACTGTATGACCTCTCTCTTGGAAGGCATGAGGACTGTAGTGATGACGCACAGATGACCATTCTACTCATCCCAGCTTTGTGGGGCAGTGAGTGGAACTGGGGTAACTTACAGGAGCTGGGGTGAACTCTTACTCACAGTAACATGGGGAGCTTACAGGGAGCCACAGCAACCACAAAAGAGATTCTTTCTCTTTGTGCAGTGATTAATTGTCTATACGTTCTCATGGAGAAGAAAGGACTCATGAGGCCCCAACTCCATATGAAAAGAAGGGGCCCAGTGTGTCAACAATTCTGGTATATATAATTACAACCACTAAGCTTTTAAGAGGGCAAAAGCCATACCTTGGCCAAAGGACAGAGTGGTACAATAACGAAATCCACATAATCCTAGAAGTTTCATTTTAGCTTGTCAAGAAATATATTTAAGAATGACATCATGATGTTATAACAAGTTTTCATGTAATAAATCCCTATAATCAAGAAAGTGAACATCCAGGACCTTATGTTACTCTTTACATATTTTATTACGTATTCCAAAAACATCATGAAGAACATTATAAACATATTTAGTCTAGATAGAAGGAGTCTTATTGGTCATGATGTGCATCATTGATAGCTGTACCTATCCCTCCTACTTTAAAAATCTAGTTTCGTATGTGGAATACTTCTAGAATCATATGAATTATCTTTGGAAAAATTTCATGCCCACAAATGCATACAGCTGGTACACTCAGCAGCACCTTCACCATTAGCATGACATTCCATAAAAATTTCATTTAGTCTCATGGCAGTATTGTTAAAATGCAAGTAACTTAATAGACCTTCAAGAGGAAGTGGCAGCTTTAGATTTTACTCTTTACAATCTTTGCAGGAGTAATGAGAATTTAGAGAAGAGCAGGACAAAGCTTCACATGGAAATGCAGCACAGCAGATCTGCAGGGAATGCACAAAGCTTAAGGCTGTTCACTGAGTGTTCTTCTGCTGGCAATTTTGATAGCATCCCAGGACCCAGAATATGTCTCCTCCAGAGAGAAAACCTGACAGCATCTTCCTCAGAATCTACATGATCAACCAGGGGCCTGGAAGACTGCCTAGGAACGGTTAGCTATGGTTTCCGTTGTACAGTTCTGGTACAGTTCTTGTTTTCAGCCTGGTTAACTATTAGGCTTTGCAGTTGACACCTCCTAAGTTAAGACAAGAGTGAATCATGATAAAGAAGAAAAGTAGAGGGATTAGATTGAGGGATCCACTGGGAAACTGTGCTACTGTGCAGTGCAAGGGCATGAGTTCAGATCCCCAGCACCCACCTAAAAGTTTGGCATAGTGCCTGTCACTGTAGTGATGGAGAATGGGTGGAGACAGGGGGATCCTGTGGTTCTCAGTCAGGCTAGTCTTGAATAAACTGTGAGCTCTAGGTTCAGTGTGGAACCTTGTTTAAAAAAAATAAAGTAGAAAAGAGAGAGAAAGATAGTGGAAGTAAGCTTTCCCTACAGAAGTACATGCACTGATGAGTGCCACCCCGTACATTGTTAGTACACACACACACACACACACACACACACACACACACACACACACACTCACACTCACATACACACACTCACTACATGGGACAAGAGAGAAAGAGAGAAAACAAATTAGAAATTTTATAAACTTGGAGATTTCCTGGTGTTCTTATTTCTATGTGATATCATTTACAAACTTTATATACATGTGAGTTTAAACCTTTTTAAATGTATGTAAAATTGGAATGTAAACTGCTTTTTTAGGAAATGATTATTCCTAAACAGACAAGGTGGCTCAGTGTGTAGAGGCCTGTGTTGTGAAGCCTGATGATTCTGTTCAATTTTCAAACCCCCCATGTGAAAGGAGAGAACAAGTTGTCAAACCAGTTGTCAACTGACTTAGACAAATGCTCCATGACATGTGTATGTGTACACCCAGATACAGACACACACAAAATGAACACATAGATACATAGATGCATAAATGAACAGACATAAATGAAAAGGATGATTCCCACACATAAGTCTAGGTATGCCTTGACATGCTTTGGCTTACTTTCTAAGCAACTTTTGCTTGGCCATGCAACATTTTGCTGAATCTTACTTTTAGGTTTCATATTCCAGCTTAATTCCAAGATGATGTGTCCTATGCACTAGGAGCCACTGTATACTTTTGTTTTGTCCCCATTAAATGTTATGAGTTTGCAATTACAAGTTATGTACCTGACATGAGGAGATACATCTTTTAGGTTCTGTGTATAAAGAATCATTGTCTGATCACTGAAAACAATATTTGGTGCTGAGAATTGAGGATATAATCTGTGGTTGTAAGCACACTCTTCTGCCACTGAACTAGAATTATTTAATTGATGTAAAGGTTATAAATGACATCTTTTTTTCAAATGCAACATGAGTCCCAATAGAATTATAGATAGAGAAGCAAATAAAGCAAGATATGTTGCCAAAATGTATGAATTTAATTTAATAGGTTTTTGAAATAAATTTTAAGTAGTAACTGGCTTTCCCTTTATTTTGCTATATTAACTAGTCTTGTTACAGACATTGAATGAAATATATAAGGTGTAAACATTCCCAACGTCCTCCACAACTTTTTAAAGCATGTATTTTTTGGAAAGAAAAACAAAGACATAATTGCCAAAATGCAAGGTACTGGGGACACAAAACAACAACATTGAAAATAAACAACACAATTCTTGCCAGTAACACACACAAATTTCAGTAGTAACTTTAACTATTAATGGCCTCAGTTCTCCAATCAATCATGTGGGCTGACTGAATGGATCAAGAAACAAAATCCATTTATTTGTTATCTAAAAGAAATACATCTTATCTTGAATGATAGTTACTTTAATGATAGTGTAAAGGTATGGAAAAAATACTCTGATCAAACAGGACCAGGAGGTAACCAGGCATCACTATCTACCCCAATATCTGACAAAGGAGACTTTGATCCAAAACTAATTAGAAGAAATAAAAATATATATTTCATTCCATTTAATGGAACTGCCAGCCTTCCTAAATATACATGTACCAAACTCTGTTGCACCAAAGTTCATTTAAAAAGTTGTATCGCTAGATTTAAAGACACAGATAGCATTGACCCATGAGTGGTTTTAGTATGCTACTATATCCAATAGAGAGATCATCTGCACCAAACATAAACAGAGAAGCATTAGAAATAAGTGAACCACACATCAAAAAGACTGAACAGTTAGCTGCAGAATATTCCACCCAAGCACCAAAGAATACACATTTTCATTTCTACCATCCCAATGAAACTGTCACTTGCATTTTTAAACTATTCTTAACAAATAAAAGTCTTTTCAGATTAACTTTCTGAAATTCCAGACCCATTTAATAATCCTTGTTTTAAATTTTCAAACCTAGTGAAAGTATTACAAAGTTTCTGTGGTTGTGAGATACCACACATATGTATATACTCATTCTATAGACTGTTTCTTAATATACTTAATTTGACTAATACAGTGTGAATAGACATGAGATGAATGAAAAGGTCCTCTTTCTTTGATGCTGAGTATGAGACAATGCATGTGATTATAAAACAATGGTTTTTAGTTTTATTTAAAGTGATTGTCATTATAATATTTTTCAGTCATTTGGGAAGTTTGGTGATCCTCTCTGAAAGGCCCATCATCACAAATTATAAAGGAACAGATACATGAGTTGACTATCAGCCTATCTGACTGCACGATATATTCTCCTTCCCTCTTCTTATATTTACCTTAGTACTAGCATCAAGATGCATGTCATATGAGAGCAATTCAGAAAGTCATATTTAGTACTATTATAACCCATGTATCAAATCAAATTCTGCTTAGAGGACCAACTATATACCAATACTTAGCTATTACCTTACTTTTACCATGAGATGATGTAGAGGAGACCTCACTTACACATGTCTTAGAACCAGAATATTAATATATGTAACATAAGACTATTCCATGAAAACAATTAGTATACCAGAAATGAATATCTGTTTTAGACCTTATGTTTATTGTAATTAACAACCATTTAGAGAGCTATTTTGAGAAGAGTATCCCTAACTGGCCTGGCATAGCAGAATGGCCACAAACACCCAGAGGTCCACTTGCCTCTTCCTCCTGACTGCTGGGATTAAAAGTTTGCAACCCCACACAAATCTTGAGGGTATTTTGATAGATTTCTCTATGGAGTTTTCTAATTGGTATTCGTTTCCAACAATCTCTCTTGTATTGTTCCTTGTGGCTGGTTCTAGTGCTTGTTTTTTTCTGTAATTTTTTTTTGCTAATATTTCTATCTTTCCTGCTTTCCATTTGGTTCTTTCTGAACATTATTTATACTGACTAAATATTTTCTGTTTTCATATGAAAGTAGCAAAACCACAAAGGATTCCAGGATTCCATAGATTCTTAAAGACTAGTCAAAATGCTATTCACTTCATGAACTTGGTTTAATATCCTGGGTAAAATAGTAGTTTTTATATAAAATGTTAAACTCAAAACTTTTTTTTTTTTTTTTTTTTTAGAACAACTCAGCAAAATAAAATTCCGGTTTATTGTTGGACATTGTTTCACATATACATCAAACAGGCCAAAAAAAAAATAAACAGCAACTTCATAGACAAAAAAAAGGAAGGAAAAAAAAAGAAACCTTTTATCTTTGGCCTTTTTAACCATCTCATACAAACCAACTACTTATAGTACAGCTAGGTACATACACAAAAAAGTTACTGGAATGCTCGGAATAAGATTGTTTTTTGTTGTTGTTTTTGTTTTTTTTACAAGGTTTTTTTTTCTCCTTTGAGATTATAATGAACATGGTCACACCACAAGTAAGGTCTGAAGTAGGACAGAGAACGCTCTGAAGGCTGGTTTGGTCACCCGTTATCATTAAAAATGGCTGACCCTTAACAATATGTACAAAAATATAAAATGTAAATAAAAAATACAAACAAATTTTCCTTTTAAAGTATTTTTAAGAAAAAAAGCAGGGCCTTGGAAGTTTTGGTTCTTTTTTCCTCCCCTGTTGCAAATTCATGTGGTTTTGGTGGGGTGGTGGAGAGCGCCATGTCATGTGTGGGTGGCATTGCCCGCTGTGGGCGGGCTGGGCCTGCTCCTCTACTCGCAGGTGACCACGTTTAAATTCTGAGACGGGAAGTGGAGGGTGAATAGGTCACGGCGGCCTTAGGTTTACTTTTCCTTTTGCTGTCTAGTCATCCTCGTCGGTCTTCTGCTTCTTGGTGTCAACATCGTCATCCTCATCATCTTCAGCTACCCGCTTGCCCGTAGGGGCCTCAGCTTCCTCATCTTCATCTCCATCCTCTTCCTCACCGTCGCCTTCTTCCTCCTCCTCATCTTCCTCCCCACCTTCCTCCTCTTCTTCATCTACCTCATTGTCAGCCTCCTGCTCCCCATTCTCCTCATTAGCATTCCCATTGGCAGGTGCGTCTCTTCCATTCTCTGCCTCCTCCACAACTTCCTTCTTCTCCTTCAAGTCCTTGGTGGTGATTTCGGAGCTGGTGTCCACGGCCGCGTCTGACATGGTGGGGCACGCCGGTGATGCGCTGCAGCGAGGGGGCGAGGAACCGAGTTCGAGGACTCTGGCGAGGAGGCTGCCGGAGTCCGCCGCGGAGGAGGAGGAGGAGGAGGAGGAGGAGGAGGAGGAGGAGGAGGAGGAGGCGGGCGGCGAAGGCGGCTGCAGCGAGCGCGGAGCAGGACCCGGGAACAATGCAAAGATGGCTTTTCGGAGCAGCCAGTGGGCAAACTCAAAACTTTTAATGGGCCTCTGTGAACATAGTAGGCATACATGAGGTTTATCTAACATTCCTTAATATAGAACAGATTTCTCTGGGTGTTTTCATAAGAAATTAAAAGATCGATGTACGTGTTACAATGAGAAAAGGATCCGAATGTGTTTAGCAAGTGGACCCAAGGGAACAGGGTAAAAATGAATTCTCAAGGGGAGATTTAAAAGAACAACACTCGATAGGATATAGACTTTTTGGAAGGAGACTTGTAATTGGAATTGTAGAGAAGCTGTGTATACACAATATATGAAATAAGGATTCAAGATATTGAAGCTTACCTGTAAATTAATTTTAAATTTGTGAGATTGAATGATTCTAACAAATATTTTACTTTCTTATCTTTGATTGTAGGAACTGACAACCAACAATATTTTTATTGACAGATATTAAACAATTTGAAACAATTGGAGGAGTTTCTATGGCAGATAAGAATATGGATTATCTACTTTTTAACAATCTTGTGTGCAGATGTGTCTCTCTGTGTGGGTCTGCCTGTCTCTCTCTACCTATCTCTATTTGTATCTATGACATCTATATATCAGTTTACAAAGGGTATGTTATAGATCCTCTTATACAGGGATCTAAGTGTTGTTGAATTATATGTATCTGTGACTCAGCTCAGGTTAGATTTCTCCTACACCTCCTTGCCTCTCACTGACATTTTTACAACAGACATGTGTGGTAGACAATAGATAGGCCCCCTTGCACCACATTCATAGAGATGTATCTACACAGATGTCAGCATTCATACAGAGACAATAGCTGGTTGAGTCTACATTTAATATGATTTGAAAAAAAATAGGGAAATTGAGAACACCTTAAGGACCACTATCCAGAAATTAGGTTTAATATTTAAATATCAGACATGTACACTGATCCCACTGAAGTGGAAGAGCGGGTAGTGAGTTGTCATAGGAAAGACATATTCTACAGACATACCAAACAGATATAGTTTAGAAAAAATATCACTTAATAACAATGTTGTTCTTTTTAGTGAATATTTTACTCATATTGAAATGTAAAGATTATTGATATGAAATGCTTCTCTAAAATCTATCTTATTTTCTACTTTATAATAATCGTATTTCAGTATTGAAAGACTATTATCTATCATATATTATATGTGATTCATAGAACTTCTTACTTAAGTGTATGAAGAAACTTCTATAATGGGTAAAGTAGAAGAAGCAAGAATTGTTGGCATGGCAATATTCTGAAAATAATAAAATTGTTAAAGAATTTTTTCCAAAACTGTGTATGTTCAGTATAGCACACTCAAATGTATATAAAATGTGTTATTAAATATTCCAGAATTAAAGTTCCAATCTGATTGAACTCAGTTTTCTGTCTTTAGTAAAAAATAAACTTCACATTTTACTGAAGTGTTGAAACTTTGTACTCATGTTTTCCTGATCTTTACAAAAACCTAACGTTTCAGATAATCATTTCAAAACCTATCAGAAGAATTCAGCTCTGTCCCAATATATCATGAGTTTGCAGTAACCATAGAGATAGTCAGACTGAATTGCTTCTATTCTTTTGTGTTTTTTTTAAGGGCTGAGAATTGTACTTCCTTAAAATTTATAGTTTTTACATTTTGACTTAAATTGTTCAGTACATATCAAGTAAAAGATACAATATTTAGATTACAATACAAGTACTATCTTCATTCAAAACCCTTCCAGACTACCACTGAAATGAAAGATTCCAAAGGAGAAATGACAGCGCCCCAAGGAAGCACATTGTTTAAGGGACTAGAACCCAAACCAAGCAAGAACATACAGTAGAGGAAGCCATAACACTAACAAGGAAACACATTGTTTAAAGGAATAGAACCCAAACCAAGCAAGAATATACAGTAGATGGAACCATAGCACTAAGAAGGACACACATTGTTTAAGGAAATAGAACCCAAACCAAGCAAGAATATACAGTAGAGGGAGCCATAACACTAAGAAGGAAACACATTGTTTAAGAGACTAGAACCTTTGATCTCATGCAATGAGCACAAGATCTGGTCCCACTGCCTGGATGCCTCCCAAACAGATCAAGCCAATCAACTGTCTCACCCATTCAGAGGGCCTGATCCAGTGGGGACCCCTCAGCCATTGGTTCATAGTTCATGTGTTTCCATTCATTTGGCTATTTGTCCCTGTGCTTTATCCAACCTTGGTCTCAACAATTCTCGCTCATATAAACCCTCCTCATTCTCGCTAATTGGACTCCCAGAGATCCACCCGGGGCCTAGTCATGGATCTCTGCATCCAGATCCCTCAGTAGTTGGATGAGGTTTCTAGCACAACAATTAGGGTGTTTGGCCATCCCATCACCAGAGTAGGTCAGTTCGGGCTGTCTCTCGACCATTGCCAGCAGTCTGTTGTGTGGGTATCTTTGAGAACTGAGACCCTCTGATATCTCACTGACCCATCAAAGTCTAAATTCAGTTAGATTAGATTCGGCCTCTTGCTTGGTTCTCTTTGGCAACTTGATTCTCACCAACAACACCTACAGTTCTGGAACGTCAGCGTAGGAGAAGGATGGATGCTGTGAGGGATAGCTCCTGCGATTTCAGTACCTTCAATAATGGGTGTGCGTCTGTTGACTGCCCATGAAAAAGAGCAATCGGAGACTGCCGTTAAGCAGAGGAGGAGGAGGGAAGGAGTCTATTCCAGGAAAGCACGGCAGGGCACTAGGGCATGGAGGCTGCAACACCTTAAATTCATGCTTTGTCGGGAGAACCAGGACATCACACTGTAGAGTTCACATGGTCATTTTCTCCGACCAGAAGCCATTCACATGCCACACTCTTCTGCAGAAGACATGTGAGAAATGTGCCATGCATTCTCCTCAGACAGTAAGGGAAACAGGACCAGCAAACACTACCTCGTTGTCATAATATTTCAGAAATATAGTTCGTTATTAGATTTGTAATACAGAAGCAGCAGAACTTCAAATCTCATTTTCCTGAAACAGAAAATGAACTTATGAAAACTTTTGTTCCAAAGCATGTTCACAGTTAATAAAAAGCAATTTATATGAAAAATAAAAAGAGACTAGAACCTAAACCAAGCAAGAATGTACAGTAGAGGGAACCATAACACTAACACGGACAGTCTCAGGATAGTCGACAAGATAATATTTGCTGTAAAGAACCTGGACTCACAGGTAAGAGGATTTAAGGCAGCAAGAATTTGATAAAGAGTGTGCTTAGTGGCTTGATTTCAATTATGATTTTGCTATGAGAAAGACAGTAGTGTCGAGTAAAAATGTAGTTATTACTTGTTCTAAAGTTGTTTCTGAGTGTTATTCATTTGCTTTAGATAGATCTTTAAAATGTTTCTGTGCCATGAACCTCATGCATTCTAGTTTTTGTCCAAGTGACAAACATGTTTGAGGTAATTAAAAGTATTTTAAATGAATTAAATAATAATAGTGTTTCAGCTTAAGTGAAAGTTTTATTGGGGATTATAAAATACATCTTTTATCATCAGCATTTAAATATTTCCCATCAATGCTTATAGATAGTACGTTTTTCTAACAGTTATCATGTTGTTTGTACTAATATATATATGGATTTATCAGTAGAACTGAATTTTAAGGTGTTATCGGAAGAATATAAAAAATGTTGTGCTGGCAGACATTGGTATATAAAAAGCAAATTTCTCATTTAATATTGTCCTGTTGAATATTGTAGTAGAGACTCAATGAAATAACTCTTCATACTACAAAACTAACCAAGTGATCATAATTTAATATTTGATTCTGAAACAGTTTTACTATTCACAAAATAAAAAACTCAATTATTTATACATACAACCAAATCTATACATAAATCAATTTTAAATGCGGATCTGTGGAATAACAGTTTCAAATTATTGAATCCATTTTGGTTGTCTCTGTAGGTTTCCCTATCATAATCTTGATGCCCCTTGCTCATAGAATCCTTCTCTTTGACTGGACAATTCTTAGATGAAAAAATCCATAAAATGATTGAAAATAGAAGAATTTGGACTATATATGTAGGGGTTGTTTTGGAAAGATAATCAATTTCCTCAAGAAAAAGGAAAGATGTAGAAAAATTCACTACGGGTTGTTTTTTAAAAAAATGGTAAGCAATGTTTAGAGACCGCATTGAACACAAAGACTGGCTCATTGTGTCCACATAACTAGAAGTGAGGGGAAATAGTAGAATTGGTGCAAACAGTAGCCCATCTTTGTTGCATATTAGTCTGTGGCTTGGAGACATAGTTCATGATCATCCAGGGAGTTGATGAAGTTAATATGAATACAGAATACAGAAGCACTTGTTAACTTCTAAAATAGCACCTTGAATTATTTGTTTGTTTTATAAAAGTTTTTGATAATGAACATTATATATAAAAGTAATGAAATTTTAGAGCAAATGTAAAATCATTTGTGAATGGCAGCTTATAATCACAAGCAAAGGTTCCTGAAATATTTGAGTGTCAGTCCATATTTTCTTTTTATAGTCATGTTCCATTACTAAAATTATGTTTTACATTATTTTCTACTTGTGATTTATCTAACTTCTCACATCACTGGATTAAAAATACTTAAACATTTCTAAAATAGAAGAAAGAGAGATATGATAGTAGCTTTCAAGGGTATCACAAATTAATATTTTATAAACATTGTTCTGTAAGTATATTTCAAAGCTAGCACATCAGAATGTACAATACATTTTCTGTAATGGTACAAATGGTTTAGAGGGTTTCATTTGAACTAATGCTTTTTATTCCCCATGAATATATTCAGCAATCTAAATGGCTCCACAATACCATGATTTTTCTCCCCTGCTTAGAGACTGTTTTCTGTCTCTCAGACAGCAAGTTCAACACTGATTTATGTTTATTTTCTGTTATTATTTTTATTAGAATGATAGTATCCTTTCAAAACCTTAACTTGATGCCTTTTACTTGATATGTCATGCTTTATTGAAACCCATTGGAGGTCTTCCCCTTTATTAACAGAAACAGAGAAGCAGTGGGTTCTGGGGGAGAGAGGAGGGGTGCAAAGAGGGTGAAATGAGAGGAGGGAGGGAAAACAGGTCAGTATATAAAATAAATGAATAAATTTCATTAATAAAGATTCATTTTCTTTTTTTTTCATTTTTCTTTATTAAGAAATTTTCTACTCACTCAGCATACCACCCACAGATCCCACCTCCTACCTCCTCCCATCTCCCAGCCCTCCCTCCCAAGCCACCCCACATTCCCACATCCTCCAAATCAAAGTCTCCCATGGGGAGTCAGCAGAGCCAGGCACAGTGAGCCTAGGGAGGTCCAATCCTCTTCCCATTGTACCAAGGCTGTGCAAGGAGCCACACCACAGTTAACAAATTTCCAAAAGCATTCCATTGTATATATGTACCACATTTTGTTTATCCATTCTTCAGTTGAAGGGCATCTAGGTTGTTTCCAGGTTCTGGCTATTACAAACAATGCTGATATGAACATAGCTGAACAAGTGCTCTTGTGGTGTGGTTGAGAATTCCCTGGGTATATGCCCAAGAGTGGTATAGCTGGATCTTGGGGGAGATGGATTCCCAGTTTTCTAAGAAAGCACCAGATTGATTTCCAAAGTGGTTGTACAAGCTTGCATTCCCACCAGCAGTGGAGGAGAGTTCCCCTAGCTCCACATCCTCTCCAGCATAAGGTGTCTTCAGTGTTTTTGATCTTAGTCATTCTGACAGGCATAAGGTGGTATCTCAGAGTTGTTTTGATTTGCATTTCCCTGATGATTAGGGATGTTGAGCAATTCCTTAAATGTCTTTCAGCCATTTGAGTTTCCTCTGTTGAGAATTCTCTGTTTAGCTCTATAGCCCATTTCTTAATTGGACTGTTGGGCATTTTGATGTCTAATTTCTTGAGTTCCTTATATATTCTGGATATCAGTCCTCTGTCAGATGTGGGGTTGGTGAAGATCTTTTCCCATTCTGTAGGCTGTCGCTTTGCCTTGTTGACTGTATCCTTTGCTCTACAAAAGTTTTTCAGTTTCAAGAGTTCCCATTGATTGATTATTTCTTTCAGTGTCTGTGCTACTGGTGTTCTATTTAGGAAGTGGTCTTCTATGCCAGCTGTTTGAAACCTGGGGCCTATGCAGGATCGCTTGGCTTGGCCTAGGAGGAGGGCACTGGACCTACCTGGACTGAGTCTACCAGGTTGATCTCAGTCCACGGGGGAGGCTTTGCCCTGTAGGAGGTGGGAATGGGGGGTGGGCTGGGGGGAAGGTGAGGGGGCAGGAGGGGGGAGAACAAGGGAATCCATGGCTGATATGTAGAACTGAATTGTATTGCAAAATAACAACAAAAAAAAAATCCCAAAAGCTTGCTCATGCACAAGGGATGGATCCCGATTCACCTGCCTTGGTGTTCCCCAAACAGTTCCAGCCAAACACCTGTCTTCCATATCCAGAGGGCCTAGTCCAGTCCTGTGGGGGCTTCACAGCCACTAGTCTACAGTTCATGGGCCTCCAAAGGTATGGCCGGTAATCTTTGCATGTCTTCCTGTCATGATCTCGACATTCGCTGCCTGCAGAATCCCTCCCTCTCTCAACTGGATTCCCAGAGCTCAGCCTGATGCCTGGACATGGATCTCTACATCTGCCTCCATCAGTCACTGGACAAAGGCTCTATGATGATAGTTAGGGTATTCATTAGACAGGTCACCAGAGTAGACCAGTCCAGGCACCCTCTGGACCACTACCAACGGTCCAAGGTGGTGTCATCCTTATGGGTTCCTGAGAGCCTTCCAAGCACCCTGCCTCTTCCTTTTCCCATGATGTCCTCATCTATCATGGTATCTCCCTCTCTGCCCTCCCACTCTGTCTCTATTCCAGCTCAACCCTTCCATTTCCCTATGTTCTCATTCCCCAATCCTCGCCCTTTGCTACCCCCCACACACACCCAGTCCACTCATGTAGATCTCATCCACTTCTCCTTCAATGGGTCATCCATGTGTCCCTCCTAGGGTCTTTCCCTGTTAGCTAGCCTCTCTGGAGTTGTGGGTTGCAGTCTGGCCATCCCTTCCCTCACATCTGGTATCCACTTATGAGTGAGTACATACTATGTTTGTCCTTCTGAGTCTGGTTTACCTCACTCAAGATGATATTTTCTAGTTACATCAATTTGACTGCAAATTTCATGATATCATTGTTTTTTTCTGCTGAGTAATATTCCATTGTGTATATGTGCCATATTTTCTTTACCATTTTTCAGTTGAGGGGCAGCTAGGTTGTTTCCAGGTTCTTGCTATTATGAATAGTGCTGATATGAACATAGTTGAGCATGTGTCCTTGTGATAAAATTGAGGATTCCTTGGGTATATGCCCACGGGTGGTATAGCTGGGTCTTGAGGAAGACTTATTCCCAATTTTCTGAGAAACTGCCATACTGATTTCCAGAGTGGCTGTACAAGTTTGCATTCCCACCAACAGTGTAGGAGTGTTCCCCTTGCTCCACATCTTCTCCAACATAAGCTGTCTTCAGTGTTTTTGATCTTAGCCATTCTGATAGGTATAAGATGGTATCTCAGAGTTGTTTCGATTCGCATTTCCCTGATGACTAGGGTTGTTGAGCAATTCTTTAAATGTCTTCCAGCCATTTGAGCTTCCTCTGTTAAGAATTCTCTGTTAAGCTCTGTAGCCCATTTTTTAATTGGATTGTTCAGTATTTTGAAGTCTAGCTTTTTGAGTTCTTTATATATTTTAAAAAACAGCCCTCTGTCAGATGTGGGGTTGGTGAAGATCTTTTCCCATTCTGTAGACTGCCATTTTGTCTTATTGACCATGTCCTTTGCTCTACAAAAGCTTCTCAGTTTCAGGATGTACCATTTATTAATTAATACTGGTGTTGTATTTAGGAAGTGGTCTCCTGTACCAATGCATTCAAGACTACTTCCTACTTTCTCTTCTATCAAGTAACTGGATTTATGTTGAGGTCTTTGATCCACTTGGACTTGAGCTTTGTACATGCGATAGATATGGATCTATTTGCAATCTTCTGCATGTTGACATCCAGTTATGCCAGCACCATTTGTTGAAGATGCTTTCTTTTTCATAATACAGTTTTGACTTCTTTGTTAAAAATCATATGTTCATAGGTGTGTGGATTAATGTCAGGGTCTTCAATTCGATTCCATTGGTCCACATGTTGGTTTTTATACTAGTATCAAGCTGTTTTTATTACTATAGCTCTATAGTAGAGTTCGAAGTCAGGGATCATGATGCCTCCAGAGACTGTTTTATTATATAGGATTCTTTTAGCTATCCTAAGTTTTTTTGTTTTTCCATATAAAGTTAAGTATTGTTCTTTCCAAGTCTGTGAAGAATTGTGTTGGGATTTTGATGAGGACTGCACTGAATCTGTAGATTGCTTTTGGTAAGATTGCCATTTTTACTATGTTAATTCTACTATCCATGAGCATGGGAGATGTTTCCATTTTCTGTTATCTTCTTCAGAGACTTAAAGTTTTTATCATACGGTCTTTCACTTGCTTAGTTAGAGTTACCCCAAGGTATTTTATATTATTTGTGGCTATTATAAATGGTAATGTTTCTCTGATTTCTTTCTCAGCCCATTCATCATTTGTGTATAGGAGGGCTACTAATTTTTTTGAGTTAATCTTGTATCCTGCCACCTTACTGAAGGAGTTTATCAGCTGTAGGAGTTCCCTGGTGGGATTTTTGGGGTCACTAATGTATACTATCATATTGTCTGCAAATAGTGAAAGTTTGACTTCTTCCTTTCCAATTTGTATCTCCTTGATCTCCTTTTGTTGTCTTATTTCTCTAGCTAGAACTTCAAGTACTATATTGAATAAGTATGGGGAGAGTGGACGGCCTTGTCTTGTTACTGATTTTAGTGGAATTGCTTTGAGTTTCTCTCCATTTAACTTGATGTTGGCTGTTTGTTTGCTGTAAATTGCCTTTATGATGTTTAGGTCTGTTCTCTGTATTCCTGATCTCTCTAGAACCTTTATTATGAAGGGGTGTTGGAATTTGTCAAAGGCTTTTTCAGCATCCAATGAGATGATCATGTGTTGTTGTTTTTTTTAAATCTCAGTTTGTTTATATGGTGTATCACATTGACTGATTTTCATATGTTGAACCATCCTTACATCCCTGGGATGAAGCCTACTTGGTCATGTGGATAATTTTTTGATGTGTTCCTGGATTCAGTTTGCCAGTATTTTATTGAGTATTTTTGCATCAATGTTCATGAGGGAGATTGGTCTATAATTCTCTTTCTTTGTTGTATCTTTGTGTGGTTTGGGTATCAGGGTGACTGTAGCCTCATAAAAGGAATTTGGTAATGTTCCTTCTGTTTCTATTGTGTGGAACAATTTGAAGAGTATTAGTATTAGCTCTTCTTTGAAAGTCTAGTAGAATTCTGTGCTGAAACTATCTGGTCCTGGGCTTTTTTTTCTTTCAGATTTTCCAATTTTGTGGAGTAGAGGTTTTTGAATTATGACTTGAGGATTCTCTGGATTTCCTCATTGTCTGTTGTTATGTCTCCCACTGGACCAAGAGTATCGACCAGACCAAGAGAGCCTCCCTCAAACACAGACATCGCTTCCACCAAGTGCAGAAAGAGAAGGGTAGACACCAATGCAAAAATACAGTCAACAACAAAAAACTCACCATGGCTCCATCAGAACCTACATCAGCAAGACCAGAACATCCCAACACAGAAGAAACAAAAGAAATCAACCTTAAAAATGACCTTAAGAAGATGATAGAGATCTTTAAAGAGGAATTGAAAATTTTCCTTAATGAATTAGAGGAAAAGTCAAACAAAAAAAATGGGAAGCAATCAGTAAATACCTTAAAAGCCAAGAGAAAGCAATTAAACAAATGAGGGAAACAGCTCAATATTTGAAATCTGAAATTGAGACAATAAAGAAGACACAAACTGAGGTAATGCTGGAAGTGAAAAATCTGAGTAAATGAACAGGAACTAGAGATACAAGCATAACCAACACAATGTAAGAGATGGAAGAGCTTATTTACATTTAATATATATATATATATATATATATATATATATATACTTCTAACAAATATTTCTTTATTTTAACTTTTGTTGGTTTAATTATGTCCATGTTTACAGGATCCTCTGTTTCTGTTTCTATAAAGCACCCAAAGGCATAGAATTCTTCAGAATTTTGAGGATTTTATTTCTATAATACAGGAATGTTTAGTACACAAAATTTGAATAAGCTTTTGTATTGTTGGTCTTGTTGACCCATTTGAAATAAATTATTCCTCCAAAAAAAGAGATGGAAGAGCAGATCTCTGGTGTTGAAGATACAGTAGAGGAAATAGATTCATCAGTCAAAGAAAACACTAAAGCCAACAAAGTCATGACCCAAAATATCCAGGAAATTTGGTACACCATGAAAAGACCAAACCTAAGAATAATAGGGATAGAAGAAGGAGACGAATACCAACTCAAAGGCACAGAAAATATATTCAACAAAATCATAGAAGAAAACTTTCCCAACCTAAAGAAGGAAATGTCTATAAAGATACAAGGTTACAACACCAAATAGAATGGATAAAAAAAAAAAATCCCCTTGCCACATAATAATCAAACCACTAAACATACAGAATAAAGAAAATAATATTAAGAGCTGCAAAGGAAAAAGGCCAAGTAACATATAAAGGCAAACCCATAAGTATAACACCTGACTTCTCAATGGAGACTCTAAAAGCCAGAAGGTCCTGGACAGACATTATGCAGACACTAAGATTCATTTTCTTTAGTCTGTTTCTTTAATATCACACCTTAACCAGAATGCAGTAAGACAAGGAAATGAAAAACCACCCAAACCTAAAGTCTAAAGTAATCATTTCCAAAGCTAAGCATGGAGAGACTAGTCCATACTACTTCTTCTTAAAAGTATAATTCACGTTTTAATACTCACATAGATTTGACTAAATGTGTTTAGTTTTCTAGAATCTGCACAGGAAGAGCCTCAGTTGATGGTAATAACTTTGAATCATTTATCTGACATATCACCACTGGGTGGAATATACAACAGTAACTAAATGCCTTCTTTCATAATTCTTGTAGAATATCACTATCATAAAATAAGCCATTAACAATTAAGAAAAAGTCAAGATTCAAATCAGGTAAATTTTGCACTGAAAATAATTTGAAAAAAAATACTTAAAAGTACTTTAAATTCAGTCTTCACAACCCTACCTCTTTTATATTAAAATGTGATTTTGAGCATTGACCTAAATAGCTCAAATGTATCCAACTTCATTCCTTTTTCTCAAGTAATATGGAAAGTCCATGTCTCTGTAAATTGTCATTTGTATTCATTCTATAAAGAGTTTCCCCCAGTAAGCACTAATAATTGTATAACTTAAATATATCTGGGTACTTTCCTTTAGTTATGACTTGTGCCATGCCTAAGTTTTTCCTTTGCTTTTTCCAAAATCGTCTCTCTACAACTGCATCCATTTGAGTCAGCTCATTATTCTATAATGGAAAGGTTTATATGAAGTCCTATTTAAAATGCTAATGATATTTTTAGAGAAGTATAAACTAAAGAAATTCATTACCAAAAATCTAGCTCTATATGACTGTTTTGGAATAAGGAAGTGCTTTCTGATGGTTCTGAGGTCTCCACAAGAGGGAATTTCTTCTTGGTACTGAGGACATGATGTTTGAAGCCTAGCTGGGAAGTCAGAGACATTGGCTGGAACTTATTTATGATATTTATTTTATTTATTCCCATAGAATAATGCCACTCTCATCCTTCATTGTAGACACTTCTACTTCTTTTCTGCAGTAATGGCAATGACTGTTGAGGGATCAACTTCAAACTAGACATCTATATGACCCTCCCCAGGGCTCAGGAGATGTTGTGAAAGAGAGAGGTGGAAGGAATGTACAAGTTAGAAGAAGTGAAGGGGGTTGTTAGTATAAGTTTTATTATATTATTATATATTACGTTATTGTGTCACTATGCATTTTATACACACACACACACACACACACACACACACACACACACACGGCAGCAGACAAAGGCACTATAAAGGGAATGAATAGGACCAGCAAAGGGAATAGGTGACAGGAGAGAAATGGGTCAGGAGAGAAAGAACATAGTTTGTATGTGTGAATTTCACAATGAAATGCAAATTTTTATGTTAACTAAAATATTAAATAATATATTAAATAAATATATCCCACGAAATTTGGACTCTAAATATTATATATATATAATCTGTAGTGTAAGCTGGCCTCAGACACACAGAGATTCACCTGGCTCTGCCTCTCCACTGCTGGTATTGAAGGTGTGTGCAACCACCATACAATGATTATATTTTTAACATGTTTCCAACAGGCAGGAAGGTCATTGGTAACAAAGCATTCTATTCTTTAATGACAACACAAGAGTAAGCAATATATGTTAAGAATTAAAATACTGTAGAGTTCTCACCATCCACCTAAACATGTCACTCTCCTACTAGCATTGTCAAAAAGCACTCAGCCATTCTGAAGAGATTCTATCATCTTTGCTTAATTGATAGTAGAATCACTACTTCTGTAGAAGTTGACACATGATGTGAAGGTTAATCTTGATTTGCAACTTGGTTAGATTGAAAATTACTGAGCTATCAGGCACATCTCTTAATAAACCTTTGAGATTATCTCTGGAGAAATAAAGACTTTCACCTATTCACTGGATTAATTACTTAATGGACTCTTGGTTTGATAACATTAATAGGAGATGGGGACTCATAAGAAATATGACCTAGGATATAGGTAATGGGATATTTCTTTTTCTACTATGGTATTCTAAAAAAAAAATATCAATGTATTGCCTATTATCTGCCCCATATCTCCCATGGTTATTTTTAACCATGAGTTGAATGGCTAGACTCCATGGTACATAATGTTCTGTACCTAATCTATAGTAAGTCTCTCTCTGTCCCACCAGCCAGCTTACAAATAATGACATGGAGACTTATTATTATTTATGAAAGTTCAGACTATAACTTAGGCTTGTTCTCCACTAGCTCTTAAAACGTAAATTAATTCATTTCTATTAATCTACATTTTGCCACGTGGGTTTTTACTTTTCTTTCATTGTATGTCCAACTGCCTCAATGTCTTTTTGGTATCTCCTCTGCAACTTGATTATCTCCTCCCACTTCCTCTTTCTAACAGGAAGTTCCACCTATACCTTCTGCCTAGCTATTGGCCATTCAGCTTTTTCTTAAACCAATCACAACAATATATTTTTACACAGTGTATAAATATCCCACAACACTAATCTAAAAGACAATCATTGTAGCCAAAGCTCACAGATTGAAATATATAAAGGATTTGTGTAAAATGAATTCTTCCTGAAGTTTTTTGTTTTTTTTTTTTTTTTTTTTTTTTTTTTTTTTTTTTTTTTTTTTTTTTTTTTTTGTCATGGTTTTGGTCAAAATAATGCGAAAAAACCCAATTCCGAGGATGTATTCCATTCTGCCTCCAAGAATTGCATGTTATTGTAGCATGAATCTTAAATGGTCTTATTAATAAAACAAACCCAGAGCCAGGTATTGGGGTGAATGCTGGAAGATCAGAGCAGCAGAACAAGCCATAGCTTCCTCACCTCGCCAGTTCCTCAGCTGATCCTGTTTCCTTAGACTGGAAGACTCTGTGTTCTCATCTGAATGGGTCTCAGGTGAACTGCTGCTCTAAAGCCTAAAAGCTTAACCAGGCTCTAGCTCCTGGTTTTCATGCCTTATATACATTTCTGCTTCCTGCCATCACTTCCTGGAATTAAAGGCTCTTGTTACCATGCTTTGCTGTTTCCAGTGTGGCTTTGAACTCACAGAGATCCAGATGGATCTCTGCCTCTGGAATGCTAGGATTAAAGGCATGTGTGCCATCATTTTCTGGCCTCTATATCTAGTGGCTGCTCTGCTCTCTGACCCCAGATAAGTTTATTAGGTTGCACAATATTTTGGGGAACTCAATTTCACCACATGTTACTAAAATTCATAGAAACCTGGACTATATAATTCAAAATTTCTAAACTCAAGTGACAGTCCCTACAATCCCTCATCATGCAGAAGTCTCATAAGTAGTCTTCAATATAAGTAGTGTTCTAATCTTTGGACTGTGGTAAAATGATACACAGAAACACCAACAAATGTTGTTTCATTAAAGGGTCCTTGGAATTTCTACAACCATACAATGGAGAAGGGTTTCCTTCAAAGATTCTCCTCTAGCAGTTTTTTTTTTCAGTTCATAATACCTAGACTTTCATGTATACCCTTTAGACAGTTCCATAATCTCATGCTTGCTGATACTCTCTGTAGTTAGTGGTAATGCCCAGGTAGATCAAAGATTTATCAACCTAAAAATTTATTATTTTATGTGTGGGTATTTTTGCCAGAATGTATGTCCATACATGTGCTTTCCTGTTCCCTCAAAGAGAAGAGGGCATTGGAGTCTGTGGAATTGGAGCAACAGGTATTTGTAAACCACCATGTGGGTGCTAGGGATCAAATCCATGCTCTCTAAAGAAACAGCCAGTGATATTTGTGTGTGTGTGTGTGTGTGTGTGTGTGTGTGTGTGTGTGTGTGTGTGTGTTTGTGTGTGTGTGTGAGACTCTAAGATCTCCTGGGATGGCTTCTTATGAGGAGTAATGAATTAAGTAAGAATGCTTAAGCTTGAAGCTAGTCTATCAGAATTACATTCTTAAAACAAGGAAAATACACAATGGAGTACTACTCAGCAGAGAAAAACAATGACACCATGAGGTTTGCAGACAAATGGATGGATCTAGAAAAAATCATCCTGAGTGAGGTAACCCAGACTCAGAGAGACAAACATGGTATATACTCACTCATAGGAGGATACTAGATGTAAAACAAAGGATGACTAGACTGCTACTTGCAATTCCAGGGAGGCTACCTAGAAAACAGGACCCTAAGAAAGACACAGGGATTGCCCAATGACAGAGAAATGGATGAGATCTACATGAACAACCTGGACGTGAGTGGGGGTAATGAAGGGCAAGTGTCAAGGGAAAGAGAGCTTAGGGGAGTGGGAGATCCCAGCTGGATCAAGAACAGAGAGGGAGAACAAGGAATAAGAGACCATGATAAATGAAAACCACATGGGAATAGGAAGAAGCAAAGTGCTAGGGAAGTCCCCAGAAATCCACAAAGATACCTCCACAATAGACTACTGGCAATGGTCGAGAGAAAGCCCAAAGTGACCTACTCTGGTGATAGGATGGCCAAACACCCTAACTGTTGTGCTAGAAATCTCATCCAATGACTGAGGGAACCAGATGCAGAGATCCATGGCCAGGCCCAAGGTGGAGCTCCAGGAGTCCAACTGGCGAGAAAGAAGAGGGATTGTAAGAGTGAGAATTGTTGAGACCAAGATTGGAAAAAGTACAGGGACAAATAGCCAAACTAATGGAAACACATGAACTATGAACCAGTAGCTAAGGAGCCCCCAACTGGATCAGGCCCTCTGGATAAGTGAGACAGTGGATTAGATTGAACTGTTTGGGAAGCATCCAGGAAGTGGGACCCAGACCTGTCCTTAGTGCATGAGCTGGCTGTTTGGAACCTGGGGCTTATGCAGGGACACTTGGCTCAGCCTGGGAGGACTGAATCTACCAAGCTGAACTCAATCCTCAGGGGAGTCTTTGCCCTGGAGGAGATGGGAATGGGGGTGGCTGGGGGGAAGGCAGGGAGAGGGGCAGGAGGGGTGAGGACAGGGTAATTAATCCGTGGCTTATATGTAAAATTAAATTAAATTATAAAATAAAAAAACAAGGAATGAGAAAATTTGAATCTGCAAACAATGGTCCACATTTTAGTGTAGGATCTGAGCCATTCACTGGTGATGCATTTGGTCTTTGGAATTTTGTCAATATGATACACTTCTGTGACATACCACCTGGGTGAGTTTTATCATTGATCCCACTTGGATAAATTTAGATGAAAATACTGTTTGGAACTTGAGAGTTTGGAAAAGCTGCACTAATACCCAAACATCACTAGTGTGAACATTGATTCTACTTGTTTCTTGTGGTCTAGTATCTGTTTCTAGTGTCAAATTCTTTGTCTAGTGAAGTTATCCAATCAGTGAGTAGTTGTGTGTCAGTCGTGTGAGACATATGATGGAGAAATTTCTCAATTTCTTGATACTTTACTATTTTACCACTCAGATTAAGATAAAAGAGCCCGGATTTATTTCAATGGTATTATATGAGATAGGGAATAAACATGGGAGGCAAAGATTCGTGCTGAAACCAGAATAGTGTTTATTGTTGCATACGGCATTTAAGAGAGTAAAGTATCTTAGACAAAGAGAGTCTATTGCTTTGCTTATATTTGTAAAACTGTGTGTAACGAGCTATAAATATATCAAGAATTGTGAAAAACAAGGACACTATTTTTGTTTTAAAATGTAGTTTCTGTCTCCTTAAAGTTTAAATTAGTTGCAATGTTTAACTATGTTAAAATGATATAAATAGTATAAAATAGTCTTTTAAGCAGTGTAACAGATTGTCTAAATTTAGCATGCCATAGGAGAGTTTACAATTCAACTTAAGTTTACAAATGAAAGAAGAAAAAAAGCTCAGAATTTATGGGAACTACTAACAAGTGAATGATTACTGTAGTTACAGAGATAAACTGATCCACATTGAGAGAAACATAGCTGTTGCCTGGTTAACTAAACATATTTCTGTGTGACATTCATCAACACATTCTGTTTGCACCATAAGAAGAAACACTTGAAGAGACTGTGGATACCAAGGAAAGGACCTTGGTACATTTACAGTGATGTTTCCTGAAGCCATTCTAAATAAAGGTGTTAGGTGCCACATTGTAGTTTCCTTTCCTGTTCTGTGACCAAATACCCTGTAAAAAACAAATTAATGGTGAAAGATTTTATTCAGCTCAAAACTACAGTCCAACATGATAAAAGGTCAGAAGATTCAGAGCTTGGAACAGCTAGTCTCCCTACAGCCACAAGAATGCAGAGACACAATTGCAAGTTTGTGCTTAGCTAGTTCTCTCCATTTTATACAGTGGACCCTGCCCAGTGTATGGTTCCACCCACAGTTAAGATGGGTCTTTCCACATCGATACAATCCTTTATGGGCATTCCCACAGGCAAATAACCCCTTATATGGAGGAGACTGATAGATTGTCTTCCAGGTGTCTCCAGATCTTAGAAATTTGACAGGTAAATTAACCATTACATTATGTCATGGAAAATACCCAACAAAAGGTACAGGATCATTTGAACGTGGATGGAAAGGTCTGAGCTGAGACCAGGGAATAGTGAGATTCTGAGTATCCGGTTCTTGAGTATCTAGTGTACAACCAGTTCTTTGTTTCAAATACTCTAGAAGCATCATAGGATGTTTGCTTCTAGGATATCAGTAGAAAAAAATGTGATATTTTTTAGTGCATTTTCATCTATCTTGTGCTTGTCAGTAAAATCTGATTCCTTACAGACCATAGAAAAATAATTTTTAATTTATGGATACATGTATTATTATTATCATACAATAATTATATGTAAATTGTAAATTCATATACACTAACAAAGGTCATGAAGTAAATGAGTAGCATTTGTCACACATACATGAACAAACTTTCTAAAGTATATAGATGTGATTCATAAAATTTAATACTTAACGGAAGGATTTATGGTTCCAATGAATGGACTTGAGTGTGTCACTGTGAAAGCTAGTTAATGGCAGAGCTAAATTAAAAAGAAATAGATTTATCCAAAGAGAGAAACACAGGAAGAGACTTGGAAGTGAAAAGAAAAAAGGAAATGCCAGAATGATAAATGAGGAAGCATGGCAGTCTGATCAGAGCCTCAGCCATGTTTCCTTTGATTAGAGGAAGAGGCCTCAGTATCCACTCCCAAAAGGTATGTCAGAGGAAGGCCAGGCAGTGCCCAACCTTCAGGACAAGCCTACAGCTCTCATGAGACTCTAGCTATGGGTGTTGCTGAGACAGTGGTTCTTCCTGGGAGTACTCAGCAGCAGAAAGAAGTTCTATTTTATCACCAAGTGGGAATTTAGAACAGAAGCCAGAGGCCATCTTGAGAATCTATTATGAACTACACTGAAAGATGGGGTGGTGGGGCTGAGATCAGGGAACTTCTGCAGACTGGAGAAACTCACTTTGAACCACTATAGCTTCTAGGTGAGAGAAGATGGGGGCAATTAGTTGTGGGGGACTAGAGGGCTGCAAGCTGGCAGGCTAAAATGTGGAGTTGGGAGGGGAAAGGAAGAGGTGGCTTTGGTTGGAAAGAACACAGGGAAAGATAGCTTTACTCTTGGCATCTGAGAATAGGTCTCATCATCTGGAAATTAAAATGCCCTGGAATTTGTAAGCTCCATGCCTGTGCTGGCTAGTTTTATGTCAACATGATGCAAGCTAACATCATCTGAGAGTAAGGAACTTTAATTTTAAAAAGTGCTTCCATACGATTGGACTATAGGCAAGCCTGTATATTGGGTATTTTCTTAGTTAGCGACTGATGTTGGAGAGCCCTGCCCATTGTGGGTTGCACCACCACTGGGCTGGTGGTCCTGGCTTCTATAAGAAAGCAAGCTGAGCAAGTCAGGGGGACTAAGTCAGTGAGCAGCACTCCTCCATAGCCTCTGCATCAGTTCCTGCTTCCAGGTTCCTGCATTGTTTGAGTTCCTGTCCTGACTTCCTTTGGTGATGGACAATGATATAGAAGCATCAGCCAAATGAACTTTTTTCTCCCCAAGCTGCTTTAGACATGGTGTTTCATCACAAGAATAATAACCCTGACTTAAGACCATGCCAGAGGCCTCAAAAAGATAAAATTATGAATCTATTTAATAGAAACAGATTCTATTGAGCTGAAGATATCCAAAGATCCAAACATGTACATAATACCCATAGTGTCAACCCTTCAGCAGGGTAATTAACACACAGAAGGCCTTGGAAATATAAAGACAGATCTTCCACCTATACCACTCTAAGTCCTGTGATTGCTACATATACTCCAAACACATTTTGGTGTAACATGAATCATAAATGGTCTTATTAAATAAAAAACTCAGAGCCAGGTATTGGGCTGAATTCTGAAAGATCAGAGAAGCAGAACAAGCCACAGCTAACCACACCTCGCCAACTCCTCATCGGATCCTGTTTCCACGGATCTTCAGATTGAAAGCTGCTGAGTCCTCACCTGAATGGATTGCAGCTAAACTGCTGCTAAAAGCCTCAAAGCTTAAAAAGCCTCTAGTTCTTGGTCCTCACGCCTTATATACCTTTCTACCTCCTGCCATTGCTTCCTGGGATTAAAGGTGTGTGTCACTATGCCTGGCTGTTTGCAGTGTGGCCTTGAATTCACAGAGAACTGGATGGATCTCTGCCACCCAAGTGATAGGATTAAAGGTGTGTGCCACCATTTCCTGGCCTCTATGTCTATCTAGTGGCTGTTCTGTTCTCTGACCTCAGATAAGCTTATTAGGGTACACAATATATTGGGGTATATGATATCACAACATTTGGAAGTCACCCCTCAAGTAAAGCAATCATTTTAGGAGCATAACACTGGGGAATCTTGGGAGAGTGAGAAAATCTTTCCTAGCCATCCATAAACCAAAAATTATCAGAAAAGGTCGCTTATATGCAAAGAAGATAATTGCCACTGTGCATAGATGCCTGATAGATATAAGGTTATTTCCTAATAGAGATTAAGTTATTTCTTAATAGAGATTCAGCAACCACATAAAAGGGAAATTCACTATTACTTGTCTCTCAGGACTATCCCTAATAGTCTCCAATTTCAAGAAGCCACGAAGAGGCTGTACCCAAAATCTATTTTGTTTTTGTGATTCCTTCACCTCCCCACATGTTCAGTAAGGTTATTACTGTACTGCATTTTATTTTGAATTCCTTTTATTAAACATAGATTCTTTTCTCATGCAATATATCTAAATACAGTTCCCCCCTCTACTCCCAGTTCTCCCCCACCTTCTTTCCCATCCAGAACCACTCCCTTTCTGTCTCCCATTTTAAAAGAATGGGCTTCTAAAAGATAATAAAATATAACAAAATAAAGTATAAGATAAGACAAAAACCACCATTTTGAAGTTGGGAAGACAATTCAACAGAAAATAAAAGAGAGCCAAGAGAAGGCACAAGAATCAGAGACCACTCGTTCACACATTTAGTAGTTCCATAAAAGTATTAAACTGAACTCTATAGCATAGATGAATAGGACCTGGTGTAGAACTATGTTGGCCCTGTGATGGCTGCTTCAATTTCTGTGAGTTCATATGAGCTTTGCTCAGTTGATTTAGAGGGCCTTGTTCCCCTGGCGTCCTTGGTTCCCTCTGTCTCCCCAACTCCTTCTGCCTTCCCTTCTGTGAGGTTCCCTGAGCTCTCAGGGGAGGGATCTGATGGAAAAATCTCACTTAGACCTATGTGTTCCAAGGTCTTTCTGTCTGTCTGGCTGTAGACTATCTGCTGCAGGAAAAAGCCTCTCTGATGATGGCTGAATAAGGCACTGATCTATGAATATAGCAGAATATTATTAGGAGTCATTTTGCTATTCCTTTTTTCCCTTGTTTTAGGCCAGTAGCATTGGATTTTACCCTAGGGCTCTGGGCTATATAGTCTCTAGTTCTTGGCCATACAAGCAGTGGCAGGTACAGATTTTATATCATGGAGTGGGTCTTAAGTCAAATCAGACACCAGTTGGTTACACCCACAAAGTTTGTGCCACCATTGCTCTAGGATATTTGCAGGCAGGACAGATTGTAGATCAAAGGTTTTGTGATTAGTTTGGTGTTTACATTTCTCTTTTGGTTGCCTGTGGAGTATCTTTCCATGTCAAAGACACTCGAACATGGGGTGAAGGGTCTATGTAGGCACCAGCTCAACCTGTCCATGTTTCATGAGTTGTGTGGGGGTGTCTTCATCAATGAAGCCTTGCTGTCAGTTTGTGGAGAGCAAACTATTGTCTTGGCAACAGCCTGGGTTGTTTGAAGATTTCCATGGGACACTTTTGGCCAACAACTCAATCAGATGAAACCCAATCCCAGTACCAGAAGCTTCATTTGGTGATAAGAGATGACCAGTAGGGGTTCTGTCTCCCCCATTATTTGAAGACTTTGTTAGGCTTGCCTTCATATCTTGTAGGAAGTTTCCACTGCACTAGGTTTCCACACAGCCCCTCTACTGCCCTTCAATTCTATCTCTCCTCTCATTTCTACTATCAGTCCCATTTCCCTTCTTCCTTCCTACCTGATGCCTCTGTTCTTGCCACTCCTCAGCCCCCAGCTCTAGTTCACCCATAAAATCTATCCTATTTCCTGCTCCAGGAAGATTGTGTGTCCTTCCTTGCCTCTTCCTCTATGCCTAACCTCTCTGGGTCTATAGATTGTAGCATGGTTATCATTTAATGGCTAATATCCAGATATAAGCCAATACATATCATATTAATCTTTCTGGGTCTGGGCTACCTCACCCAGGGTTTTTTTTCTAGTTCCATCTGTTTGCTTGCAAATTTCATGATGTCTTCTTTTTAACACCCAAGTGTTACTCTATTGTTTAAATATACAACGTTTTCTTTACCCATTTTTCAGTTGAGGGACATCTAAGTTTTCAATGGCTGGCTATTATGAATAGAGCACCAATGAAATCACTGAACAAGGTTGAACAAGTGTCCCTGTGTTGGGTGAAGTGTCCTTTAGGTATATGATCAATTGTGGTGTAGCTGGATCTTGAGGTAAATTTATTTCGGTCTTACTAAGGAACAGACATACATATTTCCATAGTGGCTATAGAAGTTTGCATTCCCACCAGCAATGGAGGAATGTTCCCTTTTGTTGGAATGATAGGATCCTTTGCTGTGCAGGAGCTTTGCAGTTTCACGAAGTCCCATTTATTAATTGTTGATCCTAGTGCCTTATGTTACTGGTGTTCTGTTCAGAAAGTCATTTCCTGTGCCAATGAGTTCAATACCATTCCCCACTTTCTCTTCTGTCATATTCAATGTATCTAGTTTTATGTTGAGGTTTTTGATCCATTTGAAGTTGAGTTTTGTGCAGCGTGATAGATAAGGATCTATTTGCATTCTTCCACATGCAGACATTCGGTTATACCAGCACTGTTTGTTAATGATGCTGTCTTTCTTTACAGTGTGTGTTTTGGGCTTCTTTATCAAAACTCAAGTGTCCATAGGTGTGTGGATTTACAGCTGGGTCTTCAGTTTGATTCCATTGATTGACATATTGGTTTTTATGCCATTATTAATTTTTTTATTATTTTTACAATTATTACATTATTTTTATTAATAGAACTATGTAGTGCAACTTGAGATCAGGAATTATTCATGATTGTTTTAACCATCCTGGGATTTTTTTTTTTTTGTGTGTGTATGTGTGTTCTCATATGAAGTTGAAAATTTTCCTTTCAAGATCTGTGGATTGTGTTGGAATTTTGATTGGGATTGCATTGAATGTGTAGATTGCTTTTTATAGGATGCTCATTTTTAATATGTTAATCATATTGATATGTGAGCATGGGAAATCTTTCCATCTTCTGATATCTTCTTCAATTTCTTTCTTTGAAAACTTGAAGTTTTTTTTAGGCATACAAGTCTTTTACTTGCTCAGTTAGAGTTTGAAATATTGAATTTTATTTGTTATTATCCTTTATACATCCTCTAGCTTTATACACTTTTTTCTCTTTGTGATCATTTTATTTATATTTTAAACACCTTTATTATATTTATCTAATAATGGTTTTCACCTATAAGCATTCCTTTTGTTTTCATTTAATTTTTCAATCTCATGATTCTTGCTCCCTCTATAACTTTTCTCTCCACTGCAGTTTTTCTTCTACTTTTCATCTACTTCAGCTCCCTTCTCTTTTGTTCCTATCTTCCTGCCCCCTCCTTTATCTCATTCAGTTACTATGCCCATTGTTACACCTAAATCACTTTGACCTCCATAGCACAGGCTACAGCACTTTTGTCATTTTTAGTTTTATGGCTACTTCATAAGTGTAATCTCTAGTGTAAATCTCTACCTCTCAGGGTCTGATGTTGCTGCTGCTGTAGCAATTTCTTCTACAGTGAGCGACTCTGGAGAATGAATCTCCAACTGTAGGCTGTTCAATAAGAAAAACTTCCCCGAAAAAAATCCATAATATATATCAAAACCTATATATTTGCAAATAATCCAAAAATGCCTGAAACATAAAAGAGGAAGGCATCATGGAAATTATCATGATACCTCATGACTGAATTCAAAGTCAAAATTGGTAAAATTCCAAATGATGATTTCAAAAGTTAACTGGTAAAAATGAAAAAAATGTCTATGTAATGATACCTAATGATATTCTGCTATACTCATAGATTGGTGACTACTCCAATTGTTATCAGAGAGCCTTCATCCAGTAACTTATGGAAACAGATGCACATTAGCCCCAGCTCCGGAATCATGCTGAAGAGAGGGCAGAAGGATTCTAGGAGGCAATGGACTCAAGGATATCACAATAAAACCCACAGAAACAATTAACCTGGCTCATAGGAACTCATAGAGTCTGAACCAACACACCAGGGAGCTTGCATGTGACTGACCTAGGCTGTCTACATATATGTTACAACTGTATAGCTTGATATACTTCTTGTGGGACTCCTAACAATGGCAGCAAGGGCTGTCCCCAACTCTTCGACTGGCTCTTGGGAACCTATTCCTCATACCAGATTGCCTTGTCCAGCCTTAATACAAAAGAAGGTGCTTACTCTTTCCTCAGCTTGATACACCATACTTTGTTGATACCCATGGGAGGCCTGCCACTTCCTGAACAGAAACAGAGGAAGAGTGGATGGGGGGAGGCAGAATGGGAGGAGAGGAGAGAGGAGAAACTGCAGTTGGGAATGTAAAATAAATAAATTAAATGAAAAATCAAACAAGCAAACAAAAAATGTTCAGTGTTCAAAAGAGGACATAGACAAACACATGAATTCAATCCAGGTCCCAGAGAAGAGAAAAATTTGTAGCTATGTGAGCTCACAGGAAAGTTACACCCACAAATCTTAACATTGACTGCCTAAATAAGACCTGAACAATGACAACACCAATAGACCTGCTAACATGGAGGGGAGAAATATCACAAGGCCCTCCCTACCCCTAGACAAAAGCTATAGGCAATTAACTACTGTCAAGAAAGAGAGAATTAGTCTTCCCTAGAGATGAGTCCTCTAATTAACTATCCAACACTAAGTGGTCTGCCCTGAAAACATATACATATAATTAATCCTAAAAGGACTCAGCTAGTTGCATTTATATACTTATGTGGAGTATGTGTGTGTGTGTGTGTGTGTGTGTGTGTGTGTGTGTGAATAAGGAAAAGAGGCCACAAAAGAGTGAGAGTGGCATGGGGAAGGAGAGGTGGGAAATGTCACAATTTTAGTTTAATCAAAAAATATAAACTGCTCTGTGATTCTATCTCATCCTCCAATTAGACTGGCGATCATCAAGAAATAAATGGAAAAATTCTGGCAAGAATGAGAAAAATAAGAAAATTTCCACTGTTGGTTGGAGTATAGACAAGTGCATTCATTTTGGAATTATGTGTGGAGACTTTCCAGAAGTATCTCACTAATATTACTTCTATATTTGTGGGACTCCATACCTTTCTAGAAGGTAGTTGTACACCTCTGTTTATAATTGCTGTTTTCACAACAGAAAGTAAATGTAGTTATCATAGATGTCCATAAACAAATAAATGGATAATGAAAAAAATACACTTATGAGCAATGAGATTTTATTCAAGCATAAAGAAAAATAAAAATTTCAGGGGAAAAACTGGCTGAAAATGGGAATCATATTTGGGTAACACAGGTTCAAAAAGACAATTGTTATACACTCTCTTGTTTATAGATCCTAGCATCTAACTATTGAATATATCTCGATGAGAGTATACATGGGTAAATACCAGAGAGCTAAAACAGGACCACATTACATTAAAAAAAGGATTTAAATTAGCAAGTGAGGAATAAGGTAGAACAAAATGGATGATGAGTATACAAGGTGTGAGGGCAAAAGAGTACAACAAAGAAATAAGACATTGAGAAAGCAGGGAGAAGATAATTAATCAAAATGAAATATATAAAAACATCACAATGAAACATTACATATTTTAGAAAGATGTATTAAATTGAGTTACATGATATTGGTTTGATATTCTAACAGTGGCTGCCAGCACTGGAGAGGCTAAGAACCTGGTAGCTCTCAGTCTACATGCCTGGAAGCCCTAGCAGTCCCTGTGTGGTGCTGAAGACCTGGAGGACTGCTGGAGAGCTGCTGGTCTTCAGTACATCCTGGATCCAGAAAAAGCTAGAGTGTAATGTCAGTATAGCATGGCAACTCTGTTAGTAGCAACAGGGATATGTACTCACATAAACAAGATGTGAAGGTGGGCAGGCAAAAGCAAAACTGCTTTTACCTCATCTATCTTTATATCTGGGGCACTTTAAGTAGAAGTTCTGTCCTGCCAGCAACTCCCAAATATCTGGCAGCTGCTTCCCAAATTACCACATAGAGGCTTATATTAATTATAAATGCTTGGCCAATAGCTCAGGCTTATTACTAACTAGCTCTTATACTAACCAATAATTCTTGTCTATATTTACCTATGTGCCTTGGTATCTTAATACTGCATTCTCATTTTGTTTTGTCTGAATCTGGCTGGTAACTCCTGACTCTGCTCTTCCTCTTCCCATCATTCTTAGTTTGGTTACCCTTTCTATACTTCTTGCCTGGCTACTGGCCAATCAGCATTTTATTAAACCAATTAGAGTGACAAATCTTTACAGTATATTAAGAGGATTATTCCACAGCATTTCCTACTTTTTGTCTAATTAAAAAGGAAGGCTCTGACTTTAACATAGTACGATTATATACAACAAAACAGTTATTAATTAAGAATTACAATAACACTAATCCATTTTTATTTGGCAAAATTAGAGAAAATAGTATCTATCTTATCTTGATAGTCTAAAGTTTTGTATCTAATTTACTTTGTTTTATAACTAAAGAAAACCAAAATTATAACCATTTAGTCTTCAACTCCATCAAAGACCCCAAAAGGGTGAAATGTTACCTAATGACAAAGGCCTCAAGCTGCCTGGACAGTCACCTAAAGTTCCTCTTCAATGTTGGGGTATTCATCTTTGGCCTACAGACCTAGAATATCTGACAGACTTATCTGTGAAGCAGGAATTTTAAAGGACTGTCCTACCTTGTCTTGACAAATTTCTGCAGTTATATTCTTTTGTGTTTTGCTTGTCCAATTTGGACAGCATACTGTCAGCAGTCAAGACAAGGACAGTTTCTTTGTCCACATGGCTAGCTTTTGTCACAAGGAAAACAAACTCCATATGGAGTTTCTTTGATGCCAATCATCCTCCTTGAATTAATCGATGCTACCAGGAGCAGACATATCTCATTGAGGAGAAAATTTTAAGTTATTAAGACATTTTAAATGCCATATTCTGAAGGTCTTTGAAGTGTTTGAAGACTACCTCTCTATCTGAAATATATCTCTGTATGACCTTGAAAATATACCTAACATGACTATAAGTTTACTATTATAGATGACCATTAATCTGTATTTTTTAATTATATATTACATTTTTAAATGAGTTACATAAACATAATACCCTAAACAAGAGTAGAAATACACATATAGTATAACAAAATTAACTTTAAATTTGTATCAATAAACCATAATCCATACTAATGTAAAATATGTAAGATTCATAGTTGGGTTTTTTGGATTAAAGTAGATTCAGTAATCTACCCTTTTATCCTATCATTTCTAAATATCCCCGTTTCTTTTCAGAATAAGATCCCTGAATCTAATCTTCTTTGTTTTGCTTTTCCTGACCATTATTCATAACAACTTGTAAATAACCCCCTAAACAATGACAAATATTCATAATTTACTTTTGGGAATGAGGTCATAGTTCTCTAGACTACTTTCTGCTAATTGAGGGCACTGGTAATCTTTGGGGGACCCTGAGAAAATTTAGGATTATGGTCATATGCTGACTGGAGAATTCTGTGAGTCTGAATCATCTCAGACATCAGCATGGAAGCTGGTCTTGATGTTGTGTCACCTGGGCCATCATTTTCATGGGTGTCTGATCCCCTTGCTCTGAAAATTAACAGACTTTTAAAGGTAACATACATATCTGTATTAGTACAAGTATAGATTGTGCATTGTACACAAGTCAGCCAAATATGATTTTTTGTTTTATGTTTGAGCAGGTAAAATGTGCATTTCATGTCTTGTAGTTACTTTAGGTTTATTTTTCATGCCTATAGTTAGGATGTCTTCCTTGGTCAAAGCTAATTTTTCTTAACCTGGAATGAATCCATAACCTCTCATTTCCTGTGGAAATAAAAGCATAACCTCTTTCCCAAAGTAACATATCTTTTGACTTAAATTTTGAAGTCAATATTTTTTAAAATATATAGGTTGGTTTAATCTAGCAGCTTTCATAATCAAATGTCTCTCCACAGTTATCATTTGTTCATTAGCCATCAAAAAATTTAAAGACAACACAATAACATGCAATATCTAGAATACCCATGGCTCTATTTCTTTTTCTTTTTTCTTTTTTTTTTTTTGGTTTTTCAAGACAGGGTTTCTCTGTGTAGTTTTGCACCTTTTCTGGAACTTTCTTTGTAAACCAGGCTGGCCTCAAACTCACAGATCCGCCTGCCTCTGCCTCCCGAGTGCTGAGATTAAAGGCATGCTCTATTTCTTTTTTTAAAGAACTTTTTCTATCCTTTTTCTTTTCTCTCCCAAATCTACGTACATTTTAAAACATACTGTAAATGATTTGGTGTTTTGTTTTGTTTTGTTTTTGTTTTTGTCTGAATCTATCTTTACTACATATCTCTATCTTTTTCTGACCACTTGAGTGGTTAAACTGCTAAGCAGGTGTGACTAAGACTAAAGCAATGGCTTTGGTGGCTTGCTCTGTCCAGCTCCTTGGTCTGTGAGAGCTTAGCTTCATGGCAGAGATATTGGCAGGAGCCACATTTATCAGCCTAACTCTGGGGAGTTTTTGGATCAATGTTGTCACCAAGTAGAGCACAGCATGCTGCTGCTCTTAAACCCCATTTAAGTGTTCAGTAGAAGGACCCCCCCAAAGGAGGCATTTGTATTGCCAGCATGAACAAGGAAGCCACAGCTCAAAGGACCCATGTCACTCCTTACCACCAGCAAACAGAGCCCACCCAAGAAAATGCCATGCTTGATTCTGTTCTTTTGTGTGTTTAGAATCCTTCTTTAAAGCTTTCTCAGGTTTTATGTGGAAGTCGTTGCCAAATGTATGGGCACCAAATGTAAACAGAAGTTTTTGTGCCATCATCAACTCCCAAATACTTGGCAGCTGTTTCCAAAATTACCACACAGAGGCTTATATAAATTATAAATGCTCAGCTGGTATCTCAGGCTTATTACTAACTAGCTCTTATATTAACCAATAATTTTTAATCTATATTTAGCCATGTGGCTTTCTACCTTTTCTCAGTATGACATTCTCATCTTGCTTCCTCTGTGTCTGGCTGGAGATTCCTGACTCTGTCCTTCCTCTTCCCAGCATTCTTAGTTTGGTCTCCCCACCAATACTTTCTGCCTGGTTACTGTCCAATCAGTATTTTATTAAAGCAATTCGAGTGACAAGTCTTTACAATATATAAGAGGATTATTCCACAGCAGGTCACCATAAATGTTTTTTACTAATCTGGGGATAGTGCCCTATGATTTGCCAATCAGTTAGTCACCAGTATCTTCCAAAACATGTAGGTTATTATCATTGCTCTTGATTATCCACAAGAGCTAGATGGTAAGACTTTGTGAAGATAACACAGACTTTCAATACAAGACACAGAAAACAAGCTGGAACTAAGTTGGAAGCTTCCACCTAGTGGGCTGGTGCTCACAGTGTTAGATGTAGAGACTTGCAGTCAGCCTAAGTGCTGAAAGTAAGTGACTGTTATATGCTCTAAAATAAATGAAACATCTAATACACACACACACACACACACACACACACACACACACACACACACACACACACACATTCATGCATGCACAAACTCACACCACCTCCCAAGGCTGGGTAACATCATGAAATAGAGAAAAGTAAACTTAGGAAAATAGTCAGGAGTAGTGTAATAGTCCTATGATAGTTCTATTTTCCTTTTTGAGAAATCCATACTGGCTTCGACGAGTCTATATCAGCTTACAATGACATCTACAGTGAATCACAGTCATTACTGAATAATCAGCAGGGCTAAATTCTGAGACAGGAAATGCCATTTGTGATTAACTTCCAATTAAATAATTCTTGTGATGAAATGCACGTTAGTAGACACACTTAAATTTCTTGAATGGTCTTAGCACTGCTCAGCTGATCTCTTTTCTTCAAAAATGTAAATGAGAGATTGCAGAATCAAATTGAAAGCATCTGCTGTAATTGGTGGTATTGCACACCTGTAATCCCGGAATTCTGTAGGCAGAGGCTGAGGATTGAGGAAAATTTGACACCAGCCTGATCCACACAGTGAGACTCAGACTAGCCTGAACTATGGATAGAGACCTTGTTTGGTCTTGAAGAACAGAACACAACAAAGCAGATGCAGCATCTCTTCCTGCAGCTTTGCAGGTCTCTTCTCTCGGCCCATTTTATTTCCACTGCAGACTCCCTTGAGAGGGGCTGAGTGCTGCTCTCTTTTAAAAGCACAAGATGTATCTAAGGAAAGCAACTCTAAAAGCCATTTATCCTGTGGAATTCACTTGCCTAGGAGAGACGTTAGTATAAAAGCTTTCATCAACCTTATAGATCTTATTTCTCTTGGATTTCCAAGTAAACATAATTGCAAGGAAGTTGAGTTACTATTGGCCAGGATGGTAATTTGTCACTCTTTCCACTGATTTTTTTAAGACTGCAGTAGTGTGGTCTTGCTTTATGCAGCTCCTTGAAACTTCTACGATGTCGGCTGGAAAATTTGAGCTGCATAATCTTTCTCCCAAAGTCTTCAGACATGAACGGGTTTCCAACACTGATTTTACTTTAACCAGTCTGACTGAGCTCTCTAGTGACTCCAGTCAGTGGGAACTCCAGCACTCTGCTTTTGACACCACAGGTAAGTCAAACTTTAGATTGCTATGTATGATAGCTGAACATATACCTGTAATTCCTTACTAGTAAAGGTGTGAAAGGTAACAGCTCATGTCATCTAATTTGTGACACTACAACTAATGTAATTTTAGGTTTTTCTGTGTCTTGTTCTTCAAAGTGTATAAGTGGGTTTTGAAAAAGAACAAGAGAGGGTGTGGGTGGAAACTGGCTTTAGAGTGAAGTGTCAAAAGAAAAAAATAGTGGGCTTAGAAAAATTGAGAATAAAGATATAGACTTTGTTCTCTGGGTGCTCTGACCCATCAATGCTTCATTTTCCATGATTGATGAAATCAGGCATTTGTACTTAAACTGAAGACCATAAGAAACAGTATCTTTCATGCATCTCTTCTATTCCTGAGTCATTTAACATTTATGTGATGGATACTCTTTTATATTTTCATTGAGAATAAGTGGCTATTACTGTTGCTTATGTTTTGACATAACCTGGCATATATGATAAGGTATTGCAAAGTTGATAGATGTCAGAAGGAAAAACAAACTGGTTACATATAGGAATGAGTTATTCAGAATCTCACAAATTTTTTTTTACTTTCTCTGATATTTTGAGGGAATTATGCTCTTATAGTTTGTATTCATCAACAATTTTCAATTTCTGAGACTATAATATAATTACAACATTTTTCCATTCCCTTTCCTCCCTTCAAACCTTTCCATATACCACTTTCCACTACAATTTAAAATTCATGGCCTCTTTTTTTCATTAATTGTTATTGCATGTTGATTGCCTAATGTCAAATTGTCAAGCCTGAAAAAAAAAATATATATATATATATATGTAACATTAAGCAGACAGAGAAGATTTTTAGGAATATATATATATATATATATATATATATATATATATATATATATATATGTAAATACACATATATGCATGAACTATTAAAGAATTTGAATTACAACGAAGAGTTTTCAGATACTAATGGATTGATTGTTCTTTGTAGATGGCTTTTTTTGCAATAAGTGGATATATTTTAGGTGCTGTAAATTAAAATCACATTATGACTGCTTTCCTCACATAAGAAAGTACAAATCTAAATGGTCAGAAGAATTATTGGAACTCTGGTTGTCATTAGATATGAACCTTCCCCATTGTGAATTATTTTGGGAGATTAGACATTCAATTTCACAACCAGAGGATTGTTCTGAGAGTTTTACTGCATGTCTTCACTATGGATTCATTAGCAAGAAGTTTTATATGAGCAATAAGCACTCATATTGGATGACTTATTCATAGTAAATGGCATTCTGAAGCAGTGAGATAAGACATCCTTTGGAAAGATTCTTCCAACTATGAGAAAAGAAGACTACATGCTACTTCCCTATCCTTAAATCACAGGGTTAATCAGGTACTGACCCAATTTTTCAAATATAGGAAAAATAAATTCTCTATACATCAGCAAAACCTCATAAAAGTTTATCAACAGTGTACTTGACAGCTTAAAAGCAGTTGGGGTATTCTGTGTCTCACTGTGTTTTCCCATTTTTGGGGGGGCTGGGGATATCTGATCATTTGTCAGAAGTGAGCCTTCTCTTAGACTTGGCCACTGTCTTTATGTAGCTGACTCTCACCTCTTTCCCTCAGGTGTAATCTCATTCCCAGGGCTGTATACTATAGAGAGCCTGGAAGACATGTTTGCCCCATTATTTAGGCGGTACCTCAATTCAATGCAAATCAGCTGAATTTACTAAAATTCATGCCATATTCTTCACTTTATGTCCTTCCTTTTTTCAGTGACCCCAAAGTTAGCTTGACTAATCCTTAGCACTTAGTGTAATAAAACACATATATTTATCTATGTGTATGCTAGTTTATTATTCATCTTTCTGCATCTTTGTCTACCTTGGAAATTTGAGTACATAGTAGGATGTGGAGCAATAAAAACTTCTTAAAAGTATACTTTGAGAAATAGTTTTCCCCAGAGATGAGCATACCCATTGCTTATCCAATTTCAAATAATCATCTCTGAAAATACATACAAGCAATACAGCACAGACTGAGCAGGTTGTATTTATGAATTTTGGAATATATATATATATATATATATATATATATATATATATATATATATATATATATATAATAAAAAAGAGGCCATGAATTTAAAAGGGGGCAGAGAGATGTACATGGCAGAGTTTGGAGGGAGAAAACAAAAGAATAAAATGGTGTAATTATATTCTAATCTCAAAAAAAATAAAATAAAGGAACACAAACATATTTTGACACATGTACTATCATTTTGATGGACTGACTGAAAGGCTAATCCTCCACTCCTCCCAATACAAGCACCTATGCAGTACTCTATTTGGCCTCACTTCTCTAGGATTCTCATAACAATCTTCCTCCCTATTGATAATCAAAAACATCTTGGCACAACAAGACTCGCCCATCTCACCTTTGTTCATTTCTACATCTCTGTGAAACTTGTGTTACTACCCTATTGCTCTGAAATATAAACTCTCTAAGTCCCCCTACCAATTTTTAAATTCCTGTGTAGCCTGCACATATTCTACAATATGAATGAATTGCTTTCTTAAGTTACTGCTCATATTATTCTTTCAAGAAAATTCCCATTAGTCCTGCCCATTACCACCATTTATTAAAATATCACTGTAATCAGTGTTATCTTTCCTAATGCCTGTGGTTACCTCTCTGTCTAAAAGGCTCCTTCTCTGTTACTGATCATCTACAAAGGTTGTCCTTACGAAGATCTTCACATTCTAGATTTTTCAAAAACTGCATATACCCATGACTTCTTGCCTAATAGTTAGCTGATTTTTCTTGTGATTTACTTCCCTTTCATGAATGTCTGTAGTTTGTGCACAATGTACATGCAATACAAGTGATTAATAACACATCACTGTATATTTTAATCAATTTTCTGTCATGAAAAATTTCTTTTAAATTAATTTACAATTTTATTCACAAAATACTACATATCAATCATCACACAAAATACTACCTGATAAAACTGTTGTTTTAAAGAACATTGATATGAAATTACTCTTTCACTTAAAGCTTTGTGAAGTATTGAACACATCAGATTGTATTCTGCATGTTGCTTCTTTTGCTTCATTTTCAAATTTTAGTTAATCATTCAAAATATGTTTATTTAATATTTATGGTTGGGTATTAGTTGCTGGCAATAAGAATGTGATGAAAGTTGGGGGAGAGCTTTACCCTTTTAACCTTGACATTATAGCATTGTGTTGGTAGGCTATTGCCACATATGTATTCCTAGAATGAGAAAAAAAATAATAGCTGAGGTCAGAAGAAGTTGAGTGATATGTCTAAAAATAAGCTTCTCATAGTCGGACAAGAACAGTATGCACAGCATTATCATAATCATTAGATGGCACATAACTCTGAACAATGGCAATAATTCTTACAACATTTTTGAAGTAATGATCATTTATTTTTAAACTCTATTTAATAGATAAATATCCAAAGTCTACAGAAGAAGACTGAAACCATGCCATTCTCTTTACTGTGTGTGGTTTTATAAGTGTCTGATGGCCAATGAGAGGAAGGTGCAAAGCTCACAATCTGTTTTCTCAAGTAAACATACTTGCCTTTTCCTCCCCAACACTAATCTGCAATTAAGTTTAAAAAAACAGTGAACCAAAAAAAAGTTCTTTGTATTACAATAATGTATTTATTCAGCAATTATAATAATCATACAGATGTCCTCTCTGGATTTTTGAAATGTTCTTTAAATGACTTTTAAGGCCATAAGCTGTTAATCATCATAACAGCCATTCTGTTTTAATGAAAAACATATATGAAGTGTTTCCTATGCATCATTGAATGTCTTAATTGATAACTACAATGTAGAACTATAAATTGTAGGTAATATTATGTATACAATATTTTATATTGTATGTAACATATATTATATATAGATAGATGATAGATACATAGGTAGATAGATAAATAGATAGATAGATATGGAAGATATTCAAATGAGGAGTTTATTCCTATGCAAGATCAATAAATATTATTTCCATTTTAGGAGAGCATAAAATTAATTTTAGTAGAACACACAGGTAAAAAAGACTACTATTTATTTTCAAATCCATTTTAATCCATTTTCAAATCCATCTAGTTTAGATCTTGATTCTTTTATATGTTCAACTAACCATGCCATTCTTTAGTAAGGATATTAAGTATTTTTCTGTAGATCAATGAACCATTTTTCCTTTGTAAACAGTGGGACATATGTTTGACATAAGTAGAGCCAACTTTTGTGTCCTAAATAAATGATGTAAATAGTCAAAAGTGCATGAATATAACAAACATCCTTAATATTTCACAATAATTTATTATGCATCTATCATTAATCATCTGTTGAAGATCTGACGTCTATAAGTTTCATGGTTGTTTGATTATTGGCTGTCCTATAGATTTAAAGGTATCAAATTAGGTGTAGACCTGTGTGAGTAGAGATGGGTATAGTTTTAAAGAATATCCTCTTCTCTTTTCTTCAGCATTACTTTTATAATTCTGACATTGAGCTAATACAATGCTTGATCTTTAAAACTTTACTAGTTCCTTGATTTTTCTGAATAGTAAACTCTAGAGACTTTGACCTATCATTTTTATTCTTCATTAATTACTATTAACTTTAGAAGTCAACCATCACTTAGCTTTACAATATATCTACCACACTTACAGAATAACACACAAAAAACTAATCATGTAATTATAAAAAAAGTATATAAATATTACATTGAGACGAACTGTTGATAACAAATATCAAATTGGATAAGTGAGTTTATATTTAAACATAATAGATTCTGCTTATATAGATATTCGAATGAATGGTGTCCACTGTGGTGGTACTAAATATACAGGTTGATGACAAGGAATTAAATATAGTTTAGTCTTTCATTCCTTTTAGCTTCTGAAAGAGATGTGTCCCAGTGTTAGTAATTTAACTTACAGTGTGAAAAAGCAACATTTAAACCAAGGTGTGTTCCATATACATCACTTATCTAGAAGTCTTTAAAACAATTAAATGCTTAAAATCTTTTGAACAGACAGGGCATGAAGACTCATGCTTATTCTCCCAGCACTTTGGAGGGTGATGAGGGAGGGTCATAGAAAATTTGAGGCCAGCCTGGACTACTTAGTGAAATCCTGTTTCATAATGAAATTACTCCTCATGTACATTATAATCTATCCCCATGGTTTCCTAACAGACTCAAGTATACTTAAAATAGAAATAATTAAGCATTATAAATTTATTTAATTTCATTAACTTAAACTAGAATTCCATGTATTTACAACAAAGATCCTTTGTATATAGGATATTTCCCAAAACTCTTCAAGTAGGACTTTTTGTGCCTTTGAAGAATTAAGGTGAATATTCTAAAAGTAAGTCAGAACTTCCTGCTGTTACCACGGGTGGTGCATCAGCTTAGGCAAGGCTGTGATCTTCTTGCTTAGTAATTTTCTTTATCTCAGTAAGTCTAGATTAAATTGATCTCAAAAGCCTCATAAATCTATATTAAAACTTTACCAAAGCAATTTTGATGTATAACATTAAGTTAATTAAAATCTAAAAACAAAGAAGCATATAAATAACAAAGTCTCTGATAATAATATAACACTACAATTTATAAGGAATTTTTAAAGGTTTTTACACATGATTTTTGTAACAGATTCCTAATATTCCTGCTCCTGAACTACTTCCCCATTACTAATTTGCGTGGCACTATGGTACCAGTGAGAAAAACAATGACAAATATAACTATAATCCTTTGTAACTGCTAAGCCAGATAATTGACATTATAATCTAACTTCACTTCATTAATGCTTTGAAGCATACATATTAAATATTATTATAATCACCTATTGTGTTTCAATGTAGGTTTACATATAGTTAAGTCACATATTGCCATACATTGCTTAGGACTTCATAAAGTGGCCCTTGCAGTAATTACTTCTTGTTTCAATATATTAAGAGCCTAACCACTGAGGATATTTTCTGCTCAATACCAAATATGTGCTATTTTTTTCTAATATCGATTGTTCAACTCTCCCAGATTAATTAGACGAAGTAGAATTTGATCCTACTATAACACTAATACCTAGAATTAGTTTGAAATCACAGATTTAAAGGTTCAGTCCCTCAAGACTTCTTCCACTTCAGCCACCTGAGGCAAATACTGAATTCTCAAATTATTTACACTTTTGTCAACATTGTTACAAAGTTGGGGGTTCCTACATTCTTCTTACCAAATTTCAATGTCTTTCAGAAGGATTCAATTAATTTGTAGAAAAGTATACCTTTATTATACTTTATTATTGAAAATAAGAGTGGCCGGGCGGTGGTGGCGCACGCCTTTAATCCCAGCACTCGGGAGGCAGAGCCAGGCGGATCTCTGTGAGTTCGAGGCCAGCCTGGACTACCAAGTGAGTTCCAGGAAAGGCGCAAAGCTACACAGAGAAACCCTGTCTCGAAAAACCAAAAAAAAAAAAAAGAAAATAAGAGTGAATAGATCATAGGTTAAGATGGGGAAAAGTCTAAGCCATGTCCCTCAGTCTTCATAGAATTAAATCAAGCTGCCCAAATCTACCTATGAGTGATTTTTCCAGCCAAAAAGATCCTGAACCTCATAATCCAGGAGCTTCCCTGGATATTTCATTATACAGATATGACTTTCACACAGCTTCAGCTCCTGTTCTCTCTCTTGTTGCTGAAAGATAAAATTTTACAGTTTAGGCTTGCCTTGGGTTCTGGTGAGCAGCCGATATCTTAAAGCTGTCTATGGGTTTACAAAATGACAACTCTTTAGAGCAGCAAATTCCTCACTAAATTCCAACCAGTTACATGCCAGAAACCTGGGAAAAGGTCTAAATATAACTCTGGTTGTATCAAAGCATTGAAGGATATAAAAAAAAATTCCAAAGGACGGATTCTAATCTCTGACCCATTTTGAATAGAGACTGAACATTAGACTGACTGAAGCCCAGAAGATCACATCTGCCTAAAGAGTAGAGGCCACTGCATAAACAATTTTGTTCAGAAAAAAATTTGGTGGCATTGTGTTTCCCCAAAATATTGTGCACCCTAATAAACTTATCTGGGTGCAGAGAACAGAACAGCCACTAGATACAGAGGCTAGAAAATGATGGCAATCATGCCTTTAATCCTAGCATTCCAGAGGCAGAGATCCTCCTGGATCTCTGAGTTCAAGGCCACACTGGAAGCAGCTAGGCATGGTGACTCACAAACCTTTAATCCCAGGAAGTGAGCCTTTAATCTCAGGGAGTGATGGCAGAAAGCAGAAAGGTATATAAGGCGTGAAGACCAGAAACTAGAAGCTTTTGGCTGGTAAGCATTCAGGCTTTCAAGAAGCAGTTTAGCTGAGATTCATTTGGAGAAGGACTCAGAGGACTCTGTCTAGTCTGAGGAAACAGGATCAGCTGAGGAACTGTCGAGGTGAGGTAGCTGTGACTTGTTCTGCTTCTCTGATTTTCCAGCATTCACCCCAATACCTGGCTCCAGGTTTGATTTTATTAACAAGAACTTCTAACATTTGTGCTACAAAGAAGTATTCAGGAGTCCTAATTTCTGAGATGCTCAGAGCGCCAGTTATCTGTTTTTATTGAATCTGTTCCTGATTTGGTGTTCTCTCAGCAAGCTATAGTCATCACATAAACATTCTGGCATCAGATTTTAGAGCATGTGTACACATATTCTCTGGAAGTACCCAGGAATTAGCAGTTAAGAAATTTCCTGTTATGTTTAAATACACAAAAATTTGAAAAAGTTGCTCTGGTAACAGTTATAACTGGCTAAACAGGAAAAACTGTCTGCAATGATATCTAAATAATAACCTTTGCTCTAGATGATTTCTGATGGTAATAGCTGTACTCAGCTATAGCCCTTTGGTCATTGGGCTTTTATATAATCACATAAATGACTTATAGACATTCATTTAGACATTATCCAAAGATTTTTTTTATTTTCTATTTGGATGTTAACTGCAGATGTACTCATATTTTACATGCCATTATTCACATCATTTCTTCACAATAGCTCATTTATATGCCTCATTTATAGTGAGTGCCCAGAATGACCAATTTGATACCATTGATAATAAAAGGAAAGTTTTATTTCCTTTTAATTCCTAAATTTAAATGTTTCAGTCTTTAGGTTTTATATTTGGTTTTCAGTGTCTTTCAGTAAAGAATGACATTTCATAGGGTCATAGGTATGGATTACTTCACTCTTTCCCAGGGAGAGATCAGCAGAGAGCACTGTAAGTGGAAGAAACCAAATCATTTGCTATTAATATGACTTAAAATGGTGGATCAACAGATAAAATCCTTCATGTCCTCTAAATTTAAAAATCCAACCCATCTCCTAATGTCTCTGTCTATGGCTGTTAAACCCATTCTCTCTTATGAGCAATCTCAGCTCATATAAAATGCATATTCTAGGTGCTGTGGTAAAATAAAAAGTTAATGTTAAAGTGATGTTGTGAATGTAAAGTGCAATAAACTCCCAACAAGCATCATTTTGTTAAATGCCTGCAGAAAATATTCTGCTAGGAATTGAATGGATCCATTTTACTTCCAGTGATGAGATAATATGTTCTTTTCTGATAGTCATCAGCAAGGGGTAAAGGAAGTATTGGCAGATGGCCATTACATTACAGTTTCACCCAGATGAATTTCGCTAGAGTGTATAGAGATAAAGATAGATAATGACACAGGTGTGCATACAGATATAGCTACAGATAAAGTACAGGCACGTGGACAAGAGATGGCTCAATGAGTCATATCCCATGCTGCACAAGCACTTGACCTGAATATGAATGCCTAAGGCCAGCTGGAGTAGCACTTGTCTGAATTCCAGTGCTCTTGTGGAGAGATGGGAGTTGGGACATGAGAATTCCCCAAAGACTAAAGTCCATTTAGCTTGGCATGCACAAAGGCAAAACAAAAGACCCCATATCAAGGTGGAGATAAGGACTGACAATCATCAAGGTTGTCCACTGACCTCCACATGTGAGCCATGGCACAACCAACATACAAAATACCCACATACAAAACATACACAAAGATTTTATGTGTAGACACAGTGTTATCTCCCTTCAAGCATTTCCTCGTGTCATATTTTCCTCTTAACAAATGAGTAATTTGATATTTTTGTAATAGAGACTGACACTTCAGTTATTTCATATATCTGTGAAAGAAAGAAAAGATCTATGGTAAATGTTTATGGTGAAATACTTAAGTTAGGATTATAAAACATAGTCACGCCCTTTGCTTCATAAGGCTCTTTCCTGGAAACGAGGATGACAAACTCTCAAAGCACTGGGTGTGTTCTCGTATGCAGTATAGAGTTCAAAGGAACTGAGAGTGATTTATAATTGCAGGAAATGGACTGTAGAACAAGTTGCAAGTATTATTTCCTTAAATGTAAAATGTTTAAGAATCTCTCGAGTCAATCAGTCTCATTTCTTCCCAGTGCATGTTCTAATTGGGATATAAAGTAAGAGAATATACTACATTTAGTGATTATTTATTCTCCTTACATGTCAATAGTTTTGACTATAGAATTTAGAACTAAAATTATAAACTAATATTCAGGAATATAAACATGAGACAAAGGATAATTGGGAAGACTGTAAATGAACATAATTTGTCATATATCAAATAGCCTTCAACTCATAAACAGTCTTTCATTCATAGATTCTACACTGAGAAATTTGTTTCATAAAATCAAGTGTGAGTATAGTAATATTAGGGAAGTTTAAGAAAGTACTTTTTAGTCACAGATGGCTGGATATCTGAGGATTGATTCTGAAGTGGCCCATCTTCTTGAGTCACCTTCTGATGCTATCTGAAGAAAAAAAAAATACTTACTAGGTATTGGGACATATTGCTCTTTCTCCTAAAATTATTAGCCCTAGTGCTTAATATCATTGTCATTTAGGAGTATTCAAATTTAGAATGTTGTTCAGAAGCAAACAAATAGCAGTTTTTCAAAGAAAATCTGCAAATGGCAAACAACTAATTAGTTTTGGCTGAAATATAATATTTGAGTGCCCTTAATACTATGCCATCTCAATGCGCTCTCTCTCTCTCTCTCTCTCTCTCTCTCTCTCTCTCTCTCATTGTTTTCATTTTCTTTGACAATATAATTACATAATCCACCTTCATTCCCCCTTCTAGCCCCTCTCATATACCCTCCCTGCTCTTTTTCAAATTCCTGGCCTTTTTTCATTAATTGCCATTATACACACACACACACACACACACACACACACACACACACACACACACACACACACACATGCACACACGCAGAGTTCTAAATATGTGAGTTCAGCCTACCCAGTCTTTATAATGTTTCTTGAACTAATATATTTTGCTTTTCTTTTCTTTTATTACTATTAAGAATTTTTTGTTCATTTTACATACCAACCACAGATTCCCCCTCTCCTCCCTCATCCTGTGCCTCAGCCTACCCCCCCAACCTACCCCCATCCCAACTCCCCCAAGACAAGGTTTCCCTTGGGGAGCCCCCTGGAAGTGGGCTTAGGATCTGTCCCTGGTACATGAATGGGCTCTTTGGAGCCCAGTGCCTATGGTGGGACACCTTGTGCAGCCTTGATGCAGGAGGGAAGGGCCTGGACCTGTCTCAACTGAACTAATATATTTTCAAGATGGACCAACTGGTATTTGATAGACAATTTGTTGTTCTTGCCTACACATGAGATGAATAGGCTAAACTACAGTAGACATGCTAAAGTAGAAAAGGAAAATCTCAGAAGGCCTCAACCTATACAAAGAACTATAGGAAACTAAGGATCACTGAGAAAGAAAATAGTCCTCATTTTCTTTAACTGTATCATCTAAATTATGTGGATATTGCTATGATCGGAAAACAATGGCTCTGTCAGCTAAGCTTCAAATGTCATTGCTGCCACAGTAGTAATCATAGTGGACTAAGTTATATTTTCTAGCTCATTTTACTCACAGGAATTTCTCTACAGTCTACTACTGCTGCAATCTGTCACAGGAGTGAGAAGAATGCACTGAAGAAAGATTATGGCTCACTGAACTAATTTTTACATTTTTACTTAAACTATTGATTTATTTATATAGATATTAAATAAAATAAGCTATCAGACATTGTTATGAAGGAGGGATGCACACAGAGGAAGATGGAGAAGTCATTTATATTAAAGGAATATGATTTTAAGTTACTGTTCATAAAAAGTGTCAGTCATGTAATTTAAAAACCAAAGAATTGGTTTGGAAACGCTCTGGTTTACGTTTACCTTGTTCATATCAATGGATTGATGAGTAATTGTCTGTATGATATAAGGCATTATGTTTAAGCTTTAGTCACCACATTTGTGAGACTGGTCAGCATAAAAGACACATAAATCTGGACTTAACTTTTAAGCAGACATATTTAGATGCAGGCTCCTGAAATGAAATACAATGTACCAAAAATGTTTTATTTAATGGGAATGGCCAAATCTACTAAGACAAGTAGAGAAAATAACACTATATTTTATTTATATGCTAGAGTATTTCATGAATACAATCTCCTAAGAGTGAAATATGGTTCTTTAGAGAATACTAAAGACTTTCATTTTCACTGCATTTTTTAACTGAGATTAAGTGGCTGGCTTTCTTTTGACTATAAATGCTGTGTATCTACTTTACGAATTCATCCAAACACATCTGTAAGCTAAAGTAATGTGTTAAAAATGATTTCCCAGTGAGACAAAATTATTACGATTATTAAGAAAAAATAGCATAAAATATTTTTTTCTGCTTTAGCGTTTTCCTAGTTTGGTTTCTATTGAGATAAACACCATGACCAAAAACAGCTTGAGGAGGAAAGCTTTCCTTTGGCTTCCGTGTCCTGATTACATCTGTCACTATGAGAGAAGCCAAAGCGAGAATATAGGCAGGGCAGGAACTGAAAACGAGGCCGTGGAGGAATGCTGCTTACTGGCTTGCTCCCCACAGCTTGCTCAAATTGTTATAATGTTCTTGCTGACATCTAACCAATAACTGAGGAAAATATACTGTCTACAATACATAAAACCTAACCAATGTTGGAACACTTTCCCTCCAGATAGACGCCTGGCTTGTGAAGAGTCAGAGGAAAGTTTGAAAGTCGCTCAAATATTTTAACAGGATTGTATATGATGGTTTTAACAAAGAATAGCCAGTCTTGAATACATTCATACAACTAAAATTATACAGGGTATATTTAGGAACATATATATATATATATATATATATATATATATATATATATATGATGCTTGTAACAACAATTCATGAAAACAGTGGCCATGAATTTGAAAGAGAGCAAGGAAAGATGTGTAGGAGGGTTTGGAGAGAGCAAAATAGAGAGGGAAATGATATCATTATAGTATGTATTTCAAAAAGAAAAAGAAAAAAATATGATTTGTGGACTTGTGTGCTTTAGTGTTACAATGAATGCAGGCTAGCTGGAGCTGAAAATTCAGCTGAGATTAACAAGAGACAAGCATCAGCAAGGTGAAATCTGGGGAGTATTTCCTCAAAGTCATCATATAGAAGTTGTGGTCCATAGAGGGTCAAAGCTATATCTTAAGGAGGTAACCATATCTGGCAATGTGTGAGAGCAGCTGAGGCCTGGCACTAGCAGAGACCTTTGAGGAAGGTGCAATAGATCCCTGCTGTTGCCTTGTCCTGGCTTTTTTTGATGGTGGACTCTAGCCTGTCAGGTGTAATAAACCCTTTATTTCACAAATTGATTCTGGGCAACAGATGGAGAAACCATACATATTATACTATACAAATTATACAGAAGATTTCTCTCTCTCTCTCTCTCTCTCTCTCTCTCTCTCTCTCTCTCTCTCTCTCTCTCTCCTCTCTCTTTCTCTCTCTCTCTCTCTGTGTGTGTGTGTGTGTGTGTGTGTGTGTGTGTGTGTGTGTGCATGTGCGCATGCACAGGCATGCACACATGCACTAAATAAAGTTATGCCACTTGGCTTGTGTTGATAGTATTCTCCACAAGAGCCATAGACTAACAAAAACTCAAGTACCTGGTTCAAGAAACCTACATTCATGTTCTTGGTCAGGATCATCCAATGGACTCTCAGAACAGCATAGGCTATTGGTGTTGCTCTCAGTTGCCTCTCAGACATTGAAGGTAAATCTCCAGTGCTGAAGATACTGTGTACTTTAGACACAGGCCTCAGAAGATTGGATAAGGATCAACCTGGAAGCCTCCTTCTTGCTGTCTAACTTTCATAGGATCAGAAAGTACTGTGTAAGCTGTCAAAGGAGGGGAGCAATAAATAGTACCAACCAGATGTGATGTCCATGACATCTGTAAAGGTTCAGTATTGGCATTCATATCTTGTGGTAACCAGCAGATGTCTACTTTTCATTAAGATTGTTCAATGGGAGGGAAATTACAGCTGGTACTAGAAACCTGGTCAAATACTGGGGCTAGTGAGTTCATTGAACCTAAAAAAGAACCTATTGCTTCCACTATACTAGGCAAAAATAATTCCAAAGTACATTCTAAAATTTATCCATATGCCCACAGATAAGTATAGCTCTCACCTCTCATCAATGGAACTTCACTTGATGGCAAATGGAGACAATTACAGAAAACCACAACTAGCTATAATACAGAGATCAAGAGATCATGAGAATCCCAGCTCCAACTGATAAATCTACATCAAATTTCCTGTACCTAAGGCTGGGGGAACACTGAGGAATCAGGGACAGAGCAGAAAGACTGTAAGAGTCTGAAGCCTGGGGTCTTCTGTGAGATTGTGTCTCCTAGAAATGACAGAAAAACGGCACCGTGATAGCTGTCACAACAGTATGCCTGCCTAAACAAGACCTAAGCAATGATCATGTGAACTGACATGCTAATGCATAAGGGGGAAATATCCTGGGGTCTTACTTCTAGACAAAGAACTGCAGTTAACTAATGACTGCTTAGAGAGGGAGTAATAAACTCTCCTGTAGCTGGGGTTTTCCTCTCCAGCTCCTGCCAAGCCCCGGCAGTCCCACAGCAAACTTATAAAATAATCATTCAGACGCTTATTATTACTTATCAACTGTATGGCCATGGCAGGCTTCTTGCTAACTATTCTTATATCTTAAATTAACCCATTTCTATTAATCTATAAGCTGCCATGTGGCTCGTGGCTTACCGGTATCTTAACATCTTCTCATGGCGGCGGCTGGCATCATCTCCCCGCCTCAGCCTTCCACTTCCCAGGATTCTCTTCTCTGCTTGTCCTGCCTATACTTCCTGCCTGGCTACTGGCCAATCAGCATTTTATTTATACAGGGTGATATCCACAGCACTCTCCCATAGAATAACCCCCAAAGTAGTTATCCTATGCAAAACAGACAACACTGAGATCATATACATCTAGCCACACTTAATTACTCAGCACATTGTATTTCTATATTTAAGCATTTGATTGTGTAGCAATACATTTTTTTTTGAAGAGGCCATCAATTGTAGAGGGAGTTGCTAAGACAGGACATGTAGGAAGTAGGAGAAAGGGGGAAGTGATGTAATTTTTTTAGTTTAAAATTTTAATTAAAAAAGTAAAAGAAAACTGGGCAGTGATGGTGCATGCCTTTTATCCCAGCACTTGGGAGGGAAAGCCAGGCAGATCTTTCTGAGTTCAAGGCAAGCCTGGTCTACAGAGAAAGTTCCAGGATAGCCAGTGCTACACAGAGAAACCCTGTCTCAAAAAACAAAACAAAACAAAAAAAGGTAAAAGAAGTAGCAAACTAATATAACATAACTTGTAGCTTGTTCCCCAAATCTTTAAGAACTACCTACTTTGTTTGACAGGAATACAACAGATTAAATCACATTTCCCAAAGTCAATTTCATACATCTGTATATGCCTCTACTTCTCCTATGTAAGATAAAACAGTTTACTGGATTCCCACTGATATTTTCACTCTGGAAGTACTCTCCAACAAAATGTTAATAATCTTCATGTATTTAATGTCCCTTACCTTTGGATTTTAATGGATAGTGCTGGTGAGTTGGCTTGCAAATGGTGTAAATGAAATCTCATCTAACACCTGTTACATTGACCTCTCCTTTCACCATAATATTTTCTGTAGTCTTTGATAAAATTACCCTTATAGTTCATTTCTGTGAATTAAAGTAGCAGCAATTACTTTGTTATAGCTGAGGCAACCCTGCCCTCTACTGTCTGCCCTTCAATTTGCACAGCAGAGATTTGTTCCTCTTTTCACTTGGTTAGAGTCTGGCAATCTAAGTGAGAAAGAAACCCATGCACAGTAATTAATTGTCTCACAGTTTCACCAAGTCATAGTGTTCATACCTGGGTTAATTTTCTTAGGATAATTTTGAATGTTTTGAAATAAATATAGTCTTAATTAAAAATGAAAATTAGTGGAGTAACAGAACGGGAGCATTGGAGGAGAGACACAGAACAGGAGAGGAGAGGAGGGGAAGGGAGAGAGGAGCTAGGGAACAGAGGAGGGGTCAGAGGGGAGAAGGGGGATGAGAGAAGAGAAAGATGGGTTAAAGGCAAGTTTTCAAGATCTAGAATGAAGACAGGCTTCAGTGTAGATAGATCCCATTATGAAATGCTTCAATAAAAGTAACATTAAAGAATCTGTTTTAACTCCCTTGATGCCTCTATCTTAGATCATATGGATAACAGGCTAAAGTATAAGTTTACTGGCAATCTAGAAACTAGTCATTCAAAATCCAGCTACAAGCAATCTTTTTCTTATCTCCTATGACCACATTTCACATATAAAGGTTTTAACCCTGTAGCAATACAGACAGCAAACACCTTCTCAGGATATTCTCTCTCTGAACTGATTGTTTCTAGGTTTTTGACTAAAAAAGCTTTTCACTCACACAAAACTGTAAGAAATTTTACAAATTTCAAATCTAAAATGTATGTAGAACTCATACAACCCTCAAACTAGCTGACAAATGAAGCCAAAAGTCAGGTAAGTGATCTGAATAGACATTTCTGCAAAATAGATGGACCAAGACAATAAACATGTGGAAAGTATTGCTGCCTGGGTGGGGACAGCTGCCAGCAGTACAGGGTTCAAGGGGAAATCCACAGAGTTGGCACATACTAGACTTTCTTATCTGAGTGGGGTTAAGAGAAACAGACCCTCACTTTTCCTTTTTTATTCTCTATTCTTCTGTGTTCTTTCTATTGTACACTTCTTTTTCTACAGCTTATATACCCCAACAATGTTTTTTCAAGCAATATAGAAATTACAGTATGGTTACATTCTGTTTTTTCAAGTGAATGATTACAATGAATACAAAACAAACAGTAAAAACAGCATGTTTTACATATTCCTTACATGATTAAACATTTTAGGTATTACATGTGAAAAACAAATTTTACCAAGAACCCACATCTATTTATACCCAAACAACTTGTTGTAGATTAACCAGTTACAAAGAAAGGGCCAATTACTTTATTACTTATATTGAAAGATAACCTTATAAGGAATCACAAACATAAACTTTTATGTATGAAAAAGAATCAGTCAAAACTACTTTAAAGTTTTAGGGTACATACCCACTCATCAATAGTTTTTTGTGTCAGGATATTGAGGGCAAAAATCGGTACAAGATATTAATCATCATCTTTGGTCATCAACCAATCCTAGCAAGAAAAGTGCTTCAGCTAGTAATAATTGGGCTGCTTTGTTCTTGTTCCCTGACCTTAAAGGTTTCAGCATTCAACTATGTGACTTTTTGAAACTTTAGATTATCTTCTTGCGATTTTCACCTCAAAGCTATTTGACAAAAACATCTTAGTCTAAATTTAAGTTATTTTCAAAGCACTGTTTCAGTTGTGATGCACTCTGTAACCTATGAACACATCTCCCAACATTAAGGCTAAAAGAATTTAAACCAGCTAGGCTAACTGGGACTCAGTTGTTTTTCTTAATCATTAACCTAAGCCACAGTCTATACAGCTCCTCAATAGAAACTCATGTGTTCTAGCTGTGTGACACTTTCTTGTTTTATTTTTTTACCATCAAAACTCTATTTAAACTAATGTTACTATTATCAATTAGACAGTACAGCTTAGGAAGAAATCATCCTCATTATAATCCACAGGTAAAAATGTCCAGTAGGACGGGATGTTTACATAAGATAAACAAACTATATTACAGGCAGTGAAGATCTCCCCACACCCATTCACACCATGCCAGAGACCATAGAAAGATAACAGCAGCGAACATATACAGGCACAGCAGAAACAAGACCTTCTAGGGTCTGTGGTCTTGGGGCCTTGCCTACCCTAGATTCACCCATCAGGGATTTTCCTACTGGTGGGCTGACACCTGAACTTCAGTTGCCATCTTGCTGCTCCTCTGAATGAACACAACCAGTAGAAATGATACTTGTCACCATTTGTCATTTTGCTTTGTGTGATTTAAAAGACAAGGCAAATGAAGACAGCCTTGCAAGGAAAGCAAAATCTTCTAGAGAGCCACCAAACATATTAAATGATGACAAGTATCTGGGGCTAAATCCTTAGGGGGCTCTGGATTTACTGTGTTCCATTGGTGGATTGCCCAACTTCATACCTTCAGAATGGTGGTGGGCTGTTCTATTTTAGGGCTCCCGTAGAGCTAGAGGGAATGTGATGGGAATAGAGTATGTCAAAACAACTGAAGCTTGCTGATTTTAGTTCAGCTATTTTTTCTAGAATAAGATCCACTTGGATAGCAGTAAATCTTTGTTTCATTCCCAGAGAGCTAAAAACAGTATCCACTCCCCCAATCCCACAGTGTTTTCCAGAGGATTTGTGCTCACCTCACTGGTTCTCAAGGATGAATTTTCCCAGCTGTTAACTCTTACAAAGGCAGCACAACTGGAGGTGACAAGAGATGTCTCGAATGTTATGACTGCTTACTCCATGTATGGCGAGTACTATTACGGTGTCACAAGGGTTTTCCTGCTACATTCTATAGCCACAGCTACTTTCAAAGCAGTTACTACCTGCGGTGCTAAAATGTGAAATTGTGAAGTATTTTTATTCTATTTTCAGGCCCACTCTCTCAGAACAGGAAGGACTTCTAATCTGTCCAGAATTCACTATAACATGTCAGGAGAGTTCCTAATCTCCAAAAAGACATGGCTTTATTAACCATGCTGCTCTAGGTGGCTGGCAGGGATTATCTGCAGGACACCCTGCACTAGAACATTTTACTGAACAGCAGCAGTAATGCCACTCCCATATGTGTTATGGAGACTAGGACCTGACTGATTGATTTCTGTGCCAGAGAAACTCAAGAAGAGGGTAGAAAATGCCCATGTCCTTCACTGTGTAACCACATAGTCACTATCATAATAAAGTTCAGAATTTTTTATTGTTTACAAAATTTTGAGCATGTTTTGGACAAGAATCTAGGTTTCAAACTCTTTGGAAAGAAGAAATGTGTGATGATATTTTATCTGTGTCCCCCAATAAAATTTATCTGAGGATCAGAGGAAAAAGCCAGACAATATATTAAACATAGAAGTCAGGCAATGGTAGCACACACCCTTAATCCTATCAGTTGAGAGGCAGAGATCTGTCTGGATCTCTGTGAGTTCAGAACCACACTGGAAACAGAGCAAAGCATCGTGACAAATGCCTTAAATCCCAGCACTAACCATAGAGGTCTGAAGGTCTGGACAGACAGACAGGAAGTGATGTAGGTGAGAGGAGAGAGGAAATGAGTTGGCAGAACAGAAAGGAAAATAGGCATGGGTATACAGGAAATAGGTCTCTTGGGAAGCTGAGGTGTCGGTGAGGTGAGATTAGCTTGTGGCTTTTCCTATTCCTCTGATCTCTCAGGTTTTCACCCCTATATCTGGCTCCGTGTTTTTTTGTTTTAATTAATAAGACCATTTAGCAATTTGTAAACAGAAATGCAAGCAAAAATAAATTCATAATATTCATAATTGGCAACAAAATAACTGTAATTGTAGTAAGCAAGAATCTAAAAACGTTTTATCAAGCAAGGTATGTCTTATAAAATGATGGGACTACTTATATTGTTAAAATAATTCATATACTTATTGGCTGTGTCTTATTCTCTGTGTTGTCATTATTTTTGAAGAGCATTAAATTACTTTTTTTTGAAATAGTTAAAAGTTAGCATGTAAATGTCACCTCCCAATTATGTTTTTATAATGTCATGCAATGGTCACAGGTTCCAGGTGCCATGTTAATGATTTTATATGTCTAATCTCATTTACTCATTCACATGGTGTAGGAGTGTGGGTTTCAGATATGCTGCATAAAGAGTGATGCTGAAAGGTCCCTTCTCTTTGCATGTGCCGATTTATTAAGTGCACTTGGATGGAAGCCACAGTGTCCTACTGCAGTCTGTGTGATGCCTTCATCACTCAAAATGGAGCCCCTAAAGTGGTGGCAGATGAACGCTCTCCAGTGAAGCATGTGTTTCTAATTTGGGATTGTCTTCCTGCAGGGGATCTGACATAAAAGATTCTGTGAGTTCTGAAAGGCCTTGGGGTTTCTCATTTGTTGTCTCCTCACATGGAATGATGTGGCATAAACCACCTTTTGCTTAGAATATTATCATCTTAACAGATGGCTGACTGCTCAGCCTACTGGGAGCTCTGCTTTCCATCTGGAGACAGTCCAGTTAGTCCTCCAAAGCCTGAGCATGCTTGCCATGGAGCAAAGTTCAGGGGTGATGAGGACACGCAACAGCACAGTCAAGAAGAACACACCATCATTACTGTATACATTTTTATCAATAAATGTTCAGGACTCATCTAATCATAGAAAAACTTAGAGCAAAAAAAATTTAATATTTAAAAAATATTTAATATTTAATTAAATATTAAATAAAAATATTTAATATTTAAGATCTTTTAATAATTCTATAATCTACTAAGTCCACACTATTCTCCTATCTCCTTTTGTCTACTAAGATTAAGGAATTGTCAAATAATGTAAATTGTTAACCTTTATGAGTCTTAGAATGACCCTCTGTGGATCCACACACTTTCACTTCCAAAGTTCCATGGGGATCTGCTCTGCAGAGGATAGTGTCACCACTGTCTTCATCGTGAAATAATCTGGAAAGCAGACAGTGGAACTTTTTCCTATAAATAATCTGAATATCTGCAAAGCCAGGGGGCCAAGCTCCTGGGGATGGACACCCAGGAGGCCTGGGAGGGTCTGATACACCAACTCCAGCAAGGATGGGTCAGTGTGCTTAGATGTAATACCATCCACGTTTTCTCCCGAAGTTGCTTTGAAGATGAAGTGAACACTGACTTCACAGTCTTATCATCTTTGATAATCTGAGGTTGGCTATTGAGAAAGACACAAATGGATCCCATTTCAGCAGGTAAAAGCAGGTTTTTTCCATTTTCTGCTTTGTCAGTTCTGAAAATGCAACTTCACATGAAGTCACAATCCAAACCCTTTCGTGGTTGCTCTTCAGTGAATGGCTAGCAAATAGAACTAATGCCCAGAAGTAAACTAAGGTGGATGAGTAAAACCTCCTTTCTGTCTTTCAATTTCAGACCAATTCTACTGTCAAGTGTGTGTCTGGAACAAAAGGGCAAGAAAATCCTAAAGTAGACACATCTTTATTTCTGTAAGACTCCCCAGAATGCAGCAGGGTTGGAGAGAGAGTAGTATTGCTTAGCCAACTGGATATATCACATGAGCCAACACAAATGTTTTTGAAATTGAGAATATTAAATGACCCCTGGGTCTGGTATATAGTACCTATTTAACAGTAAATGGCACACACACATAAATGACAATAATTTAGACACTAAGTTTTGCAATGTTCAAAGATACTACATAGTTAAAAGTTATTGCTATTTCTATAAGACAGATAAAATCTTGTATTTATATAAAATTCCAGGTGGGAAATAAGTACCTAACATCAATATTAACTAACAGATCAGATTGAGGTGTTTAAAGGTTCTTAGTAATATATATCTTTCTGATTTCTTCCTGAAGATGTTATTATTTGGAGGTATGTCTGAGAAACAGAATTCTTTGAGGTAAATACTTCTCAGGTCTTCCCCTTGACATTTTACATTTTGTGTTCTGAAGAAACTGTCTAACTCAACATGACTGCCTCAAATCACTGTGTTATTATTCATGCACCTTGGCAATCCTCATGGGATAAGTAGACTCCAGTGTGAACTGAAAGGGAGATGGTTGAAACACCCCATGTAAACACAGATACCATCACTATTGCTTGTTGCCTGAGTTGTCTTTCTATAGGTTTTTCGGGCAAAGAAATGTAGACAACATAGTTTAGTATTCTTTATAGGATCAGCAAAATGGCTCATTAGATAAAGGGGCCTGCCATCAAGTCTGATGATGACCTGAGTTCAATTCCTGGAACCAACATGGTGGAAGGAAGGAACTGACTTCTGAAAGTTGTCCTTTGACTTCCATAGGCACACATGCATTGCCTACCCAACCCCCCAAAACACATGCGCATCACACACACACACACACACACACACACACACACACACACACACACACACAAATAAATAAACAAATAAATTAATTAATTAATTAAACTGTTATCCTTAATAATTGGCATTAAATAGGGAGGTTGTTTTTCCTTTTTGTTGGCAACTGATTTTATGTGCAGTGATTTATGTACAAAAAATTATTCCAGGTACCTGAAGTAAATGTGTTCTCATTAGATATGAATTTATTAAAACCCTGTTGTAACACGAACTGCTAAATGATCTTATAAATAAAAAACATGGAGCCAGATATTGGGGTGAATGCTGAAAGATTAGAGAAACAGAACAAGCCACAGCAAACCTCACCTCGCCAATTCCTCAGCTGATGTTGTTTCCTCAGACTGAAAGCCTCTGACTCTTCACCAGAATGGATCTCAACTGAACTGCTCAAAAGCCTCTAGTTCCTGGTCCTCACGCCTTATATACCTTTCTGCTTCCTGATCTCACTTCCTGGCATTAAAGGTGTATGTCCTTCTCAAGCAAAGACATGAGATCTCAAGTGCTGGGATTAAAGGTGTGTGCTACCATGCCTGGCTCTGTTTCCATTGTGGCCTTGAACTCGCAGAGATCCAGATGGATCTCTGTAAAGGCATGTGTGCCGCCACTGTCTGGCTTCTACGTCTAATCTAGTGGCTGTTCTGTTCTCTGACCCCAGATAAGTTTATTACGGTACACTATTAAGGTACACAATATATTGGGGTGCACAATATATCATCACACCCCACTGCTTCTGCTGTTGGCAGTTGCTTTATGAGTCCCATAATGAAACTATTTAAAAAAGGAAAGTGGTAAAATATCTGCCTGAACTGCTACAGCAACCCTTGGCCTTAGAATACTCTCCCTCCCTTTAATGCTTTGATGGTTGCTTAATATTAAGAACAGAGCAACATAGTCAAGTCACTGATACACAAAACTTAACATATCTTTCATCATTAAATAGGGAGAGTAAAAATGTAGCCAGCAAGATGGCTCAGCACATAAAGGCACTTGATGACCCAAGTTGAATCCTGGGGCCCCATATGCTGTAAGAAGAGAGCAGACTTCCTCCAAAATTAACATGACCTCAGAATGTGGTTCTACCAGCTAGACAGATTGGTCACTTTTATAACCAAGATTAGTTTTATCATGAAACTTGAAGTTTTAAAAAGGTCAGGAATTATGAGGAAAGAGAGAGTGAGTCATTCTATTTGGAGTGACAAAACTTATCTCATGTGTGGAAAATTATAGATACTGCTAATAATTTGCCATAATGAGTAATTAAAATTGATGAGTGATAGAGTGACAGCAAAGACTGGTTTGGGAAACACCCACATTTCTAAATCCAGTAGAATTTTTAAAATTAAAAATACATTTCCGTAATTCGTATATTCATGGAGTTAGCTTTCATTATGAGAGCTATTACCTTCTAAACTGCATAATCTCAGGTTTACTCTGAGCCCTTGCATATCATGCACTCAGCACTTTAAGCTGGGACGTTTCTCCACATCACGTACAACTTCCACTGGGTATCTCCAGAGATAGGGAGCCATGATCAAGGCAGTCTTGTTCACCTGTTTTATCATTTTAGATAAGTTTTAAAATTACTTGATTCAAGATGCGCGGTAAGGGTACAAACCTTTAATCCCAGCACTTGGGAGGCAGAGGCAGGTGGCTCTCTCAGTGAGTTCAAGGCCAGCCTGGTCTACAAAGCCAGTTCCAAGACAGCCAAGGTTGTTGCACAGAGAAACCCTGTCTCAAAAAAACCAAAAAAAAATACTTGATTAAAGTATTTATAAGGTATATTTTAGGAGATAACTCTTGAGATTTCTTTGTACAGATTGAGGGTGGAAATAACTGACCACTGTGTTCTTACTTGTCAAACGTTCCCAGTTCACTGACTATTCCTCTTAAGCTTGCGTGTTACTCTTTCTCCTCCTTTCTCAATATGTGCTTCTGTAATACCCCCCTAACCTTGCAAATATCTATCAGGATTGTCATTTGTGAGGAATTTTATTTTTAAGGAAGAGTGTATTGGTCACTATTAGAAATAACCAGTGGGTGTCAGTGTTCCAACACAGAGAACATCTGGATGTTCTCTGAGTCCAAAAGCAGCTTGTGGAAGGAATAAGCAATGTAATTATGCAGAACATAAGTAGTGAGCTGGAAGCATCCGGGGTCCTCTTAATCCACCCACATCAGCTACTGTAGATAGTCTGGACAGATTGACTGGCATCTTTTTTTTTCACTTGGCTCCTTCAGTTTCAAAAGATTTTTTTCTTTTATATTTCTGACATACATTACATACCAATTGCAATTTCCACTCCTCCACTCTGCCCAGTGTCTTCCCAAACACCCCCATCCACTACTCCTCCATTTCCCTTAAAAAAAATGCCTCCAAGGGATATCCACCAAATACAGCCTACCAAGTTACAATAAGACTATGCATAAACCCTTCCTTATATCACAGTTGGACTAGAAAACCCAGTAGGAGGAAAAATGTCCCAAGCATAGGCAAAAGAGTCAGAGACACCCCCTGCTCCCACTGTTGAGAGTCCCACAAGAACACCAAGATATACAATCATAAGGTATATGCAATGACCTAGTTCAGACACATACAGGGTTCTTGTTTGTCTCTTCAGTCTCTGTGAGCCCTTATGGGCTCGGTTTAGTTGATTCTGTGAGCCAAGTTCTCACGGTGTCCTTGCCAATCCCCTCTGGCTCCTACAATCCTTCCTCCCCATCTTCTAAAGAATTCCTCTGGCTCCACCTGTCATTTAGCTGTGGGTCTCTGTATCTGTTCCCATGTTGCTTGATAGTGCTCCTCTCATGATACCTGGGATAGGCACTGATTTATGAGTATAAGAGATACCAGAATAACATTAGGAATCATTTCATTTCCTTTTTTGTTCTTTTGCCAGTATTGTTTGGTTCTATCCTGGTTCTTTAGGCTGTCCTGCCTCTGGTTCCTGGCTATCCAGTCAGTGTCAGGGCATGGGTCCCCTCTCCTGGCCTAGGCCTCAAGTTAGACTCCCACAAGTTCTGTACCACCATTACCCCAACACATCTTGCAGGAAGGACAGATTGCAGGTCGAAGGTTTTGTGGCTGATGAGACTTGCCTTGTTATAGAAGATGGCCAGGTTGAGATAATTTGCACTACAAATTACTAGAGACTTCACTAGAATCACCCTCATAGATTCCAGGGAGTTTCCACTGCACTAGGTTTCTACATCACCTCTATGTCCCCCAAATTCCAGTCATCTCTCTGAGTACTTTCTTCCTCCACCTCCTCACACCTCCAAACTGATCTCTCCTGTTCCCATCCCAACTTGCCCTCAGTCCACCCACAAAATCTATTTTATTTCCCCTTTCTAAGGAGATCCACACATTTCACCTTGAGCCCTCCTGCTTACTTAGCCTGTCTGGGTCTGTGGATTGCAACATGGTTATCCTTTACTTAACAGCTCATATCCATTTATAAGTGAGTACATAACATGTTTGTTTTTCTGTGTCTGGGTTACCTCACTCGGGTGATCTTTTCTAGTTCCATCCATTTGCCTGCAAATTTCATGATGTCATTGTTTCTATCAGCTGAGTGTAAATGTACCACATTTTCCTTAACCAGTCTTGGGTTGAGGGACATCTAGGTTATTTGCAGATTTTGGCTACTATGAATAGAGCTGCAGTGAATATGGTTGAGCAAGTGTCCTTGTGATAGGATGGAGCATCATTTGGGAATATGCCCAAGAATGGTATAGCTGGGTCTTGAGGTAGATCAATTCTCAATTTTCTGAGAAACCTCCACATTGATTTTCATAGTAGCTGTACATGTTTTCACTCCTACCAGCAGTGGAGGAGCATTCCCCTTGATCCACATCCTTGTTGGCACGAACTGTCACTTGTATTTTTTTTTATCATAGGCATTCTGACAGGTGAAAGATGGAATTGTAAAGTATTATTGATTTATATTTCCCTGATGGCTAAGGATGTTGAACATTTATTAAATGTTTTTCAGCCATTCAAGAGTCCTCCGTTGAGAATTCTCTATTTAGATCTGTTCCCCATTTTTTTAAATTGGATTATTTGCTTTGCTGTTGCCTAGTTTCTTAAGTTTTTTAAATATTTTGTATTAGTCCCCTGTTTAATGTGGAGTTGGTGAAAATCTTTTCCCATTCTGTAGGCTGATGTTTTGTCACTTTGACAGTGCCCTTTGCCTTACAGAAACTTTTCAGTTTCAGGAGGTCTCATTTATTGATTGTTGTTCTCAGTGCCTGTGCTATTATAGTTCTGTTCAGGGAACTGTCTTCTGTCCAGTGAGTTCAAAGCTATTTCTCACTTTCTTTTCTATTAGGTTCAGTGTGTCTGGTTTTATGTTGAGGTCTTTGACCCACTTGTACTTGAATTTTGTGCAGTTTGATAGATATGGATCAGTTTGCATTCTTTTACATGCTGACATCCAGTTAGACCAGCACCATTTGTTGAAGAATATTTCTTTTTTTCCATTGTGTATTTTGGGTTCTTTATCAAAAATCAGGTGCTACAGATGTGTGGATTTATGTCTGGGACTCCACCGATGAACATCTCTCTTTTTATGTTAATACCATGAAGTTTTTATTACTATAGCTCTGTAGTACAGCTTGAAATCCAGGATGGTGACACCTCTGGATGCTCTTTTATTATACAGGATTTGTTTTAGCTGTCCTGATTTTATTTTTTTCACAGATGAAGTTGAGTGTTATCCTTTGAGATCTGTGAAGAAAGTATTATGTTGAAATTTTTATAAGGATTGTGTTGGATCTGTAGATTGCTTTTGGTAGGATGATCATTTTTACTGTTAATTCAACCAATCCATGAACATGGGCGATCTTTCCATCGTGTAATATCTTCTGCAATTTTTTTTCAAAGACTTGAAATTTTTTGTAATACAAGTCTTTCACTTGCTTGGTTATAGTTACCCCAAGAATTTTTTTATAGTATTTGTGGCTATTGTGAAAGTTATCTTTTCCTGATTTCTTTCTCAGCTCATTTATCACTTGTATATTGGCAGGATGCTCATTCTTTTTAGTTAATTTGTATCCAGCCACTTCACTAAAGAAGTTTATCAGCTGTAGGAGTTTCTGGGTAGAATTTTTGGAGTCATTTATGTATTCTATCATATCATCTGCAAATAACAATACCTTGAATTCTTCCTTTCCACTTTGTATCCCCTTGATTACCTTCAGTGGTCTTATTGCTCCAGCCTGAATTTCAATTAGTATACCGAATAGATATGGAGAGAACGGAAAGCCTTGTCTTGTTCATGATTTTAGTAGAATTGCTTTGGGTTTTTACCCATTAAATTTGATGTTGATAATTGGTTTGTTGGAAATTGCCTTTATTATGTTTGGGTCTGACCTTTGTATCCCTAATCTCTCCAAGACATTTATCATGAAGCTGTGCTAGATTTTTTTCAAAGGCTTTCTCAGCACCTAATTAGGTGGTCATGTATTTTTTTATTTCATTTTGTTTATATGGTGGATTATATTGGCTGATATTAATATGTTGAACCATCCCTGCATCTTTGAGATGAAGCCTAATTGATCATGGTGAATGATCTTCTTGATGTGTTCTTGGATCCAGTTTGTCAGTATTATATTGAGTATTTTTGCATCCATGTTCTTGAGTATAATTGGTTTGAAATTCTCTTTTTTTGTTGAATCTTTGTGTGGTTTGAATATCAGGATAACTGTGCCCTCATAACATGAATTTTTCAATGTTCCTTCTGTTTCTATTTTATGGAATAAATTGAGAAGTATTGGTGTTAGCTGCTCTTTAAAAGTTTGGTAGAATTCTGCACTAAAACCATCTGGCCCTATTTTGTTTGTTTGTTTTTGTTTTTATGACTGCTTCTATTTCCTCAGGTCATATGTCCATGTGTCTGATCTTGATTTAATTTTTGTAAGTGGTATCTATTGTAAAAATTATCCATTTTTTCTAGATTTTATAATTTTGTGGAGTACAGGCTTTTAATGTATGAAATAATGATTCTTTGAATTTCTTAGGTGTCTGTTGTTATGTCCCCCTTCTTTGTTTCTGATTTTGTTAATTTGGATATTCTCTTCTCTCTTCTCTCTCTCACTCTCTCCCCCTCTCTTCTCTCTCTCCCTCTCCATCTTTTTGTTAGTTTAGATAATGGTTTGTCTATCTTGTTGATATTTTTTAAATAATTAACTCTGTTTCATTCATTCTTTGTATTATTCTCTTTGTTTTAGTATATTGATTTCAGTTCTGAGTTTAATTACTTCCTGCCTTGTACTACTCAGCTTGGGTGAGCTTGCTTCTTTTTTCTCTAGTGCTTTCAGGTGTGCTGTTAAGTTGCTAGCATGAGATCTCTCCACTTCCAAAGAAAGATTTATGTTGTTTTCTTTTCAAAATTTAATACTGGCCATTTGCTGAAAAATGTTGCTTCCACCGTTCAACATTGTGTAGTTCTTAAATATAATCTTTCTCCCTGATTTCAGTTATTTGCTCAGTGGGTTATTGACAAAAGGGGAAGACAGTAATTCTTGCTGTGCACATTTGTATCAGGCTTCTTGTAGGCATTCTATGAATATCATTTACTCTTTAACAAACTAGTAAAGTATTCATTCATGCTATTGAATGGATTTGGGAGAGAGGTAACAAGAAATCAAATAACTTCACTCTATAGCATTCCATTAAACTTCACATTAAAGCATTCCAATAAGTAAGAGAAAAGGTGTTAGAAGTCAAAATGACTAGAGTCTCTGTCTTCCCAACATATCCTTCTTGCTTCAGGCTATACCTGAATAATCAAGGCCCTTAGAATCAATATCTCTGTTCTTAAATGCGTTAGATTTTTAACAGATTCAGTAATGGTATCTCTTATTTCATGACCTCGATTCTGAACAATTTTGAAGTAGATACAAGAGAATTAGGGATGGATATTTAAAGACTACTTGTGTAACTGACAAAAACTTTAAAGTATATGGCCCAGTGACATTATCTGTTTCCCTCTCTTATCTCTGAATCTGATAAGAGTTGTCCACCTATAACCAACATAGCCAGGAAAGTCCAGGCTACCCACACAGGCCATTTTCATACCACATGTCTAGAGAGAACAGAAGAATATAGAGCAGAAAAACAAAATTGTCAAATCTAGCATTCCAGAGTCATTTTTCCCTGTTTTCTTTTAAAATAAAATATTATATAATCCAGATAAAGCAAGTTTTCCCCAAGGAAAAAGAGGCCAGGGATGTTGTCTATATTGTCACTGCCCATTGAAACATGAGAGAGCAAGAGAACTGTCAACAAAATACCTGTGTTTTAGTATTTGAATTGTCAAACAAGATTATGTCAAACAAGATGTAGTACTTTCTCTAATGTTGTGGTTGTATGGAGTTGGGCTGTATGTAAGTATAATTCATTGACTCCACTGAGTGATGAATTTTAAGATGAACCATCATATTGGCTATTCTTCAGAGAAAGAGTACCATATTCTTCGTGCATGTAATAATGGGGCTTCTGAGATGAGGCAGGGAACGAGCAGGAATGGATGGAGGATAGAGATTGGAGTTGAGGAGAAAAATTAACAAAGACAAAATGTGTAAGAAAATTTCAGTCAAATGTGTTATGTGGTATGCTGCATTGAAAAAAATCAAAAGCAAATAAAATGTAAAAATACATGGGAGGAGTTTAAAGGACTAAAGGGAAAGGGAGAAATGAAGCAATTTTGTTTTAATTAAAAAATTAAAGGACAGAGAATGGGGAATCAGTGAGCTGATGTTTTGGGGATGATGAGTGAACTAGAAACATCTATACAAGGAGAAGAATTGGTCTTACTAAAGAAATAGTTGGTCTCAAGTAGGAATGAGAAGGTGGGGTATATCACTACAGATGTGAGTAGGTGTGTGGGGACTGGAAGTTTCTTCACAGCACTTCAAGTGAGACAGGAAGCAACCATCAACTGACTGAGATTTGGAGAGGAGGTGTTGAAAGACAGTGTTTGAAAGTGAAGAAGATGATAAAATTGTCTTCTAGGTAAATAAGAGAAAAAGTGTGTAGGGGGAATACATTTTCTCTAGTGGGCAGCCTTTATGGCCTGCTTGAAGTCTTTATAAATCTGAATATATTTAGTGTTAGCTTTGTTTCTCATACAGTTGTGAACTAGCTGTCCAGACATGAACAAATGCGTGCGCGTGCACGCGCACACACACACACACACACATACACACACACACACACACACACACACATACACACACACACACACACACACACCAGATACAGAAATACAGACATACACACAGAGAGAAACATAGACAGATACACACACCCACACCTCTCATCCCCATACTTTAAAAGAAGAATTTTATGTTTTGTAGACTCTACAAAACATCCTTTGATTAGTGCTATATTCATATTACAGTTATAGTTGAAAAACTCTTAAAAATAAGACCACAAAGAGTGAATATGATACATAATTCTAGGCTGGTCTAGACTCCTTCTCTTCTTCCTCTCTTCCTCCTGTTCTTCCTCCCCTCCTTTCTCCTTTATCTCCACTCACTCTCCTCCCTTTTGGCCCTCTAACTTCTGAAAATTGCTCTTAATTGTAAAGCAAATAAGAATATGAACACAAGCATCCAAACAAGATAAGTAACTAAATATGTAAGAACTAAAACTCACTTGAGAAATCACTCTTCCCACTCTTTACACACAGGGATACTGAGGATCAAGGAGAAGGACCAGTCAAAACTTTTCCAGATTTCATACATTTCTAACCAGCCATGCATTTCTACCTTGTAATACCACAGCTTGTTTCATTTGGAATACTTACTATTTAGCCTCTAATAATCATTTTAATTAACCATTTTGAAATAGTATAGATACAGTAGTGATGTCCAGTATAGTTTAAGGTATGAAGGATTTATGTGTAAATGTCGTTCGTGGGCTACACTAATGCCATAATGCCTTTTTATATGTTAAATTCATGATAAAGTATTTATGTCTTAAAACTAACGTTATTGTGCCATGGTGATCATTGATGTGGTTCTTAGGTTTCATGGTGGGTTAGTAAAGGCAAGAGGATCAGAGAGCTTGTTGTGAGACTGTGTCTCCTAGTAATGTCAGAAGCTATATCCACAAAGCCTCACTGACTTCACTGAAGAAGGATATGAGCTGAAGGACAACAGTAATGAGCATTCCAAACTGGATAGGAAAGAGTTCATGAGGCCTCAACCCAATACAAAGAACTATGGGCAACTAAGGAATACTGCAAGAAGAAAAGGTGGTCTTCCCCATGGAAAAAACTCAGCAATTGATAGTCCAGTACCAAATAGTTAGCCCTGAAAACATACATACAAGCAAGGTCATACAGACTAAACAGATTTTATATATATATGAAATAAAAATTGGTTAAAGAAAGAGGCCATGAATTTGAAGGTGAGTAGGGCAGGATATATTGAGAGTTTGTAAGGAGAAAAAGGAAGGAAGAAATGTTGTAGTTATATTATAATCTCAAAAAAAACCTAACTTAATCACACTACAAACACTGATTATGACATGGTGAATTGTATTACAAAAAGTGTAAGTTCTACTAAATTCTACTCACAAAAATACTCCCCACAAATAACTACTCTTATGGTTTAATATCCATACTCTTCCTTATATTTCCTGATTTATGCATCATAGACAAGTAAAAACGGTGAAGCTACAAATGATCATTTTACATTTCTGAAGCTTCTTTATGAAATATGTAGTGATATCTTTATATATCCACACTATAATACATCATTCATTTTCTGATGTCTACATTTGTACAAAAATATTTTTAGATTTACATTCAATTTTTTGGTATTGTATATAGAATTGCAACATACAACATTCTCCTTTGATTATTTGGTTTGTGTATATGTTTTATTAAAAAGATCATAGCAGTAAATTTTTAGTTAAAAGATGCGTATTTGGGATTGAGCTGATGCCAATTTCTCTAGCAATAATGTAATATATACCCCATTTTTCTATAGTCTCAACTTTGTCTATCATTGTGTTTTGAAAAATGTTGAGAACTTGCTGGATAAATGGCATTTTTAACTGTTTATTTACTAGTAAGAGTCTGTACCCTCTTCTTTGAACAATCTTTATATATATCAAGGTATGATGTCAATCTAATTAAATTTTGATTTCTCCTGCATTCAGATTTAATAATGAGCTTTATAAAACTTCTGGAATTGATTTGCAATTTTACTGAATTATAGGCAGACAATAAACTCAAGAATGTACTCCTTCTGTACCATTAAGTAAATAGAACACTGTGTCTACCTGCTTGACAGCCTGAGGATGTGCAATGATTTATGGGAGCTTTTTCAGGCACTAACAAAGTCTAGATGGAGATTGAGCTACTCTTTTTCCCCAGTCAATCACACAAAAGCATATCATACATGTATCTGAGGTTGTCTCATGCTTTCTATTTATTGAATTCACATTTTTATATAATTACATAAAACACACACATTACTATTTTTGAGCAAGCAACCTGGCTGTCTTCTACCCGTACTTCTCACAAGCTTTTCTTCCTCAAAAGAAGAACTTCTTTTAACTTATTTTTTATAAATTTTGTATTTATTTTCCCATGTAATCTATTTCCACATAAACTTAATAGCCATACTCATTGTTTTACTCATATTTGTATCACATATTCATGTGCACATGTATGTTACAGATCTATGAACTTGGGTAGCAGAAGTGATGAGAATGTCATTCTGTATGCTGTGAATGTGTGTTGTTCTGATTGGTTGATAAATAAAATGCTTATTGGCCAGTACCCAGGCAGGAAGTATAGGCGGGATAAGCAGAGGAGGAGAATTCTGGGAAGAGGAAGGCTGAGTCAGGAGACACTACCATTGGGCATTGATCCACATAGACCTAAGAAAGCTTAAAGATTCTTAATGCACAAAAAAGGAGCCACACTAGGCTTCCTAGTCTCATAGTCTCAAGCCAAGAGTAGTGCAGACTTGTCTCCCGACAGCTGCCTGCAAGATGGAGCTGGCCACCAGCCACCATGAGCTAAGTGGCATGACTGTGGATTCCTGCCACAGCAGTGTGGTCCATGGTGGATTTAGCCTTTGCTAGTACAAAAAAAAATGTTTCTGGACTATACGCTGCTTTAATGAAGACATAGACCCACCGCTTCTGAGAGTTGATGGTACTCATGGCTCCCAGAGCTGATGATAAATGTACCACCGCCATGTTAAAAAGTTGAGGTGGGGAGTCAGCAGCCAAGGCTGCTGCTTCTCTGTCCTAACCACTCTGCAGTTTAAAGCAACAGATTCACAATAAGACAGATCCAGATACAATAAAACTCTACACTGTTTACAGTGTGTGTAAAAATGTACATAGAGCAAAAAGAATATGGACAGTTATATAAAGAAATAGATATTTAAAAAAAATAAAGTCTTTAAGGAGAAAGTAAAAGTACTATAAAATATAAGCCATGTAAAGATGAAAATCACACAGAGTCTGGATTATATTGTCGTTGAGATTTTTAACTGCAGAAAGACATTTGATTATAAAAGCTGTTGAATTAAACATATATATTATATATATTATATATATATATTAAAGATATCTTGATTTCAAAATCTATATCTAAGGATACATTGCTTTGGAAAAGAGGTTCTGCTTTTGTTTCCACAGAAGATGAGAACCTGTGGGTTGCTTCCAGGCTAATATGGCTTGACCAGCCAAGACACCCTGAAAGGTCTCCAATGACAACGTGGCCCAGATCATCCAATATCCAAAATCAACTTCAAGGCAGCTTGCTCAGAGAATATAGTCTCACACACTACTCTAGCCAGAACTTGACCATAATCCTAAAACTTTCTTTTTATCCCCATAAGAATACAGTGCCCTTTATCAGCAGGAAGTAGCCTAGAAAACTACACCCACATTCCCAATAAAATGGATTATAGATGTTTGTCTTTGTTTAGGTTGTTGGTTACAAATTGTTATTGGTCAAGGTCAATATCTTTCTAAAAGAAGAAAGGAAGACATGACATAAAAATGTAGGATATAGATATGATAGGATAAAAGGGTGGATTGTTTAACCCACTTTTAAACAGAAACTTGTTTGAAGTGCTTTACATTGCTATAGATTTTAGTTTATTGATACAAATTTAAAGTTAATTTTGTTATACTGTATGTATATCTCTACTCTTGTTTAAATTATTATGTTTATGTAACTCATTTAAATTGTAATAGATAATTAAGTAAAACAGATTAATAATTAGTCTTCTATGATAGTCAAACTTATAGTCATGTTAAGTTTTCTAGGTATACATAGATATAATTCAATTAAATAGTTTTCAAAGACCTACAGAATATGACATTTAAAATGCTTTAAAAACTTAGACTTTTGGCCGGGCGGTGGTGGCGCACGCCTTTAATCCCAGTACTCGGGAGGCAGAGCCAGGCGGATCTCTGTGAGTTTGAGGCCAGCCTGGGCTACCAAGTGAGTCCCAGGAAAGGCGCAAAGCTACACAGAGAAACCCTGTCTCGAAAAACCAAAAAAAAAAAAAAAAACTTAGACTTTCTGGATAGTGAGACACATTTGCTCCTGGCAGCACCGATTTACTTCAAAGAGAAAGACGGGCATCAAAGACACCCCATATGGAATTCATCCTCTTCTTGGCAAAACTAACCATTTGGGCAAGAAACTGTTCTTGCATGGACTGCTTGAAAAAAATGTTGTATCGACTGGACATGCAGGACCCATAGGAAGGTGACCACTGAACTTTGCAAGGCGAGATGGTCCTTCAGGTTCCTGCTTTGCAGAAGAAACTGCCAGACATTCTATAGGACACAGAGAGAAGTAACTGAGAGACTCTAGGCCTGTAGACTGAAGAGGGATGCCCCAACATTACAGAAGAACTTTAGGTAACTGTCCAGGTAGCCAGCTGTCTCTATCATTCTAGATTTTTGGAAGTTGCTTACAATGTTCTTTCTGTTTACTTAGATAATATTATATCCTTCTGGGGTCTTTAGTGTAGTTGAAGATTAAATAGTTATAATTTTCCTTGGTTATGATAGAAGATAAATTAGATATGAAACTTTAGATTCACAAATATAGGATGGATGATAGAATTTTCTTTAATTTTGCCAAATACAAATAGATTAGATATTATAACTATAATTCTTGCTTGATAACTGTTTTTTATATGTAATTTCTCTATGTTGAAGTTAAAAACCTTACTTTTGAACAGAAAGAAATGGGAATGTTGTTCTGTATGCTATGAATATGTGTTGCTCTGATTGGGTGATAAAGAAAATGCTGATTGGCCAGTAGCCAGGCAGGAAATATAGGCAGGATGAGCAGAGGAGGAGAATTCTGGGAAGAGGAAGGCTGAGTGAGGAGATACCAGTGCTGCTGAATGAACAACATGCCAGCAGACTGTTAAAGCCATGGAACATGTGGCAAAACATAGATTAATAGAAATGGGTTAATTTAGTGTACGAGCTAGTCAATAATAAGCCTGAGCGAATAGCCAAGCAGTTATAACTCATATAAGCCTCTGAGTAACTATTTTGTAAGCATCTGCTGGACCATGAGGCTGGAGGAATGCAGGGCCTATCGGTTCCGGGCAGGATGGAGAAAACTTCCAGCTACACAGAAGTTTGATGAAAACACATGCTGTGAGCCAATGTTCCAATTCAATACCTTGTAAATTAAAAAAAAAGTGAGTTCTTCTGTAAACAAGTTCAACCCATTCATTTTACAGAAACATAAATTAATACTGAAAGGTAAATTCCTCAAAGTTAGTTAAGTCATGACTCACTTGTAGTCAGAACTGACTCATTGGCTCTATTGGAGACAGAAGCAATATCACACACTGACAGCTCTGGCCTTAATCATGAAAAACAATAGTGGGACAAGTTGTGTATCGTCATCAATAATGTATGATTCAGTCTAGTTGGAAGGTCATCATTTGCCATGTATGTCAATGAGTGGTTTCAAGCAACACTGAAAAGTTCCAGTTTCTCATTTAAAGTTGTCTGGGAATGAATTGCCTTTTTCCTCAGCCCCTTTTCAGTTCGTGTAGCTCCCCCAACAAAGATGGCCTTATAACAGACTAAGTAACATATTTACAGGATTTTAATAAGATCCATGCAAGCTTTACTGCTGTGACACACAATAATCCAATTTTGGCCTTATAAAATCATAATTGATTAAATGTATTTCCCAAAAAAAGCAAGTTTGATAACATTCAGTGCTTAGTCTGGATATACTTATGTAGAAGCCCTCATTTTAATAAAATACTTAGAATCACTTTTGTTTTGTATCAAGTTAACTCATTCATTTAAAGTTCTTTAACAAATTTTAAATAACTATTATAATATAAATCTTAATGTTTGGACAAGTATACACAGTTGCTTGCATTTGAAACTGTTGTTCATAGATATTGGAGACACCCTCCATAACTGCATCTAATATCCAAGATTCTCAATCACAGAGCTGAAAATGCCATTGTTTTCAACACCAGATAATCCATGCATGGCTTTTACTTTTTCACTATTTTCTTATTTCTTCTAAGCAAAGGTGGGTAGTAGCTAAGAATCTGTCCTGATCCTTACATTTTGTCCAATCTCCTCTTCTCTTTTAAAAGCATATTCATTGTACAGGTTTAACACTCATTATTGTATAACATTACAATTCATGTCTCCCATTGCAATCTGCCTCTTTCTCTCAGGCCCCTGGATACCTGGATGGAATTGTCTCGAATTCAACCTAACATTGGTGTATTGGAAATGGCCATTTACAAACACTTGGTTTCCTTCCTCATATTCCTGACTTGATTAATGAAAATATACATGAGACTTTCTAAGTCTAAAAAATAATAAAATATGCCCCCCTCAATTCACCATCTTTTTCTCCTTGTTTGCTCTTAAGCTGACTGAGGGTTTTTGTTTCCTTTGCAGTTACTTGTTAAGCCCTTTCTCTACAGCCATAGTCTTTATTGGAAGTCCAGTTCTGTTGTCAGGGATTCTTGGACAATCTGTGGAGCTCTCTACCATTACTTTTCCATAATCAACTGTAGATAGTTGTCTAAATAATTTTCATTTTTGAAAATGTCTTGCATGTACAGTTTTTCTTCCTCACATCTGTCTTCCATTCCTTCCCTCGAGCTATTTGTACCCTGTCCCAATACACCTTCTCTTTTCTTCTCAACTTTGTGTCCCTTATTTTTTTAGATTATAATACAGTTGTATCCTTTCCTCCCTCCAAATTCTCATATGCCCCTGCCACTTCTTGCTCTTTTTCAAATTCATAGCCCCCCCTTTTCCATTGTTATTGCATGCTTTTATGTACAAGTATGTACATGTATATTCCTAAATACAACCTGCTCAGTCTGCATAGTGTTACTTGTGTGGATGTTTTGGGGGATGGTATTTGATATTGGATTACCAAATGTAATGCAGTATTACATTTTTATTACTTTAAAATTTGTCTCTTGGACTCCTCTGAACAATAATTCAAAAGGAATTTTTGCTTGTCTGGTACTGTGGTCTTTTTTAGACAGCTTATGGCTTTTGGGAGAAAACATTATCACCCTGAGTGTCATAACTTAAGCTACACACACACACACACACACACACACACCACATTTGTGTGTGTTATATGAAAATTTAGGTAAATATAGAATAACATTGTTCCTTGTATCTTTTTTCAAATATCCTTACTGCTACTTATCTTTCCTTCCTCTCCTTCTATATTGTCCCTCCCCTCCAATCAAAGTTCCCCTGCTTTTCCCATTTCTCACTTCACATGGCCTATATTCTGCTGTTCTTACTCTCTTAATCTTGTTTAGGTCTTGCGCAGGTAACCATGTTTGTTATAAATTCATGAATGTAGCAGCCATGCCATGTCCAGAGGCCAGCCTTTCATGGTACTCCTCATTCTGTGACAAACGATCTTCTTAAAATTTAATTTCAATAAATAGATCCCATTTCCATATATTTTTCAAAGGTAGTTAATGATATAACAGAAAAGAAATACAATACAATTTTGTTGGCCATGACATAACTGGCTTGAACTATGCCTGCTCTTAAACTTCCTGTAATTGTACAATCCTCTTCATTTCTTTGGGATTTGGTCAACAGGATTGTTCAATGCAGTTTTTCTTTCTTTCCTCTCTGAAACCATTATCTATTCTGACTCTTCGTTTCTTTTCTTTATTTCTAACATTTAGGAATAGTCTCACTGTATCTTGTATCTTGTTATACCACGTTTGGTTCATGTCCCTGAGAGACCTGCTCTTTTCTGAGTGGAAAGAGAGGAGTGGATCTGGGGGAGAGAGGAGGTGTGTGGGGGGCATTTGGAGTAGTAGGGGGAGGAGAAACTGTGTTTGGGATGTATTGTATGAGAAAAGAACAAATTTAAAGTAATTATTATACTGATCTTCAATATCTAGTTTTTGTCTCTCCAAAACCATTTATCTAATTAGCTTTCTGCAAACACACAGAAGTGCTGGGCAAGAAAGAACAATGAAGATACTAAGATTTAAGACTCAGCTCAATGACAAGTTGCATCCCTCATGGTCATCTATGGCAAATGTTAAGTCTAAAGTTTGCAGTTTGGTAATCTGTGAAATAAGATAGGTTGAATCAGCTTGTCTCAATTATCTCTTTCGATTTATATCTCATGGGCTGATATTTAAAGGCATTTCAGTACAAAATACACCTTACTGGTACAAAAGATAAGTGATAAGGTAGACTATGGTATTAACATTAATTCTAGAGAACACTAAGTTCTTAAAGCCCAGACCCATATCAAAGCATTCAAAGTCAGAATCAAAATAATGGATACAGATTGGTTTTTTTTTTTTCTCCTCTGGGATGATTTCTAAAAATACTACATGAAAACTTGGGAGTATTTTATTTAAATAATAAAAACTGGTAAACACAAGTTATAGTGTCAATCATTTATAAAAGAGGTAAAATCTAAATAAACAAAAGAATTGGTGAAATACTGGGCATTAGAGATTGTTGATTGTTATCATTTTACTGAATAATTGCTGTGAGACAAGATCTATACCACGGACTTAATTTATATAAAACCTAATCATATATATGTGCCAACTCTAGTTTTTGCGACACTTCAGTGTTGTTACTATTCCTATTTTCCAGAAGAATTATGGTCAGAGAGCTCAACCTTCCCAAAGTTTTATGGCTATCCTGTCAATAATGTATTGTCTACTACATCTTATTGCATACCTTTATGAAGGAATACTTTTCTCGGTCTCTGTCTCTGTCTTGCTCTCTCAATCTCTCTCTCTCTCTCTCTCTCTCTCTCTCTCTCTCTCTGTGCTTGTGTCTAGACCAGAGGTTAACTTCAGATATTATTCCTCAGGAGATATCCACATAGTTCTTTGAAGTGGGGATTCTCATGTAGACCTGAGGTTCATTAATTCGGATAGGGTGGATGGCCAGCAACTCCCAAGAATCTTCCTGCTTCCCCATCCTGGGATTACAAATGTGTACCACCAAGCATCTTTTCCTCCCTCCCTCCCTCCCTCCCTCCCTCCCTCCCTCCCTCCCTCCCTCCCTCTTTCACTACCTCCCTCCCTTCCTCCTTTTCCTCCTTCCTTCTTTCCTTCCTTCCATATGTGTGTGGCTGCCTGTGCCACAGCCAGCATATGAATGTCAGAGGACAACTTGTAGGAGTCAATTTTCTCTTTCCACTATGTGGGTCCAGATTTTCAAAGTCAGGTCACCAGACCTCACTGGCTGGTTGAATCATCTTACCTTGCTCCAAACCTGACTTTTTTTTCCAAAGATTTATTTATTTATTATGCATACAGTGTTCTGCAGACCAGAAGAGGGCGCCGTATCTCACTACGCAAGGTTGTTAGCCGCCATGTGGTTGCTGGGAATTGAACTCAGGACCTCTGGAAGAGCAGCCAGAGCTCTTAACTGCTGAGCAGTCTCTCCAGCCCCCGAAGCCTGACTATTATGTTGGTGCTTGAGAGTGAACTGACCCTTACACTTGCATAGCAAACATTCCACCGACTGAATTATCTACCACCATAGGAAATTCTTTTCTAAAAGCCATGAGTATCATTAAATATCAATTTTAATTTGGGAAATTGACTTTGAAGCATCACTTAGAGCTGTGTTTTAAAACATAAAATCATAAATTTTACTGACCTTGTGGGCAAACAAGACATTCTAGTACAGATGAGTGAATCAGGAGAAACTGGAGTTAAGGAAGTACAGGTCATGGTTATGGAATTTTGATGGCTTAATGTGGCTATGAAAAGGAGCATTTAAGCAAGGAAAATGGTAGAGCTTTTGAGGTTGGGTTTGCAGGATACAAAAAGAGCATGTTACTCATGCTGGGAGAATATAATTGGAAAATCTGGCCATCCTATGCTTTCTCAACGATGACAGCTAAATCAGCTTACATAACAGCAAAGGGGAACCTACCCACCTGGTTAGTTTTTAATGCAATTTACTGAACGTTGTGTCTTCCTACACACTTCTTCAGAGCAACTTCAACCTATTCCACATAGTAGTTTTACTGCAGCTACAGTAAATACAATAGCTCTTTTTTTTCCCATGGTAATTTTCTGTTCTTTCTGGTCTACTGATTTTAGAGAAATTTTGATCTTGTTCTTTTGTTCCCTCTCACAGATGTGCAAAAGTTGTACTCATCTTGTCAAGGGCTTGAGAAGAGAATGTGGGCAGCCCACGGTGAATACAATGAAGGTAAGATTTGGGGTTGAAGTTTTAGGTGGTGCCACCAAATCAAATCCCCAATATATTATGGTAGCAATTTGTTAAGTTTTACTCAGTGTGAAATTCTAAAATAAAAAAATTATTTTTACATTTCATATATATAATGCTATAGCTTATATAGTAGATTGCAAAACAAATTCACACCTGCTGTTTAATTATTTCCTTACAGCCTAAACTTCTAATGTAATTTCCTGAACTTATAAACTTTTAACCCAAGATTGTATACACACATTATTGGTGTGTTCATTGTTAAAAGATATTTTTACATCTGAAAATAATACCATCATCTCTATAGCAAAGGATAATCAGCAAAGACTACTGAATGAATCATGTACTATATATATATATATATGTATATATATATATGTATGTATATATGTATATTTATAGACTTTAATATAAGAAAATGTACATTATATGAGGTCCTGGTGTAATTTATATGCATGACTACACACCATCTATATATAAAAGGTCCAGTTTCCCTATAAAATATTTGGAAATTAACTATATGTAAACCCATGAAAACTAAAATATTATTAATTAAAAGCATATCTAATGCACACCAGTATTTTTCAGAAAGTCCAATTCAACAAGTTAGCAAAGTTATTGTTTATTAATAGAACTAAAGAATAAGTCACTCGAATGTTAGAATCAAGGGGCCTGGAAAGGTGGTTCAGTGGTTAAGAGTACTTGACGCTCTTTCATAAGACCTACGTTCAGTTCCCATCACCCACATGGTGGCTCACAACTATCTGTAACTACAGTTCCAGGGAATCCAATGTCCTGTATACATGCATACATACATGCAGAAAAAAACCTCATGTACATAAACCAAAAATAAATATGTCATTTTTTAAGTGATAGAGGTCAAGTAAGAAAAAATAAAGCAAAATGCAAGCACTGATGATTTTTGTCAGAAAAAATATTTCACCGAAGTCTATATTCAAATCCAAAAATACTCACTGTTTAAAGAGCAAATCAAGAGAACTACATTTGGCAATAATAGCCAAATGATGTCAGCTCTCCAAGTCACACAGATAATTTAACTTATCTTGATTCTGAGTTTGACCAAAGCCAGAGGTTTGTTTGTTTATTTTTTGTTTCAGTTAGGGTTGTGTAGACCTGGCTGTTCTGGAAATTTCTCTGTAGACAAGGTTGGCTGCAAACTAAAGATCTGTCTGTCTCTACCTCTGAAGTGCTGAGACTAAAAGCATTCACCACCACCAGGCAACCAAAGTCTTTAGATTAAAATATGTTCCCAGTGTATCAGTGTGTATCCTATAATGTGTTTGTTTTGGCAATATATGTGCTAGGCTCACACTATGAATGTTAGTGTCCCAGGAGTACTATTTTCTATGTCATAAGAATCATTTTATTAGTAATTCATTGATATTAATAACAAATCCTATAAGCTCAGTTATTAGGACTCTACTTTTGTTAAAACAAAAGTATCTGTTCCGTTTTTCTAAAATTTTCATCTCTCTCTCTCTCTCTCTTTCTCTCATATGTGTGCTCGTGTGTGTGTGTGTGTGTGTGTGTGTGTGTGTGTGTGTGTGTGTGTGTGTGTAATTGATTTATTCCTTCACTGTCTGAAGTCAGGTCAAAGTCTTTCAGTCTGGCACAGCCTAGAATCAGCTGGGAAGAGAGTGTCAGTGAAGGATTGCTTAGATCATGTTGGTCAGGTTGGCCTGTGGGCATTCCTGTTCATTTTTTTTCCTGAATTTTATGAGTGAGTTTAGAAGACTAACCATGATTGTGCGTGGTACCATTTTATGGGCTTCGTCCTGAATTGCATAAGAATAAAGAAAGCCACCTGAACAGTAAGCATGCATGGTTTATTCTCTCTTTGTTCTTGGTTATGCTGTGATTAGCTACTTTGAGCTCCTGCATTGACTTCCCCACAAGCATGGACTGTAACCTGGAATTGCAAGCTAAATAAACCCTTTCTTCCATTACAAAAAAAATGGATTGTCTAGAATGTTGTACAGAAATGTGAGAAGGCTCCCTGTTATCATAATATAGAGAGAACATAGCCATCTACTTCATTCTTTTTCTCATTCTCAGCCTTCATCTCTGTTACTTTCCTCATCTTCCAAAGCTCATATTATCTGGGATCCCCAAGGCTCAATTATATTATAGAGTCCATCTTCCAAACCAAAAAATCAAGGGACATAAATACAGAACCAATATTAACATTTCTCTCCTCCTCCTCTTCTCCTGCTCTTCTCCTCTTCATCCTCTTCCTCCTCCCTCCTCCACCACTTCCTCCACCTGTTCTATTTCTTCTTGCTATTTAGTGTGGTATAACTTTGCACTTTAGAGTCACAGTTAGTAATTACTTGCTTTAATACTGAGTTTCATAAATCCATATTATTCTTTCTATATTTCACATGTGATACTTGTGATCTCTCTGTAAATCTCAAGCATGCCTTTAACTATGCTTTTGGAATAAACAAAGAGAAAGTTGTAGATTGTCATTCTTACATATGGCTTCTGGAAATTCCGTCTAATTGCCAATGAGTCCATACATGTTCATTTATTATCTGTTATTTCCTACATTTATCTCTCAGTCTATAAAGATCAAATTCACCACAGCACCACAAATTCCACTTTGTTTATAGATTCCACTTGTTTACCACTCAAATTTCTTCAGATGGAAACTTCTCTACCCTTTGTTTTGGGCACTGTCCTGAAGTCTTCCCTTCAAATTCCCAGATATGGATCAATCTGAAGCTTAGAATATTCAGTTCTTTCAAAGATGTGGCTTACCATGTGAGTGATATGGATGGATCACAAAAGAAATTGAAGAAAAAAAATCAATCTATGCTTGACTTTAGAAGAAGTGTGATGGATGAGTTGGAGTCAAGGTGGAAAATTGAACAGCCTTTTGTGATGTTTTAAACAAATACCCTCATTTTTACAAAAGAAGCTGAAAGATTTGACTATGTGTTCAAACCCTTTAACAAGATAAAACATTGGTAGACCAGATTAAACAACTCCAAGCTCAGATTTGTATCAACTGGATTCTCTGCTGTATGACCTTGACGTCGAATAACTAACAGCCATTTCTCATGATTTTATTAAAGTTGTCATCTCCCCATTGGAGAAAAAGGTATAAAAAGGCCTGAAGTGATAATAAATCACCAATCTCCTGCTGCTCACAAATAGGGTACTTTGTCCCAGGGTGAACACTAGATGGAGACACCAAAGTTTACCAGGAAGAGATTCTCATTTCACACCTGTGGGTCTCATTGAGAATAATTATTGATAGTGACCCCTTTCATGCTAAAAGAATAAGCCATGGGCTGGGGATGTAGCTCAATGGCATATATCATATGTTTAGTATGAAGTACATACGTTTGATCTATAGTAAAATATAAATGAAAGAAGTAAAAATAAGTTGTATAGTCATACTATTACTGGGTAACACGTGTCTTAGCTATTACCATACTAAAATTACACAAATGTGGGTGTGTGTTTGTGTAAATAACTGTGAGATACTCTACAAGATAACCTAGCCAGGCTCAGGACATGCTAGTTGATTTCAAAATTAGAACTGTTTCAATAATTTAAACTTATTTTAAGCTTCAAAGATCTATTTTTACAGATACCGTGACAAAGTTTTGGTAAAGTTCTAGTCATGGAAATCCCTAGGAATTCACAGCACAGCATTTCCTGAGATCTTTTAAGGTCAAGACTGCCTTATGTTCTCAGCTGTTATCTGTTTGGAAACCAGAGACCAAGTATTATACTATATATAACCACACTAAAGGTACAATTTAGTGACACATCTCTTAGGAGAAATAGAAAACATAGCTCATGATTAATACTTAAGAGGCCATGACTAACTGGCATAGAGGAGTCACAGAACAACCATGGTTTGCTTTAATTAAGTGTTAACTTTCTTAGTAAGGGTAGAGATGTTCAGAAGACATCTTGTGTGGGCTAGTGTATTCAGACAATGAAGGGTCTTGGAGAACTAGACTAGTGAGCAGTAGGTGGAGAACATTCTAAAAAAACTTTCTCTATCTATCTATCTATCTATCTATCTATCTATCTATCTATCTATATCAAGTGGGTACACAGAAGGGTTGAAAGTAGGAAAAGGAAAGGGAAAATGATATAATTATATTTTGATTTTGAATGCAAAATTTTTAAAAGAAGAAGGTGACATTTTGTCTACCTTATACATATTATATATACATATATTAAATATATATTTATATACTTATATGAGTATATGTATATGTGTCTGCATATGTGTGTGTGTATATATATGTACATTTAAGCTGAGAGTCTGTACTGATAAACAGAGTGGTATCTGGTTAATAAATCATTAGACTAGATTGTGAGATGCATATAATGTTCAGTTTTTTTTTTCATTCATACACATGCATAACTTTACAGAAATCATAATTATAGTAATGCATATTCTTTTGCATGTTCAGCCATTTCTCCTTTTTTCACTTTTGGCCTCTTCTTTCCATATCTTTTTCTCTCCAGCCATATTTATATACCCACCTATGTTAACTAGTATGCAACTTTATAAATGTTCTTCTCATTTGAATAATTGAATAGATTTCATGGTAGGATAAATATGGGATAATTTGACACATTTCTGGACATTAATATTTTCAGTGTTTTGTAACCACAATCAATGATGCAACAGACACCCTGTTGTATGAGTCATTATTTGTTGGCTGTTTTGTTTGTATGAGATAGTCTTCCAGGACATTCTTGGTTAAAGCATATGCTATCACTTCAGTTCCAGTTAAGGCATGAAGAATACTTTCCTTAACATCTATAAAAAGTTAAATATATGGCTCCTATCTATTTTCTTGCTAATCAGGATTTTCTCATCACACCTTTTATTTTACTGTTTTTATTTCTTATTTGTATTTTATATGACTAATGTGAATATTTTTTTCTCCATTTAAAATCATTTTCTTTGGAAAGATTAGAATCTGAGAATGTAATTGGTAGACATTTTATGTTCTTGTTCTTAAAGCATCATGGAAGAGAGGATTTATTACAGAATTATGAATTCATGCAGGTATAAGATTAGTGGGAGAAAAGAGGCCTCAAAGGGGAAACTGGAAGCTCAGAGAAAGGTCACATGAAGAGCTTATGAAGCACAGGTGTATCAGAGCTTGCCGTAGACCTGAGGTGGAGTCCTAATAAAGCACCAGTGCAGCAGTCAATAGAAAGGATGTAGCCTCCATACTTCCTGGTAAGCTGCAGTTTCAGAAGGAAAAGGAGCTAGACAAGTCAGAAGCAATCTGTCTGAAGCTGTTTCATTCATTATCATTATTAAGCACAATTCCCTCCATGCTGCAGTGGTTTTGGTTTCCAACTGCCTTTCAAGACTTTTACTAAGTTTTCATTCTTTTCTGAATTGAAACCATACAAGGAAGAACCTTCCAGAAAACACAGTAGGCTACAGGTGGTACTCTGGTTATTCCCCAGCTCACTGGTGTCTGACAGTATGCTTTGTAAACTATTTTAAAAAAGAATGTACCACATTTTGTTTATCCATTCTTCAGCTGAAGGGCATCTAGGTTGTTTCCAGGTTCTGGCTATTACAAATAATGCTGATATGAACATAGCTGAACAAGTGCTCTTGTGGTATGATTGAGCATTCCTTGGGTATATGCCCAAGAGTGGTATAGCTGGATCTTGGGGGAGATTGATTCCCAATTTTCTAAGAAAGTGCCATATTGATTTCCAAAGTGGTTGTACAAGCTTGCATTCCCACCAGCAGTGGAGGAGAGTTCCCCTAGAAACTCCATCCAAAGACTGAGGGATCTGGATGCAGAGATCCATGGCTAGGCCCCAGGTGGAGCTCTGGGAGTCCAATTAGCGAGAAAGAGGAGCTCAGCCTGGGAGGAGGGGACTGGACCTGCCTGGACTGAATCTACCAGGTTGAACTCAATCCCTAGGGGAGACTTTGCCCTGGAGGAGATGTGAATGGGGGTGGGTGGGCTGGGGGGAAGGCGGGGGGGGGGTGAGAGTGGGGAGAACAAGGGAATCCGTGGCTGATATGTAAAATTAAATTAAATTATAAAATAAAAAAATAGCTGAGAGGGAATTTGAAAAAAAAACTATTGAGAACCAAAAGATGATTATTCTCATTTTTGCAAAGTTAATTTTGAGACTTCTAGGATGAAAGGGGTCATACAGCTATTGTTCATAGACAAGATGGCCATTCTTTGGTAGCCAGGTTCTTTACTTTCCTTATGTTCTGTTGGATGGGTCCCCTGGGCTGAATTATTATTCCCAGAGCCACCAAAAATACCAATGAAAAACAAAGCGATGTCTACTCTGATCTCAAGATCTGTTCTTAAGTAGGCTTTTTGCCCTTCTCTTCAGTTCTCTCTCTTCTCTACTGATGAGGACAGCTGTGTTAACAACCTGTGATCTGTAGTTAAGTTTCTCCATTGTAGAATAAGGTTGGAAGAAAGTGTCAGAGGCTACATCAAGTCATTGGAATCCCAATCTGAAAAGCTTCAACATTCTAAGCAGGCCTCTCTGAAATATCTGCCTCAGGTCTTATAAACAGGAGACCTGTGCCTTTTGTGGGACCACATCTGCTCAGCCTTTTCTCTACAAGGGGAAGTGATGCCGAACCCTGTTTCAGTGGGAACCTATTGGAAGACGGCACAGCCGGTAAAGGGCCTGGATAGGGAGGAGAGGATGTTACAGTGGTGGAGTTTGGGCCTCTAGCCTCTTCTCTGTAGGAAGAGTTTGGGTCCTGGTGGGCTCAGTGTTAATTTTATAGGGCCCTACTGCTAAAAGGGCTGAGTCACTTTTACATAAACGAAAAGACTTCAAATTATCCTGCAGAGAGTTTAGAAAGCCTGCACACAGGAGATCTATGACCCCTTCCCAGCTTTAGGACAGAAGCCATATAACTGTTGAATCATATTATGACTGATATTTTTGTCAGGAGGTCAGGTTTCCTCAAATTTCAATTTACAGTCAGATTAAACTGTGGTACAATAAAATACGAGGTATGTCCCTGCAAGGTTGAGAATCAAAGCATCCAAAGAGTCCTAAGATGCACTCCAGAAGATGGGGTGTTGTTCAGGGTGGTTCCACTTGAAAAGAGAAGGTAAAGGTGACCTTTTAAGAGAAGTGCATTATAGCACATTATGTAAAGGAGAGAAAATTAGTGAGTTTCCCTTCTTCTAAAGCACTTGTATTTTTCTGTTTCATGTAACACATTTTTTTTGAGAGAAAGCATCTCTTTCACATTCTCTTCTTCCTTGGCTTAGGGCGTCCCCACCACGGGCTTCTTGACTCTTGGCACTCACAGTTTGAGCTGACAGGAGAAGCTGCCCCTTACCTGAGTCTAACCCAGAATTCTCCTTGTCTGTCTTCTCATCTTCCCTCAAAACTCCTGAAAATACTATGAACTCCGAATGTCCTGATCTTAAATGCCAGAAGTAATACCTTCTAACTCAGTGGCTGAGGTGGCTCTGAGCTCTGCCAATTCCTGTGTTCTATCGTCCATTACCTTGTTTTGTTTTGTTTTTTCCTATCACACTAACCTCCTGTTTTCAGGAGGTTTTTCTTCTTAGTAGCATAATTTTCTTTCCCTTCCTAAAACTCCTATCTCACCACCTCCAAGTTCCTTCTTTCACAGACTTTCTTTAACACACTTCAATCTTCCCAGTTCTGTCCCTCTCATTCCCTTTTCATTCTGGACAAGCCCATGCATCCTAAGAGGAATATACTTTAACATACCGTGTCCCTTCTTTGCCAAAGACATGCTACATTCTCTACATATTCGCCTCCTACTAAGTGGTTTCCCATCCTCTCATGTTTTACATGTATATCGTTTTCAGTTTTGATTTTATTAAAATGATTTCTCAAATTCTAGCTGCACTTTGTATTCTTTATAGTTATTTTCTCCAGTGGGTTTTTTTCCTGATGTTAAGAGTTTCCCTTATAGAGATATCTCCTCCATGCCCTCTATGGGGGATTCCTCACTATGCACAAATCCCATGTCTTGACTTTTGCTTTTCTTACTTATTTAGAATGTTTTTTTCTGAATTCAGAGCTTTCTTTTTCAAAGACTCACTTCAGCTCTACTCTTTCCTGGGCTAGAGATAATCAGAATACCTCAGTAACATTTTTCTACCTGCCCTAACTTGATTGTCCTGTTTGCTTAGCATTATATTTTCCATTCCCCTATCAAAACTGTCACAGAATACAGACATACCTAATATGTTATGTTTTAAATAGGAATGTTCCACATAGGCTAATAGATATGAATGCTTAGTCATTGGCTGGGGGTGGGGGGGCATGGCACTTCTTGAGAAGAATTGGGAGCTGTAGCTTTGTTGGTTTAGGTGTGGCCATGTTGGAGGAAGTGTGTCACTGGGAGTGTGCTTTGAGGTTTCAAAAGCCAGGCCCAGGGGCTTTCTCTCTTCCTACTTACTGCCTATGGATCCAGATGTAGAACTCTCAGTTACCTCTCTAGCATGATGTCTACCAGTGCAACACCATGCTCCCCATCAACACCATGATGATAAGAGACTAAACTTCTGAAACTGCAAGCAAGCCCCAGTTAAATGCTTTATCTTGATTGTTGCTTTGATAATGTCTTATCACAGAAACTGAACATTGACTAAGACAAAATTGCTACCACTGAGTGGTGTAGCCATAAGTGTTCTCAGGTCCTGCCTGGCCCCAGGGTCCTACAGCCTCTTATAAAGTAATCATTCAAAGGCTTAATATTATTTACAAATTGTATGACCTATGGCAGGCTTCTTGCTAGCTAGATCTTATAACTTAACCCATTTCTATTAATCTATAAGTTGCCACATGGCTGTGGTATTACCAGTCTACTGGCATCTTGCTGTTCCTTAGGCAACAGCTGGCATCTCTCCCCTGCCTCTCCCTTTCTTCTTCCTGTCTCTCTCTTGGATTTCCTGCCTGGCTATAAGACTCGCCATAGTCCAGAGCAGCTTCTTTATAAACCAATCATAGCAACACATATTCACAGCATATAGAAAGACATCCCACAACAGAGTGGCATATTGCTGTGATAAGTCAATCATGCTGTTAGTTGGAGGAATATGAAAGACTTTGGGATCTTGGACTAGAAAATTGTTTGGACACTTTAAGCATGGCTTAATGGGCCATACTAGTAAGAGCATGGAAGATAGTGGTGCTGAGGTTGTTGTGAAATGTGGGGACCCAGCAAAAGAGTTTCAGAAGAGAAGAATATTAGTAAGTGGTCTAGAGAGTTCTTAAGATATTTTGGTGAAGAATGTGGTGGATTTCTACCCTCGTTCAAAACATCTTCCTGAGGCTAAATTGAAGTTTGTTAACTTATGGCATTAGCAGAGGAGATTCCAAGACTGCCTAGTATTGACTCTGTTGTATGGTTTTTAGTTGTCACTCTTATACAGATTTATATTGAAAAGGAACAAACTGAGCAAAGAAAAATACAAAATATAGAATTTGAAATTAAAAGGAGCACCAGGAAATGTAATAGAGGCAAATCCAGTACTCAAAGAGATAAAACGTATGAAGAAAAGCCTGGTGCTAAATGGAATAAAGGGACTGGTTTCCTCAGCACAAAACCTCTCACGACTAAGCTTCCAACTTATGAAAAGGAATTAAAGAAAAGCTTAAGCAGCGAAGAAAACTATTGAGAACATGTGGTCTTCATTTATTATGGTCTCTTATTCCTTGTTCTCTCTCTCTCTCTGTTCTTGATCCAGCTGGAATCTCCCGCTCCCCTAAGCTCTCTTTCCCTCGACCCTCACCCTTCATTACCCCCACTCACGTCCAGGTTGTTCATGTAGAAATCATTCATTTCTCTGTCATTGGGCAATCTATGTGTCTTTCTTGGGGTCCTGTTTTCTAGGTAGCCTCCCTGGAGTTGTGAGTAGCAGTCTAGTCAACTTTATTTTACATCTAGTATCCTCCTATGAGTGAGTACATACCATGTTTGTCTTTCTGAGTCTGGGTTACCTCACTCAGGATGATTTTTTTCTAGATCCATCCATTTGCCTGCAAACCTCATGATGTCATTGTTTTTTTTCTGCTGAGTAGTATTCCATTGTGTATATGTACCACATTTTATTTATCCATTCTTCAGTTGAAGGGCATCTAGGTTGTTTCCAGGTTCTGGCTATTACAAATAATGCTGATATGAACATAGCTGAGCAAGTGCCCTTGTGGTATGATTGAGCATTCCTTGGGTATATGCCCAAAGGTGGTATAGCTGGGTCTTGGGGGAGATTGATTCCCAATTTTCTATGCCATATTGATTTCCAAAGTGTTTGTACAAGCTTGCATTCCCACCAGCAGTGGAGGAGAGTTCCCCTAGCTCCACATCCTCTCCAGCATAAGGTGTCTTCAGTGTTTGTGATCTTAGCCATTCTGACAGGTGTTAGGTGGTATCTCAGAGTCGTTTTGATTTGAATTTCCCTGATGATTAGGGATGTTGAGCAATTTCTTAAATGTCTTTCAGCCATTTGAGCTTCCTCTGTTGAGAATTCTCTGTTTAGTTCTATAGGCCATTTCTTAATTGGACTCTTGGGCATTTTGATGTGAATAGGAAGAAGCAAGTGTTAGAGAGGTCCACAGAAATCCACAAAGATACCTCCACAATAGACTACTGGCAATGGTTGAGAGAAAGCCCAAAGTGACCTACTCTGGTGATAGGATGTCCAAACACCTTAATTGTTGTGCTAGAAACCTCATCCAATGACTGAGGGAACCGGATGGAGAGATCCATGGCCAGGCCCCAGGTGGAGCTCCAGGAGTCCAATTGGCGAGAAAGAGGGGGATTTGTATGAGCGAGAATTGTTGAGACCAAGATTGGATAAAGCACAGGGACAAATAGCCAAACAAATGGAAACATATGAACTATGAACCAATAGCTGAGGAGCCCCCAACTGGATCAGGCCCTCTGGATAAGTGAAACAGTTAATTAGCTTGATCTGTTTGGGAGGCATCCAGGCAGTGGGACTGGGACCTGTCCTCAGTGCATGAGCTGGCTGTTTGGAACCTGGGGCTTATGCAGGGACACTTGGCTCAGCCTGGGAGGAGGGGACTGGACCTGCCTGGACTGAATCTACCAGGTTGAACTCAATCCCTAGGGGAGTCTTTGCCCTGGAGGAGATGTGAATGGGGGTGGGTGGGCTGGGGGGAAGGCGGGGGGGTGGGAGTGGGGAGAACAAGGGAATCCGTGGCTGATATGTAAAATTAAATTAAATTATAAAATAAAAAAATAGCTGAGAGGGAATTTGAAAAAAAAACTATTGAGAACCAAAAGATGATGCATATATAATTGAAAGAGTATGCTATGTTCCAATGTCAGTAAGAAGCAGAAATTTGCACCTTCAGCCATGTTCTGGCTTTAGAGTCAAGGATACAATAAAGGGGTTGTGTAAGCTCCTTTCACTGCTAAGGCAAGCTTCTGAAGCCAGGCCTTTATTAAGGGTATTCATGCATGGAATCACAGAGAGTTCACTGTACGATGCTCTGGAGGTGAAGCCTGCATTATGTTGGAATGCCCAAGAGATGTTTAGAGATGCCAGAGCCATGGGATACCTGCTAAGGATAACCACAGACTGGATGTGGAAGTAGATCAAGAGAGAGAAGGTATTGCTGTCAACAAAGCTGAAAGGAGTTAGAGATCTAAAGAGTGCTCTGACATCAGAAATAGAGATGCAGGATTTGTCCAGCTGATTTTCAGTCTTCCTTTGCTCCAATAGTTCCTCACTATGCTCCTTTACCTCCATTTTGGAATGGTAATGAATATTCTGTGATATTGGATGTTGGAAGTATATTATCTGCCTTTTTATTTTTATTTTATCAAGAGTTATGCTTAAGAAATTACAATGACTCTCAGAAAAGACTTTGAACTTTGCACTTACAAACAGTGTTGATACTATAAGTAATTTTAAAATTGGATAAATGATTTGTATTTGATATGGCTACAAACCCAAGGAGGCTAGGGAGTAGAACGTGGTGGCTTGAATAACAATGGCTCCCATAGACTCAAATATTTGAATGCTTAGTCATCATTGAGTAGCACTACTTTAGAAGGATTAAGAGGTGTGGTCCTGTTGCAGTACGCATGGCCTTATTGGAGGAAATGTGTCACTGAGGGTGACATAGCCTAAGCCAGGCCCAGTGGCTTCCTCTCTTCCTGCTGCTTGAAGATATGCATACAGAATTCTTTGCTACTTTTCCAGGATGATGTCTACCTGTGTAACACTGTTCCCCAGCATGATAGTAAGATACTAAACCTCTGAAACTGGTAGCAAGCCTGAATTACCACCTAAATACTGGACAAATTTTATTAAACCTGAAATATATCTGTCAGATTGCCATGGGATAGCCTGTTGAGGAATGTACCCTATCCATTAGTGGAGAAGGTTAATGGAAACCTGCCTATTCATCTCCAGGAGAGAAATGACAAAAGGAATATCAGTAGGATGTGCTTCTCATTCTCCTACCAAGGGAAAACGTTTTCCTTCAGAAACTCTTTTTAAAATTACTACAGATAGTTTTGATGTTTTACAATTGTCCCAAAGTAATTGACAGTCCAGTTTGATACTCTGACTTTTTGCCCCTGAACAACATTCGAACACTTATTTCCAGAGAAATTGAGGTTGTAGCTGAAGGAAAGGGGGAGGACATGATGTTGGGTAGAGGAGAGAGGGAGGATCTGGGAGATTATGGGAGAAAATAAAACATGATCAAAATATATTGTATGAAAAAATGTTTTCAAAAAGCTGACAGAGTCCAAAATGGAAAAAAAAGAAAGTAGCTTTCATAAATACATTTTAACTTTTCAGGGATAATATATACTTGATCTCTGAAGAAGGAGATACTTACTATAGTTTTTATTTAAACATGACAAGCCAGTCATAAGAGTAACACTATAATACTAATCAACTACTTAAAACATTATGTGCAAAAATATTTATTTACTGGGAAAATATCCTTGATAGCTATTGATAAATATAGACAACAAAAGTACATTACTTTTATAAAAGGTATATGTATATCTAGCTGTAATAATTACAAAATATAGCTAAGTCTGCCTGAAGATAATATGGAATAAATGATTCTATTTTCTTTTGGTTAGTGGTATTTTAATCTTATTTTCCACCAGTAATAGAATGACATATGCTAGGTTGACTTTGTTCTAGTGTAATTATTAAAAGTCTCAAATTATAAAAATACTATATATTTTAATTTAAGGAAGAGATACTTGGTGTAGTGGTTTGAATGAGAATGGCCTCATAGGCTCATATATTTAGCTGAAGTAGGTGTTGAGACACTAAAAAGGGTATTAATTCTATAGGTGCTTTCTTATTACAGCATTGAACAGAAGCATGAAATATGAACTTTCATATAATAAATTACCATGTTCTCTGATCTAACTCTCTACCTTCTCTTGATGCTATATTCTCAAACAAATCATTTGTGTTCTTGTCTCAAATCTGCTGGGTAAAGATTAGAACTCAGGAGGCTAATCTCAGACAAGGTGAGGATATTGATTTTCCTCCACTCCCTTTTCTTAGTAACATCTATTAGGCTTGTCATTTCTGAATGATGCTCTGAGCACCAGTCTGGGTGTCAGCAAGATTGGCCTGATTAATTCCATTGTTACACTATACCTAAATCCAGGACAATAGGCTTTGGAGGAAATAATTGTTAAATACACTTCACCCTTCCTAGTATGACTGCATATTCTTTTCAAAAGTTTGAATTGTGTTGCTAATAAAATATAGAGGTAAATGAGAATTAAAATTTGTTTGATACATTATATATATATATATATATAACATATACATATTTTAGTAGATTGCCTTTGTCTTTGATCAACAAAAGGAATAACTGCTCATACCACTAAATAAATACATTTCTGAAGAGATTTTACAGTTTTAAAATTCATTTCTTTGTACTTTACAAGCATACATGAAGCCTTGGAAAAGGAACTACACGCACTGGTCTATGAAGAAAGATAGTTTACTAATCTATACTTAATCCTGTGGTAATATATTATATACCCTAACAAACTTGCCTGAGGATAAGAGAAGCAGAACAACCAACCACTAGTTCTTACCTCTATGAAATTCTCAGCCTAAAGAGAGTTCCTGTTTCTTCACGCCTTATATACCTTTCTCTGCCCTGCCATATTCCTTTCTGGGATTAAAGGCATGTGTGCTTCTGAAGCAAAGACATGAGATCTCAAGTGCTGGAATTAAAGGTATGTGACACCACTGTCTGACCTCTATGTCTAATCTCATGGCTGGCTCTGTCATCTGATCCTCAGACAAGTTTATTAGGATATACAATATATCAGTACACAATTCACCCTCAAGGAGACCATCTTTCTCTCTAGTATATCCTGGGGTCTTGAGGGAAATATTGAAAGTAGAATTCCTAATTGCAATTTGTTGAAGTAATTACTCTGCATGTTTTTGGCCTGTTTCTTCATTTTTACATTTTGCAAAACGTTGAAAATCATTGTGTATATTAGACTAATCATGACTTTAACTGAAATACAGAAAATAAACACTTTTCTCAAAACATTAAAATTTGGAGAATGTTTTGAAACCAAGAGCCACCAGAAAAAAAAAATCCAACACAGTTTACTCTTCCTATTGAGGCAACTTAATGCACACTGCTAAACGTTTTACAACAGCGATATCAGTCTAAAAACACTTCACTGGATCACAGGAAGATTTCTTTTCAATAAGGCCGTTGTTCTAACTCTTCTTTGTTCACTTTTTACTCCTAATACATACATACTCTGTTTTACATGCACATACACACACACACACACACACACACACACACACACACACACACACACACACACACACACATTTCCCCTGCTTTTTTTGCAGCGTCTTTCCTATCAAGCAGATGGAGCTTAAAATTTCCCCAGCCCCTCACAAAGCTGTTTCTCTAGCAACCTTCCCTAAAAGACTGATTTCAAAACAAGCAAAAATGTTCTTTAAATCTCCTGCTAATCAATCTGGCAGTACAAACTCAAATGATTTTTTTTTTTTTTTGCTTAAAAAGAAAAGTAACCAAGTATATATGAAGATGATTTAATCATAGCTATATCACAGAGGTGAATGGGATGAGATTATTCTAAACTCATTGCTTAAAAATAATCAACTTGAAAAATCTTAGTTCATTTCCAGTTCAAACCTCAAACCATTATATCCTTTCTTTCCTCCTGCCGGCAGCTCGTCAGTACATTAGTTGGAGGCAATCAGAGATCATACGGAGAGGTTCTAAGAGGCTAAACTGCTGTTCCTATGCCTGAAAGTGTCTTCTAGAAACAGAGGCTTTTAATTCCTTTCTGTGAGTCTCATGATAATTAATAAAATTAGACAGTTGCATCGCAAAGTTATTCCTTATTCCACGAGTTTTGAAACTATTAAAAGCAAATCAGATCTCTACTCAAATCACAGTGACAAGGATTTATTGTGTGTTAGTTTCTTTCTATGATTCAGTTCCAAAATATACTGCCTGGCTTTAACCTCACGTGTGAGGTTTGGGTTGTCTTAGAATCTCAATAGTTAGAGTGCATCTGAATGAACTATGAGTTCAGTTTTACCATCATTTTAACTTCAGATGATATAAACAGAGAAAAACAGACCAGTCTCAGGATGGTCATTCACTGTTCCTGGATTTGGTCTAATTGTCTTGAAAAGCAGCTGTATAAAAGTATTTCTGTTTACATTAAGTTTCAGATTATGACATATTACATCATTCTCCCCTTCTTTTTCTCTATCCAATCCCTCCCATACATCCCTTCTTGTTCTCTTTCAAATCCTTGATGTCTTAGAATATCAATTGTTACATGCATATACATTTCTGTATATACATATATTTCTAAATATAACCTCCTCTGTTGGTCTAATATTATTTGCATATGTTTTCAGGGATAACCATTTGATATTGGATAACCAATTGTTCTCTTTTAAGAGGAAGATCATTTCTTAGCATTCCTTAGTTGCCTGTAGGGTTGTGTTCTCTTGGGATTCCAGTATCCAGTTTGGCATACCCACTGGGTGCTGTCCTAATTCAGCTCATGTTTGACCAATCATCTTCATCAGACTTATGGGAGTGTTTTCTGACATTATTAGGAGACACAATCTTACAGCAAATTCCTCTATCCTCTGCCTCTTAGACTCTTTCTTCCCAATTCTTCAGCAATGTTCCCTGAGCCAGAGGTGTGGGAGTTGTTTTATAGATGTATCCATTGAATTTACACTCTTTTTAAAGATTTGTTTTTATTTATCTGATGTGAATAGTGTTTGGCCTGAATATGTGTATGTGTAACATATGTGTATAGAGTCTTCAGAGACTATAATGATCCTCAGGGACTAGAGTTAAAGAAGATTGTGAGCTTCCAAGTGGGTGCCAAAACTAGTCCTTCTGAAGGAGCAGTAAGTGTTCTTTAATGCCCTTCCTATCTGTTCAGCCACCTGTGTTTTTGGAGACAATGGGTAGGTGATTGCTAGATCTTCATTTCAAAATAGACACACTTGAGTCCATTACCTGTGACATAGCATTTCGTCTGTGTGTGTGTGTGTGTGTGTGTGTGTGTGTATGTGTGTGTGTGTGTGTGTGTAGCTACTACTCACTGCTCAGTATCGTGGCATATTCTTCTAAAGTCCTTCTACTCAGAGTGGATCTCAGTAGCACCTGTTCTGTCTCCATCTCTGTTGACTTCTTCCTTCATTTTGGTTTTTGTTTCAGATTACTTCACAGCTTGCTACTGTAATATCAAAAGTACTCTGAGAACAGCCTAATTGATGCTATCTCCCTTATGTCACCTTTACAAACAGTAATCAATTGGAGCGTTAAGCTTCTGAGTTCTATAGACCTTGGTGTAATGGGGATTTCTTTCTTTGAAGCCCATCTTACTTACCTCTATAGTCTTTGAATCATGCAACCTGTACGAAGATAAAAAAAATTTAATTGTAACTCAACCTATTTGAGGTTTTTAAAATTGTGAAATAGGATTATCACTTTAAAACCTGCTTTTATTTGGACCTTAAACTCATTCTAAATTAGTCTGACAAATCTTCAAATTCAGGAACCAACAGACCCTTTATTTTATATCTATTCAATAATACCTTGTTTATCCTGTTCTGGGAGGAACGTCAGGGTTGGAGTCAGGAAGCTATGGTTATATAGGAAAAAAAGGAGGTTGCCCTGGAACGCTTGTGGAGCTGCTTCTTGCTCTGATTTGGCCACTGCTGTGTGGTCCTCCAAAGGCTGTTCCGTTTCTTTGGATATTAGGCACCTTCATTTCAAATGTGGTTCCCATTTATGTAATGATGGGACTTATGAGTTGCTGTGAGCCTCCCTTTCTTTATAATATAATATAAATTATTGTTTTTATGGCTTTTACATGATTATATTGTATACCATGGGTGATATTTCTTCAGCACCTGTTTGGAAGAATTAATCATTGCAGGATCACACACACACACACACACACACACACACACACTACACAAATGAAATCGAAGTAGCTGAAGCAGAAGAGAACTTTAAATGCAAAGTGCTAGACCTTACTGCTTACCTACTAACACAGACCATGGATGCTCTGGTGGCCTCCCCCACATTTAAATTTAAGATGGAAAGAGGAAAACAGCCCTGCATCTGTTAGTACCCTCGTGTCGGGACAGATTCCAACTTCACCCTTCTTTATTTGCAGACCAACTTCTAGGAAATTAATACTGGTGCCTGTACTGTGCTAAGGAGGCTCAGAGCTTGAAAATGAGCGCATTCATGACAGCTCTAGAGCAACGCTTGGATTTATGCGTCCTCCTTAAGAAATTTCTGCCTCTCTCACATACACCAAACCCCTTGCAACACCCACCCTCACTGCAGCACAGAGAAACAGCCTGAATGTGGGGTTATTACAGAAGTAGCCACTGAGGGGAGCCGGTCGCAGGACTGCCCTCCCACGTTGCTATGACGATGAGACTGGCGGGCAGACAGCCTTCAGAGCTAAGTGCTGGCTAAAGCAGGTGTCAGATTGCGATGAGCTAGGTGGTTCCGGGATTACTCAGAGCCCCAGGAGTGTCTCCGGAAAGTCGGGCTACTATTCTGCTGCATCCCTCTCGGACAGCTCCTTAACTCCACCGGAACAGGCAGAGTGAAAATGGTCCACCACTCAGGCTCCATTCAGTCCTTTAAACAGCAAAAAGGTCAGTGAGAATTCTCTCCCTGCGGGCACCACATCCCGATCTGCATTTCCTTGCAGTTATGCGGAAGCATCCTTTCCACCTGTGTGTTGAAGAGCTAAGGGACTCTGTAAAGTTAAGACCCCCTTTTTATAGATGTTTCACCCTGCATAGGCGATGAGTCTGATATCCGGAGCTGCATAGAGCCCCGGAGGGAGCAGAATCTGTCTTGTCAGGACTTGTTTGTATGTCTCTTAACTATCCTTCAGTGCATTGCAGTGAACTCTTTCAGCAGAGAAGGTCCCTACAGTACCCTGGGATTTGAAGATGGAAAATTTGGGTGATATTTGCCCCAGTGGATGCTTCTAGTGCCGCTTAAGGTTCACAAGAGCAAAATTCATTACTTTTGCTGAGCTAGGGAAATCGTAGGATAAATGATTTCGTGGAAAATTCCAGAAGTTGGCCGGTCCCAGGTGAAAAATCTCTTGTCATTTCCTTAGAAAACTTTATCTTCCGACCCCATGTATGATTCTGGGTTTCCGGTTTTTATAGTTACTGAGTTTTTCTTCCAGGAACTTCCCAGCGTATCGTTTAGCTTTTACAAATTTCTCACTAGTTGCACGGTCAGATCAAGAATGATCATCACTCTTTGTTCTGTTTTTTAACTTATTTAAACGGATTTTCATAAAGCACATTTTTTTTGAGAAACACAGATTCTGGGAATTTTATTGTCTGATGCATTTATTCAACACTACTGGCATTTAATGAATGAATAATGGTAAATATGTCATATTTCCTTTATGGTTGCTAAAATATGTAATTATATAGTATTACATTTGTTAATTAAAATAAGTATTTATTAAAATATTATTACTCCCTTTCTGTCACTGCTAGTATTCCTTCTCAAAATGGTTTAGGGTAGATCTTTGGCTTTGTTTTTAAGCAAAAACCTTGGATAACCCCAGAATAACTTAGTAGGAATTCATTCTTCAGGCATAATATCATTCTGAAAGAGCTTCCAGTCAGGAACTATAATCTGCACAAATTCACATGCTCTAGTGTCTTTTGAATATATGTTAGAATTGAGGATGAAGTGAGAGACTGTGGGAGTAGACTGAAATTTGGGCTCCTATGCAGTTCTATTTAAGCTCAAAGATTTCCAAAGAAAATTCAAGAAGTTTCCTTTCTTTACATCATTAAACACATATAAACATTAGGGACAAAAAGAAACTACCTCATCTGGTTATGTTTTAATGCTTTGGGAGACCTAGATACTTGAAATGTCCCCCAGAGTATCCATGTTTTGATTCATGTTGTATGTTAGGAAGCAAAGAATCATCAACTTTGAGATTGGTTGTTTTTACTCAAATGATTGATAGGCTTGTTCAATTCATGACATTTCATAGTTTCCATTTTATAATGCACCATGAACCAGTTATTTTCAAATCTCACATTTTGGCATACACAAGAAAAAAACAACTTTAGCAAAAACGTAAACTTGAGAAAATGAAGGTCCCCAAAAGAAGCAATAACTTTTAACTAAATGGTTCTAGTTGTGTTTTTTTTAACACCACTTTCTTTCATCTGTTTCCCCCCTTCAGTCCCTCTGTGTTTCCTCTGTCAACCCCTCCATGTCCCTTGTCTACTCTCTAGCTGACAGCCTGTTTTATCTTTATTAGTGTTATAAGCAGACATACTCATGTGTGTGTATTATGAATATACACACATTGAGTCTATTTTTATTGTTCGTGTTTATAATTTCAGGACTGACCTCTCTGGATTAGACAACCAATAAGGGGTGCACCTCTGGGAGAGGATAATTCTTCTCCCAGCAGACATTAGTTTCTTATGGTTCTTTGTCTAGGTGTAGGACCCTGCTAGGAAACGGTCACTCACATTAAGGATCAGCTATTTTAATTTATTCAATAGGAAGAAGCATGATGACACTCTGTGTTCCCTCTGACCTGGAAGTGCTTTCCAGTGCTGCTCACCACACCATTGCACACTAAAGTCAAAGGGAATTCTGTACTGAAATTCTAGAGTCTTAGATTTCAGTCTTGCCTTTGGTGCTAGACGAACAGTTTTGGAAAGTGTTTATCTACTTTTGATATTAATTTATGTATAATACGAAGACTGTTGATTTCTGACCTTCTGTTCTCCCTCCCTCTACTGATTATACATTTAATGTTAAATATATAAGCTAAGAGGTTTCACCATATTTCCACCCATTCACAAATATACTTTGATCATGTCATCATCTTTATACACTTTATCCCTCTTTCCTATTCCCCTTCCTCTTTCCAGTGTCTTGTACTTCCACTTTAGTTTCATATTCTTCTACTACCCCACCCTCAATTTCCACATATGAGAGAAAACACACAATATTTGTATTTGTGGAACTGGGTTTCTAAACTCCTCATGTCCAATTCCATTATCTTACAGTAAACAACATAATTTCATTCATCCATATAATTTGATCATTTCATTCATCCATATATGGGCACCTAGAGTAATTCCATGGCTTGGTTATTATGAAGATCGCTACAACAAAAGTGGGTGTGCAGGTATCCCTACATTAAACTAACTTTTATCCCTTTGGATAGAAATGGTCTGTCAGGATCATATGGAAACTTTATTTGGGAAGCATCCACGGTGGTTCTCCCTGTGGATACGTTTTTTTCTCTTGTTGGACAGGACATGCAGTTAGCAATGTGAAGGTAAAGATTTCTTTCTTCTGATCTACAAGAAGAAAGTCCTATTTTAATTTCATATTTAGGAAATTATTTAGTTTAGTGAACCAATTGTGCCATCTATTTTTATTTTATTCAAGTGAATTCAATATCCGTTAAAAAGCATCACTGACCACTCTGAATTGGACAATCAACAAGAGTCTCATTCATGGAAGAAGCTAATTATCCTTTTCCCAGGAGTCACTAGCTGCCTGTAGATCTACGTCTAGGGAGCACAGAATACACTGTAATCAGGCATTAAGACCTAAATATTCATGGATATTGGAGACGTATGTAATCATACATTTGTTAATCAAATACAATCACTGATAATGCTCATTCTAATTAATAAAACCAGTGGAGATGACAGAATAGTTATCTATAAAAAAGCAAACAATTGTTAGTCCAAAATCTCCACTATTGGATATAAAGCAGTAGTTCTCAACCTGTGTTTACCAGATGTTTACATTGTGATTCATAACAATAGAAAATTACAGTTATTTAGTAGCAATAAAATAATGTTATGGTAGAGGGTCACCACATCACGAGGAACTGTATTAAAGGGTCACAGCATTAGGATCTATATTTTTTTCTATTTGTCCTGCACATTAATCCTGCATGTGCTACTTACAGCTTTAATATTAAGTCTGTTAGTGCTTGTCTGAAATGAACATAATATCTAATGTACAGTATTATAACAGAACTACAAATCTGTGTGACAGGTAGTTAGGATCCAAAATTTAATGGCTAATAAAAGACTCATTATTATCATTTTCAGTCTTACCTATCTTTTTATTGACATGGTAGGCCAATATAAGATGGCCTCAGCTACACACACACACACACACACACACACACACACACACACACATACACACACACACTCTTTCCTTTTTCTATTTTTTCTTCATTCGGTTTTGCTTTGGGAGAGTATCTTATAAAAAGAGTGGTCTCTGGGTATTAGAACAATTTTTCTTTGTAATAGTGTCAGTTACAATCACACACTCTACTTAATTAATTCACTGTCCCTGAGGAAGTTTTAAAAAGTTGTCATAAAGAAAATTCAGATGTACAATTAATTTCATACGTTAAAGATTGCACTGCAGTGAAATGGGATTTATTCCCTCTATACTCAACCCACATTTACATAGGTATTGTTTGCTTTGTGATAGTGTCATTCAGAACATTTTCATTCCTGAACATCTTACAAAAAATCAACAAACAAACAAACAAATACCTATTTCAACTGAGAAGTTGATATAGCAAGAAATCTGAGATATCTGCTGAATCTATGAGAGTTGTGGACAAGTCTGCATTTTTGTCAGGTTGACTTTTTTTTATTGATCATGCCCTTTGTGTTTCTAAAAGATCAACAAGGTATGTTTAATTTTTTTCATTTAAAATACAATATTTTCTTATGAAAATTTTTAATAGGTTAAGACATTTTGAAAGCGAGAACCTTTAGCAAATATGAGAAATAGGGGTAATTTCCTTATGTCTGGTGTTTCAAGGGTACATTGGAGTGTTCATGATTGCAGACTCCTAGGAGGACACACTTGTTATTATTTTAGCACACCTTGATGTAAACACAAGCTGGCAAATTAGAACTGGTTTCTGAGTAAAATCTGACATTGTTCCCTAGACTGGTATGCTGTGTTTCACTGAACTTATTATGGATTAATATGTCATACAGGCATGTATGAAAAAAGGGCAATGATAGTTCTGGCTTCTCATGGCTGTTTATTTAGCAATATAGCTACCAAGATATTCAGGGAGGTTATAGGTTACATCAAACACAGGCTGTCTCAATCATCTTGGACTTAATGAGATCAGTTAAAGCTGTGAGGGTTTCATTAAAATATCCTGTAAATGACATTTGGTTAAACACAAAAATAGTATTTTTTTAAACAATTCTCCAGAACCAAACATTTTTTTTACCCAGATTAACTATTTAATTATTATGGCTTTAATATTTATATGGAGATCTGCAGGCTGAAAATAATAACATGCACTCTCTTTTTCACTAACTAAATTGTTACTGCAAGTACCTATCTGCAAGCCTCTTTTAAATTCAACTTTGTGCTCAATTCCTGCTTCATGACACAGAGAGGAATGCTTCTGGGGAATTACACCTACTCTCCAAATCTCTGCTTCTTAAACTTCATGTTTCCTTGGACAACATCTTCAGTATCAAAATATTCCTGTAAACTTTAGAAAACAAGAAAAAAAGAACATAAATATATTGAGAGAAATCTATTCACCTTTGTGCACTAATTCCCACTGGTATTTCCAGACTGGCCTTTTATTTATGACCAAGGAAAGAAAAATTGTCTCTTGTAAAAAGAATCCTAAACCGGGCGATGGTGGGCACGCCTTTAATCCCAGCACTCGGGAGGCAGAGGCAGGAGGATCTCTGTGAGTTCGAGTCCAGCCTGGTCCACAAAGTGAGTTCCAGGAAAGGCGCAAAACTACAGAGAAACCCTGTCTCAAATAACCAACAACAACAAAAAAAAGAATCCTAAATTTTGTGAGTCATAGGTGAAAAAGTTGAAGTGAAAATCCTGGTATGACTGAATCTGATATCCAGTCAAGATTTGAGTATGTATACCTTTGTGTGTGAGAACTGTGGCACCTAAGGGCCCTGCCATCAGACTGGATCTGTGACATGAAATACTTCAATGTAGAGTAAAATAAAATTGATTATGGGGCCTGTGTCTTTTCTAGGAAAGATACCTTTTTGTCAATGCTCTAATTATGATGGGGACATATCTCAACAATTGTGTTGAGAACCTGTGTTCTGGTAGCCAGTCTTGCAAATGAATACAATGGCCACTCCATTGTATCAAGTAGGTGTCATGTTTCTTGTTTAATACTGTTACCTTCTAGCCAAGAGTTGACTTAAATTGCATAGGCATTCATGGTCAGATTAACCGCCCTGAGTGCCATTGTAGGGACTCAAATATGATTTGTTACAGAGTTCCAACTGTGCCCACACAGAACACTTAAAAGCCAACATAACTTTCTTAATAAATGATACCACAGTAATAAGGACCATACTCTTAATATCAAATGTGTTTTCACTGAGATAGAAGACAGAGGTATGGTCAGCCGTAGTGTCCCCACCAAAGACAATATTCTGCTTAAGGTCTTCTTCTATCATGTTTTCCTTATTATTTGCAAGAAATCAATCATTTCTTAAGTTGTTAGCAAACTACAGTCTCTAGTTTCAGGGTCAGAATTGAGTCCTTCTAGGGGAAAATGTTATATAGGTCACCAGCTTTCCTTTGTAATATTTTAAGTTTCTATTTTTTCTCAGCATGTATTTTGCTCTTTATATTCACTCTTGAGTGTCCAATACCCTATCAGTAGCCAGGAATTGCTCACTTTGATGTTACCATCAGTCAAGACTCCTCAGGGATTACTGTTAACAGTCTGAGGAGAATCCCTTTGCATCTAGAGTCTTCCTTTACCAGTTGTGCCCTCTGTTGCAATGGATAAAGATCTTGCTGACCATTCAGCTTCAGGAAATATAGGGCATGTTTCCCTCTCCATTAACTTTCTTTTCTTCAAGATGTACATACACCCTTAGCATTCAGCCTTTGGGATGTCTGTGTTCTCTATGACCAAGAGGATAGGTAGAATTTACCAGATTTATAGTACCTTTGAAGGTATTCCATTGTCCCATGTGTCTTAACTGGCCTTAAAAGACAAGGGCCAAAATACTGACTGTTTTTTTTTGGACATTTTCACCTCCTTATTGGTTTAGGCCTTCAAGCTTTATTAGTTGAATACCAATTATCAGTCTTCTAGTTTTAACTGTCTTGTAACATTTAAATAGATCTAAGACAAAAATATGTTTTAGGACTTTGTTTCTGGATTTGCAGTACCAGGCATGTGTTTCCTCCTCTGCAATGTGCCTTAAATGCAATCAAAATGCAACTGGTTATCCTACAACATTCATTCCACTGTTGCACCCATAACCACATCTAGCCATGCAGGCCATTATTTTAGCTCACTGAATTCACACCTGGTTATGATTATTGATGACATTTTCCCTCACTAGCCTGCAGAGCACCTTTTTGTATAATGAAAGATAGTCAGTAGGGAGAAAGTTTTCTGGTCTGTTACCAACTTGATTTCTCCATGTTGTGGCCTAAATGTAGCTGTAAATATAGCCAAGAAACCATAAGTTCCAGAGAGTTCAGCCTACTAATATTATTTTGCTTAATGTACATAATGTCAATCTGCTATATAAATTCCTATCTCTCTACCAATAGGTTAATGAAGCTCTCAGATCTCATCAGAGAACTTTTTCCTCGTGTACTGGAGTGCAGTCAATGTAGAAACTCTCAATTGGTTAAAGTGTGGAGAATAAGTATCAGTAGAGTGTTCAGCCACAAATGGCACATCTGTATTACACCCCTCCCACCCTATTCCTCTCTTTAATGCTTAGGGACCATAGTGAAGGTCTTCTTCAATGGTCCTCTCCCCAAAGGTCTGAGAATTAGACAATACCAAGAATAATTTATAAAAAACAAACATACTTCCTTAAAATTCTTTGTGGACCTAAGTATACTTAGAAGTATCCCCTGCCTTGTAAGATTGTGATAAAAATAATAAAAATGGATGTAATAATTCTAATGGGGAGATCAACTCTGTGACAGGTCATTGTTAGAAAACCAGCAGACTTCATACAGCACTGAGGTCATCCTACAAGAACCTCTTTACCTAACGATATCAAAAGACAACTCCCTCAGCTGCTAGAAGGACAGTGTTACAGCAATTAATCACCACAAGTCACATGGTCCTCACATCTCACATTCAATTTAAGAAGTCTTTATTTTTTTATAGTAGTAAGTTTTTAATATATCTTTGTAGACTTCAAAGTATTAGGAGAAATCTTCCACTTAAAGGGCAATTTATCATAAAAACTGTAAATCATACTAATTTAGTCCATTTGAAATATATAAGTTGCGTTCATTCTAGTAAAAACCAGCAGAGACAAAGATTGTAATGACCCCGACTATCTTGGAGGCAAGTAAGTCAAAACAGAAATTACAAAGGGAGAACCATGATTGTACTTTGGATAGATCTGAAAAGAATCTCTCAATGTGAAGAACTGGGGAGATAATATGAGCTTCATCTTTTAAAACTTATTTTTCCATTGTAATTATTTTGTAAACTCTACCAGCAACTTCTATACTTCTACCTATATTCTTTCATTACCTTTGTGCTGTCAAGACAGCCTGACTAAATAGATACCTCTTCACCTGCCTGTCACTACTAGACCCCTCACTAGGCACACCTCCCATTTCCTCATTTTATATTTTTATTTCTTAAGGTACAATGCTTGTCCAATTTTAGAACTGTCTCTCACAAAGAACTCACATCTTGTCTGTTTTCCCCAGACATAGAGGTAAGCAACATAGCTGAGTAAATTTACCTTGTATGTCTTGAATTATTGTCCTGTTCCTTTAGATGGGTGCTTCTCATTCTCTTTATTATCAGAACAGATTGTAGATAATAGACCTATTTGGTACCATCTAAAAAGAGAATGTAAGTTGGAAAAAAAATCTAAAATACTTCAGTCAGATTTCCATGTAGATTAGGATATACCTTATATTTTAGGTTAAAAGATTAAAAGATATCTATTCATCTCCTGAGGGGGATGATAAAGGGAATAGCAATGGGATTTGCTTCCAATGCCCTGCACAGGAGGAGGCATGTTCTTTCAGAAATCCCCTTAAAACTACCACAGCTTTTAATGACAACTAAGGAAGCAACAGTCAGACCCAATTTCAAAGCACATATATACTAGATTTTGTAATTGCACATATAGACTAGATCCTGAACAATAGTCTGGTAACAAACATTTCTAAAAAAAAAATCACAGCAAAATATCAGGAGGTTGTAATAAGAGTCAACTCAACAAAACAAATTCCACACTAAATTTAAGTTAACACTAAAACTTGATAAACATAGAACATGAGGCCAACAATGAAGAATGTTACCACCATTTGAATCAAAATTTAGTATGGCCATTTTTAAGGCCTCAGACCAAACAATCTTCACCACAGAAGGGTGATTTATTGGGTACATCCTATTAGATGTCTCTATTAGAGGCACCCAGGAATATTACTTTCCTAGTCTCAAGTTGTGATAAGAGAATAGCTTTATGCTCCCTAGCAGATCCCTCATAGTCCCCTTAAGTCCCCACAGGACAGCCTTGAATCACCAGTCTGTACCACATGACTAATCTTGCTGAAAAACTCTAGTCCAAGCTATCCAGAGGCTTATGCCCTCCTGCAGAGTCCTAGATTCCAATGTAAGCCAACTTGGGTCAGGAAACTCTTCACATCCCACTGTCTTCTATGTTGGTTGTCCTCAGCATACTGGTAAGTGGCTGGAAACAACCTAATAACTCTTAGAATTCCTAGCATGCCCCACTGCTTAGGGCATGGATTCAGAAACCTTAAGGGAGAGAATACTAAGAGAGACAGCCATAAAACAGTGCCTTTAGTCAAGTGCCATTGGAAAAACAAAAGGCATATTGACAAAGGTATGCAGTACAGTTCTCCACCCACTGGTCTAATTGGTGAGTCTGGACCAGATTCAGTCAGATAGCCTTCCTACAATACTGGGAATCACCCCAACTAGAAACCTTCAGTTGTTCTACAATCTTGCCTCAGCTTCTCAAGACAAGCAGAACATATAAAAGAAAACTGTAGTTAAAACCAGCATTTCCCTGTTCAATGCTGGGAAATTATCTAGTCCATTTAAGAAACCCTGACCTCTGAGATTTTAATAGATAACCACACTGGTTGTTCTTAACTGGTTGATATAGCTTTGGTATTTGGGTGATATTATAGTGGAGCACAGAAGCTGTGAGTAGAAGCAACTGGAAGAATGTCTCTTCTACCTCCCCTTCTTTGGAGGTTTAGTTGATTCTGGATACTCGTCATGACTTCTGGATAATTCCCAGTCCAGTGATCCAAAAGTAAATGATTAGTAGCTGAAGTCTTTCTGTCTTTGACTGGGGTTTTTGTATACCCTCCTTCCAATAATGGAGTCAACTGGAGTACAAACAGCATGTCTACTGTCCTTGGGAAATCTTTAAGAATGGAGCCTCAGGGTTGGTAGCTGGTGCAAAAATGAGTCCCTCTGCTTGTAGACAGTGATGGAATCTGGTAAGCTGGGCTACATGGGTGGATGAGCTTGACACTGGAAAGGGAACTTCACAGAGGATGGGAAGCTCTACATGTGGAGGCATTTCTACCCTATCATTGTTAAGTGTGCATGTGGCCTCTTAGTGGGAGGTAGTGTTGTGGTTGGAAATGAATTAAGAGCCCACATATCTATCCACTCAAAAGCCCATAAGAAGTCTAGTTTTATAGGTCCTTAGAATAAGTGCGAAGCACCTGAGTCCCATCAATATCCAAAACACCTGTCTGTAGCTAATTTCCTTGCTCTACCTGTTTTCCTTATGAATCATAGTACATTTCCATGAAGAATTTTACTATATTCAAGCTTAATTATGGCTCTAATAGGCCACTGTCCTTTCTGGGGTCAGTCACTTTGTGTCTAAAACAAAATTGTGTGGTACATTAAGAGCCAAATCCTCTGCTCTTGTTTTACTTCAGCAGGAACTACAGAAGTGTGAAATTATATTCTAAACTTGGCAGCACATTAGTACAATCAACCTTGCTGTCTCTTCAGCTATTGTCTTTCCTCCTAAATTACACTGCAAATAGAAACTACTTTGAATTGTGGCCTTGACCCAACACTTAGCTATGTAGGAAGCCTGGATCTACTGCAGAGTACAGTAGAACATGAGTCTCCCATCCTCACAACTGAGATCTGTTGATCTATGAATCAGAATCTTCTTTGTAGGTTAAAGTGAGTGGACATGGAAACTATGTATCTCAGAATATTTTGCAAATGTTATATATTAGTTGTTCATACTTATCAGTTTCTAGAAAGTTACTTGATGGACAAAAACCTATCACATATATAACTCATAAAAGTATGTATGTGTTATGGTTGGCTTTGACACAAACACTTCTAGCAGAAAATTTTCAGGGTAGTGGTGGTTAGGTATTAAATATATGCACAGATACAGATGGAAAGAATTTGTGCCTTCCTAGTATCTTGAAAAATTTATTTTATCTACTTTGTTCATTTATCTAGATCTATGTGATCTAAACTTCTTAAATTTCAAGATACAAGAATTATCTAGAACTCAATGAAAATCATCAGGCCTTCTAGTCCACTGAATTTAAATTTCATGGAAAAGGACTAGGACTTTGTGTTCTTAACAATCAAGCAGAAATGCTTAACAAGTAAGCCCATTTCAGAAACAGTATGATAAATTAATAATATAACTGTGAAAATGCTGACTTTTTTTTGAAATGGCTTCAAATGAATTACTAGCAGAAATTATTTCATAGCAAATTTTATAAAATCTAAATGTTTAGTTGTATACATGCATCACAAACCATGCAAACATAACTGTGCTGTACTTATAATATTAAAAATAATATTCAATTCTAGTAGAAATGGTTAAGTTCCTAATTACATATGACCTTTCAAAATTAGTCATGGTAATATAAACAGCTTAAACAGATCCATAACCAGAAAGGAGATTGAAGTACTAATAAAAAGACTGTCACTCAACTGGCCAATGAAGTTGGGGCAAAAAGTCATCTACTATAAGGTTGGACTGGAGGTGGGACTGACCACTATCTGGGAGAGTCCTCCTGAATCCTTTTGGGTCTAGATCTGAGTTTCTGTGACTGTGCTTCCATGACTCTGTTATCATTTATAGCATTGAGTGAGAATGAAAAATTCATCCTCTCAACTCTTTGATGTTTATGTAACCTTAAGAAGCTATTTTCCTATTTTTCTTGACCTTTTATTCTTACACACTTAAGTGAAGAGGTTTGTGGATATATAAATTGTCAAAATTGAAAAGATGTGTCTTTTATTTCATTGTATTTTTCTCAGCTTTGACTTTGTTTTTGCTATTTTTATCACCTCCTTCATCTTTCATCTTTTGTTGGTTTGGTGTGTGCTGAGTTTGAAGGTATATATTTTGATTTTTATTTTACTAGTATCTGGGACTATTTCTTTCCCTGATGCAATATATATTAGATCATTTACATATTTCCTTCTTCACTCTTTTTTTTTCTTAAATGTTTAAATTATGTTTACCTATGTGGGTGAAGGATTGGCAGAGCACATATGTGGAGATCAGATGATTACCAGCAGGAGCCCATTCTCTCCTTCTACCATGTGCTCCCAGGACTGAACTCAGCTTCTCAGGCTTAGGGACAACCACCTTTACCCACTAGACCACCTTGCTGGACCGTTCTACATTATCTTGATTACACTTATCAATTGAAAAAATGTTTCAATAATGTAGAAGTTATCTCGATTCTGAATGTTGAAAGCATTGCCTAATACATGATATATTTTTACTTTGTTTTTGCTTATAAGGCTGATGGAATCTAGACCTCTTTAAAAAGATATTACTTAGTTCTCTTTTAATTTTGACCATAAGGAATTTTTGCTGAAATTAAATGATTCAGCACATATAAATACTTGTGCAAAACTGTGGTAAGTAGGTGATATGTCTAAGACCGTAGTGGCTGATTTCTCATGAAACATTTGAAAAACTAAAATAAATACATTTTTCAATCTTATATACTATAAGCTCTTTATTATAAATTTTGATTTATTATTAATTATTAATTAAGAATAATTAATAACATGTTATGGAATTTTTAAAGTTGCTAAGGAGGTAGATCCTGTGTTAACTTTTCTTCTTTAAAGGCAAGAGGCAGGATCAATGTTTGTAAGTGATGAGTATATTATAGCATGAAGAGATGATGGTTGAAATTTTCACAGGTTTATATGTAGATACAAACACTTTATGCTGTCAAGTTGTATATATTAAATGCCAATAGCCTTCAAAGTTTCAGTCATGCCTAAGCACTTAAAATAGTTGGGTAGCTGGACAAGATGTCACACACCTATAGTCCTAATACTTGGTAGGTGAAGGCAGGAAAATCAGTAGTTCAAGTTCAACCAGGAATGCAAAGTGAGTGTGAAACCATCCGGGGAATACAGGAAGCCCTGTCATATAAAACTCAAAAGAGCAGGGCTGTGGTGGCACACGCCCTAATCCCAGCACTTGGGAGGCAGAGGCAGGCAGATCTCTGTGAGTTCGAAGCCAGCCTGGTCTACAAAGCAAGTTCCAGAAAGGCACAAAGCTACACAGAGAAACCCTGTCTCAAAAACAAAACAAAGAAATTAATTAATTAATTAATTAAATAAAATAAAAATGAAAAGAAATGGCAGAATAATGACAAAAGTTAAAAGTCATCAGTATCATCTGTGGCTGATCTGAATCCCTCAGGTATTATGTAATTTATTTGTTAAATTTAATTTCTTACAGAACTACTTGAAGCCTAGCTTTTTAAAAACAACATTCTTATTGATTCTTTGAAAATTTCATACCTTTACACTGTGGATCTCTTTTATATTTTATCAGCATCAATTTGATTAATCAGTGAGTGGTGTTATGTTTTTATTAAATAGATTGATGTTTAATCAAGTAGGAGTTAAACCATTATGCTAAGGTTATTTTCTTTTTGGTAATTTTTTTTCCAGAGAAATATTTCAAATTTTTTCATTTACATTATATTCATTTTTACTCTTTCCTAATTTGTTTGAAAGTTTAAAAAAATTACATATTAGCTATTTTCTCCTTGTTTGAACTTTATAATTTTTTGATTCATGGTTGGCGAAACTAAGGAGCAATCATAAGCCTGTAGTAGGTGAATGAGTAAATGAACTCTTGATTTTATTTTCTTGATTGTTTCTATTATTTTACTGATACACTTTCTCCAATATTTTCCTGAAAGTTAAAGAGATAATTTTTTAGAATTTGCAATAAAATGTCTTTATTCTCTTAATTACAAATGCTTGATAATTTGTCAGGTCTGCACAGATAGGGTCCAAAAACTGAAAGAAGTAGACTTATGTCCCTATGGCTAACCTAGAAGCAGTCACCAATTGTTAATCACTTGCAAAGGAAACTTTAGTTTCCTCCAAGGGAGACTTACTGGGGAAAATAACTACTATTAAAGGTAGGCTGCATGCCCAGCAATAGATGACCAACGGAAAACAAATTTAACTGCATCTTTGAAGGTTCCTTGTCTCATAATGTCAGGTCTTTTTCTTTTATTTATATTTTGTTCTTTTTAAAATTTTTTATTCATTTTGTATAGCAACCATAGTTCCCCCATCCATCCCTCCTCCAGCTCTCCTCCTTCCGCTCCCCTCCCACCTATCCCCTCATCCACTTTTCCAAAAGGGTAAGGCTTCCTATGGAGAAACAAAGCTTGGTACATTCAGTTGAGGCAGGACCAAGACCCTTCTTTACCCTGCATCAAGGCTGAGCAAGGCATCTCACCATAGGGAATGGATTCCAAAAAGCCAGCTCATACACCAGGGATAGATGCTGGTCCCACTGCCAGGGGCAAATTTTCTCTTATTTATTAATTTTATTTTATGTTTTCCTTCTCTCTTTTTAACCTATAGGTCCTTTGAATGTATATAATGGCTTCCAGTTTATTGTTTTTATGAGATTCTTGAGTATGTAAACAAGTGCATATCTGTGGGGGTTTTTGTTTTGTTTCGTTTTGTTCTTTTGTGTGTGTGTGTGTGTGTGTGTGTGTGTGTGTGTGTGTGTGTGTCTTCTTTTGGCTTTTTCCCCTATGCTTGTTAGTTTTGTCCAATTATTAGGTATTAGTTTTTGTTTCATACTATTATATTTTGTTTCATCATTATCCCTTAAAAGTTTATTTATTTTTTAATGAGAGACAGAAAGAGAGTCGATACAGATGGGAGGAGAGGGGAGGAGGAACTAGGAGAAGTACAGGGAGATGAAACAGTAATCAGGATATATTATGTGAAAAAGAGTTTTTCTTGGAAAGGAGGAAAAATTAAAAAAAAAAGAAAGGTCATGAAGTTGAGAGGAAGTTGGGGAGACAGGAATAGTTGGAAGAGGAAATGGGAGGTGTAGAAATAATATAAATGCATCATTCATTCATGTATGAAATTCTCAAAAGTAAAAATTTCACTTAAAAACAAATAAGTAAATAAAATCTCAAAATGAGATTTAAACAATTATTTTTTTAATGTTATAGTTAGTTTAATTTTGCATATCAGCCACGGGTTCCCCTGTCCTCCCTCCTCATACCCCCTTTCTCTGCCCTCCCCCCAATCCACCCCCCATTCCCATCTCCTCCAGGGCAAGGACTCCCCTGGGGATTCAGCTCAGCCTGGTAGAGTCAAACAATTCTAAATGAAAACTGCTTCTTCTTAAAACTTTAAGAGCATGATTTTGTAGTTAATTTCCAGGTGACAAATTTACCTTTTTGTGTTCTTAAGGTCTTGCTTTGTTAGCATAATTTTATTATATTTCTATTCTTTCATTCTCATTTTATCTCAACATTTGGATAGTTGAACAAACAATAAATATATGTTTGACAAATCTGCTCTTATTATGTGGATGACCTGTCACCTTTTGGCATCTTTTTTTGCAGTGAGAATTTTTTTTTTTATATCAGAACTGGTAGCATGCTTAGAGATTGTCCTTAATTATTTCTGCAAATTCAGGTTCACACCAAAGTTTTGTCCTAGATTCATACTCAAAATACGAGAGTACTTTATAAACCTGTTTGCTAGAAGCCAGAGAAAGACAGGCTAGGTTTCAGAACTAATTTAATCATGATCATTTCTTACAGCCTGGGTAATAGCTATTGTCAGAAACAAGGCATATACAGGTTCCAATGTCTCAGTGAGGGGATAAAGGCACCTGGGTGATTTTTTTTTTTAATTTTATATGTTAAAGAGAACATTAGAATATTAGAGGTATTTTTCATTTCAAGTACATGACGACATTTTACCATTCCAAGCTTTCTCCTAAACCATAGCTGTGAATAAAATCAGAACTGCATTGAGTCAACTAATTTTTCATTGTAATATTTCCAATAAAACATCATTGTATTCAATACAGAAATGTGTTTTCACTGCATTTTGCAATGTGATTGATGGTGCAATTATAATGATTGTTGAACTGTTGCTTATGCTTCTCCATTATGAGTGCCAGGTATGAAGGACTAGAGGACATTTGCACGTAATATATTTACAGCATGGGAGAAACACTGGTAATTTTCAGATTGCTAATGCCAGCTGCCAAAGTTCCTTGCTGTTATTATGATATACAAGCTCATATTTCCAAAATATTGTTCCAAGAACATTATTTATGTCCCAAGTGGGAAAATGGTAGTCCCTCACAAACTATGTATTTGGTTGTATTCTGGCTCTACTTGTAGATTTTAAAATCTATTCTAATTTTTTTTCTAAAATGCCTCTTTTATTGTCTCTTGCCTCAAAAAATATATTTGAATGTAGCTTTACTGCTACTAATTCTTTAAACATCCTCAGCATCTGATTCACAGATTTGGTAGAGTTGCATATTATTTGCAACTACTTGCTGTTTTCTTCTTTGATTGTGAGTTTTTATCTTGACAGTTACAATTAAATGACTTCCTTGTCTAATGCCAATGACCTCACATTCTTCATGGACCACTGCTGTGTTTCTCCACTCACATCAAACTCAAATGTTCTCAAGAGAATATACCAGAAAGCTACAGTTAGTACTATGAATGTGCCAATTTTAATTTTTGAAACAAACTGAACTCTGTATGTTTACAGAGTCAAATATCCAGTTTGAAGTTCTATGTGTTTTACTTCTTATCATCATGGTAACTACATAAAATAGATGTGGTTTTCCATGTAACTGAAGATTTTAAAGAACAGGTAACCTGGCAAAGCTCAGAATGTTCCTCATGGAGTCTCTAATACTTCTATGCCTGACCTTGAATTCCCTCTTGTTTAATTTCGCAAGCCAATTTATCTTAATACAGTGAATAGCTGAAAGCAAAAGTTGCTGATTTTTAAGCAGATGGTCTGGTGGCAATTACAAAATCATCCCAACAAGAGCTGACCCCCACTAGAGTTATTTTGCCACTGATATAAATAAATGAATACATGTGCATCTTGTATATGCCCATAGTATCAATTTACCTCATAAATCAATTTGATCTTTAGGGTAAGGAAAGACCTTTCTGTTTAAGGCAGAATTATATTGCTCAGGCTCCATTCTATGATTTAGGAACTAGACCAAAAAGTGAAATTATACATCTCCCAGAAAAAAAAGGAAGATGAGAAAAACAGAGGGTAGGAAAATACCTTTAAACATGATGTGTTATGACTGAGAACAGCATAAAGAAGCCAGTATGGTGGTGTACAACTTTGAAATTAGCATTCAGGAAGCTGAGGCAGGAGGATTCAAAGCCAGGGAAGCCTAAGAGCATATAGTAAGAACTGTCTGAAAATATAAAACAGAAAAACATAATAAATATAAAGGAGAGAAAGAGAGGGAGGAAAGAAGGGAGTGAGGGAAGGGGGAGAGAAAGATAGAATGGAAAGAAGAGAGAGAGAAATGAAAGAAGGAAGAGTGAAGAGTTTTGCAATCATAACACAGGTGTTTTTGTCCCCATCCAAAAGCTACAGAGTACATATCTACACAGGCAAATACATCCTCATTTATTTGCCTACTCCAAATGAGACATATTTGACTCTGAATTAATAGAACTCTTGAACACTGGAAGGTCATGTATGTGCATATGTGAACACAGTATACTGGGGAAGGTAAAGGCATGTAGTGATTATTCAAATTCTACAAAAGAATCTAAAAAATATTTCTAAATCAAGTCCATTTGGAAATGTTTCAAGGTCAAAGGATCCATTCCAACATCTAAAAATAATATATATAAGTATAAATGTATGTGTATATGCGTGTGTGTGTGTGTGTGTGTATGCGTGTGTGTGTATAGTTTTCAATGCATCCAGGGAGTAATTTCCCCTCCCTCCACTCCTCAATTCATCTCCACCTCATCTCTCCTCCAAATCCATACCTCCTGCATTTCCCTTTAGAAAAAAAGCAGGCTGCCCAGGGACATAAACTGAACATGACATAATGAGATACATAAACTGACCATGGCATAACAAGTCTAGGCACAAACCCTCATATCAAGACTGGATGAGGCAACCCACTAGGGTGAAAAGGGTCCCAAGGGCAGGCAAAAGAGTCAGAGACACCCCCATCCCCACTGTTAGAGGAGTCCCATAAGAACTCCAAGCTACTAACCATCATAACATATGTGCAGAGGATTTAGCATAGACCCATGCAAGCTCTGTGATTGTTCCTTCAATCTCTGTGAGCTCCTAAGAGCCCTGCTTAGTTGGCATGTGTGGGTCCTGCTCTCCTTGTTTCCTGGATGCCTCTGGCTCCCACAATTCTTCCTCCACGCATTCAAATTTTCTTGTTTTCATTATTCTTCCTATTGTCCTCCTCTCCCTTTGCCTCCTCTCACTCCTCCTCGTACTTCACCCTGTGAGTCTTTTCTGGTACTGCCTTTTAAAACTGTCTTCACTTCAATCTGAGAACTTCAAAGCTAGAGAAAATAGCATATTGTTGTGGGTTGTTTTTTTTTTTAATTTTTCTGTTTAAAATTGAAAACATTCTATTAAATACCAATGTTTTGTTCTTTTTTCTTTACCTTTGTTTTAATATCCATTACTAATTTTTGAATATTTCCTCAATTTGACTCTCTCTCTCCCTCTCTCTGTTTCCTTCCTTCCTTCCTTCCTTCCTCCCTTTCTTTCTTTCTTTCTTTCTTTCTTTCTTTCTTTCTTTCTTTCTTTCTTTCTTTCTTGTTTCTTTCATCTCCTGCTTAACTTTATTATCTCTTTCCTTCTAAAGGTACCATGAATATATACCACTTTTGCATGGTTTAACATTTTGAAATTCAATTTTTATTTTTTGTAAATTTCATATATGTTTACTGTATTTACACCATTTTCATCGCTTCTCCCCACCTCCAACTCCTCCTGTATCCCCTTTCAAATTCAGGACCACTTATTTAATGCTGAGTCACTTTAGTGTTGCTCATATTTGTATGTATTTAGGGCTGATGGCTTGGCATTGGGTAGCCTATCTAGAAGGCTTACCTCTGGAGAAGTCTCATTCTCTTTCTCTAAAAAGCCATTAAGTGATTGTTGCTCTTCCTGTAGAGTAGGGCCTTGTGAGATTTGCCTCATCCATGTTGCTGTTTCAACTGGAGGTGCTGTTGTGCAGGGCTTGTTTGAACTGACGTTCAGTATCTGAAGATGCTGTGCCAGTTGTCAAGGAAGAAAACAATGAATAGTGTTACACAACTGTAAAATCCATGGACCACAACAATTTCCAGACCAGTAAAGTATCTCCAATGCTATAATAGTGGCACTTATACCCAGGGAGTGTGGTGATATACTGTGTCCCCCAATATATTGTGCACCCAAATATAGCTTATCTGGAGATCAGAGGAAAAAGCCAGCCACTATATGAAACATAGAAGTCAGGCAGTGGTAGCACATGTCCTTAATCCTAGCATTCGAGAGGCAAAAATTCATCCAGATCTCTGTGAGTACAAGGCCACACTGAGAACAGAGCCAGGCATGGTGGAACACACCTTTATTCTCAGTGCTAGTTGACCATAGAGGTCTGGAGGTCTGTACAGACAGACAGGAAGCAATGGAGTTGGGCAGAGAGAGGAAGTGATGGAGCTGGGCAGAGAGAGGAAGTGAGATTGCAGGGACAGAAAGAATATAGGCATGAGTATACAGGAAGTAGGTCTCTCTTGTTGGCTGAAGATTTCTAGCAGTAAGAAAGTGGCTGGCTTCTTTCTGCTTCCCTGATCTCTCAACTTTTACTGTTCAGCAATTCGTCTTACAAGGGAGTAACCAATAGTCATCTAATTGGGCTTAAGACCTCTCAACGTAAGACAATTCATGCCTGGTACTATTAAAAACTCAGCCACTTACCCATAGCTATTGATGCCATGGACTTCAGAAAAGAACCTACTACTGCCATTTTCCTAAGCCAATATAACTTCAAACTGCACTCTAAATACAAATCTGTAGACCGACAGGCATATACTTACACCCACAGATTAGTGTAGCTCTCATCCCTTATCAAAGAACTTCCTTCTTCAGCAGATGGGGATCATTGCAGAACACTACAACTAAACTCTTATTTTCAATAAGGTCTGATGTTTTATTTAAGAATATCTAACAAATTAAATTTGGAGGGTGGTGGTGGTGTTGAGACAGTGTTTCTTTGTGTGTAGTCCTGGCTGTCCTGGAACTTTCTCTGTAGACCAAGCTGGCCTTGAACTCACAGATACCCACTTGCTTCTCCTCCCAAGTGCTAGGATTAAGCCACTATCGCCAACACAAGTCGAATTCTTAACATAATCTTTTGCCATATTTAGATTTATTTTCTTTTTGTCTACTGTAATGCTGAATATAAGACAACATCATCCATTGTTGCTTTGCTTCAAAAGACACGGAGCAGAGCGTTCACTTGATTACAGTTATTTTCTAAACTGGAAAGTGTCCCTAGTTGGGTTCAATGCTGAGTCATCCTGTGGGAGTTAGCTGTGGCTCCTGAAAGCATTTCAATTAGTAGTGAACATCAGCATATGTCTTTCTTGTATACTGCTGATATCCTAAAGACAAAATGAAATTAAAAGGAAGAATTTTCTCTTCTTTCCCTCCATCTAGTCAAGCTGCACTCTTCATGTTAAGACTAAATGTTTTCTTGAATAAAAATTAAATTGTCCTGTTTAAAGCAGCATTGTGTGCCAGGAATCATTAAACATCTTCAACTCAATGTATTAGCCATTTTGTGTTCTTCATGATGGATGAAGACCAAGATAATTGAACCTAGCCAGGTAATTTTCCTTTTATGGAAGTCACTACACACCTTCATGCATGTTTAGAAGGTGTAGTTTCCATTTCATCAAAGATAGAGTCTTCAAGTAAAGGTTGTTTTTACCATATTTCAGTAATATTTTATTGAAGAAAAACTTCCTGACTTTATTGTTTGTTTGTTGTTGGTTCTGTGTGTGTGTGTGTGTGTGTGTGTGTGTGTGTGTGTGTGTGTGTGTGTGTGTGTATCAGGCATTCTTATAATTACAGCTATTAACAAAAGAGACAGAATGTAGATGAATTTTAAAGCAGTCTTATTAAATAAAAAAAAACAAAACAAAACACGGAGCCAAATATAAGGATGAAAGCCTTGGAAAGATCAGGGAAATAGGGAAAGTCACCAGCCAACCTTACCTAACTAAATCTGCAGCTTTCAAAGAGATCTACTTCCTGTTTTACCCATGTCTATATGCCTTGCTGTTCTGTTCTCTCATTGTCTCATTAGCCCAGCTACATCACCACCTCTTCCTACCCAGCTCTGTCACTTTCTGTCTATCTGGACAGACCTCCAGATTCTATGGTTGGTGCTGGGATTAAAGGCGCATGTCACCACGTTGGGCTCTGTTCCCTAATGTGGCCTTGAACACATAGATATCCTGCCTGCTAAGGTGTTAAGAGCATGTACTGCCTGACTTCTTTGTTTGCTTAAAGTGGCTTGCCTTTCCCCCGATCTCCAGACAAGCTTTATTTATTAAAGCACAAATACAATATCATCACATTTCAGCACAAATAAAATATTGCAACAGAATTATGATTTTTTCAGGGCCTTTTTTCAGAATAAGATTAAAGAAAATTCACATTACATTATATAGCAATTGGTGTCAGATATAACAATAAAGAAGGAAAATGGATCACAGACTGTAGTATGTCAATCAGTGGATTTTACAAAATAGTCATGTTAACTTCAAAGTTTATACTTATAAACTTTGTTTTTCCAAGCATGTGTTTCCACTGGTACAAAAAAATGGCATATATTTACTATAAACTTTTTGGATAATACAAAAATCAACTATGACATGAAATCAATTATAAGTTGATTTTTATTAACTAAAAGTTTCATTTTTATCCCTTCTACTTATTTTTTCTAATTCTAGAGATTTACAAACACACATGTACTCATGCATTTATATAAACACATGTTCATTGATAGAGCCCCACAGATACATATAAACATTTTTTCAGTCCCCATTTGTGATTATAGAGCATCTATGAATGAATATTATACTGGGATTTTCTCTGTTTTTAGTTACAGAAATAATTTATTTGGTTTGAGTAAGATTACCCCTTCTACCCCTTCACTTAAATAACAACTATTCTTTCTCACTTTTATATTTGTGTGGCAAAAAAAAAAGTTTGAAGCATTGAGTATTATTTCTGGTAATAATTATCAGGTTTTATTGTTAGAATATATTTAATATTAGAAACTTGCAATGACTATGGCAGGAGTGATGACTTTCATTACAAGCAGATTTTACAAGTAAAGGACCCACAGCTAGAATATGTGGCAAGCTATTTGAGGATCCATGTTTTTTTCCAGCCTTTTCACTATTACTGCTTTAAAGAGCCTGGACATTAAGGAAGGACAGATGAAAGTATTTTAGATGAAGAATAATAATCATTTTCAATTTTAATCATTTGATGTCATGAACTACATAGTGATATTTTAGTTAACGATAAATTCCATACATAATGGTGATCCCCCAGGATTAATTGTCTAGAAGTGGTATTATCATCTTATCCTGAGTAAGTACACTCTGATGTTCCTGAAATGACTCAATTCTCTAAAAATATATGTCCCTATTGTAAGGCAATACATAACTACAATTTCATTAGAGTGTCTCATATGATTACACTCTAAATTTGATCAAAATAAAAATGAATTCTTGTTTTCTAAGTTTATATGCAACTATTTCTATTCACACATTTTATGTTTGTGTGCATGCAAATGCCCAGAAATTTATCCATCCACACAAAATAAGTTCTTAATAAATATTTAATATGTCATGTATTTTTGAACTTTATTAGCTTTAATTATTACTGCCAGAAATATTTTAAAAATGCAAATTATGAGATATTCATCAGTATTTTATATCTATGATCTATGAGCTCAAGCACCCTGATGTAAAATGCAGTCAAAATTTTAGGTATTATGGAAGTTTGAATTGTAAACTTGTTGTTGTCTGGAATCACTTGAGAAACAAGTGTCAGTGAAGGATTATCTACATAAGGTTAGCCTGTGCGCAAGCCTGTAGGTATTTTCTTCATTACATTAATTGATGTGGAAAGACCCACTCCACTCTGCTTGGCACCATTTTTGAATTTGGGTCCTGGACAATATAGGAGTGGAGAAGATGAACTGAGCATTAACGGTTGCATGCATTCATTTCTTTCTACTCTTGACTGTGAATGTGTTAGGACTAGCTATTTTAAGTTCCTGACACCTTAATGGCTCTGCTGTGCTGAACTGCAACCTGGAATTGTGAGCTAAATCAACCCTTTTGTCTTAAGTTGATCTTTCTGGGGTACTTTATCACAGCGATGGAAATGAAAGTAGCAGAGAAGGGAAACACAAGTGTGACTTTATACTTAAATATGTTTATAGTTCAGTGTTTGAATCAGGAAGCACTGGGACAAGATGGGTGTGTATGAGACAATAAACACATTCAACAACGGCATAATAGCAGAACTATCACCCCCTGGCAGACACAGAAGATATTTTTGGTGAAAGAAGATGCCGTCTTTGAGTCTTTCTGAAAAGAAACTTACTAAGAACAATGTCATACAATGATACATACAGAGTCATATTTAAAGCTTTTCTCATGGTTGATAGAAATGAATAAAGATTTTTTTCCAAGGGGAAAAGTGTAGATTTTAACAAATTTATGAATCTATGATGTAAAAACAGTATTGCATCAAGGATAATAAAGGAAATAATTACAACCTCTAAAAAGGCTTATTTATTTATTTTTGTGAGCAGAAATTCTCACTGTGTAGCACAATATGACCTTGAATTTGCCATAATGGCTTCAAACACCCAATCTTTCTGCCTTAGTTTGTCAAACATTATAACTGTAGATATTCACCACCATGTCCCACTAATAAGTCACTTTAACAGTGCATAACTCTGATATAAGTTGAATTCCGATAACCTCTTAGCTGCTAAGGAGTATGCATTTGATTGTTAAATGATAAATGTTATAGTTGCATGAACAAGTGTCAAACAATTGTTCAGTCCCAAGAGCCTCCCAATTATAGTCTTCACTCAGTACTCTCGCCTAATCTCATAAAATTAAACTAAGTGGAAACAACTACCTAAAATGTCCGAAATGCAAATCCATCAATTATAAATATACTAAAGTCTAAAAATAAATTAAAATGGAAATTAAAGGTATTTTTAAAGGATATTGAGAAAAGTAACATTGATATCATAAACAAAATTTTGAGAAAAGAACATAATATACCACTTTTATTATCCAGATTCTTTTTATTTTATTCAAATATTATTTACTTTAATTTGAAAATTAAATTAAAAATTAAAAAAAAACTAGAAAGTTTTGTTCTGAACAGTTCATTTAACTGGGTAAGTAAAAATTAAACTAATAATTTTGTGAAGATAGACCATACACACATTGTTCACATATATTCCTTGCTGGCATTTCTTTTCATGTAAACATGTGTGTCAGTTATTTGCCTAAAGAACAGGTCTTTCTTTGGAAAATAATCTGGAAGAAAACCATTCCATTTACGTAGTATAAACCTGACAGGATATGCTATCTGCAATAGATTGAAGGACAGACATGCCAGGAAGTATTAAGAAATATTGCCAACTACATTTTTTTCTAATGTCACATATGTTTTATGTTTTAGTTTCACTTCAAGAATAACACAATTTGTCCTAATTTGCAATTTCATCTCTGTTATTAGTCTCATTTTTTATTGTTTTAGAATTTCGAGCATGTGTATACTAATTTTTTTTATCAATTCCAACTTCCATCTAAGCCATTTCTCTGTGTCCAAAAATTACGTTTTTCTTCGCCAGTGTCTATTTTAATTAACCACCTTTGCAAAAGGCCATATTGGTTGGTCTCTTTAAATCTCAGCTGTAACACATTATATCCCTTTCTGAGTGTGGCCAAGTAAACTGAGAAGTGTTCGGTGGCCAATCTCAAACATATCTTTTGACAAATTATATGATTGGTAATTGATTTTGAGGTATAAATGTTATGTCTTAGTGACTTGTGGGCCAACAGCAGAATTTGTACTTTATTTAACTATTGACAGATAACAGATCATGTTAGGGAATGTCCGATTACGTTGTTGGGAAGTAATATTATTTAACTAAATAGTAGTAATTAATATATGGCCTTATTGGAATCATGTAAAGACAGACGATACACAGCAGCACTGAAAAAAAATAAACTATAAGAATCATGTTCTCCATGAGGAGGTGAGAAAATGTTTGTATTTGCTATAGTTCAGTGGGAAGTGGCACAAGTATACTGTTGTTATAAATGTTAATAGGGCTGGAAAGAGGGCTCAGGGGTAGAAGTACTTGCTGCTCTTCCAAGGGGCCTGTGTTCTGTTCCGAGCACATATGATAAGATAGTCACAACCACCTGTAACTCCAGATCCAGGAGATTGGATGCCCTCTTCTGCACTCCAAGGGCACCAGTATATACATGCACATACTCAAATAGACTCAGACACACACAAATGAAGAAAAATAAATCTTAAGGAAAATGTATTGTAGGTTGATAACACATCAGTTACTTTTCTAATTACTGTGAAAAAATTCCTGACAAGATGACAGGGAAGAAAGGGTTTGTTTTGCAAGAGAAGCATGGTAGCAGAAGCCTGATGCAGCTGGCCACATTGTCCCACTGTATGAAGGCAGAGAAAGATGGACACTATTTCTCCGGTTGTTTTCTTCAGGCTGGTACCTCTGAACAGGGATGCTTCCACTCACATTCAGAGCTAGCCTTCCTTCTTCAGTTAAACCTTCCTGGAAGAACTCTCACAGACAAATCCAGAGGTGAGTTTCTGTGCTGGGTCTAAGTCAACTCAAGCTGACAATGTCAATTAAGTAAGGTGAACGAACGGTTGAATTCCAAGAGTGAAAATAGAAGTCATGGGGAATAAATAGTTGCCTTCCTTTTTAAGAATTATTTTGTCACCAAGTGGTGGTGACACACACCTTTAATCCCAGCACTCAGGAGGCAGAGCCAGGAGGATCTCTGTAAGTTCAAGGTCAGCCTGGTCTACAGAGCAAGATCCAGGACAGACTCCAAAGCTACACAGAGAAACCCTATCTCAAAAAATTAAAAAAAGAATTATTTTGTCTATTTTTTGATATTATAATTAAATCATTTACATCTTCCCTTTCCACCCTCAAACTCTCCCATACAACCCTCCTTTCTCTCTTTCAACTTCATAGCTTCAATTTTTCATAATTTTGGTTACATAAATATATGTATATATGTGTATATATATATATATTCCTTAATACATAAATGCAACCCTCTGAATTTATATAATGTTATTTATATAGGGCTGCCCATTTGATACATGAGCTGAACAAGGACAAATACAATAGATATGCTAAAGTGGGAAAACTCTACACAGAATACTACAGGCAACTAAGGAATGCTGAGAGTCAGAGAAACTAGTCTGACCCAGGGAAGAACACACCAATTAGTTATCTAAAACCAGATAATAACCTCCTTTTATATTCAGATAGCAGTTCAAAAACACACCTTCAATAGGGTTTTTCCTACCATAAAATCCTTTTAAAATAGCATTCATGTTATTGCATTCCAAATCCCATCTCATTGTTATATTTTGTTTTATTTATGACATATTGAATTATTTATGTACTATTGACTTTGTGTCTTTGTGTTATCTACTAGAAAGCAAATATGGCTGTCTTGTTCACTAGGGTACATCACAATACCTGACCCATGATGGGAGATAATAAATGTTTAACGAAATAGTGATTTCATTGGATGTCATTTAATGGTCAGTAGAGCCTAGTTCTCACATTGATGTCTAGTCCATAATTCTTGTTTGTCTGATCTAGAATACCTGCCCCCCCCAAAAAAAAATCAAGTCCTGGTACCACACTTCCCCTTTCAGGAGACTAGACAGGGCCAATTCTGTCAAGGCAGTTAATTTTTTCAATTTTATTGTTTGGATGTTTCGCTTGCATGTATGTCTGTGCACCACATGCATGCCTGGTTCCATGGAGGCAACTAAAGGGTGTTACATTCCCCTGTAACTGGAGTTACACAGAGTTGTGTGCCACCATGTCAGTGACAGGAATCAAACTCTGATCTTCTGGGAGCTCAGCCAGTGCTCTTATCCTCTGAACTGTATCTCCAGTCACACACATAGCAACTTTTAACTGTGACATAGAACTCCCGAATCTCTCATAGAATGGCCACTGAGTGTGCTCCTTTTAAATATAAACATCAAATGTATATACCTTTTCTGTAAGAAAACTTCTGATTATATTGTTTGTCAACTCACATTTTAGAGGTAAGATTATGTTATCACAATCAGTTTATAATAACATACATTCCATCTTAAATTCTTCCTAAGTTCTAAAAATTGGAGTCTAATAATTACACGAATATGTGTATTTTTATATTATACAAATAGATCACTAGTGTCATTAGAAGTGAAATAGTTCATTCACTTAATTTAGGCTACAAATACAGAACATATTAGCTTTTGTTTTCCAAGTTTAGTTCTGAGACAGTAATCTGAGTTCTATTGATGGTCTAAGAACAATATCTGAAGAAGAAATGTATAGCATGATAACTTTCAATGCAACGAGTATTTTTTTAAATGATGGCCATCTTGAAACTCTATTCACTTTGCTTGATTTTCCAGAGATGAGACTTTAATTGGCAAGAACATCTCTAATACATTACACTAGTCCCTTCTGTTCTTATGACTCTCCCATTTCCGGTACTACCTCAGATTGGAATGAGTATAGGACTGCTATCCTGAGACAAATTTTAAAGTTAGTTAAATAAGACAATATAAAACAGGAAAAACAAGAAGCACGTTCCTGAAACTGACTGTTGTCCCTAAACATTTCTCTAATGTGAAGTTAGTCACCAATGTGAAAAATCCCATTTCCATCTTCAGCAAGCAATAACAGTTATAAGCCCAAATGTTTCTGAACTGTATTATGTGTCACCTTGAGAAGACTCCAGTGATATGCAAATTTGCACTGCTTATATAGTTAGAAGTATATGTTACCCAAGCTGTGAAAGTGGCCTTTTCAGTTGTGAAATCACTGGCACTAATTAGGAAGCAGTTGGGGAATTACAGCCCCTAAGCATAAGCATTTTTGAGCCATTATACCATCTTGTAATAAAGAGAAGTTGGCTTTCATCTTTGATGTCTCCATCACTGAATGAACAGGTGCCTGTACTCAGATACCTATGGATAGATATTTTCATTGAGTTTGAGTCTTGTGTGGGAAAATGTTAATCACAGTTATACTGCCCCCTATCACACAACACTGTCTACAACATCGTTTTCCAAAGCATGATATAAAGAACCCAATTATATAGTCTAAGACAAAAGATGTCAGTGATGAAAATAAGAACTTGTTTCTTAATGGTATTTATCATTGCCAAATCACTTCTGGAATGGACATTAATAATAAAAACTAGCACATTAAAATTGATTTTACGAGCTATGATCAAACTTGTTTTAAACAACAGAATTTATCTTCACCAATATTTTCTAACAGCCCTTAAAGTGCCATACAGATACTCATAGAGAAATGTCAGTCTAAGAGTAGAGCATTTAAAGTATTGTATCTGTCATGTCAAGCAATAACTCTCTTCATTTCTAGGTGCTAGGTGAGGAAGAAATTTACAGAAAATGTGTGGGGTGTGTGTGTGTGTGTGTGTGTGTGTGTGTGTGTGTGTGTGTGTGTACGTGGCACAGATGTGGAAGTCAGAAGAGAGCTAGCAGAATTCTGTCTACTTTCACCATGTAGATCCTAGAGATTGAATTCAGGTCATTGAACTTGGAAGTCCAGCTTTTGACTTGCTGAGCCATCTTACTTGCTCACTCTCTCAAGATTCCTGCTGTGACTCTCTAGGACTGGTAAATACTTTTTATAATTAAATTCAGGGAAGGGGTTGACTATTTTCACTTAAGTGAATTTAGAATATAAAATTTTGACTGAAAACATGTCAGTTGATATTTTTTATAGCAATCTCAAGTTATTTTATAGAAAAGCTACATTGATAAACAAAACAAAACAGAAAAAGAAAAACCCAAAATGATCCTTAATTAAGTACCAGATTTCAACTTGGACTAGAAGTAGAAAACAAAATTGCATTCATAGTTCTAATTAAATGTATATATCACTTAATGTAATCAAATGAAAGCTGTCAAGCACAGGATAACAAATAATTTAAAAAATTCCCTTATTGTCTGATAAAATAGACTTTAAACCATAATTAGTCAGAAGGGCCAAAGATCACTTGGTATGATGAAGGAAACAATCCATCAAGACGTAACAGACTCTTGCCCTGTGCCCCACACCCCTGACAAATGGGCAGAAGCTAGCCACAGGCTCACTTGGCAATACTCTGCGGTGCCACTATAATGAACATGTATGTGGTGGAGAAACAAGAAAGAAGGAGAAGCAGAGTGGTTTGTACACTATGGAGAGAAGGGGAACTGAAGACACAATATTGATGGGGAACAGGCTAGAGTGGATGGTCTATGCTGCAACCTGGGGCCATGTGATGTCCGGGCCTGTGCTGCCACCAAGTGCCATGTCTGCGTCCATGGCCCTACCACAGATAGGGTCTGTGTTGATGTCGGTGGCCCTGTGTTGATGTCCATGGCCCATGTTTCCACAGAAGACCATACAGATGCCTGTGGTCTGGGCAGCCATCTGAGGCCATGTTGATGTCCAAGGGCCATGCTGCCACAGGAGCCATATTATTTTGAGTGGCCTGCACTGCCATCCAAGTCCATGGAAATGTCTGGGCCAAGCTGCCATGTCTGGGTCCATGAACCTACCACAGCTGGAGTCTATGTTCTTGTCCGTGGATTGTGTTACCACCAGGGGCCGGTGAAGAGCCAGGCCCAGCGGCCTGGTCACCAGAGAACTCTGGTCCTGGCCCTAGCTGACCTCTTTAGTGGAACAGTTTCCCCCCAACCCTGCAAGAGAACTGACCTTCTGAGAACTGCCCCTCTTGCAGGCTATCACAATGGAAGAAGTGGCCCCACTGTGCAAGCAGGAGAGCTAGCCCCACCCTTGCCATGTGCCAGTGGGAGAGCTGGCACTTAGTCTCACCTGGGGGGGGTGGTCCTGGTATAGGCCCAGACTGACCAACTCAGCTACCACCTAGGCCCACATCCAGGGTTTTGAGTTGGCCCACCACAACATCCACACCATCTGTGACCTGCTAGAGTGCATGAAGGGACTGGTCCTGGGGAATCATAGCCACAGGATCTCCATGACTCTGAACAAAAGCAGGATATCCAGAAGTTGTTTCTGCGAGGGTCCAAAATTGTTGGTGTACCAGAAGCCAGAGGCCTTGAACCAGACCAACAATTCATTGCAATGAATATTTTCAATAAAGGCTTTTTGCGCAAAAGAGTGTACTGTGTGACACATTGCAGTCCCCAAGGCCACTACTACAAATGATTACATGATGGAGAGGCAGGAAAGATGGAGCAGAGAGATATTTTTAATTTTATTTTGGGGATAGGAGGCTACAAAGCTGGAGGGATGACATGGAAAAGACTGGGAAATAAGTGGAACTGGGGTGCATGATATGAAATTCTCAAAGAATCAATAAAAAAATTGTGGACAAAAGAAGACATTGCAATTCTGAAGATATATGCACTGAACATATGTGTACCCAGCTTCATGAAACACACACAAGTAAATGTAAAGACACAGATTAGCACCAACACCATAATAAATAATAAATAAATAAAGTGGATATTAATAAAATTATAAATCAACAGCAAAGAGATACATATGGAGTAAGAACAGTGCACTACTGAATGATGAATGGTCAGTGAGGAAATTAAGAAGAAATCAAAAGAACTAAATGAAAATTAAAACATACAAGTAACATTATATAAACTTAGCAGGTTGTATTTTTGTATTTAGGAATATATATAGTATATAGGAATATACATATATAGTATATAGGAATATATATATATATATATATATATATATATATATATATATATGTGGTTTAGTCTAAGAACATTTGTGTTTTCTTGTAATTTTTTTGGTTACCCTTAGTAACATGATGAACAAATATAATGTATTTTAATCATATCCATATACACCTCCAACATCCCCTCTCCGGCTCCTCTGGGGTCATTTCCTCCCCCATATCCTCTTCCAAATTTCCCCTTGCTTCCTCCCTGTCATTGAGTCCAATACATATTGCCCTTATGTGTCATCCACCAGAGCATGGACAAACTACTACAGGCCACACCAATGAAGAAAATTGACTCTCTACCCAATTTGCTAACAACTACCAATAGGTCCTCAGCTAGTGGTAGGTCCTGGTGAGCCTCTTCCCCCTCCCTTTTGGAGTATTGACTGGCTTAAACTTGTGTAAGTTTTGTATTGCAGCCATAGTAGCTGTAAGTACAAGAGTGCAGCTGCCTATCTGTCTTGGGTTAGTGTGCCTGAAACCACTATCATTTGATCCCTAAATTAACACTATGAGGCATTCCAACTTTTTTAAATGGGGTGGGTCAAAGTAACTATGGTTAGAAGTTAAGTTCTCTTTTCTTGTTGCAGGATTTTCTTTTAGAATGTTACTAGAGTCCTATTTTTTAAAATTCATTTCTGGATTTTAATAACTCATGGAAAATTTAAAAACAAAACCATACACATATGGATATTACTAAACAAATTACATAAAATAATTATTTGAAATGACACATTTTTACCTAGTTAGATGCAACCATTCCTCATGAATATATATACAAAACATCCCTGTTATGTATGATGAAAAGCATTCAGTGTTATATGTCAATTAAAGCAAAAATAAAAGAAAGAAAATCAAGCCTGCAACAATTTATTTAATGAAATTATTTAATTAAAATATAATTATTTCATTCCTGCTTCCTCTTCTCTTTCTTGCTCCTCCCATATACACTCCACACTCCCTCCCAAATTCATCTCCTCTTATTTAACCATTGCTATTACATATACATACAAACAAATAAATATAGAAGTACAACCTGTACAGTATTGCCTGAATGTATATTTTCAGGGCTGAACAATTATTGTTGAATAAGCAATCAGCTGAGACTGAGCTGGCCAAAGACCGGATAACCCATCATGAGGCTCATCCTTGGGGAAGGCTAATTCTCAGTCCCTCCACAGCTGTCAGTTACCTGTAGCTCTTCATATAGAAGTAAACTGTGACTGTTGTTGAAATTGTTCAAATTTTCTTTACGCACCCAAGTTGTTGTGAGTCAATGTTATAGCTTACAGGTCTTAGACAGAAGGTACAGAGTGAGAGAGAGAAGAAGATGGGGAGAAAGTACAGAAAGGAGAGAGAGAGAGAGAGAGAGAGAGAGAGAGAGAGAGAGAGAGAGAGAGAGAGGGAGAGAGGGAGAGAGAGGGAGAGAGAGGGAGAGGGAGAGGGAGAGGGAGAGGGAGAGGGAGAGGGAGAGGGAGAGGGAGAAAGGGGGGAGGGAAAGGAATGAGCAATAAATAATTCTCAATCTCTGACACATAATTACCATGTTGTGTGTTATATATTTCTCTAACTGCCGTCAATATATGCTTCTTATTTACAAACACTTAGCAAATGGGTTACTATAGATAGTATTTCATACTTCATAAAACTTGATTAACATTTATAAAGAATTTCCTGATTCCTAAGAAAAGTCTTACATTCTAATTATGAATATGTATGAAATGTACATGTTTGCTAATTTTGCCTGAAAGTTGAATATCTCAATTACATTTTATTGTGCTTTATCTTTTCTTTTTACAGCTTTTAAAAGCTATTGTTTTATTCTTGAATTAAAGACCAAGGAATATTGAAATTCTAATTTTGTGTATACTCTCTAAAATTCTAGAATTTCAAAGAGGTTTAAAATAAATTATGTACTTTTCAAATATCATAATTAAAAGGCATTGTGAACCTCTGGTCCCTGTCTCTGAAATCCCTGCCAAGACGTATTAAAATTTCAGTGTGGGTGGAGTGAATTGGCTTAGAATGTATTACCTGAGAATAGACACAAGAGTTTAAAAAGGAGACAAAATACAAAAGACATCAAGAAACTATTCACTGTTTTGGCATTATGATAGTTTGGTAGTTAGAGGTAATTGTCAGCTTGATAGAAATTGAGTCATCTGAGAGGCACGTCTCTGGGCATGCCTGTTAGGGATTCTCTCCATGGGTACTGACCCGAGAAAAGGATTGTGAACAGAACTATTCTGTGGGCTGTGGATCATGGACTGTATAAATGGAGGAAGCAAGCAGTAGATATGCGTTCATTGCTCTCTGCTCCTGACCCAATGGAACTAGTTGCTTCAGTTCCCTGCTGCCTTGACTCCACTACCATGAGCGGCTGTACTTTCAACTATGAGAAAAGCAAAGCCTTTCTCTCTGAGTTGCTTTTGTGAAGGTATATTCATCACAAAGTGAAAAGAAAGTAAGACAGGTAGTCTTACTTTTACAAAGTCTTTTCAAATTTTTGGAGCCCATAGGAAGTAATTTTGTAGCTGGCAGACAATTTCAGTTCTAAGCCTAGAATATTTCCAGTAGTGTCATTCTGTTTGATTTTAGTGAAACTTCAAAGACCCATGCTTGAGATTTGTGTTGGATATTAAACTGAGTATGAAGAGAAACCACCTTTCGTTTACTCTCTGATATTGATTTCTTCTGTTTCATTTGGATGAGTACCTTTTCATTCCTCTGCTCCTTCCTCATCTCACCATCTTTCCCTTATTTGTCACAGCTGAATAATCCTGCTGTAACAATTCCTCTTTCTTATAACATCATCAGTACCCCCACTACAATATTTGAGAAATTGTCTTTTATTGAAAAGCCTTATTGCACAGAATACCAGAGTATCAAAATATCACCTCATTTGATTTGGCAGACTGACAGGAGCAGTAGTTCATAGTAATTAATAAGAATTTAGTTTTAAGTGGGCACAAGTATGTAATCCTTGACTCAGGTCTTGGGAAACTGAGACAAAAACATTATTTTATCCCAGGATTTGGGGACTTGCCTGTATATTGTAGGGATATCCCTGTCTAACACACACACACACACACACACACACACACACACACACACACACACACACATATATAGAAGAAAATGTAAACAGTTCTAATGTAATGCAGTAAAGGGCTCATTGCTATACTCCTTAGTAGAAGCAGATGTTTGAAGGTTGCTGTGTCTAGAATCAATTTATCTAAATTTCTAACAAAGGCATAGTGATTAAAATTGCGTTATACAATTATAGTAATGGCTGGTATTAGTGCTTGGAATGATCAGGAGATATTGGATGTTGAAAATAAATGAGAACAAGACAGAATTCATATAGTATTTTTCCTCTTTACAAGGCAAAGATATAATTTCAGAGTTGTTCTCGTTCTTATAAAGGTATTTTCAAAACTTTGCATGAATAAATAGTTAAACATACTATTATGCTTTTGATGCTTGGTGAAAGTAAAGAGATTATTTTGACATTTAGAGGAATCTGGCCTGGACTATTAAAGGGAACTCACTTTCAAAGTTAATCTTCTGTCAGCAACCAATTGATCTGTAAATGCATTTTAATGGTTATTCAAAAGGCATTTACAAATAAGGGAATGTTTTCACCAACTGGATTGAGAAAGCTGATTTAAATTCTGGAATACTGAAAAGTCAGGGGTTGGATTTCTTGACCGTCTCCTATCTCCATGCTGGGACTGGCCTGACTCAAGCACAGATCTTGTGTGTGCTATCACACTCTCTTCTTTAAAAATGTTATCTTTCTAACTGAAAATAAAATTTTTTAATATTTTATTTTCTTGAATGCATTGAGAAAAATTGATATCCATAAACCCTTGATACAATTGAATTGCTATCGTTTGTAAATAGATCAAATGGCAAAACCAATCAAACTTTATCTTCTGAAAAACAGTACTATGTAATGTCCCATTAATTAAAAAAAGTTAAAACTTTAAAACTGATTTCTATAGATTTTCACAATTTTATGTAGAAAGTAAAAATTAGTGTCAATAAATAAGCAAATGGTCATGCAATATTATCTCTACAGAGGTCTCAGTTTTCAGAGGTTCCTGGAAGAAAATACCTGACAGGGATAAACCTTTGTGGAATTTGGGACTTATCTAAGCCTGAAAGTTTAGATAAACACAGTGATTAAATCTAGTGGTTATAATGTCTAATTTTACAAAGAAGAGGCGTTGAATGCATAAAAAGCTAAAGAAAGCAGGCCCTTCCGGTCTTATGCTGTATACCTCTTGTCAGTTTTACATCAGGCAGGAAGCATTACACTATCCTCCCTATAAATTTTTAATGAAAATAATTTCTTCATCATTGTGCACACAGTAATCGATGCCTACTTGAGCCATCTTGTTTATTTTTGATCTTATCATAATTCTCTCACTCCCACTGTCTTTCTCCATATTCTGAGGCAGAAAGTTGTGGTCCTTTATCAGAAGACTTGATTGTTCTTTTTGTTGTTGTGTTTTACATCTGTAGTCCTTCATTATTATCTTTTAGTTCTACCATAGATTCTGAGATTCTGGTATTAGTATGGGTTGTGTATGGGAGAAAATGTGATGATTTATTATTAAATAATTTCAGAGGCAGCTAGTTCAAGTATTAATTTGAAGGAAAATGTGTTCTTTCTGTTTTTAATAATTTAGCCATCAATAACTTTGAAGTACTTGGCCAAGCTCTTACATGATCATTTTTGTAATATAAAACTTGATAGTTTATTCTATGGAACTCGTGATCTTTATAACAAACTTTTTATGGAGAAATCTTTTTGTCCTTAACATCAAGGTCAGAAGACTACTAGTTAAAGGTCTATTCAAGGATCTACAGTCCCACAGTGGCAGCCCAAGCTCATGATAGAATCGTTCTTCCAAACTGCTGAGCATTATTCCTTCATTTTCTCATTCTCTTGGTCCTTTGAAATGTCTCTCCCCGCAGTTGTCATATTTTATTGTAGCCATTGGAAAGTGCTCTTTCTTAGTCCTTTCAGACAGTATGTTCCAAACACAAGGATGAATGATAGTAACTAAGCCCCATTTCTGTGAGTTTTTTCACACCCTGACACATTACCTTCAATGACGTGTTAGTATATGCTTATGAGGAGTCCTGCAACACCACACTCTTTAGTCTTCAAACTGTATAGATTGAATTTATTTCCATAGTATAGTAACCTAATAGATGAACTAGCTATCGTGTTCTTGCTGGGTAGCATGCACTTGGCTACAATTTAAACTGCATTGTTTAATCTGACCCTCACTCTGATCAGATTAAGATGATCGAGAGTGTTCTCTTCGTTTATCACAAAGGTACAAGGACCTGGCACAGAAACTGGAGTTTCTCCTTCTCTTAAGTTCACTATAGATATATGTGATTATTTTACCATTTATAACTAAGTACATTTGTATAATGTTGCCTCATGATCAATTAACATTTTTTAAAACCAATATATTCATTAGAGAAAGTTGCTAAAGAAACAAGACAGACAAATATGGGTTAATACTCAGACAGTTTTGGATCCTAAATATCTGTGGACTTAGAAAAAAATTAATTATTAATCCTATGTATCAGATTCTTCCAGCGTAACAATGTACAATTTCAAAAATAGTAATGTGTACACATGTGGAAAATTATATTCATACACACACACACACACACACACACACACACATATATATATATATATATATATATATATATATATATATATATATGAGTTGTGATGTACAAGATCTAGTTACACTGTATGTGCCTCCTAAGTTTTCATTTAGTATTATAGTGGCTTTCTTTCTTTAAGCCTGACAGTTTGTTGTCCAATAAAGTATTATCTTGTATCATATAAGATAATTAAAAATGCTAAAATTGAAAAGGATCTTAAGATTACTCTGAGGAATTCAGTTCATGAAAATACAAACAAAATTTTCTGGTACAAAAATAAGGGACAGAATAGAAACAATGCAGATTGTGAACATGATCAAATCACATGCATGTGTACATGTATGGAAACATCATCATGAAGCTCCTTTCTGTGTACAGTTAATATGCACTCATTTTCAAAAAGGGAATATCTTTCAAAGAATAATACTATATTTTGTATAACTTTAAGAAAGATGAAAACATCTGGGTGATATTTTTTTTGACCCAGTCTCTTGTGGATTGTGATACTTTTAACTTATCTCTGACATTATCAGTTCCTATATTCAACTTTAAATGGTGAGGAAATCGCATTATCTTCAACCTTTCAATTGTTAGAAGGATGAGTAAGAAAACAATCAAGAAAATAACAGCTCTGTATAAACAATAGTACTGTGTTGCATAACAAATATGTGGCCAAAATCTGTAAAGCTCACTAAATATTTAAGAGAAAAGTACTCTAAAAATAACTAGGTAATGCCAAGTGACAGCTTTGGCTTAGAGCCCATTAAGAGGAATGAACTCAGAATCATGCTCTCTGCCCATGATATCTGTATTCTTAACTTGTAAAGCCATATACAGCACAAGTGATTTTTAAGGCAATTGGTGTTTGCAGGAAATGAAATGGCACCTCAGCTAGTATATAATCATGGCATTGTGTTCTATGAATTTGCAAGAGATTTCTAGGACTGTAGTTTTATCTTTGGGAGGGAATATAGAAAAACTGCCTGAGAATAGTGAAAATTACATTTCATATGAGCAGGCAGTGTTTTATTAGTTAAAAAGCAAAACCCTGAGCAATTGTACTAAAATTTTCTATTTTGACAAATATTATTTGGTGATTTATGATAATATGGGTGATTATTTAACTTTATTATATTGCTTGTTTACATATAAGGTATTAAAATTAGTCATCACATAAGGTTTCATAGTATAATCATACATGAGATTATGATTAAGAGGGTGAATGAAAGTAAGTGTGACTTGAATTTTGGAAAATACAAAGATGAATGAAAGGTAAGCAGATGCAGGGTTTCCTCACAAAATCAAGCAGGATGCCCCCTGCAAAAAAAAGTCAGGGATGCTATTTGTGTAAATGGCTCTGGAACTTGTGTCTCTGGTATTGGTGCATACAGCAGCCCAGGAAAGGGAAAAATCAGAGGACCATGAAGAACCATCGTGCCATTTATAAATAGAATGGAACTAAACAGGCAAACCCAGTTCATGAATGTGCTAACTTTTCCATTCTAAAGGAGTAGAATTTATGGAGAAACCAGGTAATAAAAGGGAACAGCCAGTGTAAAGTCACAGAAAGGGGAATCTATGTTGCACATACATTCTCTTCTCCAGAATTTCACCCCTGTCCACTACAGATTCCTGACAAGACTCAAGGTCCTCAAAATCTGTGGAGATAAAATTAATTCTAGCCTTCCCCCACCCCCATCTGCTTGGTAGTCTATTTTTTTCTTTCTTTATCCATCCGTCTTTGGAGTTCCCCCAATGCATGCTGGAGCAGTGAAGTCTTAATCTGCATGAGTCACCTCTCTGGGGCATGTGGTTTCTAAAAGTGGACCACTGGAGGATGGATGGAGCTAGCATTTGTAGAGCCTTTTGCCTTAACAGCTTTTCTGAAAACAATACTTCTGTGTTTGAGAGGCTTCAATTGCTTCCATTTAAATCGGCAGTCCATTAAATACACACTCCTCCGCATGACTTTCAGGACATTGATGACCTGCTTTTAAGCTCCATTCTGACTCCTTGCTATTTTCCCTGTGCCTCAGCTGCTTGTACCTGAACCTTCTTCTAGCTCCCCTAGAGGCCCATATGGCAAGGAATGGCTGGCAGCCTTGCATCAGATGCTGATGGGACTCTGTTACACCATTCACCAAATGTTGTCATTTGGGCAAGTTATTTCCTCAGGGATTGTTGAGTCCTCCTTTGTAAATGGGAGAAAATCATTTAGTTTTCAGAGTTTCTGTGAGATTTAAATGAAGGAGATATAAATAGATTAAGAGGCATTCTATCATTCATCTCTCAACATCATTAGTTCCCCCTTTGCCCTTAAATATAGACCTTTGATTTTGACATTGTTTGAATAGTGTGTGTGTGTGTGTGTGTGTGTGTGTGTGTGTGTGTGTGTATGCATACATGCATGCTGTCTTTCCACTAACAACATTATTTTAATTAGTTTAGTCTTATATATTTATTTTGCCCCTACTACACTGGACAATAAGACTGACTTCCCCTTTGCATTTCCCCTTCATGGTGTCAATTATCTTCCTCAAATCTACTGGCTTATTGCCTATGGATGGGCCTTTGCTGTTCACACTCTGCAAAATGCAGATATTTTCAGCATTCAATTTTTAGCCCTACAAGCCACATAGAGACTGGATATGTTTCTCAGTCTGGTGAATAACAGAATTATCCTAAGAGCTACATAACTGTGTTTGGTGATTTTGTAATGCAGAAATTGTTTTGCCATTTTACTTCTGACCTGGAACATTAACAAAGCATGTGAGAAAATTTCAGTGTGATGGGTCATCAGGAGAAATGGTTTCTGGTTATTACCGGTAATGGACCCACAGTGAATTGCTAGAACATTATCATAATCAAGTCTTAATTCTAGAAAATACTTAGCTGGCTGTTACCACAGGCACAACACAAGTCTTCTGTGTATAGGATATAGAAAAGCACAAAGTATACAAAAAACAGAGAGACCATATTCAACAACTCCTAAATTGAAATTTGTTCACTGAAAATAACTATAAAGCAGTTTTGAAAATAACTCTAAAAAACTGACTTGTACAAAATTTTAGGTTTTTATTTTTATATCACTGATCCATCTTTAAACTTAGGTGTGTATGGTAGGTGTCATTGTATATGATATCCTTTACTATGTAATGTATCTTTAATACTTCTCATTTTTTTTCATTAAATGTTTGCTTTCTGTGGATGATATATTGTGCAGCCTGATAAAACTTTCCTGAGGATTACAGAACAGTACAGCAACTAGATAAGACATAGAGGCCAGACAGTGGTGGCACACATGCCTTTAATCCTATCACTTGGGAGGCAGAGATCCTTCTGGATCTCTGTGAGTTCAAGGCCACACTTGGAACAGAGCCAGGCATGGTGGCAGACACCTTTAACCCCAGTACTTGAGATCTCATGCCTTTGCTTGGGAAAGACACACACCTTTCATCCCAGGAAGTGATGGCAAGGAGCAGAAAGATATATAAGGCATGAGGACTAGAAACTAGAGGCTTTTTAGCAGTAGTTCAGCAGAGACACTTTTGGGTGAGGACTCAGAGGCTTACAGTCTGAGGAAACTAGATAGGCTGAAGAGTTGGAGAGGTGAGATTGGCTGTGGCTTGTTCTATTTCTCTGATCTTCCAGCTTTCACTCCAATACCTGGCTCCCAGTTGTTTTTATTAATAAGACCCTTTAAGATTTATGTTACAGCTTTCTGCTAAGTCTTATTCCAGATATTGAAGATACAATGGTGAACAATGTATGTATAGCTAATTTGAACTATGCAATGTGTATATGTATATGTATATGTTTATATTAAATGTGTGAATTAAATGAAGCTTTGTTAGTTTAGAGACAGGGGAAATTAACTTTTTAAAATTAATAAAAACTATCATTGACTATTGAATTTTACAAACACATATTCCCTTGGTTTCAGATATACATCATGACAAGGCTCACACTCTACATCATAGAGAAAAACACCAAGTTGTCTTATGAACTACTTTCAACCACTAGTCAAGTATGCTATCTTCATTAGTCAGTGTTTTTATTTGAATTAAATTTATTTTGAACTGATGAATAAGTCATAAATTTGAAAATGGTGATAGGTAACATGACATTCAAGTACAGGTATGTACTCACTGTATAATGTTTAAATCAGGTTAAACATGTCTCTATCCTCAGTTATTGTTTCTTTATGGAACATCCTTTCAATATGATTTCTTCCAACTCTTTGAAATATAAAGTTCACTGATTTTAGTTGGAGTCACACTAGTCTGCAATAACCCACCAGAACTTGTTTTGTTCCTAACTGTGACTTAGAATCCATGAATCATCCTCTCCACATTTTGTCTTTTTCCCAACTCTCCAGTCTCTGGTATTCTGAAATCCACTCCACATTTCACGAGATCAACCTTTGTAAGTTCCAGCGTATGAGTGAGTTCATGTGCTTGGCTTGTTTCACTTCCCATAATGATTTCAGGCATATCTATGTTGTGGTAAATGCCTAAATTTTGTAATTGTTATGACTTAGCAGTATTTAGGCATACACAACTTTAAACATATATGTATCATTAGTCAGTTGTATTGTTTCCTTTCCTTGGTGACTATTAATAGTGCTACAATGAACACTGGCAAGAAGATGTCTTTTTGATACACAGGTTTCAGTTTCCTTTGGATTTGTGCCCATTGATAAGATTTAAGGACATTGTGGTTAGTTCACCATCGCATTTTTTGAGGAACTTCCATAGTCTTTTCCTTGTTGGTCTTAATGTATATGTTCATAGTAGTGTATAAACATTCCTACTTCTCTAAATCCTTCCTACCACAAGCTATCTTTAGTTAATTCTATAACATGTAAACTTACTGGCATGATAGGATGCCTCATTTTGGTACTGATTTTCATTTCTCCAAATATTACTGATGTTGAGTATTTTTCCTCATACCTGATGGTTATAGGAATGTCTGTTCAAGTTTTTCCACAATTACTAACTGGGTTATTTATTACTGGAAAGCTTTTGGAGCTACTTCTACTTATGTATTTTAGCTATCAGTTTTATAATGTGCATGGTCTCCATTTTTTCCTTTCTATATATCATATAGGTAATGGCTTCAATTTGTTAATGAGTACATGGTTTATCCAAACTTCTCTATTCTGTTTGATTGTGTATGTGTCTGTTTTTATATGAACATCATGTTTGGTTTAGAAGAGGTTTGTAGTATATTTTTACTCTTTTGAGAGTCAGGGAATGGGTAAAATGTGGAGAGGATGATTAACGGGTTCTAAGTCACTGTTCGGAACAAAAGATACCTGATTTTGGTTTTGGTTTGGTTTTGGTTATACTGTTGTTTTGTTTGGTTCTAAGGAATGCTTGAACTTGTTTTGTTTTTGTTTCTGGTTCCATTTAAATTTCCAGATTATTTTTCTATTCCAAATTCCACTGATATGTTGACAGAAATTGTAGTGAATTTTTAATATAACTGAAAAAAAAAACCAAGTTAGTCACACTTACATACCCTTGACAAGATTACACAGAAACTGGGAAATCAGAACATGTTAGTTATTGAGTTTGAACTTTCCTGTGTGCCTGCTGTTGTTAGGTACTATACGGTCAGGTACTGTGTAGTCAGGTACGGTGCAGATGCTCAGTCATGTACTCAGTGAGTATGCTCAAACAGATATCATACAGCTTCTGACTCTACTTTGTAAAGGGTTTTCCTTCATTTCTTTTCTTCCATTATGCTGTTTCTGCTTCCCGAGAGAATCCCCTTCTCACATCCTTGCATTCTTACATGACATGATAGGTGGGCTTTACAATCTCAAAAGACATACCTGGAATATCCAGTGCAATTGAACTCAGGGCTTTCTGTATGCTAGGGAAACACCCACAAACAGAGCTACATCCACAGCACAAGGAATTTTTAAAATACATTCTTGATACATTAGGAGCTAGTAACTCAATTTTTCAATGACCTAGATTTTAGACTTTCTCAATATTAGTGTTCCACCTGAATTGAGTGCATTTGTAGTCATTTGCTTCTTACCAGTCCCCCATATATGTTGGGATAGGCAAAATTTCCTGAATTTTTATAATGGCATGTTCCTCTATACAATCTTTCTGTCCATTGTGCCAATTCTTTTTGCTGGATTTGCTGTTTCTCCAGCTCATTGCCCACAGCTTTGGCATAATATTGAAAGTTAAGTTTTCCAATACTATAATTTTTCAAATCATCAACTTTTGTTCTGTGCCACAAAACATTTCCTTAGAAAAGATCTGTTTTCTATCTGCATTGAATTTAATTTATCTAAAGTTTACCAAATCTTTAAGAAATTATTTTCAAAATTAAATGTAATTAATTATATCATTTCTTGCTTCCCTTTCCCTTTCCTCCTTCCAACATCTCATATGTACCTTCCCCTTGTTCTCTCTCAAATCCATGCCTTTTTTCTTTTAATTGTTCTCTCTCTCTCTGTCTCTCTCTCTGTCTCTCTCTCTGTCTCTCTCTCTGTCTCTCTCTCTGTCTCTCTCTCTCTCTCTCTCTCTCTCTCTCTCTCTCTCTCTCACACACACACACACACACACACACACACACACACACACACACTCCCAAATATATAAATACAACTTCCTCAGTCTGTATGATGTTACAAGTATATGATATCAGGGTTGGCCACTTAGTATTGGATACCCAATTGATGTGTGCCTCCCTGAGGAAGACTATTTCTGCAGCTCTCAGTATTTTTTGTTGCCTGTAGTTCTTGTCTAAGATTGAGACCTTTCCTTCCATTTTAGCATGTCTACTGGTGTAACCATTGTTTAGGTCTTGTTTATGTCATTACCCATCATTTAGATTTTTTTTTATTCTTCTCTCATAGAATATATTCTGACCATAGTTTCACCTTCTCTACTTCTCCCACTTGTCCCCTTCTCCTTTCCCTTTCCCAGATCTACTCCTCTATTTCCCTTCAGAAAAGAGCAGGCATCCCAGGGATACCAACCAAACACTGCACAACAAGTTACAATGAGAGTAGGCACAAAACTTCATATCAAGACTAAATGAGGGAACTTAGTAGGGGGAAAAGTGTCCCAAGAGCAGGCAAAAGAGTCAGAGATGTCCCCTCCCACACACTAACTGTTAGGAATCCCAACAGTGAAGAACACCAAGCTACACAATCATAACATACATGCAGAAGACCCAGCACAGACCCATGCAGGATCTGTGATTGCCACTTCAGTCAATGTGAGCTCCTATGAGCCCTGCTTGAATGATTTTCTGGGCCTTGTTCTCTTGGTGTCCTCAACGCCTCTGTCTCCTACGATCTTTCTCCCTTCCCCTTCTTCTGAAGGGTTCTCTGAGCTCTCCCTAATGTTTGGCTATGGGTCTCTGTATTTACTCCCATCAAATTCTGGATGCTGGATGAAGCCTCTCTGATGACAATTGGGCTAGGTACTTACCTGAGTACAACAGAGTATCATTAAGAATCATTTCAGAGACTTTTTTTTTTAATGTCAGTCGTATTTAGTTCTGTCCTAGGTCTCTGGGCTATCCAGCCTCTGATTCCTGGTGATCCAGGCATTGCTGAGCATGGGCTCCTTCTCCTGGCATGGGCCCCAAGTTAGACCAGTCATTGGTTGGTCATTCCTACAATCACTGTGCCATCATTAGCCCAGCACATGTTGCAGGCAGAACAATGAATGAAAAGTTTTGTGACTGGGTTGGTGTCCCAGTCTTACCCCTGGAAGCCTTGCTTGGTTACATAAGATGGCTAGTTCATGCTCCATATCCTCCATTACTAGGAATCCTCTCTAGGGTCACCCTTGTAGGTTACAGGGAGTATCCACTGCACTAGATGTCCACATCCTCCCCTAAATGCTCCCCAATTCCAGTCATGTCTTCTGGTACTCTCTCCCTGCACTCTCTTACTTCCCATAGATCTTACTATGCTGATAAGATTTTATGGTTGATGGTAGTAGAAGACACATTCTCACAGAAAACTTCCTGTTCCTCTGGCTCTTACAATCTTTCAGCTCCTTCTTCCTCCATTTTCCCTGAGGCTTAGGTGCAAGAGTTGTGTTGTACACGTATCAGGTGGGACTGGCACCATATCACTGCTTTCTCTCTGCACGTTTATGGTTGCAGTTTTCTTTAATAGTCTTGATCTGTTTACAGAATAGTTATGTGTTTTATTAGATTTGTGTTTCTGTATGTAAGTAAAGATGGCTTAAAAATGAATGATAAAGTACATTACAAAGTGTAGGACTGATGAGTTAGTCCCCAAATGTTGCTGCTACTCAAGAACATCTGACAACTTGGCAGCCATTAGTAGCAAGAGCAGTGGGAATAACTGTGGCCATCCAACTGAAAAGCTCCATTTAGTAAGAAGTTCAAAAATGGGTCATTTTAGAAACTAATAGTTCACGTAATGTAAACTTTATTTCTGCTTACTGAAAATTTATAAAGAGAAAAATACAAAGTTGATTTTCAGGAAAGGCTTCATGGATAGTGTTGCATGTTAAGGGACAAATTTAAAAAAATCCTGAGAGTAGGATTTAGTCTTTTCTAATACCAAGGGACCAATTTCAGTTACAGTATATGGCTATTATATATTTATGTATAATATATATAATATATGGCATTACATATATATATATATAATGCTAGTATATCACATGCACTATGAACTTACATATCAAGATATATGTTGTGAAATGACATATCTCACATTATCATCAGGCTACAAACTACTTTGAAAATGAATATTGTTCATAGCTGCTGCTGGACTGTGAGATGAGGTGATAGTGTACCTATGATTTCCATTTCAGTGTTAATCAGCTTATTAGCTATCATCCCAAGTACATTCTCCAGAGATGCTTCAGAGATTTCTCTATTCTGTTTTAACCAGAGATAATAATTATATTGTCTGCATAATGTGTTTGTTCCTAAAATAAGAATATTTCAAGCTAAGAAAGCTTGTATTTTTGGAGAAAACCTTTCTTTGAACTTAATTTAGGTGCATCTCTTTAGAATATTCTGTGCTTTGAATTTCATTTAGAGGACCAACCTGCGTGGAAAATTTTTATTTTGAAATCCAGTCTGTCTTTGTGTGATACAGAGCTAATTTAAATTTGTTAAATAATAAGAAATTAATACCTTACTTGAGATGGGTGACTAATTTAATCCTAACACACTAATGCTGTAGAATACATTTATTTATTTGTCATTTTTAATCTCTGAATTTTATTAATATTTCTATTGAAAACAAGATATAAAAATTGGCTTTAGAGGCTGGATGGATCAGTGTCTAGGAGCACATATTGCTCTTGTAGAAGATTCAGGTTCTATTCATGGCAACATTAATAGATTGCTCTGTAGCAGGAATCTTAAAAGTTCTTATTAATAAAATCAAACCTGAGCCAGGTATTGGGGTGAACTTGAAGATCAGAGAACCAGAACAAGCCACAGCTACCTCACCACGCCGGATCCTCAGCTGGTCTTGTTTCCTCAGACTGGAGGCCTCTGAGTCCTCATCCAGAATGGGTCTCAGCTGAGTTGCTGCTCAAAAGCCTGAATGCTTAACCAGCTAAAAGCTTAACCAGGCCAAATGCTTCTTGTTCCTGGTCCTCAGGCTTTATATATCTTTCTGCCTTCTACTGTCACTCCCAGGAATCAAAGGTTCGCTTTCTTGGATTAAAGGCGTGAGTCACCATGCTCGGCTGTATCCTTGAACACATGGATTTCTGCCTAGCTCTGCCTCCCAAGTGCTGGGATTAAAGGCGTGTGCTACCACTGCCTATCCTCTATGTTTAATATTGTGGCTGTTTTGTCTCTGACCTCAGATAAGTTTATTAGGGTACACAATATTTCAAGGAACACAATATCACCACACTGCTCACAACCACCTGTAACTCCACTTACAGGGGTATCCCAACACCCCGGCTCCTATAGGCAACAGCACTCACCTGTACATACCCACACTAAATTTTTTTAAAAGTCTTTGATAGGAAGACTGTGTTTTAGAGATAATTTAGGCACAATGGATCTTTCCCAAGTTTATAAATATGCATATACCAACTGAGTCTATAGCTTCCTTCTATTTATTGGCACCTTCACAGTGGCAGACTTAAGGAACTTGAACAAAGGCTAAATGAAGTAGAAATGAAATAACCAGACTATGTGATTTTAAAATAAAGATTTTCAAACTTTTTTCAGTTACAGAGTAATAAAATTTAACCAGAGAATACTCCAATCTTAGAACTGGATTTATGTAGTAGGTGGATGTTCTCAATCATTGAGTAATATCAATTAGGGATATTATTGTTGTTATTTATTTAACATGTAAATATGTGTTCAATGTTCTCTGACCAATTAATTTGTTTAGGTTCAAGTAAAACTGCTTAAGATTTAAAGGACTGAATCTTTTATCTTTTAACTGACTACATTTACCTCTAACACATATGACCACGAAAATGAAGCTATATAACCATAGCCAAGCCAAAACTCAGTTCAGAGGCGATGGGTGTGGGATGTTATGGTATGGTGTGGTATGGTGTGGTATGGTGTGGTATGGTGAGGTGTGGTGTGGTGTTGGTGTGTGTGTGTTCTAGCTCAAAGCTGCTTTATTATAACATCTATCTGGATTCTTTTTAGAAGTTCCTCAATTGTCTTACATTTTCCCTGAAACAAATTTTCCAGGGGGCAATCAGGAAAAGAAACATGATAGAAATATTAGAAATTTCAATTTTGTTGTAGTGGCTTGAGATGAGAGTATTATCTATACCTAATCAAGCACCTCACGCATTCAGAAAGATCTCCTCAAGCTTGAGTGAAGATGATGCACCCAGAGTTTCAGTGTTATACTCTGACTTGCATTGAGTCCAAAGGCATCTGTTTATTATTCCCTCTTTATTTATTTATTTATTTATTTTTTTGGTTTTTCGAGACAGGGTTTCTCTGTGTAGCTTTGCGCCTCTCCTGGAACTCACTCGGTAGTCGAGGTTGGCCTCGAACTCACAGAGATCCGCCTGGCTCTGCCTCCTGAGTGCTGGGATTAAAGGCGTGCGCTACCACCGCCCGGCTGTATTATTGCACTCTTTTACTACAAGTGTTGACAGGGACTCTAACCCACCTGCAAGTTAAGAAGAATAGAGTAACTTCAAAGAAATTGCATGTCTAACTTAGGAATTATGGTTCCAGCTTCTGCTAAATGCTGAAACAGCTTGTAATATAATGTCTATTGAATCTCTTTCACTTTGTATTTCATTACACTTCATCTTTTTTCATGTAAAAGAAAAAAAAGAGCAATTTCCATCACTCTTTCAAGGTGGAAAATGCAAAGCATTGTTTTGAGATAGTTTACATGAGACCCTACCAAGGTTCAGTGAAAACCAGGAAAAAGTCAGGCATATGTTCTCTTTCCCTCACCTTTGAACTGGACATTCAATATCCACGCTACCATATATTTCCAGAAAAGACTAAATGAGGGAGAACGATCCTCACCTGACTGACATGCACCTTTCAATGGGTGGTTTATGTATAAAGAGACCCAGAGAGAAAGGAGTGCCTTTTGCCTCTTGCTGGTGGCTGTGTCTATCCCTGTTGATGTTTCTGCTGCTGCTGTCTTTTGCCGACGTAAGACACCAGGTTCTTCCCTTCCAAAATGCACTGAAGACAAGCAAGAGTAAAGTACTGAAGCAAAACCAACAAATTCTGAAGACTCTCCAAGAATTGTCTGGGATCTTAGCCCCAGATTGAGACTGCTGAGGCATCAGCCTTTTAAAATGAGCAGCTACCAGGTTCTCGGCTTCTGCAATGTTCAAATGACTATTGTTATTTTACTGAATCCCTTTTGTATAAGACTACATAGTAAATCCACTTTCATAACATGCGAACACACACACACACACACACACATATGCACATGCACACATATAAGCTCCAAAGAATTTTTTGTAATATAATTTTTTTAAACTTAGTCATTTACATTTCACTGATTCTAGAAGATGAAAGACGAATACAGAATAGAAGAATGATCAGGAAAGACTATACTTCGTGGGATATTTTCATCTCTTGGATTAGCATACAATTGGAGTCATTCTCAAGAAATCTGGAATAAGAATATCTTTTTCTGAGATTTTCCCTAAGGTCTCTGTACCCTGGCAGTACAGTATAGGAAAGGAAAGATTTTGTAGTTACCTTCAGGCCGTGAATACCATAACTTCATGCAGGATGAGAGTCAAAGTAATATAGCTGTGACTTCCATTGGATTTAATTTATGTTTTGTACTTCTTATTATGAATGTCCTTAAGTTTTCTCACTATTAATTCAGTGTGGTTAAAATTTCCATTGAGGATTTTTGTGGGAGCTAAATGTATCTGTCTGCTCTGTGACATTGCATAGAGAAACATGGACAAACATCTGTTTACCACAGATGGAGACTTGACACCAGACCAAAGAAATGATTTTACTGGTCTACTGAGTTTATTTGGTTAATTACAGAAGGATATGTGTTTCAGGTGGCCAGGGTCTAGGCTGTGTGTATACAGATTCTGTGTTTTATTCACAGAATTGAAATAAACACATGAAGATTGTAAGGTACTAAGGGTGCTTTATTACAACCAATGCAACAATACAGATTAATAGGGGAAATATTGTGAAAATTTGCAGCATACCTCATGAGTTAAGGTATTCACAGTTCCCAGTTGTTGACTGGGGTTTCCATCTACAGGACTCAAGAGAAGGAGGCACTTGATTGCCAAGAGTGTGGTGTGGGTGGTTTTCTATTTTGATTTATGGGTTTGGATTAGGTTGGCATTTGCTTACTGTGCATGTCCTTCCCATGATGAATATGCTTTTAATTATATGCATGCCCAATTATATATAGGCATAACATGGTAAACAGGAAATTCTCTCTAACTGTTCATATGAGGACACAGTTTTGCCTTATTGTGCATGCATCTAAAACCATTCTAGAAATATATGTATAAAAAAAAACCAGAGCCGGGCGGTGGTGGCGCACGCCTTTAATCCCAGCACTCGGGAGGCAGAGCCAGGCGGATCTCTGTGAGTTCGAGGCCAGCCTGGGCTACCAAGTGAGTCCCAGGAAAGGCGCAAAGCTACACAGAGAAACCCTGTCTCGAAAAACCAAAAAAAAAAAAAACATTCTAGACTAAAATAGCCCATTATCCAGAGTCCCCAGACTATGTTACTGTATGTATTGGAATAGAAGTGGTTGTAGATGAATTTCTAAACAGTCTTATTAAATAAGAAACACAGCCAAATACAGGGGTGCAAGCTGTAGAGATCAGAGCAATAGCCACCAACTAACCTTAGCTCACCACGTCGCCACAGCTTCCCAAGAGAACCTCTTCCTGTCTAACCTGTGCCTTTATTGCCTTCCTGTTCTGCCTTCTCCTTGTCTTTAAGCCTAGCCCCTTCACTTCCTTGTCCTTTCTTGTCTATACAGACCTCCAAGTCTCTATGGTTGGTACTGGGATTAAAGGCGTGTGTCACCATGCTTGGCTGTGTCCTTGAACACATAGAGACTCTGCCTGCCGTGTGATCAGATTTTTTTTCTTTCATTATACATTTTATTAAGAACATTTTTGTATCCACATTCCTTTAGTTAATATAGAGAAAAGAGAGGAAAGACAGGCAGGTGGAAGATCACAACCATTTCACTTAACTTTTGTTTGGCTTTGACATGTTTTTCTTTATATCCTCATGTGGGAATTGCATAATTTTCTTAACTATTATAGCCATCACATTTTGCTCAGTATAATTCATACTGCAATGGACTTTTGTACATACAATTTTCTTTTTACATCAGTTCGCTACTTTGCCACTCATGTGATCAGATTAAGGGCATGTGCTACCACCGCTTGACTTCTGTTTATGGCTGACTATGACCTCTGATCTCCAGGCAAACTTTATTTATTAATATACAAATAAAATATAACATTTCAGAACAAATAAAATATCACCACAAATGGTACATTATCAAGGGGCTGTCAAGGGTTTAAACTAGTGTTTAAAATAGTAATACCTACAGCTTCCAGCAGGTGGAGGTCATAGGTTGCTAACAGGTGCCAGGCATGTTATTCAATTAGAGGTATGTATATAGTCCAAACCAAGTGGAGTTCCAGATTGCTATATTATTCCTTATGTCTGCTTACCTCATAGATGGGGAGTTGCTTACAATGGTATTTTTGACTTGAAAGTAGCTGGATAACCAGCATTGGGGATGACTAATGAAACCTGCATCTCTGTAGGTCCTTGTACCAACAACTCATAGGAAACTGCGCTGGCTGGATAAAACCCTCTTCCTGTCAATCATTTACCGTTTTCATAACCTTGAGCAGGGGCTGTGCAAATCTTGTAAGTTTTATTTACTTCCCAAGCCCTATTAAGCTGTCTCTACTTCCTAAGTACTGTGAATTTCATTTTCTTCCCGAGTCTCATAAGCCCCTCCACTGTCCAGGAGGGAATGTTTCAGTCTGAGGAAATAGATACACAACAGCATCGACTAACATGCAGAAATGGAAGACCTATTTAATAGCCAAAGAGCAATCAATAAAATTGACCACACTAACAGATTTAAACTGAACTAACACAATATTTAAGATCAGAAACAACTCAAAGGTATCTACTTTTACTATTCCTGCCCAATATTATATAAGAAATCATAAAAAATCCAGTGAGAAAATGAATGAAACTAAAAGAATTCAATCATATAAGTGAGAAATAAAACTAATAATACTTATCAAGAGTAAGTTATGTAGTAAAGTGACAATTAAAAACCTGTTTCTGATGTTAATAACTAAATTTGAGAGTTCACTGGATTGAGTCCTCATCCTGAAGAACAGCAAGTGTCCTTTACCATTGAGCAAACATTCCAGGCCCTGTAAATTTTCTATAAATGAAATATAATTGAGATCAAGTTGATGTGTGTATTATTTATCAACAAATGTATGGCCTCTGAAAGAAAAATACTGGAAACTATAAAGCTACCAGAAAAAAAAATAGCTCTCAAGAAAATATCCTTCACATTGACCTTGACAATGACATTCTTGATATTTCATCAAAAATTTAGATAACAGAAGTAAAAATAAATAAACATAGCTGAATTTACAATTTGGTAGCATAATTCACAATCAGAAAAAGCTGATCGTAATCCTAATATCATTCAACTGAAAAGTAGATGAACAAATCATAATTTATCTACACAGTGGAGTGATGACAAAATATAAAAAGTAATAGATTGCAAAAATCAATTCAAAATCAGACAAAGACCTTAATGTAAGATCTAAAACTGTGTAAGGAAAAACACTTCACAATGTAGACATGGACAATGACTGATGAATAGGACTCCAGTAGCTCAGGAAACATAACAAGAATTGACAAGTCAAATTACATTAAATTAAAAAGCTAGAGTAAAACAAAAGAAACAATTACCAGAATGAAGAGATATCTATAAAATGGAAGTCTTTGCTAATTTATATGCACTGTAAAGACAGCAATCATGTCTGAAGCACACGATTCTCTTGTTCTAGTGGGGATATTAAAGATTGTTCTTTCTCTATTTGGTTACTCTTTTGTATTTGTTGAGATTCAGATGTCTTCATTTGTGTTAGTCTCTTTCTGAATTTTCTATTCACCTGACAACAGATCAACAAACTAAAGATCTAAACACACCACACACACACACACACACACACACACACACACACACACACACACCACACATACACACAACCCAACAAATAGATAAATGGGCAAATGAATTGAAAAGACAGTTTTCTTGAAGGAAACTCAAGTGAATGTGGTTGTGCATGCTTGTAATCTTAATGCTTGAGAGACTGAGGCAAAGTGATCATTAGGTAGATACCAACCTGGACTACTTAGCAAGACCCTACATTTAACTACTTAGCACAAAAATAACAAAACAAACATACAAAAATACAGATGACTAATACATGGCTTCAGAGCAATACAAATCAAAAGTACAGGAAAATTCCATATTATGCCTGCCAAAACAGCAACATCAGGAAAACAAACAACAGTAAATGCTGGCCAGAATATGAAGGAAACCCTAACACAGTGCTACACTGTTTTCTCCCATATGTGGAACCTAGTGATTTTTTTAATGACATGAAAATGGAATTGTTACCATTTGAAAGAGGAATGGAAGAGAGATAGGAATAAGAGAAGATAATAAATTGGTAAATAAGGTCAACATATACTATATACTTTATGAAAATGTCATAATAAAATCTATTATTTTACAGTTAATATACAGAAATAGTATAAAAGCAATGGCTTTTTTATACTCACAGAAGTACATTCTCAAATATATTTTACTATGGGAAGATTGTAACACTGAAAGATATGGTGTAATCACTATTACATGGTGTCTCAAAATTGAAAGCTAGAGATAAAAATTATATAAGAATGTATTTTATATGTGTGTATACATGTGATAAGGTGTATGCCTCAGTATGCATGTGCATTCACCTGTACGTGCCTATGGAGAGGGTGATGTTGGGAGTCTTTACAACTTCCTACATTTTGTTGTTGTTTTGTTTTGTTTTGCTTTATTTTAAGATAGAATCTATCACTGAACCTAGCGCTTGTAGTTTGGGCTTTACTGGCTGACCAGCAAGCCTTTAGGATCCACCTTTCTCCAAATCCATCCTCTCCCTGTACTAGAGCTACAGTACACACTGGAACTCCTGGCTTTTATGTGGGTGATGGAATCTGAATTCAGTTCCTCATGGTTACATGTCAAGCACTTTGAGCACTTAGCTGAGACATATTTCTAGCTCAAAAACCATCACCATCTTAATCAGAATATCTGTGGTTACATGCAAAATAACCCTATGACTAAACAAAATAACTTTCCATCATAGGGTGATATAATGAGGAACCTTAGACCCTCACCTGAATTCTAGTCACTTCCTCCTGGCTTTCCTCACAGCTGCACATGATTCTGCCACAACTTTATGTGGTCTCAGAAGGTGATGGATTATGAATAGTTAACTGAAGAGGGAACTCTATTTATGTAACTATAAAAAAGTTGTCATCCACTCTGAAGTATAGCTTTGTAGTGATGTGACAACTTTGAGGTCATCTGTCCTCCTGTATGTAATTCACTCGCCATGCTCCTATAATTATGCACTAAATCATTTCATCATTTCATAAAGCTACACTGGATGGGATCATTAGTTTGTTCTAACCTTGGTGCCCTATCTAGGGTGAGTAGACATTTATTCACATCTCCCCAGGAAAGTTTACATAACAATGTCAAAACTCACCTGTATACCAAAAAGTGAATTTCATTTTTGTAAATCAAAACCAAATGAAAGAAAATAAAGAACCAAGAAAATTATCCCATGGAATGCACATGGATTTTAATGAGACCAGAAAATACTTAGCAAAAAAATTCAGCTTTAGGTTAAAATAACTCAAAACTGAAAAACTTCATAATCTGTCTGACAAGCACAAAGTATAATGTTTAAAATATGATTTGAAAGTTGAAGGATCAAGTAATACTAAAGCTAAAAAATGATTCTCTATAAAGAAAGCGATAAATCCATGGGAGTTTATTTAAGCAGTATTATAGAAATTTATTAAGGTAAATTGAGGAAATATACTCATGAATACAGAACGGAGTAGACAGCTGAAGTCATCCTCTGATCTGACCGGGAACAAATCCACCTTGCAGGCAGGAGGAGGGAGAAGGAGCATGTGACCCTTTAAGCTGTCACTTACAATGGCAGGAAGCACCGCCTCCTTCAGACCCTATAGCCCAAGGTCATGGATAGAGCAAATACCACTACATATAAAATATTACTGATTGAAAGGAACTTTGGCAATACATTAACCATTAGTGCTACAAAATAAATATTGAACAATGACAATGAATATTATTTGTCTTTGTTACATATCCTTCTCTCTTAAAAGCAGATTGAATTTTTAAAATAACATGCAATAGCAGCGACTGTGATTTTACCATTTTAGACTGGCTGAAAAATAATTGAGACATTTTCTTTTAGCATTAATAGAATAAGTTTCCCCATGCATGAACACTTGAAATTAGTTTTTTCCACTTTTGAAATATCAAGCTGTATTCCAAAGCAGATGTATAAATTTCCAGCCTTTGGCACAGCGTGGCGAAGCCCACACACAAGAACAAGAGCAGCAGGTGGCAAGAAGTGGGAAGTTGTGTGACTACAAATGTTCAAGAGAGGCTAAAATATAGAACAGGTTGTGCCCCGATACAAGCACTGCTTACACTAGCCACAATGTGTTTGGGTTCATAGTCTATGCATCAACAAAATTGCTTCTAGCTGAATTATTGCTTTTACCAATAGTGTGCGTATATGAACATGATTGGCTCAGATTTTCACCGTGTATGTGACATTATACCTGCGAGACATGGATCTCTGGAGAAGTCCCCACTTCTACAGCGAAGTGTAGCATGGGTTCTCTTGTTGGGTTCAAGTATCTCAAGCAGAACACAAATGCTTTTCTTGAAGTCTTAGGAATGAAACAGCCTGTGCTGCCACATTCCTCTTGGCAATAGCACAGATTCTGTAACTTTGCAGCTTGTCAGAAGCACTACTAGATTTTACTCTTGTATCCTAATCTGAACCCAAGATATGTTCTCATTAGTATCCATTTCCATAAAGAATACAGAAACCCCTGGGCCAGCATAGACAAAAATAAAAACATATCGAATGAGGTGTGGTAGACACAAATACAGTTTTTATAGTGATGTTTACAAGATATTTGAAGAGTTTATTAGCATGACTTGGGTCAAAAGAGTTACAACTGATTTTCATATCTTAGCCACAGTGCTGCTAGCAAAAATCAAATATTTTTTTTATTAAATGTGATAAATAGATACTGCGACTGAGAAATTTACACTGAATGATTATTCAAAAATGATCTGTCTTTAGCTAACCTCATACAGGAGTCAGTTTGACAGCAAAACCTTAAAGGTATCTTGTCCATTCTGGTAGAAGATTCACAAATTATCTTGGGTTACAACCTAGGAGCAGATCAAAGGTCATACATTTTAGACAAACATGGTTAGATGATGATCTTTCATCAGAAACTCTGAATGCTGAAGTTCTTTCAATGGTTGCTACATAGTAATCTATTAAAAATATTGCCACTCTTTCTCCCAGCCATTCACCTGTAACCTTCTGCATGAGGCTAGCCTATGCTACATTAATAGCAGAAAATGTCCATGGTTTCAGGGACTATAGGGAGATAATTTGAAGAGTATACCTACACTTACGATATACTCAATGTCATTTGTGATGCCGGTAATAACCAGACTGTCTCTAATTGGTGTTCCCTTAAATTCCAAACAAGAAAGAGTTAGATGCTATATGAAAAACAGCATGTAGTATGCATTCTTTACTCTTATGTCGACTCTGTTATATTAAAAGCTTAACCAGGCAGTTCAGCATGAACATTTATCCCCATTTATTGTCCTCAATCAGAATATTTTTCTGTGCTGGTGAAATTCCTATAATTTCCCATGAAGTGGGACAGTGGTTGTTATTGCTTTCAAACTTGAATTTGTAGAGAATTCACTGTCCTGACTGTTTTTCTGTGTCAACTTGACGCAAGCTAGAGTCATCAGAGAGGAAGGAGCCTCAGTTGAGGAAATGCTTCCACGAGATCTAGCTATAAGACATTTTCTCAATTAGTTATCAACGGGGGAGGGCCTAGCCCATGGTAGGTGGTGTCATCCCTGGGCTGGTGGTCCTGGGTTCTATAAGAAGGTGGGCCAAGCAAGCCATAGGAAGCAAACCAGTAAGCAGCTCCCCTCCATGGCCTCTGCATCAGCACCTGCCTCCAGGATTCTGTCCTGTTTGAGTTTCTGTCCTGACTTCCTTCAGTGATGAACAGCAATGCTGAAGTATAAGCCCAAATAAACCCTTTCCTCCCCAACTTATTTTTTGATCTTGGTGTTTCATTGCAACAATAGAAACTCTAAGACATTCACTAATTTTCAGATTTTCACCTCTTATTCACTTAAGTCATGAACTGCTACTTTCTTTTAACATAGGAAACTGTCCCTTAAGCATTTCTTTTGGGGATCCTTTTTCAACTATTTTATTGTCTTAACATAGAGGCAGCCACTGAAAATGTCTTATGACCTATAGAAGCTTTGAAATAATAAACATATACATTTTACATAAAAACCTTATCTTTTCATTACACAGAAAATAAATACTAATTTAACTTTACTACATAAAAGTATCTTTGTTTCTAGGAACTCTAAGTAAAAGGAAGATTCAGAACGGGAGGCAAAAAGAAATTGAACTGGGCTATGATAGTGAAAAATGAAAACTTGAAATACTTGGATGTATGACCATAAAATGCAGCTAATGCTTGGTAGAATGATAAAAATTCACTTAGAAAAGTATACGCTATAAGGACCACTAATAAACTGTCAGTTTTGCTTTGAGATAGCTTGCTTTAAATAAGTCTTTTACTGTGAGTGTTGGAGTCTTGAATTTGTAAGCTTACCATTTAGTTTCAGTTTTAAATTTATACTTGGTGGCATAGTGTTAACATTCATTACCATTTTAATGAGCTGGCTACTAACACAACTATTGATAACTATTGAATCTGTGTTGGTCAGGATGGGGAGGGAAGAAAAAAAGGAGGGACTAGGATAGCATGGGATGGGATGGTCTTTGGTTTCTGCTACGCTATCGATAATGGGCTCTCTCTAGGGCTCCTCTTGGATATCCTGTTGTCCTGAGTTGTGGAGATCCTGCAGTTTTGGATCTGTAGGTTCATCCCCTTCACATGCTCTGACAGTTTATGGATTCGGTGGATGTTGGGGTGGGTTAACTCATAGCCCTGGTTCTGGGCCTAGGTGGTAGCTGGGTTGGTCAATGCTCCACCTTTCCCTCATCATTACTACCCAGGCGAGTTCTCCAGCACTGCCTTGGCTAGCTTGCCCAATGCAGCCTGCAAGGCCAGTTCTTAGGTCCCAAGTTCTGTCAAACTCACACTCACACCACCAGAGCCAGTTCTAATGTTTTGCCCAGGTGAGGTGCAGGGCTCTCTCTTACTACTGCTGCAGGGGATATATGGGGGGTAAGGAGCTTTCCTGCTCTCATGCCCTCAGGGTCAGCTCTAGCGTGTTGTCCAGGAGTATGCAGGAACCGCTCTCCTGTGTGCAGCAGCTGTTGAGGGGCAGGAATAGCCCTCTCACTCTCATGACCCTGGGCCAGCTCTCTTGCCTATTACAGATAGTAAGGGGCAGGGTGGGGAAGACATCTTTTCCTCACCCATGCCACCACATGACAGATAGGGGGGCAGGGTCAACTCGACTGCCCTTACCACCCTCAGAGTAGGCTCACCTGTGTCCCTGACAATAGGTTCAACTCTAGTGTGCTGTCCTGGTGACTTGCACACCAATGGTGAGGGGTGGGGTTCCAGGGTGTGGTGGCGGGGAGTTAAGCTCTCCCCTGAGAGGTGGGGCCAACTCGTCTGCCATAGTATCCAGCAAAGAGCTGGGCCTACTATCCCAGGGCAAAAAGGGCAGGGCTAGCTCAGCTCAACCCTCAGATTTCCACACATGTGGTTCCTATCACCCACTGTATTAACACAGGCCATAGACATCATCACAGACACCAGTTGCAGTAGGATCACAGACCCAGACATGGCCTTCTGCAGCAGCTGGGGCTCAGGAAGTCACCATGACCCCCATGGCAGCACAGGCCATCCAGATCAGTATGGCACTGGTTGCAACATGGCCCTTGGAAACCAACGTGGTCCCAGGTGACTGAACAGAACCTGGGAATACACACAGCCCTTGGTGGTAATAGGAGCAATGGACATCACCCTAGTTGCCAAAAGGCCATAGACAAATACAGCCCTCAGTAGCAGCCCTGGCCAGGATGACTCCCCAGACCTTGTGGTGTGTGGGGAGGAGCTATCTGAGTGCTTTACCTCACAGGTCTGGAAAGTACAGAGTGGGTCCTGGATGGTGTAAGTTTTTTAAAATGTGTGTATGTGAGCATATGCATGTGTCAATGTTTTGGGGATTGGCTTAGGGCCTTAAAATACTAACTATATACTGTGCAGCTATGCTGTACTTTCAACCTTTTAAGACATTTATATTTTTGTTCATAGCTAAAACCACATTTCTGCTACAATAGAATCCCTTAGAAATTGATACTTTCATGTATCAGTTTTCCATGTAGAGTCATGCCATCCAATAAACACTTTTTATCACTAGAAAACATGACAATTACTACAAGTGTAAAGTTGTTTAACATCAATCGCATATCAAGCATGGGCAATAAATCATGTATAGAAAACCACAAGTCTATATAATCTATGCTAACTTCTTTACAGCAAGAGGTAAGAATCTGAGTGTAATTTTCATTGTTATGTGTGTCTGTAATAAAAAGACACGAATGTTTTAGGAAAATGAATTGCTTGTTATTCATGGTGTAAAATTTCAAAAGCTTCCCAGTCCTTACTCAGTAGGCCATGTACTATATTGATGCACAGTATCCTTGGCTCAGCTATGAAAATATCAACATAGAGATATGCTATGTGCCACACATTTTCCTAACATGTTTCATTTATTTAGTTACTTAAATTTTCCTCTTATAATCTCATGAGGTAAGTATTATTATTTGAGTTTTGCAGATAAGGAAGTGAATGTGTTGATTCCTGCCTTGAGATTGCTCAGATTCTTAGAGAAAAACATCCTATTACTTGAATAGCTACAACCTACTAAGTATACAGAAGCCCAGGACATTCCATAACCACTGCTTCCTAAGAGAATAAGCCTTTCTCAGTGATAGGGGCCCACTTGGAAGATCATAGGAAAATTTCAAGTGTAAAAAGTAAAAACAAGGAACAAATAAAGTTGGACAAATTATTACACGTTCCAAATAAATAAGGATACTGATTATGAACTACATCTAATGTATGCACAAACTTGACTAAATTGAAACTTAATGGGAAAAAATCTATGCTATCAATTTTTCTCTTGACTGCTGTGTTTTGTTTAGTTTCTGCGTAGTGTAACAAGAGCCAGTTCTCTGAGAATATCCTAAGTAATTCAAATCACTTCCTAGCTCAATATTATTGTAATTGTAATGCTAGTGTCTTATTTAAATTCTGAAATTAATATTTAAACTAAAATAGCTTTAAAGTAGAATTCCAGAAGACAGACTATAGTGCACTTAGGTTTCAGAATAGTGCAGAGAGAATGGGTCATGTTCATTTGAAGTTTTAGTCCTTATAGTATCATGGAGCTTTTCCTATCTTGTCCACTGCTGTATGACTAAATATTCATTTGGATATTATGTATGGAGACATAGTGCCAGGCACTCAAACTGTATATGTTTATTAGCTAGATAAACATGAATCCTACCCTCAGGCAATATGTTCCATGCTAAAAAAGAGAATGCTAAATAATAAACTCATTAAAAAATGAAGATAGGGTCTTTAGCCAGGGAGCCTGCATGGAACTGACCTAGATACACTGCATATATGTTACAGTTATGTAGCTTGTTCCTCTTGTGGGACTCCTGACAGTGGAAGCAGGGGCTGTCTCATACTCTTTTACTGTCTTTGTGACCCTACTCCTCATACTGGATCACTTGCCCAGCCTTAATACTTGGGGAGGGGCTTAGTCTTACTGCAACTTGATATGAAATGTTTTGTTGATATCCAGGTGAGACCTGCCCTTTCATGAACAGAAACAGAGAGGAGTGGATTGGGGGGTGGGAACAGAGGGGAGTTGGGAGGGAGCAAAAGAAAAGAGAGGAGAGAGGAGGGAGGGGAAACTTCATCCTGGATGTAAAATAAATAAATAAAGCCCTTCTACATACAAAAGGCAAATGGGCTGAGAAAGAAATCAGGGAAATAACACCCTCAATAATAGCCACAAATAATATAAAATATCTTGGTGCAACTCTAGCCAAGCAAGTGAAAGACCTGTATGACAAGAACTTCAAGTCTTTGAAAAAAGAAATTGGAAAAGATATCAGAAGATAAAAAAGGTCTCCTATACTCATGGATCCATAAGATAAACATAGTAAAAATGGCCATCTTACCAAAAGAATCTACAGATTTAATGCAATCCTAATTAAAATCCCAACACAATTCTTTACAGACTTTGAAAGAACAATACTCAACTAAACAACCCTGTACAATAAAAGAACTTGCAGAGGCATCACCATCCCAGATTTCAAGCTCTACTGCAGTGGAGTAATAAAATTCACATAGTATTGGCATAAAAACAGACAGGTAGATCATTGGAATCGAATCAAAGATCCAGATATAAATCCACACACCTATGAACATCTGATTTTCAACAAAGAAGCCAAAATTGTACAATGAAAAGAAGAAAGTATCTTCAACAAATGGTGCTAGTATAACTGGATAGCTGCATGTAGAAGATTGCAAATAGATCCATCTTTATCACCCTGCACAAAACTCAAGTCCAAGGAGATCAAAGAACTCAACATAGATCTTCAAATACACTGAGCCGGATAGAAGAGAAAGTGGGGAATAGCCTTGAATGCATTGACATAGGAGACAACTTCCTGAACAGAACTCCAATAGTGCAGAGACTAAGACTGACAATTAATAAATGGAACCTCATGAAATTGAAAAGCTTTTGTAAGGCAAAGGACACCATCAAAGGACAAAAATGGCAGCCCACAGAATGGAAAAAGATCTTTACAATCTCCACATCTGAGAGAAAGCTAATTTCCAAAATACTATAAAGAACTCAAGAAACTAGACATCAAAATACCAAATAATCCAATTAAAATGATGTATAGAGAATCTCAACAGAAAAATCTAAAATGACTAAGATACACTTAAAGAAATGAGCAACATCCTTAGCCATCAGGGAAGTACAAATCAATACTACTTTGGGATTCCATCTTACACCTGTCAGAATGGCTAAGACCAAAAACACAAGTGACAGCTCATGCTGGAGAGGATTGGAGCAAAGAAAACTATCCTCCCATTGCTGGTGAGTGTGAAAACTTGTACAGCCTCTATGAAAAATCAATATGGAGGTTTCTCAGAAAATTGAGAAGCAATCTACCTCAAGACCCAGATATAACACTCCTGGGCATATACCCAAAAGATGTTCAATCATGCTATAAGGACATTTGCTCAACTATATTCACAGAAGATTTATTCATCCAGTATTCTTACTCTCAGCTATCCCCAGCTTCCATCTGCATATCTCCCTTAGTTTTCCCCAAAGAACATTTGTTTGTTTACTTATTTTTTTTTCTTATTTCTATAGACAGCTCTGAAAGAAGCCCCAGAGAAATAGTTAAAAGTTTAGTGTTCTGTGCTGGAGGTTCTTACACAAAATAATGATTTACAGAAGTCAAAATTCTTTGAAGATATTTTTTTCTATGTTATCTCTTGATCTTAGTATTTAAACCATATTTGGTCCTCATTTGGAGGGAGCATGTGGTATTTTTAATGGTAGCTTAGAGTATTTCTCGGAGAATAAATGTTTCAGTCATTGTCATTACAAAGTCCTAGAAAGCTAAGAGATTGGATATAAGTTCTTTCAATCAATTCACAATTCTTCCTCACATTCATTTCTTTTCATGTTTTATTTGCATAATAGTATCAAATACATAATCATGTAAAATCTCTGCTTATTAGCTTATTCATGTTGCTTTCTTTTGAAAGAGAGGGCGAGATGGGGGTAAGAGGGAGATAAGGAGAGGAAGACAAGAGGAGGGGGAGGGAGGGAGGGAGAAAGGAAAGGAGAGAGAGAGAGAGAGAGAGAGAGAGAGAGAGAGAGAGAGAGAGAGAGAGAGAGAGAGAGAGAGCTGGGGTTGGGAATGCATTTGGGTGGGTAAGGAGGTGGGCAGGATCTGGGAGGAGTTGAAGGAGGATGACCAAATATATTGTATACAGAATTTTTAAATAAATTTTATTTAAATGTTCAACATCCTTATTCATCTGGAAAATGCAAACTTTAAAAAGAAGAGTTCTATGAAGCTATTTTTACTGCCATCAGAACAGGCTCTGTTCATGAAGGAAACACCTATTGTAATGTTCCCTCTTAACTCTTACTCACTGGTCATTTCTTTTTTTTTGTACCATTCTGTGTTACATTAATCCCAGTTCTAGATGACTGTTTATTTCACTCATGCTTTTAAATAGAATACAAATATGGGGTCTTTTCAATAACACTAATTTGGATGTGTTGGGTTTTGTTTATTCTTCTGCTTGCAAACCTAAACTGTTAGTTTTACACATTAACAGTCCTAGTAATCGCCATCATAACTGAGTATGTACTTGTCCAGTTTCTTTTGTTCAGAACCCTCAAAAATAGTGAAAGCTCAACTTGATGAGAAGCTATTTATTGCCATATCTGTATGACTCTTCCCTTGACAAAAAGAAACAAAACAAATTCATTTCTCAAATCTAGATTTTCTTTATTTTTTAAGAGTATATTCCAGGAGCTACCATTATAAAACTTATTTATTGGTCTCTGATACAGGAATTCCATTACTAATAGTCACCATTTTGTATTTATAGGAATGAATGTAAGCAAAAGTGAGATAACAACAGAAGCTTCGTTGAAACCATCTCGGAGATCCTTGCCTTGCCTGGCTCACAGCTATGCTCATTCAAAAAGCTTGAGCCAATCTGCTTCACTGTTCCAGTCAACTGAGAGTGAATCTCAGGCTCCAACTTCTGTAACATTTCTTTCTGCTGATAAGCCTGAGCATGGTGAGTGGCAGTTTATATTATCTTATGTTAAGTTTTTAAAAAATAAGGCATTTCAATAATTGCTTCTTTCCTGCTTTGCTACATTTGGTTAGTATTTATTTAACTCTTTAGGAATGAGTCTGGTGAAAGTAGAAGTCAGTACAGTATATGGGTCCTAGGAAAGGCCTGTTGGCTAGATGTATGCTTATTTCTGTCTTGCTTTACAACTTGCCTATCCCATGGGAATCTGAACTTTATATAGGGTGTGCTAAGGGGAAGACAAAGCCAGCTCGTGAGTCACCAGCTCATATGCCCCCAATTTTATATCCCTGTTGTTAGAACATCCATGGCAATAATTTACAGACTGTATTCAGTAATATGTCAGCAATAAAGAATTCTATTTCCTTTTAAAAAGCACCACCTGAAGACATTCAAAGGGATTGTACACAAAAGTAAGAAATATGTACACAAACATAAAACCTCAGGACAGATTAAATATTGCTAGAAAAACAGATAGTTCAATAGTAATAATAAAAACTATCAAGTAGTTATTTAGTAAATTATCAACTCTCTAACATAAATAAAGGAGAAAGAATATTATACATATCATCTTAAACAACCAGGAAAAATATCACCCTCCCCCAAAATACCAGCAATTAGTACATATGTTTAAATTATAATGCTACATATAAATGGTTTTAATTCTGAAATAAAGGTATAGATTGACTGACTCATCAGAATACAAAATAAGATCTAGTACTTCCTGTCATTAGGAATCTCACACTATTGCCATATACACACATACTGAGAGTGAAAAAATAAGATAGGCAGCATGGACAATGCCCACAGAAACTCAACACAGACAAAATCTCAGCACACAAGAGGGAAAGAAAGCCTGAAGTCTCACCCCTAGCCAATAAACTATTCACAATTGATACCTGCTGAGAGACAGAAAATCAGTTTTCTTCCATGGCCTGACACTGGGTATATCAACCACACTCCAAAGCGGGCTTCATAAACAGTAGTTGGCCAACACAATTGGGACTTTTGTCTTTGTGTGTGTGTGTGTGTTTTAAGAAAGGGAAAGAACATAGATTTGGTTGGATAGAAAGGTGGGGGAGGAGCTAGAAGGAGTTAAGGAGGGGAATTAATACCAATATTATGAAATTCTCAAAAATAAATAAAAACATTATTTTAAAACAAGCTAAAGTGATTGAAAGTTGATTTCATTCTAGTGATTCAAGAATGGATATTTCAACATACACAAATCAATAAATGTAATATATCAGGTAAAAAAAACTGAAGGACATGAATATCAAAATATTCTCAATAGAAAGAAAAATGACCTCTGATAAATTCAAAAATCTTTCATCATGAAAATTCTTGAAGAAATTAGCAATATAAGGAATATGACTATATGTAATAAAAATTATATTCAGCAAAGCTACCAATAACATTTTATTAAATTGGGCAAAAGTGAAATCATTGCTCTGGGATCAGAATGAGATGAGTATCCATTTTTGCCTCTTGTTCCTCAATGCATTGCTTTTAATCACAGCACTCAACAGGTTTAGGCAGAAGTTCATGATGTTGAGGCCAAACCGGGCTATATAGTGAGTTCCAGGCTAGCCTGTCCTCCATAGAGGAGGACAACATGGAAGCAGGCAAACAAAGTCACACTACATTTCCATAGTACTAAAGACAACATGACACAGGCACAGTATTCAATACACGGACTAATGAATCTCTGCAGCCACAGTCATCTTACATTGACAGTGTTGCCAACATAGATGTTGGAGATAAAGAATCATTAGCAAACACTTGAAAAATAACATGCAGAAGAAACTCTATACCTCTGTATCATCATTCACAAAAAGCAAATCAGAATAGATCAAAGGCCTTGGCATAAAGCAGAAACTTAAGAGGGAAAAATAAGAACACTTAAAAATATTTCAAGACTATTTGGATATGATTCCAATGGCTCAGAAAATAATAAGAATTGACAAGTGGGCCTGCATCAAATTGAAATGCTTTTGCGTAGCAGAAGAAACAAGGAAGAGACAGCTACTCATCTGATAAAAGATTAATTTTCAGAATAAAGATCTACAAGAAAAAAATAAAGACATAAAGAACAAATAATCTGAATAATCAAAAGACTGAGTAGAAAATTTATAAATTAAAGAGTAAATGGATGACAAGTACATTCAAAATATCTGATGAGTGAAGTCATCAAGGAAATTGAGTTTAAAGCTCCACCAAATTACAGGCTTGGTAAACTGTGTCTGAAACCTAACACTGTGGATGTGGAGAATGGCAGATTATTAGTCTGAAGCCCGCATGGTTGATATATAATTGTTTCAATCTAGGCTATAGGGTGAGAATCTATCTAAACAAAACAGAAAACCAAACAGACAAGCCATCTTATCTCATTTAGAATGGCTATCAGCCAAACAAGAGAGGCACAAAACAAACCAACTAAACAAAACATACTATTAAATTTTGGAAAGGATATATGTAAACAAAGAACTCTATACACTATTAAGAATGCAAAATAGTTGTAAATTCATTTTGGAAATGAATTTTTATGCTATTAAATGAAGCAAAGGCTGCATATAGTAAGGATACCTACATGCCCATGTATATTAATGCATCATTCATAATAGCTTTTACAGAGCCATCTTATGCCCATCAATACATAGACGGGTAAACAAAATGTGAACTATATTCACAATAGAATATTATCCATCAAGACAGAGAATGGAATGCTTGTCACTTCAGGAAAAAGAATAGAATTGGAGATGTTCATATTAAGTGAGATAAGGCCAGACTCAAAGAGACAAACAGAATGTGCTTTGAATCTGGGAGAAGAAGGCACAGTCAGGAACGCAAAGTCGAAGTCAGACTATTAGAGAATAATAAAAGGATCAGTAAGAGGCCGATAGGTAAAAGAGATGGAAATGGGAGGGACGTGATAAAAGATTTCAGGAATGTAAGAAAATTTCACAATGAATCCAGTTGTTATGGAATTAATATATTTAAAATTAAGAAATACCAACTGTTTTCATTCATGGTGATGCCAAAACAGTAAAGAATTGATTCCTAAGGATGAGGTGGTGTTGGGAGCAGAACAGGGTTGAATTTTAAAGGATATACCAAAAAGATGCCAAAGTGAAGAAAAATTGGAGCTGGCATACTCTTGTTCACACATTTACTCATATAAGACATATCATATACTTTTAGACAGCCCCTGATCATAAAATCAAGCCACACTCTGTCATTCAATAGATGCTTATATTTTCCCATTCTCCTCTTGATGTTTTTCCAATGAAAATGTATTCCATGGTCTCCTATTCCTTGTTCTCCCTCTCTGTTGTTGATCCAGCTGGGATCTCCCGCTCCCCCAAGCTCTCTTTCCCTCAACCCTCGCCTTTCATTACCCCCACTCATGTCCAGGCTGTTCATGTAGATCTCATTCCATTTCTCTGTCATTGGGTGATCCCTGTGTCTTTCTTGGGGTCCTGTTTTCCAGGTAGCCTCCCTGGTGATGTGAGTAGCAGACAAGTCATCCTTGTTTCATGTCTAGTATCCTGCTATGAGTGAGTACATACCATGTTATCCCACATGAGAATAGGAAGAAGCAAAGTGCTAGAGAGGCCCACAGAAATCCACAAAGATACCCACACAACAGACTGCTGGCAGTGGTCGAGAGACAGCCCGAACTGACCTACTCTGGTGATGGGATGGCCAAACACCCTAATTGTTGTACTAGAAACCTCATCCAACTACTGAGGGATCTGGATGCAGAGATCCATGACTAGGCCCCGGGTGGATCTCTGGGAGTCCAATTAGCGAGAATGAGGAGGGTTTATATGAGCGAGAATTGTTGAGACCAAGGTTGGATAAAGCACAGGGACAAATAGCCAAATGAATGGAAACACATGAACTATGAACCAATGGCTGAGGGGTCCCCACTGGATCAGGCCCTCTGAATGGATGAGACAGTTGATTGGCTTGATCTGTTTGGGAGGCACCCAGGCAGTGGGACCAGATCTTGTGCTCATTGCATGAGTTGGCTGTTTGAAACCTGGGGCCTATGCAGGATTGTTTGGCTCGGCCTGGGAGGAGGGGACTAGACCTACCTGGACTGAGTCTACCAGGTTGACCTCAGTCTGTGGGGAAGGCTTTGCCCTGGAGGAGATGGGAATGGGGGGGGGTTGGGGGGAAGGTGAGGGGGACGGGAGGGGGAGAACAAGGGAATCCGTGGCTGATATGTAGAACTGAATTGTATTGCAAAATAAATTAATAAAAAAAGAGTTATATTTGAAATGCAACTTTAGATTTAACCTAGAATTTATTCAAATTAAAAAAAATTATTTGGGGGTTCATAGAGATTTGAAAAAAATCTTTAATTGTTTAAAATGAAGGATACGTATTTCAATATAAGTTAATGTTTTGAACAGACACATTGTAAGAAGAGTCTAGTTGCATGACTTTATGGGGTTTTATTTTGTCAAATAAAACCTGCATTAGAAAACCACAAAAAAAAAAAGAAAATGTATTCCATTAAGAGTCTTTATAAAAATGCAGAATTTTGTTTTATTTTTCTTTTTTTAAGCTATGTTGTTAGCACACAGGAAACTTAATTGTTTAGGGCCGGGGAGGAACATGTGTCACTAACAAAATGTCTCCCAAGCTGGATTGATGATGGTTGATGTTGGAAAACGTCTTTTCCTAATACTTTTGAAAGACTCCTCTTGGCTCTCAGGAGAGACGTCCTGATGTTGACATACGTGACTACCATGGCACAAAATTCCTTGTGTGGGAAAACTCTAAATTCATTTTTATATCCTCCCCCGCCCCTGTACCATCAACATAGACTCATTTCTCTTAAAACTAGAGACCTTCTGGAACCTGACACCCAAAATTGTTTTTGCGGGTCCATTGGACAGTCTGGACTTTGCAGTGATATCATTGTGTCCTCAAAAGAGCAGCAGTTCCTTTTTATAAAAGATTGTGGATCTTCAGATTGATACTTCTTCCCTGTTCACTTCATTTCCTGTAAGTCAGGGTCTGCTTGTGAAAAGTTGTTAAACAACATCCTCAATGTGAAATGTCAGTCCTCACTGTAAGCTCTCCCCCTTTTCAAAGCATGGAATGAAAACTCATTGGGTTTTATAGTGACTTTCTGATTTTGGTAGACTATACAAGAAGGGAATCTGGAAGTTCTTGTATACTGTTAATAATTGTCTGCCCATGCCCTACCTGAAAAACCAGGATTGTTTATGGAAAGTATTTTTAATAAACCTGGAAACAGTTCGGCTTGGGGAAAAAAAGTCCCTTTAGTTCTTTCTTCTTCTGGACAACTTGGGAATATTAATATTTTCTTTGCAATAACAGAGCAACACTTTGTATTGTAGTCAACTTACAGTAATTTACAATAGTGTTAATTGCTCAAGAGAATGAACATGTTAAAATGTAACATAGGTGGTGTTTTGTTGAAAGTTAAATTTTGACTATTGACAAATAAAATTTAAATCTCAACACATTAACTTAAAATATTTTTTTAAAATTGAGTATCATTTAGACATCAGGCATTTTTATAGTTATGCATTTATTTCCCTAAATTACAAAGTGTCTTTTTTTTTACAGTTAATTCTGAGGAGAGTAAAAAAGACTCTACTCTCAAATGTTCCTTTGCTGACTTCAGTGAGTTTTGCTTGGGTGAGTTAATTTCCAATTTATTTTCCTCTCTCCAAATATAAAGTATGTTCTTCAAATCTAGAATAATTTTGCATAAAATGTTCATTTTGGGTCTTTAAAATTTGAACAGTGAATATAAAATCTGAGTTTTATAATTATTAATTGATTTATCACATAAGTTAAAACTCAAGTAGTATAAGACTGCAGTGAATGATACTATAACAAAATGTCAGTGAATTTTACTTTTAACTTCTTATGAATTTCTTTCCATTCTATACAAATAAATATGTTTACACTGATACCATGAAATGTACCAAATTTTGCTACTGAATTCCTTTTGTGCTAGTAAAAGTGGAAAGATCTGTCTTGGTTCTCCATTAGTGAATAATATACATATTTTTCTATACTTTTCCTATAAAGTTCAAAATTAATCTGTAACTAACAGATACTGATCATGAGTTTTCTTTATGAAAATACTGTTGATGTGTCTGCATTGCCTTTTTGATTAAGTGTGAAGAGATTGAAGTCTTCTGGGGGCTTTTAAAATTCTCTGATCACACCAGCAACACATGATCAGGTTTAATTTGTCTAGGGGGTGACATGAATATCCACACTTTTTATTATTTCCTGGCTAAACATAAATGTAGCCAAGATAAAAAATGTCTAGCCCAATATTTTTATCTTGTTCTAATTCTTTAGATGTTATCAAGACATTTCAACATTTGCACTACCTTGAACTGTGTTGTGACAACATTCCGAGAACTACAAATTAATCATGTTTTCATAATATCTTTTAATTAACCTGGCATAGAAACAGGGCTACCTTATTAATTTCCTAATTAAAACATTATCTGGTTCATTTCACATAAAACATCAAAAGGAACATTCCATCAGAACACAAGAAAGTTCTTTGCGACAGTACCTCATTTTGTAGCATGTAAAGATGTTTGGGCAGCACAAATTGGTCTTGACAAGGAAAAATAAAACAAAAAGTTATGTGGATATGAAAGTAGTCCTGTATCTGAGATGAGTTAGGATGGTAAATATGATATTAAAAGTATAAAACAGTCAAAAAATGAAAAAGAAAGTCCACTGTATGGATCTCTGTAATATGATGTTTTCCTTATCATTGAAAGGAGGTCAAAGGAAGTAAGAAACATTGAGTATAATTAATTAAACATGAGCATGTTAGCAATGCATTTTCAGCTGCAAATGCTAAGCAGTCTTATTTTCTGCATTTGCCTTCAGAGTCTTAATCCTCAACATCTCTTTCATTACTATCATATGCATAAAGATCTTTAAGGTAAAACGTAGATAGTGATGTCTACATAAGACTCATTCTGTAATATTTTCAGTTTCTAACTGTGAGTAAAACTGCATGGAAAAATATACTTGGGGAAATGATTTGTTAAAACTAACCAGACTTTCAAAACTTATTGTTGTTTGTTTTCTCCATTCTATTGTGTGACATAATGCTGAATTATGCTTTTCATGAAGCATCTCATAAAGTCAGAATGTCATTGTCATCTGTATTTATAAAACACACACACACACACACACACACACACACACACACACACACGTGTGTGCATGCACACAAGTGCACACATGGGTTCAAGAGTACATTCAGTCATATTATTCATTTATTCACCCATGCATTCACATAAATCACTCAACAAAATTACAATTTTGAAATCATTAGTTTTGGAATCCCATTAATGTTGGAAAATGACAAGGATATGACAATTAACATTGATATGTTTGATTATGCCTAGAAACTTTAAAATTAATTAGCTTAGAAAGAAAACAAACTTATCTAATCAAAACCAGTATATTTGACTTCAGCTAGTCAAAATGTGTGTTTATCTAATCAAATTGTAATGTCAAAATTTTGTTAATGTTATTAATGCCTCTTAGTAAGGGGTCTTACTAAAAAGTTAAGGCATTTACTTGCTTTCTACAAGCTCAGTAGTTCAGACTGACAGAGTAGTCATTGCTGCTTCTTCTTAGAGTAAAATGGCTAAATGATTGTATGGTAATTTTGCTTTCCTTACATTGACATTATCTCTATCAAATTCTATTAGTTTCCCGAAAGCATTTCATATCAAATATGATATAAGAAAGAACTTCCTACTAATATTTCTAACCTACTTAAAGATTACAGAAATAAGAGAATTATTCTTAAATCTTCGTTTATGGTGGTGACATTACATTTATGGTAAACATTTAAAGTTATTTGTCAAATTTGTTTAATTAACAGGTACTCTGGTTCAACTTTCAAAACACATTCAGAATATGACCACTGCTTACCCCATTCACTCTTTTACATAGTCTAGTCTATGATTTCCTGGCTATACTGGTGCAATGGGTGTCTAATTAGACTCTGTGATCAAACTCTTGCATCCTTATAGTCTATTTTCCACAGTGCTATACTGAAAGGAAAATTAAATTTCATTATTTTTCTGCTCCAGTCTCTCCAGGGTTTCCCATTACTTTTAAAATATAAATTTACTTCAGGCCTTCAGAGGCCCTGTGAAATCTGGGTCTATTCTATATAGGCCAGTTTTTAATGCTTCTTTTCAATAAAAGTGCTGCAGTCAACTTATTCTTGTGGTTTTTCATTCATCATAATATTGCTCTCATCTCAGAACCTCACATTAAAATAAACCAGATCTACACCAGCTCCCCTTTCTGTCCCAAAGCATTTCTTCTGAACGGGTATTGTGACTTAAAATTGCATGATTTATTTAGGGATCCCTACTGGAGATGAAAATGTAGAGACCTTGTTGATCATGTTAGCATTTGTAGCCCTATAATCAGGAATAGCATATGATACCTATTTTATGCACAAAAATATTTTAGGATCAGTTACAAGAGTGAGGAGTGGAAATAAGTCTGAGTACATTGATGTATCCACACACTTTCAGAGAGTCTGCTGTACCATCCACTGGCTGCTTTGCCATTCATTAGAAGGAAAAATGAGCAACAACCTGTTAGGAATAAATGCTTGGAAAATTTTTGCCCTGAATATGGTAAGATGTTACGTGGAGTAAACACTGGTGCACAGGCATACTAGGGTTCTCTGAGTACTATCAATAGTCTGGATGGAACTCTCTTGCAACAGCAGTATAGAAATAAGATATGGTTATAGACAAATAAGAAATACAGGAATAGAAAAATCTTTATTACTTCCTGTGTCCTCATTATCACTATATTAAATCCCTGAATAATCTATATAGGGATCATCCAAGGAAAGTTCTATATGGACGATAAAAAAATTGAGTATGTTATCATTCAAAGGGGGTAATTTTGTATACCAATCCTACATCTTACTACCTGGGTTCTCTCCATCTGTACGTCAGTTTTCTGAGTTGTAAAATGAAGACATTGTTCATTCCCTTCTTACACTATGGATATCAAGCAGGATAGAATTAAGATTCTTTGTGACAGTCAAGTGATACAATGTATGTTGGATAAGACATGTGAATTATAAGCAGGAAAATGTTAATCTACTATAATTATTTAATTATACATTCTCAGATATTCTGTTTACCCTAGATAAACTATAACTACACATAAATAGAAAAGTTTCAAATTAGGGAAACTGACTGATAATGTTCTCACACATTCAAAATTCTCCAAACGGACCCTCATCCACTCCCAGGCATCACTCTTGTACCTTTGGTAAAATAGAATAAATAATTAGATAAAATGACATTATGAGAAATAATTGCACTTGGAATAAGATAGCTACTGAAATTATAATATCAGTTCTGGCTGTAAAATTTATTCTTTTATCATAGACATCTACTTAGGCTAGAAAATGAAAGATAAGTCCTTTTAAGAAAATCCAAATGCCATTTATCTTACAGATATATAAGTACTAGAATTGTAATTAATAGCAAACAGAAGGAATATATATTTGTTTAATACTTTGTTTTCAAGTAATTTTTCATGGATTATTCCATTTAGTCCTAGGAAGTAATCCCTATAAATATTTTATTACCTCCCAATTTTACATGAGGAGACTCTTGCAAACCCACTGTCATTTTAATAGTAAGTGAAAAAGCCTAGATTTTAAGTTACAGTTCATACTTTTCTCACTCTATTAGCTTCCTTACGTCAACATGTGATTTAAGTGTTCTTAAATTTCAAACTGTCTTCTTTTATTGGGTGTATGTTGTTAGACCTTTGGGGAAGGAAAAAGCAGTAAGAGTTCTATTGGTTATGGCAAATGTCATCAAGTGTCACTGGCCCAGAGGCTTCTGTAGTTGCGCTTTGAAAGTCATTTTTTTTTCTTAAGTTTTCATATTCTGAGTTTCAAGATGCAATTAACTGCCAGAAGTACCATTAAATTACTAAGAACTTTCAGGGGAAAGTGGAGAGTTACCATGTTTGTTAAATATGTGTATTGTGAGCCTTATTTTAATTTCTGAAATGCTACGATATGAAGAAAAAGTTTATAAAGGGGAAAATATGATGGATGTTTGATACAAAAATTCAATGTTATTACTCATAGAATATTTTTATTTGAAATTTAATTGATATTATAGGCATTTGTGAAAGAAATGCATTGTCAAACAAGGTGGATTGAATACAAATAGTACTGTCTTTAGTAAGACCTAAAACACACTGGCGGATGTCATTTATATTTCAGGAGATCCACTAGCAAAGGGGATTTGATTAGCTTCAGGAATCTAAACACAATATGGTCCTCTCCATTGTTGCCCACAGATGTAGACTGGCAGAAATACCAATTTAAGACAATTTTAATATTCTGACAGTTATGATTCAAACATCCCTTGGTAAGAATAATAGAAAATATCTAGAGCTTGGGAAGGAATGAGTTACTATACCAAATCTAAAATAAACTATTATACCTTCTTTTCATACTGTGTTTTACACTCTTAATCCTATCTTAACCCATGCCTTGGGTATTTTTTTTTTCCTGGGACTGTGATAAAATACTCAGATGAAAGCAACTTGGGGTGGGTTTATTTTCACTTACAGCTCAAGACACAGTCCATCATGATACAAAAGTCGGGGAACTAGTAGCTTAACATACCTATCAACATCACATATACTCTCAGCAAACTAGTGTCCAGCTCACTTTCTCCATTTTATTCAGCCTAGTTTCCCTTGTCCATGAGATAATCCTCTCCATAATTAAAATGGGTCTTGGAATATCAGTTGAAGTAATCGAGTTAATCTTCTGCAGGTGTGAACAAATGTCCATCTTCCAAGGGAGTCCAGATCCTGTTAGGTTGACATTTGATACTCACCATCACAGCATAGTTTTGCAAAAGTTGCATGAAAAAAAATAAAAGACATATTTTACATAATTATGTGAAAAATCACCAAATATTTAATTAATATTATACTTAAAGCATTTCTGTTTTGTCAGTGTAAATTAAGACATTTTATGTAACTAAATTATTCACTTATCAAGTTTTCAACTATCCATGAAATCCCAGAGCATGTTGAGGTGAATATTGCAATGTAAAAATGAACAAAAACAATGTGCTTATGACACTTACAATAGGAGAAAATAAGTATAGCCATCCTCTCTCTTTCTCATATGTATATGCATATATATACATAAAAATACATTAAAACCACATAGTTGATATTAACACGTTTATATGTACATAAAGCATGTTTATATATCATATCTAGTCCATAAATGTTAAAATGTGACATAAAGATATCTGAATATATCATATACTCTCTCTCTCTCTCTCTCTCTCTCTCTATATATATATATATATATATATATATATATATATATTTATACAAAGAGTGCATATATATACATATATGTATATATATATGCTTCTGTGTGTATTAACATTTGTCATTAAATTATGACAAAACTAAAAATGTTAAAGCCTTGCTGAGATACAATGAAGTATTAGAGTCTCTGTTAGACATAATGTTGGAGGAGACATTCTCTGATGAGGTTACAGATAGTAGCACTATGGATGATCCAGGGATTATGTTCTTGGGAGTCAGAAGACCCAAGTATAAAAGCCCTGCAGGGTTTGAACTCATAGAGCTGTAGGAAATGAATGGACAGCAGTAGACAGCCATCCTGTACAATATAGCCACAGGTTTGAATAGAACTTTACCATGATTTTACCCAGGTTTCAATAGGATCCCTGTAGTTACCATGTGATATGAGCAACCGATGGAAGCAGAAGGCTGTTTAGGGAAATCAAATAGACTATTCTACAGAATACAGCAGTGTCCTTGGTTAAGAAGATAGTAGCTAAGTATTGACAGTGGTAAAGTTCTAGATGTATCTTGACAAATCAAGTAAGATTTGCTGGCTATTTAAATTCACTTCATTATTCATCAATCATTGATTGAATTGTAGCTATGTTTCAGGCTCTATTCTAATTGTTAGTAGTAAAGCAGTCAGCAAAAAGAAGAAAAAAAAATAAGAAGGAAAAGTACCAGCGTCACAAATGCCTCATTAAAGGAAAAAGAAAATAAATTGGTTTACAAATTACTAAGTGTGGTAAAGTGAAATAAAGTGAAGATAAAGTGGTAAAAGCATATTCTATTCTAAATTGTAACCTACTTAAAAGTAAAGCAAAGTGAAGAAACAATGCCTTACAGTGAGCCAACAGGATTTGCCCAAGGAGTCCAACGTAGGCTAGAGGAGAGAGCAAGCAAGAAGTCAGGATCATTCTTAGATGGAGGAAAATGGAGGTGCTGTTTACTACGGTGGCAATAGTTTCGATTTAATTGCTCAAAGGTATGGGCATACAGAATTTTGATTTGCGAAAAGATATGATTCGCTACAAAATTTGTACTTAAAGCTCAAGTGAGCTTTTAGAAAAATCACAAAATGAAAATCTCACAATATTCTAAGTAGATTTAGGATTTTGTATTGGATTATACTCATATCTCCACTTGGCTACTTGTAGCTCTGTGTAGTCTGGAGACAACAGGTTGGGCACACTTAGTAGAGAGAATTTCTTATGAGCACATATTTTTCTCTCCTTTATATTGTGATGTTTTGATAAATTTCTAGTTGGGTACTTGAGACTCTGGCAAATTTAGAAAACTTTTAACTTTTATATTTGTTGAGGAGACAACTATTTCTGTCAGTTTTATTATCCTCACTCCAGGACTGGAAACTTTTATTCAAATCATAATTTTTAAATAATTGTACCTACTGGTCTGAAACAATAGCATTTTCATTTTGAACCCTTGGTGAGAGCAGATATTAAGTCACATAAAAATTAAAATATTAGAAACTTCATCTCATGCCTTCTGTTATATATTTGTACTTAATCTTTGCTTTCTGGATTGATGCTTCAATCATTGTCAATTTGAGGATTATATTTACTATCTAGTGTTTCCAGCATTTACATTTAATGAATGCATGAAACTTTTATACGGTCATGTTACGTTTTTCCTTCTTTGAATCTTCTGTTGCTCCCAAATTTCCAGAGTGCTGCATGGCAGTCCTTTTTCTTCATGAGGCAGTAACATGCATAGTGTCTGGGATTCCTGAGTATAAATGTAGAGCAGATGCACACCAGTTCTGCTCCACATGAGATGAACGACCTCAGGTTATGATTTCAACATCCTAAAAGCTAAAACCAAGGCTGCTAGCATGAATTTTAAAGATGTGGTAAAATAATACATGACTATCAAGACTGCTACTGACTTATTTCTTATGTATGCTATATTCAATAAAATTGTCTTTTTCTTTTAAAATGACTCTTTGATCTGACAAGTATTAGCATCCCTAACACCTTGACACAAACACATCCTCTCTCCTCAGTCTTTACAAGGGCTTAGTTAGTCTCTTTTCCTCTACCTTTAGCACCTCATTCTATTCTTTTCTTTGCCGTATTGGTTTTGTTAAAATAGAGATGATGACATTCTACTAATCAAATGCACTCTGGTGTCACCCTGTTTAACTAAGATGAAAGATAAAAGCTGCCCAATGGTTCACAGCTCTACAGATTCTACCCTTCTCCTCTACTGCCACTCTTACACACCACCATGCCATGCAATTCTCTTTCCCTCTCCAGCAGCATCACTACCACTGCCTGTGAACATGCAGGATGACATACTCTACCTCAGGAACCTGCCCTTAGTAATATCCTTTGCCTGTATCCTGCTTCCATAGAAATCCACTTCTCTCAATGACATTTTGTTCCAGGGTTAGTTCTTGGCAACCTTTTTAAAAACATTACAGTCTTTCCCTACCCAATATTTATTTTCCCACCTTCTCCTCCAGTTTCAATTTCTCATTGACTGTGTTAGTTTGTAATATGTGTGTTGTTTGTTCTTTACCACTGTCAAGTTCATTGAGGTAGGAAGAACATTTATTGTGCTTTGTGCTGTATCCCAGCTGGAATCATCCAGTACACTGCAGAGCTAAATACATTTATCCATTGAATGGAGAGAAAATGTCACTAGAAGAGGAAATAACAAGACTAGGTTGGCCTCGGGCATCTTTTTGACCCACTGGCCAGTGCAAGCTCTCCAATGTTAGCTATCTTTTACCTTCTCCTGTTTAACCACACATGGGCATCCTGATTGCTGTCTCATGTGGGAAAGAAGAAAAGAATGGGGGCAGGAAGGCAAGGAGAAACACACATACTAGCCCCTCCATCCTGTCCAAACAAAAAGGCAAGTTGAAGGCACCAGGGATTTGGTAATTTCTCAAATAAAGTCTAAAATGGCAACTTTCTTTTATCATGTGTAACAGCAAGAGACATGTCTACAATGTGCACTTATTGCTGTCACTGGATGACCTCTTCTTCCAGTTTTCATGGGTAACTTTCTGCTCTTCCTCTTCATATCTATATTTAAAGGTCCTTACTGTCCACTTACTAAATTAACACCACCACTTCTTTTATCACTTGTTTCTTTCCCTCCTATCATATTTTCTCCAATGACATAGCCACATGACATAGTTTTCTTCTCTTTCATGTATGTTTTATGAAGGGAAAGTTGTGTTTGTTACTATTATATTAAGTCTTTTACTTAGAGAAGTTGCTTAATGACTAATTACTAAATTGATGATATGTAGTTTGCCTTAATGTATAGGAAATATTATTTAATATTCACAAATATCAGCTTTAAAATCATACATAGACTTTAATTTCATGCATATCTTATTAGCATTATAACTTTACATAATCATTAATTCTAAGGTTATGTACTTATTAAATATAAGCAAAAATAATATACTTCATAAAGTTATTAAGTTAAAGAAAGCAATGCATATAAAGTTTGTGGCTGTGAGCAAATAGTAACTGTCAATCAGAGGATCATTTTTCTGTCCATGGAATCATAATTAGGTTAGATGACAAATTTAACCATTAAATATTCAGAACATCTTACATAACTGGTTTTTAATGTATCTTAGGAGATAAGATACATAAACAGCTTATACTAATGTTTTTATCATAGTAGCTTCATATGCATCATAACATAATATGTATTTAAAGTTAATAGTTAAATAAATTAATGTCTCTTTGTGAGAAACATTGCTTTTCTTCCCTGTAGTAAGTCAACTGACTGAATTATTCAAAGTACTGTGTACAGTCCTTCATGTCAAGTTCATGTTTGTTTGCTATAAACAACTTTGATAATTATTTCCAAGACTCTTAGTTCTTTGAAAAGGTTAAATATATAACATTTAATGAGATATTTGATCTTATGAAATATGAATTTTGTAAAATTCATCCATAGTTCTTCATGGTAGCAATAGCGATCATAGATATTTCCTATTTTATAATCTATGTTAATTATTCCTTATAGACATCTTCTTATGCAATTGATCTTATAATGTAATATAGTTTTATTATTCTAATCATTTTAATTTTTTACACTTTCTTGCCAATTAATTTTTAATCACCTAATTTCTGTATTCTTCATAATATTAGTTAACATATCTTTTATAGTTTGCTTTTGTGGACTTCTTTAACACTTTAGTCAAACTCAGATTTCTAAAACTTCTCAAATTTTAAGACAATGAACCCCAAATTAATGCATTTGTAATATCAAAATGTGATTAAGAATCTGTAGTCAGAAGTTTTCCTGTATCCTGCCTGGTCCTATGACCACTCAGACCCAAGTAAACACCCAGAGGCTTATATTATTTTTAAACTATGGCCATGGCAGGCTTCTTGCTAGGTAGCTCTTATATCCTAAATTAACCCATTTTTATAAATCTATGCCCTGCCATGTAGCTTGTGGCTTACTGGTACTTTACATCTGGCTTCTCATGATGACAGCTAGCAGTGTCTGCCCCCATCTTCTTTCTGTCTCTCTGTCTGGATTTCCCACCTGCCTCTTAGCTGCCTTGCCATAGGCCAAATGGCTTTATTTATCAACCAATCAGAGCAACACATTTTCACAGCATACAGAAACGCATCCCCCATCAAGAATCTACTCAATCATTACAAATATCTCCACCTAAAATTTCAAGTCATACACTATGTCTAAAATAGTTTTCATGGCTCTAGGTGTGTATTTAAGGTCTTATATACATTAAGAAGCACAGAGCTCCTGAGTTCACATGGAAGTCATTCTCAGCTTCAGCATTAAAACAGTAATTAAGGGCAGGCAGTTGTATGATTGTTTTGAGCTTATCCTTTGGATAGACATTATGTAAATATTTTGTTTAACTAAACTTGAGAAACATAAAAAGTACAGAATTTTTTTTTTTTGAGACAGGGTTTCTCTGTGTAGCTTTGCACCTTTCCTGGAACTCGCTTTGGAGACCAGGCTGGCCTCGAACTCACAGAGATCTGCCTGGCTCTGCCTCCCGAGTGAGAGTTCATGGGATGGTGGTTAACTCCCCCGGTTCTGAGGAAGGGACAATACCTTAGGAAATCACTGAGAATCACACACTACCTCAACATTCCTGGGCCAATACAAGGAGAGAGAAAGCCCTTAGGAAGGCATGATCTTCAGTCATCCTTAATCCAAGAGGACAGGTGCATAGGGGCAAAGACACATGAGTAGGGGTGGGGCGTGCTTCTCTGGAGAAGAAACATATCTACATCTCTGGAGGTAGTGCTCATGATATCCACACTCATTTCTTACCTTTGATGAGGCTGTCACTTCCCAGAGTACAGCATTCATCCTGTAGATTCTGTACTAGATTGACAGCAGCAACATGTTGTTCTGTGACATGGCAATCCTCTTAGAGAGGGCCTGGGTGGCCCAGATCTTTCTGAGTATGATGTAGCCAGGATTCTGACTCAGTGCATCATGGAGCATCTTGGCAGCCTCAGCCTGCACTATCTTCCCTTGCTGTTCCTGCTTTGCATTTTCCACCAAAGACAGAGCCCACTGGGCTTCCCACAGGGCCACTTGTTTGGCTTCTATAACAGCTGGGTGTGCTTGGCTAAAGCTCAGATCTGTGATAACTGCATCACTCAAGATGAGGCTGAAGTCCTTGGTGTGCTCTGCCTGCACTTTTCTGATCAAGGGTGATACCTGGGCCTACTGGGTAATCAGCTGTGAGGCAGTAAACCTGGAGATCACACTCTTGTTGACAATCAACAGCAGCACTCACTCCTAGGGGTCTACCCTAGGCTCTGGTAAATGCTGGAGGCGGGGGGCTCCTTAACTTTGAGTCAAACACCACATGCAGGGAAAAATTCACCAGCTACAGGTCTTTTGAGCCTGTAATGGAGGAGTTGTTTTAGGATCTAGCCCAAATGTCATTGATGAAAGAGTACTGGAACCAGGATATCCTGAAGTTAAGGCCTTCATCCAGGATTGTGTCCTGCTGTATGTAGCCAATCTTATTAACAAAGATGGGTCTATGATCACCTTCCAAAGTAAACATGGATTCATAGATATCATATGTCATGGCCCCCAGTAGCAGTTTCACTGCCATGACCGTGCCCCAAAGCCCCAGGGACAGGCATCCTGCTATGTCCTTCAAGTTCTGGGCCATATCTGATCATCCTGAAGGCACTGACACCAGAGGTCAGGAGATGGTGTCCACTCACTTCTATCCCACTCCAGTTTAGAGACTGTGCCCTGTACATGAGCATCAGGGACCACGGTGCTCTCCAAAAAGCACAGATTTTAAGTGAGGTATTTTCTGAATAAAATGAGTAGACAAAAATGCATATAACTTTTTCTTTTTCTGTTTTAGCTCTAGGCAAAGATAAGGATTACATGGACGAATCTGAACATGCCAACTATGACCGATCTCGTCTCCTTAATGACTTTGTTATCAAAGATAAGACTGAATCGAAGACAAAATTATCTAAGGTAATTCATACTGAATTATCTATGCACAATTTTTGTAATGTAATTTTTAAAAATTTGAACATTAGTCTATATGATTGGATTTGTGCTGGAAAAACTATAAAGACATGTAAGTTAATATGTATCTTAAAGGATTCAAGCATGAAAAGCTGTTTATTGACATAATCATTTGTATTATAAAGCAATTATTTTATTATTTAACAGATCCAAAATTACCCCTTTATTTTTTAATTTATTCTTTAATTTTTAAACATATTTTATTTCTAATTAAATATAATTATACTGTCCTCCCAATTCCTAAACCTCCTCCATGTCCCTTCATTTCCTTCTCTAATTCATGACCTCCTTTTCTTCAGTTATTCTTCTTAAACACACAGAGATATGTACACACATATAATGAGTAAGAATATAAACACAACTTTCTGAGTCTATTTAGTGTTGCTTATATGTATAGGTTTTTAAGGCTGACCACTTGGTATTGGATAATCAGAGGCCTCAGCTATGTGAAAACTGATTATTCCCTCTCATAATTGCCATTAATTGACTATAGCTCTTCATCTAGGGGTACGGTCCTGTGAGATTTCTTCCATTCACTGTGGCATGCCAAATAGCATTTCTTCACTCAAGTCTTATTCTGGCAAGTCAAAGATATAATCTTTCAGAAGATTTCCTTGTCCTTGAGTTTTACAATTGTGCTGTACCCTCTTATATGACATTCCCTGAGCCTTAGGTAGAAATCAGTCTGGACTGTGAATCCCAGAGTCAGTTGTTCTCTATACTTTGATCAGCTGTGACTTTTTGTAATGGTCTCTGTCTGCTAAAGAAAGATTTTTGATAAGGCATGAGAGTCTACACTTAGATATGGGTATAAGGATAAGTATTTGGAATGCTACTGGCTTACAAATGCAGCAGTAGTATGCTCTCTTCTGAGGTCCATAATTATGTGTATGGGATGCAATGTGATATTTCAATTCCTGTATATATTTTAATGACATAGTAATTTGAATGTCACTGTGAACATTTACCATTTATTTATTGGGAGAGCATTCAAAATTCTTTCTTATGATTATTCCGGCATATCTAGTACATTATTATTAACCGCAGTTACCCTACAGAGCCATAGAATACTGCATGTGTCTCCTATCAAACTGTGGCACTGTACCTGTCAGACATAATTATTTAAACACCAAATATAAGCCATGAAGTTATTTGTTAGTAATTCTTTTTTGGAATTAGTCCTTCATTTTTATGTTTTTCTCCACAAAGTTAACATATTAACATAGTTTTATACTATATAACTTAAAATAATTTGACTTCCAATTCCATTTATTATTAGATATAGTGACATGGACATATTAATTATACACAATGACCTTGTTATCCTTATCTGTAATTTTGAACATACTGTCTGCTTGACATAAAACATGAAATGACTTTGTGAAAATATCTATGGCATAGCAAAGCCTGAGTACATACCAGAATTTTATAGCAACTCTGAGGTTGAGATTGTAGCGTTGAAATCATATTTTCCCAACAAATAAAATAATGAAATATAATTCAGTTTTAAACCTCTTTAGTTCACTGTTTCCACCATTCCTCAAATTCAATGCTTTTGCAGATTTTCCAGGACAACTGAATGAGACAGTCTAGAACCAAATTGCTGGTGATTATTTTCATGACAGTGACTACAATTGACTTACATCTCCTCCTAGATGCTAAGATAAATACTATCTCAGAACAAGTTTACCCCCTTTTCCTGTTAAAGTGGGGTGCCTTCTATAAAGAGATGGGGAGGAATGAAGGAAAGGAGGAAAGATGAAGGGAGGGAGGGGGAAAGTGAAGGGAAGGAAATAATGTGAATATTTAATTTTGTCCAAGAAATTGCTTAAGTTTCAATAGCTCCTGCATAGGTACTACTCATGTTCTTGAACATAATTTTCTCTGTGATGCCTAGTTTGTTTAGACTACATTAATTTTCTCTTTATAAGTCACTACTAAGACACTTACAAAGAAATCTAGCTGAATTTAAATATAGCCACAGAGTCAGGAATGAGTCCAAACTTTAATATATTCCAGGTTAATTACTTTTGCAAAAATTGTTCATTAATATTTCTATGGGTTTTGTTAACATTTTTTATTAAATCGGTTGACCAATCATGGTTTCTTCACTGTGTGGCTCATGTACTTCCTTGTATCAGATAAATATTATTTGAAGTGAACTGAAAAGAACTACAAGAGAAATCCAGTGTTCCTCAATAAGCTTTTGCTATCTACTGAAAGACAAACAGTATACAACGAGTAATTAGAAAATGACATAAAAATCCAATCTGTATAGTTTACCACTCTATGATTTACCACATGGCTAACAGTTAAATCATCATCTAATTTGCTCACAAGAGTCATGCTCCAAGTACCATTTTTCATTAGGCTTGAACCTTAGAATGTTACAGTTAAAAGAATTAGGAAAACTTGAGTAAATTTCTTTGAGTATCAGACAAGAAAATAGAATAAGTTCAATGAAAAAAATAAAATAAGTAGTTCAGTAAAAGAAATATTATTCAAATGTACTACTGAATTTGTGTGACTGCCCACCTCCAACTCTTACTCTTCTATGAAAACCAGCCCCAGCTGTCTGGGTGACTCACACCTCCAGCTATCAAAGGATGTCCACTTTTATCCATTGCGTATGTGAGAATGAAACACAAATTCTATTTCATAGAAGATTTCAATTGCATAAAAGAAAGATAATGCTGAAGATTTTTCAAGGGCATAATAATATGCCTAAAAGATATCATATAGGAGATTCAAAAAGTAATCAAGTGACCTAGATTTGCATTATTTGCACTATTATCTGGGTGCTGTATCTTACAAATCTGCTGTCTTTCTTCTCATATTACTCCTAAATGATAACTTATATATGTGAACTATGTATGATGTCTCATATCTGCAATCTGAGGATTCTGGAGGCTGAGGTAGGAAAATTGTTGCAAGATTGAGGTCAGCCTATTCTACACAGTAAGTACCAGGTTAGTTAAGCCCAAATCGCAACACCATAAGGCAAGGAAAGAAAGAAGGAAGGAAAGACAGAAAGGAAGAAAGAAAGAAAGAAAGAAAGAAAGAGAGGAAGAAGGAAGGAAGGAAGGAAGGAAGGAAGGAAGGAAGGAAGGAAAGAAGCTATTTTGTATATATGTATATGTGTATGTATACATATATATGGACATAGATTTTAAGTTGCATTTTATAAAATGGTCAGTCTTCATTTTTGACTTAAAAGTACCACAAATTAATATATTCATATACATATATATATATGATAGAAACATATACAGGTTTTAATATAAAAATCTCTGCCTCACATCATGATTTACTTTGGATAGTTGTTCTGGTTTCAGTCTGTACTATGCATATTATACATAATAAGTGAAGTGCAAAGGGAGAATTTCAGATAGCAACAAACACATTTATAATGAGTCAGCAGGAAGGAGCATTAATTTGAAACGGTGACTCGTGCCTAATGCAAACTACATAGTGGCATTAGATAATAGAAAACAAATAGAGTTCTACACCAAATTAGCCATCAACCATGAACTAGGATCAGAAAAAATATTCTAAATTCTCTCTAGTACTACTGTATTATAACACAGCTGTGTTGAGTTTTTCTGATGAAAAACTAACAAAGAATCTTATAAAAATATCTGACTAGTGGCTTGGTCATTTTACAGATGAATTTCAATCTGTTTGAAATTGTATTTGTATTTGGATTTATAACTATTGTATAACATTTCTAGAGTGGTCTTGAGTCCTAATGGTAAAGATTTTGTTTTCATCACTGCTTTTGCTAATTTAACATGGTCATTTGAACATCAAAGCACCTGTAGCCTTGGCTTGAATACTTACTAGATCCCCATTTGGTGTAACTGTTCGTAAAGATTGAGATGTATGGCCTTTTGGAGGAGATGTGTCACTGCTGAGAGGCTTTGAGGTTTCAAAAGACTCGTGTCATTTCAAGTTAGTTCCTCTGCTTCCTGTTTGTGGGTCAGGCAATATGAGCTCTCAGTTGCTGCTCCAAGGCTATGCCTGCCTTGCTGCTGGTGTTTTATAACACTAGAAGCAATAGAAACATAGCTAATATATTTAATAAAAATTAAGTATACTTATAAATAACTCTTGGTTTGAGGATCCATCTTCAGAACAAGAAATTGAATTTTAAACTCCTTTCGGAGATTAAAACTTTTTACAATATTGACTTCTGATGTGATGAAGTGATAATGACAGAATAATAGGATCTATTAGGAAGACACTGTTCAAGTCTGGTACTCTAGAACAGAGAAAGATGGAAAGCACTAGACAGCTTCTATTGTCCAAGTGTTGAGATACAATCAGTGGAGAAAGCCAAAGGGCTCTGCAAACCGGAGATATCAAGTAATGTCTGAATCTGAATTCTGCTAGTATTAAGTCTTAAAACAAAATCCATATTTAACATACCAATGATGTGTGGGAGATAGGAATGTAATCCCTGTACCCTCTAATTTTGTTGAGATTTTAAAGACCCCTCTATCAAAAGGTAAAGTCTATTGAATTGATATTAAGGCTTTCTTTGATCCTAAGACTTTAACAGAAGTCATTTGATACTACCACTATGCTTTGGGTTCAAATAAAACTTGAATTTCTATTCTGTCTCTTTGGATTCTGCCTCTGTCAGGTCTACATACCAGAGATAGCCTTGAAGAGGATAAAGACCACCTATACCAGAGACTAATGATTATAGTTGTTATAATTGAGATAAAGATGTCAGAAACTCAGCAGTAACACTAAAAATGAGGAAATCCAGCTGACATTAAAAGAACTCACAAGTGGGAATGGCTTATGTACATAACCATGAAAAATATTTGGGAGTGAATTTTTCTCATCAATAGATATTAGAGATAGGTTCAAGTATTAAAGGAGAAAATGTTGACTTATAACAGTGATAAACATAGAATTAATTCTTCAGATACTGGAAAGATTAAAAAAAAGTCACTGATTTCCACAAAACACTAAAAATGCTCCTAAATTCTTGGAGCCTAGGTGTATTTCAAACAGCTTAATGTAGATCACTTTATATTTTAGGAAAATGTTTAAACTCTCTGAAATGGTTCATCTTTTCAATATTTTATTTGTAAAAGTGTTGGGCCAGAGAGACAGTTCAGCAGTAAGAGTGCTTTCTACTCCTTTTGCATTATTTAAAATTTTTTCGTGTAATATATTTTGATAAAATTTTCCTCTTTCCAAACTCTTCTGAAATACTTCCAACCTCCCTACTTACATAACTTTATGTTCCCTCTTTTTTTTCTAAAACAGAAAAACACAAAAATTTAAATCAAAACAAACAAGACAAAATGCCAAAAAAAAGCAAAACAAAACAAAAAGCCCACCAAACAAACAAACAAAACTCAAGGAGTAGATTTTGCATTGGCAAACTACGCCTGGGAATGGGGCTTGCCTTGGAGAGTTGTTAATATAAACTGTGACACTCCATTGAAGAACATCATTTTTCCTCTTTCTAGCAGGAATTAATTACAAATTGCTTCTTGGTTAGGGGTGGGATTTGTACATGTACTGTTCTTAGTGTTGGGACCTCCTCTGACTTGAACCTGTGCAAGCCTTGTGTGTACTATTACAGACTATGTGAGTTCACATGTGTGTCAGTTCTGTTGCATCTGGAAGACATTGTTTCCTTGGAGTCATCCATCTCCTCCAGCTCTTACAACTTTTTGCCTTACAACTCCTCCTTCTCATAGATCCAAGATTCTTGAGGGGAGGGGCTTGATGAAGATATCTCATTTAGGACTAAGTGCTTTGCTCCACACATGATCTAGTTGTGGGTCTATGTGTTCATTCCCATCTATTGCAGGAAGAAGCTTCCCTGATGAGGGCTGGCTTAGATATGATCTATGGATGTACAATATGCCATTAGGAGTCATTGTATTGCTATGCTTCTTTAGCAGAGTAATAGCAATAGCTTTCCCCTTAGGCCCATGATATGTTTAGTCTCAGGTTCTTGAACTTAGCAGTTTCTGGTATTGTTGCTTTTGTAGAGGACCATGGTTTCTCTACAGCACACACACTGAGAAACTAATAACCACCTGTAACTCCAGCTTCAGGTGATCTAATGCCCCTTTCTAGCCTCTGAAGGTACAAACACACCACACACACACACACACACACACACACACACACACACACACACACACCACTCATATGCACATGCAATAATAGTAATCATAATGATAAATTTAAATCTTAAATTAAGAAAAAATCCAATATTTTCACTAATTGAAATATACATTTATATTATTAGCAATAGTCAAAAAATTAGGATTAGCAGGGAAAAAATATTAATGCAAGTTTATTTTCTTTACCATGCTTGTATGGCTGAGAAATTTTAGGAAACAATTTTGTAGGACAAACAATCAAAAACATTCTCATAAATAGGCAAATGGAAGGAATTGATTTGACTGATTGGAAGTGGAATCCCAGAGAAAATGAGATGAACTGCTTTTACAATTGTTTGAGGAAAGATTTTCTTTTCCTGGTTTATCGGTGTAACAAATACTGTAAACTGTTGACAGTAAGGTCCTATGGAACAAGAGTTCTTCTTTCCTTCAAATAGCCATGCTTTGTGCAGCCTCCAAGGCTTCTATGAGAGGACAATAGTCAGAGAACATCTGGAGTTAGGCTTGGTTAGAAGAATCAAGTACATGTAGTAGAGGCCATGGCTTCCTGGCAAGTGCTTGTTCTTAACTCTGACACTGGGGATGCAGAAGTTGACTGGTGAAGTTGCCAACTATGAATCTGGAACCATGAATATATTTCCCTAAATATGACTTCTCCTTTGAAAGGGTGTTGAATATCAAATCAGGCAGGAGAGGGGTTATAGACAGGAAACTCTCGACATGAATATTTTAGCAGTTCATTAAAATTGGATCACACGGCCATTCAGTTTGACTAGATCAAGTGCCATGGGCAGATGGTGTTCATCATTTACTCAACTAATAATATGGGTAATTTTCTGTAAGAGTGGAGACACTGATCATTTTATCAAGGAGGTAAGAAAGATAGAGCTTCTGTAGATTTTGATACGGTGCCTTTCATGTGGACATTGCTAAAAACTTCATTTTCATAAATGACTCTCAGCCTATAAATTGTGTACAGTTCTTAATTTTCTGAACTTACTACTATACAATGCTATATGATATTATTGACACTGCAGTTTTTCCAGAATTGTATCAATGTGTGATTTAGATTACAAGATGAGTAACCATTTGACTGCATGTGGCTTCTGTCTTCCTTCCTTCTTTTTTCTTTCTCTTGTTCTTTCTTTCCCTCTTATTTACTTAATTGTATATTAGTAGAAGAGATTAATTCTTGTGCTTTGCTATGGAAGCTTTCTACCATTAGACTATATATGCCTAATCCTCATTTCCATGTTTATCTTGAGACATAGTCTCACTAACTTGCCAAGGCTAGTTTTCAACACGCCTGTATTCTAGGCAGTCCTTAAATTTTGATTTTTCTGCATCAGTTTCCCAGGTATCTATAAGCACGGGCTTGCTCTATCTTCCTTGGCTATGTAGATGCTTTAATTGACAGCATTATGGTTGACATAAAACATAGAAATCCTTGTATACATATGGTTTGCAATGTCATGAATTCAAAAATTCACGAATAAGGAATTTCAGTAAAGAAAATTACAATTTCAGTGAACATATGAACGGTATGTTTCCTTTTCAATAGACTTATTTATTTTTATGAGTGTTAGGTTTGGCTTTCATATCTCTATGTGTACCACATGTGAGATGGTTACCCACAGAGGCCAAAAGAGGGCATTGGATCATCTGTAACCAGAGGTACAGGTGATTATAGCCACCAAATGGGTGCTGGGAACCAATTAAACCAGGTTCTATCTGGGAGACACAAGTGTTCCTAACCTCTGAGCCATCTTTCCAATTGCAAGATTCTTTTCTTGTCACTATATTCCCTATATACTATAGTATAACAACTTTTCTGGCACTGATATTCTGTTCAATGCTATAAGTAGGTTGGCAAGCATGTGGGAAATATGCTTAAGCTACATGAAAACTCTCACTTTTAAAAATCACCACTTTTATAAAGAAATTTGAGCATGTGTTAATAGGACAGCCCTAGCAGTGCTAGAGCTATCCCCCCTAATACTGAGGAATAACTTACTAAGAGGGTAGATTCTGTTTACATTATCAGTCAGTTTCTAAAAGATACACTTAAAATTTCCTCAATTTTACCTTTGAAGTAATTTTCTTTTATATTTAATGATATTACTGTGATAAATAGTATTCTTAGCACATAATTTTTATATTGTATATGGAATAAGCATGAAATCATTGATTTTTTTGCCAAGGATATTAAACTTCACTTCTTGACTTATGTTAATAAACCCCTTTCCAGCAACATAACGGATACCTAATATCATAAACGTCATTTAATCTTTCAGAAACTGCATTTAATACTGAGAAGGACTTTATTATCCCCATGTAACCACTGGACATACCTTCTGTTTTGGACAATTTAATTTCATTAATCTTGGAACCTTCTCTAATAAGAAGTGAAGGCTTATTCTATAGTAACTAATTGCTAGTGTAGATTTTTCTAGCTCTACTATAAAGTAGTTCGCATTCTCTCTACATTTGCATGGATAGCAATGTGTGGTTTGTTCTTTCTCTCTTTCTCTCTCTCTCTCTCTCTCTCTCTCTCTCTCTCTCTCTCTCTCTCTCTCTCTCTCTCTCTCTGTTGTATGTTTGTATGCATATATATAAAATAAAAGGAACATTCCAAATCAGCAACAAAGTTTTTAACTTTCAGAGCATGTTGTAATATGTTAACAACAGCTGGGAAGGGGTTAAATGTTTTTAGACACAACTTAAAATGAAATGAACTACTGAAAAGCTAAATAGTTAATGAACTAAAAATGAATACATTAAAGGAAAATAGTAATTTTTTTAAAAAATAGTGGAATAGAAAATAGCCTTTGACCCTGAAAAAACAGTTGATAGTTTAGATATTAAACACATAGTACTGTTAAAATTATGTTTGAGTGACAGAAATGAGCTTAAGATTTAGTGATAAGCTGATATGATAGAATACACATGTCGGATCAATGGCTATATTCTTAATATTCAAATATATAAAATATAAATGTGAGAGTAAAAATATCTGCAAAGCAATTTAATATTGTCATTTAAATTTATTAGTATTACTGATAATGTCAGAAATGCAAAGATGGTCAATGAATTTTAATTAAATTAGAAAAGAGCTTAAAGCATGACAAAATCAGTGCTAAACTACATACCAAAATCTGCCAGTTTTCTTCATGGTTAGATGTGTATATTGAGTCAAATTTTCTGGGAAATGAGTTGGTGATGATAGGGAGTTTAAAGTAATAAGTAAATGCATTCAAATAAGCTTGCACTTTGAGTTCTATGAAATTATCTTCAAAATATAATTAGATGTTTGCCCAAATAATCATGTTTAAGATGTTTCTTTCACTTTAAAGGGGAGACACTTGAACACTCAAAGTTAATGACATCATTAAAAATAATAATACATTCAATCAAAGCCCCCCAAGCACTTAGTGATTATAGAAATTGATTGCCATTATGATCCTATAATAAAAATATAGCTCTAAAACCAACACATGAAGCATGAGGCCAATAATGTAAAAATATTTCACTTTTCCCTTTTGTTCCTGACAAAATTAAATGACCTAAAGATTACTACATGTAACTTTCTATTCAAGCCATGTGTGTTATCATATTCCTGTTGTCAATTAGAAATATTACTCAGCTAATAAATAATTGGAGTAATGGATCTAGGTGTTTAAAAAAATCTGCTTCCATAAGGCTTGTTTTCCAGTTTACAACACAGGAAAGGTGACAGGGATATAGAACTCTTCATCCAGTAAGTTTGGGAGGAATGTTTGTGTACCTTCCCCTGGTATGCAGACTTCCACTGACTACCTTCTATTTCCCAACTACTTTCATGTCTTCCTTGTTTTTCCTTTTCTTTCTCTTTTTTTCCCACAGCTTTTTATTTCGGATGTTTGTATAAAGCACGAGGAGGAGGTTATTGACTGGACTATGGGTGACACTGAGGTGGTTACCCCAGAGCAGAGAAATAACATTCCTCTCCTGAAAGCCAGTACCTACAACAGTTCCTCAGAGAGGGATGGGCCTATTGACATTGAGCTGCTCAATCCGTAACAGAATGTTTGAGGGGTCCAGAACTGTGCAGGTCTTATACTGGGATCGACAGCTGCTGTATGTTCATGACTAATATCCAAGTCAAATACCCAAAAAATATCCATACTGATTTTCCCAATCCTCTGAATGTAGACGAATTTCTAAGCGGTCGAAATTAAATAAAAAACACGGAGCCAAATATAGGGGTGGACACCTTAAAGATTAGGGAAATAGGAAGAGCCACCAGCTATCTTACCTCACCAGCTCTGCAGCTTCCAAATGCCACAACTTCCTGTCTACCCAGGCTTTTATTGCCTTACTGTTCTACCCTCTCATTGGCTCTCAGCCCAGCTACCTTACTTCATTGTCACTGCCTGTCTGTACAGACCTCCAGGTCTCTATGGTTGGTACTAGGATTAAAGGCATGTGTCACCACGCTTGGCTCTGTTCCCTAGTGTGGCCTTGAACACACAGAGACCCTGCCTGCCAAGTGATTGGATTAAGGGCATGTGCTACCACTGCCTGACTTCTGTGTTTACTTAAAAAGACTTGCTATTTCCTCTGATCTCCAGGCAAACTTTATTTATTAATATACAAATAAAATATCACCACATCTGAATCTGAAAGTCTTTCCACTCCCTCTTCCATCACTTCCCCAGTAATGGGCAACCAACAGTCACTTTGACCAGTCCTGAGTCTGTGTTAATCTCCATTCACTAAAAATTACATATATATATATATATATATATATATATATATATATATATATATATATATATATATTTGCTGAGAGCTGAGACCAGCACTAGTTCATGTGTATAGAGATAAAAACAATTTGACTATTTGCCTATTTAGCAAAACAGCAATGGTAGATTTTCCACTAAAGCTCATGACTTCCCAGCCATATGTTTCTGACTAAGATGTACAGTATCAGGCATCAGTTTCTTCCTAGGGACACATCACTCATTTGTTGTTTGGTTTTTGTGTATTTTTTTCCACAAGTGCAGCAGAGTTCATATGGTGGAGAGATCTTCTGCCTAAGTTAAAGGGAACTTTAACTATGAAATGACAGCTACAATAATTTGTGTAGAAATTTCACTGACATTGATTTCAGTTATCTATCATTTGTTGCTAAACAGACTGAAATAAAATCAAATTTGCTATTTCACCAACCTGCAAGAAGATTAATTTGTAAACATGATGATCAATTTAAGGCCATATCCAATAACTGTTGCTCCTTGGATTCTATGTCTTGTCAGTTCTAACTCTAAGCTGGCCCAAAGAGGATTTTTGACAAAAATAAATGCAATCTTCCATTAAATCTCATCAAGTAAATTCTAATCAGTTGGAAAAAAATGGTGGATTTTGTTTGTGTTTAGGTAACAGTTAATTCTGTTACACTTGTACTATAGTACATCAACCTGGAGCCAATAGAACGCAATGGGACATTTCACGGGTATGGGATTTTTCAGAAACCATAAAGTTTCTATTGTATTTTGCTTTTTTGTTTGTTTGTTTGTTTGTTTGTTTTTGAGATAGGGTTTCTCTGTGTAGCCCTGGATGTCTTAAAACTAACTATGTAGACCAGGATGGCCTTGAACTCACAGAGATGCTCCCTTCTATGCCTCCTGAGTGCTGGGATCAGAGGTGTGCACCACCATTGCCCAGCATGTACTTTTCTCAATTGAATAAAAGGACAAGGGATTTTCATATAAGTGCTTAAAAACAAAAGGAAGTACTTTTAAATTCCACTAAGCTACCAAAAAATATAGCTAGGCTCACCAATAAAGAAGGCCACTCAAGGTGGTGGCACACGCCTTAAATCCCAGCACTTGGGAGGCAGAGCCAGTTGGATCTCTGTGAGTTCAAGGCCACCCTGGGCTACAGAGTGAGTTCCAGGAAAGACGCAAAGCTACACAGAGAAACCCTGTCTCCAAAAACCAAAAAAATAAAGGTCACCCTGCCAGACCTCTATTATTTAAACTAAAAATATCTCCCACATTTTGTGTCAATCTATTCAGCTCATTCAAATACCATATGTAATGGATTATTTAAAATTGACAGTAAAATCATCAAAATGTCACTGGCATTATAGGATTAAATGTCACTTAGATGAATCATACATCGACACTATTAACCAATGACACACGAGGCAACCCCGTACTGCACTTCAGCCACCCCCTAAAATAAATTAATAGAAAGCAATGCAGAATTTCTTATAAAGAGAGGCATTGTCTCTTCCTCTAAAGTCATTATGCATATCCAGGCATTTAAAGAGTTGCCTTAAAACCCTCCAGTCAAATGCTTTGTGCAGCATTCACGATGTAAGACTCCAGCTAATGGATCAAGCAGGCGGTGGAAGGCAGAACTTTCAGCTGTCATGCTGAAAAGTGCTTTAAAGAAGAAGACTGTCATTTGAGACGGTTGTCAGCAGTGAAGGGTTCCAGATGCAGCTGAACCCAGAATTCTGACGGTGGTATGTTTAAAAGTGACTCGATCTAGGAATTTTGTGCTGCTTTTCTGTTTGCTTAAGCGTGCATGGGGAAGCCAATTAAGAATAGCAGATATTGATTTTCAAATTGAGAATGGAGAAGTTTTAAATTTTTATGATGCTTGAAATGTATCTGATAAAATGGAATAGTGTGATCTAAAGGTGTATTTGACAATCACCTGTCTTTATCTTGCATGCCAAACAATTATCATCTCTCTGTGAAGTTGTGGTTGTGCTTAAATGTATGATTATTGTTTTCACTGGAAAAGCTGTTCACAAATTCTACCTGTTGTAGTCATAGATTTGGAATTATGTAAAGCATAACATTTTTAAAGATAAATATTTTCTGGTCATTCTTAAGGCATAGGTTCATACATGATTTCTTGATTAATATCAAAGTACAAAGTCTAAGAAGAAATGCTTTAAGGAAAGAAAACTGAGCATTAAATCTTGAACTAAACATATGACCTGACTGAATTTCTCAAGCAGGCTAGCTAGTAAGTGGCATGTTTTCCATCTGCTGTCTTTAGTTTCCTGGCTTTTAAAAGATTTTTAAAGTACTTACCCTTTCCCCAGGCTTTGTTTTCATTTCTTCCTTTAAAAATATGAAATAACCCCATCTGGAAATCAGAAAGTCAAAGTCTCTATCTGCACTCAGAGTCAGATTACTTTAAATAAGTAGTCACTGGTAAGGAAGGAAGTGGTCATTTTTAGTGAAAACAAGTGTTTAAAAGATTCCTTGTGTGGTATTTACCATAACAATCAGTGACCAGGAAAAGGATATGCAAATGTATTCGCTGTAAACTAATTCTGCAAAGGGAATATTTAGAATTCACATCATAAATGGATTTACTACATTAAGAACGCAACAGAAAAACATAGTCTGTGCCCCATCATGTTATGCTGAAAATATTTGGCTTTGGTTCTTCATCAGATAAAGTAGAAACTCTTTTATATTGAATAAATAAAAATGAAAGGAGAAAAGAGTAAAATACTTTTAATATAGTACTTAGTCTAAAGTCTGTTATATTGTGCAAATTCAAAATATATTTTGCTTCTCTCTTGTCCACACTTTTATTTTCTCTCTATCTGGGAACTATTTATACTTGTTTAGTAATATTGTTCTTTTGTGTTTTATTACATGTGTTTAGAGAATACAAATCATATAACTTAGGCATTTGGGGTCCACTCCTTATTATCAATAATTACCTTGCTCTCTTCTCTGTAGTCCTATCCTTTAGTAATGCTCAGTGAAATACACATATCTTATAGAAAATTGTAAGTGTGAAAATACACTGATTTCTCTTTAAACAAGGTAAATAAAATTATTATACGAGGAATATATCTAGGAGACAGCAGGTCTAATAACTCAATTCATTGTTTGAATCACCCTGAAAAAATAAGAAATGCAGATTTTTTTTAATTCTCATTCCTCATCTTAACTAATTTAACATCAGCTAAAAGTAGAAAAATAGCTTTATATTTGAGGATATTTTTCAGAGAAAAATGTAAGTTGCATAATTAAAGCTGATATGCATAAGAAATGTTTCACTTTCCTAAAAACAGAAATATCACTAATTTCAGATTCAAATATAATTTTTTTCCTTTGGCATTTCTTCCTCAAAAAAAGGAAGAAGAAGAAGTGAGATTACATTTGATGATATTTCAGACTCACTTCTCACATTCTAAGAAATTTGGGCTACAGCAAGCTTTAAAATATTCATGCTTCTTTTTCTAAATAGATACCTTGTAAAAGAGGTTGGCGAACTTGTGAATATCAAAATTACCTGTAGGAATTGTTTTTTAAAAAAATGACAGCTTCTTATAGCATTAGGTTCTACTGAGGCCCCAAAATTTGCAGCTTTAACAGGTGTCCAGGTGATGCTGAAGCTGTTGCTTTGGGTACCATATTTGAGAGCCATTATCCTACAGCTCCAGCCCACTATATGTGCCAGATTGCACGTGGCCATCCATTGATAAAAAGAACATGCAAAGTCCTTTCACTTGCAAAGCTTTAAGCACAATGAAAGATTAAGAAAATAAACAGGCAAGTCACTGCATGCGCATGTTTACAGGTTGTTAAGTCACTGCAGGGATGTAGAAAGGCCACCACCCTGCAGAAGCAACTTATCAAAAGGTGGATGTTGTGCATGAGGAGTGGCAGGTGAGAGGTCAATATGGGGAGAAATGGAGTGACTGGCATCAAAGCAGGAGAGGAGCCTTGATGAGGCCTTGAAAGTCCTCTACATTGGTCTATGCAAGGAGAACACAGAGAATGAGCATTGACCCCGCCTCTCCCAAGATGAGAGCAGAAGAGGCACTCAGGCATGGCACTTCAGGGGTCTGTGATGGGACTGAGATGTGCTTCGGAGTCTAACAATTTTGAAGAGGTATGTGTTCATAAGGTGGCTCTGCCCCTGAGAGTGGAGGTGGGATGACCTTGTAATAATCCAAGTGGAAGATGGGAGTAGTTTGACCAGATGTATGGGGTGAACATAGAATTTTGTAACATTAAAAGGTAGACACTGCTCAGACATATAAAAACAGAGGTGACATTATGAAAAATAGCATTATGCTGATTACTTTATGATAAAGAAATAAGGAGTTAAAAAGAGGTTAGAAAACAAAATTAAGATCATTTGTGTGATAGAGATCAGCAATAATAACTGGGATATGGGACTTTCCTTGTTTTTGTTTATAGCAGTAAAAAATATATATAAGTTTACACTTGGAAATCTATAAATCTAAATATTTCATAGACTTTGAGGTAAAAATCTCAAGTTAAATTGTTAGTTGGTGTGTGTGTGTGTGTGTGTGTGTATACATGGCAGGGATGAATGAGATATAATGGATATAAACTGTGTATAATGGAGTTGATATCCTCAAAAGGCTTTTAGTTTATTGGAGACAAAAACAAACAAAAAGGTGCTTTAAGGAATAGCACTTAAATGCTAGAGTGAATAGGAATTATGCTTTCTATTCCTTCCAAGTCCTTTCAGATGTAAATTGCTGCTATCACAACCACCCTGTGCACAGGCCTTGAGTAGTCCTATCCTGACTTGTTCCCTGGTACTTTACACATGGAGTCCTCTCAGGCTAGGAAAGCTCACACATGCTCTGCTCTCCCTGCTCTTCTCCTCACTTCTCTAGGACTCAAGTCACTTGTCACTTCTGAACCAAGTTTTCTAAGACAGTCATTTCGTCTTTGCTGTCATAGCACGTGAACTCTCCTTCTCCCCTCACAGTGGAACACATCTCACCAAATTATAACATGCTCTCCTTGCTTCCTCCTTGACTAAATTATTCTCTTAAAGGAGCAGCACCATGGAGCATTTTTCATTGCAGTTATCTGAACCCCTTGCACAGGCAGAGCTGACTCACAACAGGAAGGCGGGATGAACTTGTTAAAGGAGTGCATTACTAAAAGAAGGGACCTGTAAAACACTGTAGTTTGAGGTCACATAGAACCACTAGTGTGGGCTTCAAGGGTGTGGTTAAAAAGCTCATTTTTAAAAATAGACACGGTTTAAATTTAATGTTCTGCTAGAAGTGTGTATTAATTAAATGATTAGAGGAATTAAGAAGAATGTAAAAACAAGCGTATCAAAGGCATCACTGTGGAACAGAGCAAAGAATAATTTAGTAAAATCTACATCATCATTTGGTGGGAAATAAATAAATGACAGATAGATATCCAGTTATACAAATGTGTGTGTATGTATGTGTGTATGTATCCATAAAACTGTTTCAGCTACTGTAAAGTGTAGTGGGACATGGTGATCATGTCCCTCAAGTGATCTGATGGCACAATAGAGAAAATATAAGTATACAAAATTGTGGCGTTCCCTACTTCTGGAAAATACCATACTAAGAGCAATAAGACTTCTTCAAGGAATTCCCTGGCCCCTTCACATGAAATCTGAAAAAAAAAAAAAAAAAACCCTGTGGCTGAATGATGACATAAATATTGGTGCTTCCTCTTGTTTACTCCAGCACTGTTCCTTAACTGCTCTCTTACCATACTCTGTGCCAGCCAATCAGAATTCTCCATCCCTTAGGCCCAGCCATTAAAATTACACCTGTTCTTACAGAAAACCACAGTTCCTTTCCAAAAATCAAGTAGTTTACAGTCTCTGGTAACTCCGTTTCCGGGGGCTCAGAGAACCTCTTCTGGCCTCTGTGGGCACCTGCACTCACATCCTCCTGCTTTCACACAGACACATTGACAAATAAGAAAGTTTTGACAGCTGCATCTGGGTTTCCAGACCAACCATTCACAGAAACTTTTTCTAGGTCTTGGTGTGGCAAATACTTGAAGACATTTTGCTCCATGAACACAATAGTCTTTGAAACTAGGAAGAAACTACAGTTGTCTAGTTTAAATTTGATTCCCTTCTCTTGGAAGAGAAAGAGTTCTGACAGAAATCTGTGGCATTCTGTACACTAAGAGCAGACTTCATAAACACTGCATGCAATCTTTGTTGCATGTTATTTATCACATACACTGTACGTGCATATGCATGCAGTTGATTCTGTGGTCTTGGAGACAAAGTAGACTACTGTTGTCTCATAATTGCAGTTACTTCTGAGATATTTTTCTCAAACTCCTTTCCTCCCCTCTTCTTTCCTCCCTCCACTCTTCTTCTCTCTGTTGTCCTCTATCTCCCCTCTTTCTTTGACGCTAAGGATGGAATCCACGATCTTTCACAGGCTAGGCATATAAATCACCACTGAACTATGTCCCCAAGACTGCCCATTATGTTCATTACCAGAACATAGCTGGAAATAACAGAAAGTTCAGTGTGACATTGCTAGAACATAGGAAAGTGTTTGAATCTGGAGGAATAGCATACGACAAGGTACTGAGTTGAAGTGTATATGTACTGAGTTGAGAACGTATATGTGCCTTACCAGAGCAAGAGGCATCCCTTGCTGTAGCACACGCAATGAAGAGAAGTGAGCAGGAACAAGACAGTAGGTATGAAGAAAATATGGGGTGGTGTAGGAAGTTGTGTTTGGGAACACATCCTGCTTCATACCCATAGTCACAGACTTGTAGCATTCCTTAAAGTCACAAAGTCCTCTCAACTCTGAGCTATTTCCAGTCAGATGACCCTGTGCTGCTTACTTACATGACAAAATGGACCTTCAGTTTAGACAATGCATCAGGTTGATTCTGAAGAGCTCATATTAGTGAAGAGGATCAGTTGTACATAAAACACAAAGTGTTAGTCTGTGGTCTTTAATGTACCTGACAGTATTGTAGTAAGAAAAGGGTTAAAAATTAAAGCACCTCAAAGATTAATTGCGAAATTACTGTTTGCTAATTCATGTAGTTCTGTACTAGATATGATTTTTATCACATTCATGAGCGTAAATCTTCCTGTGAAACTTGTTATCCTTAAGAACATGGACCCCTAAGCTATGATGTCTTAAATCCTGACATTACCTTTTGTGCTTAGTTATGGAGCTGGTGAAATGTCTCAAGTGAGTTAGAGTACGAGGGTCTGAGTTAAAATCTCATAAAGAGCAGGGAATATTTACCATCCTTCCTGCAGGATCACTAAAATACCTTATATTAAATAAGGTGGGGAGTGATAGAATGCAATATTTAGCATCCTCATCTGGCCCCTGGAAGCCTGTGTATTCAGGCATGCCTGGAGCACCCGACCTTGTGCACAATCCACATGTACCCCACTCTTATATGCACGCGTATACTCACAATAACACATGTGAAGTGAATAAAATAAAATAGAAACAGAAAAGTATTCACATTCCTATAATTAAAATGTCAGTGATTCCAGAGGTTAATATTGTCCAAGAATGAAGTGATAGTGCATGGCAGCTGTCCTTCCCACAGATCATCTGACTGTGTGAGGAAGGGAATGAAATCAGGGATAAGGAAAGAAGAGACAGAAGGAGAAAATAGATGCTGCAAATGTTTGCAGGAAATAAAGAGAAGCAGGAAAGCATCCTGGAGAAGGGATGTGTCTAAGATACTCTGAGACATTTAGTCTCTTCTCATTTTGATTTTCCGTAGATGACAAATTCCACTTATATCATTTATCTTCACAGGTAGGATTTTAGGTAAGAAAATAAAGAGAAGGTTCATAAACATTATATGTTATATGACTGTAACTTAAAAACAAAACTACCTAAAATGTTAAGTATTAATCAGCTATATTCTCTCTGAATTGGGAAATAAATGCTATTTTTTGAAAGGGCCTGAGCCTATCCAGAATGGAGGATGTTAGTTACACTTATTAGGTATTGAATGGCAATGGAAATGGAGAATAAAATTAGGCACCTGATAAAAGTGCACTGCCCCAAGCCAAGATAGCAGAAGGGGAAGATTGTATAGACAAAACCAGGCTCTGTTCTTGTTCTGAGAAGTTTCTAAATTACAAAAAATATGCGAGACATAGCAGCTTCATTTGGGCATGGTGGCACACGCCTGTATCCCAGCACTTAAGGCAGAGGCAAGGAGGTCACTGTGAGGACTTAGCTGGAGCTGTAGAGTAAAACTGTCTCAAGCTTCCTTAACCAAATACATCAGGCTCCCTAATAATACTTCATATAAACTAACATTTTTCTGGTAAGTGGTTCTTGATTCATATGGAATGTGATGGAGACGCCACTTGAGATTCATTGAAATTCTGTAAAATACTTGCAGACTGATCTTTGATTTTGAATTTATCCACTTAGAAGTAAATTGGATACAGATACTTTATAGGTGTATGCCAGAAAATAACCAATTTGGAAAACACCTGACCTCAGACATTTTCCTAGGAAAAGCTGACACATGGTATAATTAAGTTTTATTTGTATCTTTGTCTGTGAGTCTGTAGCTCAGTGGTAGAGCACATAGCTAGAATAGCCACAGCTCCAGGTTCGAACTCCAGTATTGTGTTTGTGTGTGTGTGTGTGTGTGTGTGTGTGTGTGTGTGTGTGTGTGTGTAAAATTTTGTAGTTTTCCTTTTCTTATTAATTATGTAAAACAGTAGGTTTCATTGCAACACTTTAATACGTTTGTAACATATGTTAACAATATTTAGCCCATTTACCTTCTATTGTTTCCTGTCACTCCCTGATCACCTTACTATTCCCAGATACATTTCATTCTAATTTCATGTTAGATCCTTTTAAAAATCTAGATTCTACATGTTAAAGAAAATATGAAATGTCCCATATAAAATTTTCAAATTTCACATGAGTCTGACTTATTTTGTTTGACATAATGACCTCCAGTTCCACCCATTTGCCCGCAAATAGTATGGTTTTGATCTGAGGAACAGCTGTATAGCACCCCATTCCATTCATTGCAATTTCTTTATCCACTGATAGGCAACTAGGCTGATGCCATGACTTGGAAATTATGAATATGGCTATGAAACGTAAGTGTACAGATATTTCTTGTATGTTGCATTTGATCCTTTTGATGTATAAACCCAGAAATGATACAGCTGGATAAGGTGGTAGATCTAATGTTAGTCTCTGGGGAGCCCCCACACTGATTCCACAGTGGCAGCACTAATCCCCACCAACGGTGGATACAGCCTGTTTTACCTATGCATCCTAACAATTTGTTTTTTGTTTGTTGGCTGATTTATTTCTTGATGATAGCCATTCTAACTAGGATAAAACAGAATCTCAATGGAGTTTTGGTTTGCATTTTCCTGGTGGCTGAGGATATTGAAATATTTCATGTATTTGTTGTACTTCTTTTTTTTTTTTTTTTTTTTTTTTTTTTTTTTTTTGGTTTTTCCGAGACAGGGTTTCTCTGTGTAGCTTTGCGCCTTTCCTGGATCTTTGCTCAGTAGACCAGGCTGGCTTCGAACTCACAGAGATCTGCCTGGCTCTGCCTCCCAAGTGCTGGGATTAAAGGCGTGCACCAACAACGCCCGGCTTGTTGGACTTCTTGTGAGGAGTGTTGTTCAGTTCCTTTGGCTGATTGTTGATTGGATTATTTGCCCATTTGTACTTAACATTTTGAGTTCTTGATATATTCTGCATATAAAGCCTCTCAGATAAATGGCTTGAAAATTTTGTCTCCAGTTATATAGCTTGTCTCTTCTTTTTGGTGATTATTTCCTTTATGTTCAGGAGCCTTTGACTTTGATACAATTGTACTTGTCAGTTCTTGCTATTACTTTCTGAGATATTAGCATCCTACTCAGAACACTGTTGTCTCCATATGTGTCTCCTGAAGTAATTTTCTGTATTTGATGAAGTAAATATTATTTAAAATATCAAAAGGGCAGTTAAATACCTACTATTGTGTATGATTAGGATTCTTGAGCAGAGAACTGTACACTGGCATTTGTAGCTGTGGTTGTTTTCTCTGTGATGTCACTTTATTGGATGATATTTCCAAAAGTTGTAGGTACATTAGAGAACTCAAAATGTTTAAGTTATTTTAGACATATTTTCTTTCTTCTTAGTTCTTGTAAGGTAAGTGTGTCTTTGTCTTATAATAAGAAGATATTCAGAGTGTTGCCTTCATAGACTTAGCCACCTGACAGCATCTTACAATTCTGCAGATGGTACCAGCATATTCAGCACCAAAGCAGAATGCTTACATTAACCAATGAGAGTTGCTATAAGCAAAAGAAACCCAGATAGCTTCAATGAGTAGACAAACTGACAGTGTTGATATTTAGATTTCCCATGTTCCTCTGATAAGCTCATACAGTAGTCAGGTGAGCAGAAAGGGGGGCTTTGAGTAGAAAAAGACTCATTGAGGAGGGACTTTCTGAATTCTATTTAAAAGATTCCTTCCCACTTCTGTACTCCTCGCCATCATTATTTAATGCAGTTTTCAGTGCCCTCTAGATACCAGGCTAATTTACAAGGGCCCTTAGGAGATTTCTTGCTTGTTCCCTAATACACAGTATGCATTATTTGCTAAGGACTTTAGAGGTGTGCATGTATATGATTTTGCTTTTAAATTTAATAAAGGTTGCTCCCTTAGTTAGAGTTTCTATTACTGTAAGGAGACACTGTGACCATGGCAACTCTTCTAAAGGAAAACATTTAATTGAGGCTAGCTTACAGTTCAGAGGTTTAGTTCATTATCATCATGGTGGGTGGCATGCAGGCAGACATGGTACTGAGGAAGGAGTTGAGTTCTACATCTTGATAGGCAGTCAAGAAGTGAACTGTAACACTAGGTATAGCTTAAGCATAGGAGAAATCAAAGCCCACCCCTACAGTGACACACTTCCTCCAACAAGACTACACCTCCTAATAGTGCCACTCCCTTTGGGGACCATTTTCTTTTAAACCACCACAGTTAAACTATAAGAGTTTTAGTACTTTGGTACAATTTTTCAATCTGATTGTTCTTTTGTCATGTAGTTATTTTGTTATTTTTCTACTCAGAAATTTGCTGGAAAGAAATTCTGTAGACAATTTAGAAGGGCAATAGTGTCTGAAATATAGACAATATTTTGCTGATCTTCAAAGCTCTTTTCAGAATTACAATTTTGTTTGAGCTTTTACAAAAGGTTTAAATCAGCCAATCAGTAACAAAGAAATATTGCCCTGCTTTCCACAACAGTATCCTCACGGAACACATTGTAGATATTAAACAGAGACTCTGGCCTGAGCTAGGCCCTCTCTGGATCTTGATTACTAACATCAGACTTTAAGACTCATATAGCTTATACCCTGCTTCCCCCTCCCTTTTCTTTGAAGCACTCAAAGAATAGATCTCCCTGCTTGAACTTCAGATATCCTGAGTACCTCTACCTGACCTCCTCTGGGAATTTCTTTTTTGTTTGAATTGTGAGATTTCAAAATTTCAGTCTGTTTCTTTCATGTCTTGCTCTTTGCTAATGAAAACATTAAATAAACCCAAAAGTTTTATTTAAGCTAAATAGTTCCATGTTTGCTAAAGCACAGTCTTTAAATAATTTCCAAGATACACAGTAATTCCTTAAATAGTTTAATAATGTGATTCAATTTTAATGTGTATTAGAAAACAATCTATATTACTTAATACTAATAATTTTTAAATTGAACCTTTAGCAAGGTCCATATTTTTGAAAGTACAATCTCAAGAAAAATTACTAAGTAATAGCCCTCATAGCTTTGTATGTATTATATATATGGAAACATAATATTATATAAAGAGAGAAAAATAGTGAGGAACAATGCCATATTGTGTTTTGTCTAATAACTTCCCAGATAATTCCACTTCTCACTTATCTTAGCACCACAGATGTCTGCCACTCACATTAGTTCTTTCTTGACTTTTTGTTGCTTTTTTTAATCTAAGATTTTTATCTTGCGAATTGTTCAAAATAAGTTTGTAAACAGACTCATTTTTTATTACTGTATTGGATTTCTATGCAGAAACTTAGATTATCATTTTACCAATACCCTAAAGACACCTAGGTTATTTCTAGTCTTTCTTTTTAAAATCGGCCTATAAAATAACAGATTTGTTTATGGATTTTTCATGTTTACATGTTTTATTTTATTCTCCCTGCATCCTGTTTTTCCTCCCTTATCTCCCTAACTTACTCCTGTCCCCATTCTCATTTGTATCTTTTCAGCCCCAGGAATCTATCTTCCACTTTCTTATAACATGCATTTTAATACATTCCTCTCCACCACTTAAAACTTTATGATCCATTCTCATGGGTCCTTTTCTAGTTTCCAGGCCTCCACATACAATTAATCCCTACTAAACGAACATATCTATCAACTATAAGCTAGGATCTGCATATGACAGATACCATGGAGTGTTTGTCTTTCTGAGCTTGGGCTATCTCATTTAATATATTTTTCAATTCCACATATTTCCTACAAATTTCACTTTTCTTACACATAAATATAACCCCACTGCTTGAATATACCACATTCTCAGTAATCCACATTTCTAATAATAGACATATAACTGGGTCTATTTCATTGATATTGTGAATAGAGCAAAAATAAACATGAATGAGCAAGTATATTTGTTGTGGGATATAAAGAGTTCTTTGGCTATAGAACTTGGAGTATGTCTGGGCCATATGGTTCAATGTTTTGTGTTTTGAGAAACCTCCACACTGATTTCCATAGTGTCTGCCCCCAGTTACACTCCAACCAGCAAGTGTATAAGAATTTCTCTTTCCCTATATAGGTACCATATTTTTTGTGGTAGTGTTTCTACTAGTGTGTTTATGGAATCACAAAGTAGTTTTAGTGTACATTATGGTGTTGGTTAAGTATGAACACTTTAAAACCATTTATTAGCCATTTTTATTTTTTCTTTTGAGAACTATCTGTTTATTTTCTTGGCCTGTTTATTATTTGGCTATTGGGAAGGGGTTATTTAATTTTTTGTAGTTCTTTATCTACATTAAACACTATCATCACAATTTTTCAAAGTACACAGGCACACACACACACACACACACACACACGCACACGCACACGCACACGCACATGCACACACACATGAAGTACATAAGTGTTCACTTGGGGCCAGCAAAGGATGACAGAGATTAGAAGGGAAAGGGAAAATGGAGAATGAACACTAATGACAATGCAAATATTTTATGTGTGATGAAAGTTTTCAAAAGGCAGTGGTGATCATTTTCCAACTCTGTGGACATACTAAGTTGCTTTTTTATATTCAAAATAGATAAATTGTATGATGGATGGATTTCATATCAATAAGCTTCTTTGAAAGAGACATTGGAAATTTAATTAACTTGTATACAATGACATAAAAACGTGGGGTTTTATATAAAGTGCTAGAATGTGAAACTGAAGATGTATTGATGCTGCCATTCATCTCTGAGGAACTCTTCAAATGGATATACTGTTATAGTCAGGAGGCTTCCAAAGGGCTTGGAAGATTTCCCGTAAATGTTTTAACTAAATTCTATCAACCTTGAAAAGAACTTAAGTTTACAAGCAGATACATTTGTTTATTGACATATTACCCTAAACCTGATGGTTCTCATCAAATCTGGGAAGCCAAGTAGGATCAGTTCTGGCTAGTACTTGAATGAGAGAACAAACAAGATTATGATAAACATTGCTAAAGCCAGAGTTTCCCAGCCTGTGAATCCCTAAGAAAGCCCACAAATGAGATTCAAGGAGTCTATTAACCCCTTGAAGCTCCATGGATAATTATTTCAATGCATATGTTTGATTATTTGTCTAAATATATTCCCTACTGCCAAAGAATGTCTAAAAGTCACTTGTTTGGGTTGAATTGTCTTCTATAATATAAGAAATATTACAGAAGAAAGTTTCAAACAAGAAAGTAGCCATAAACCAGAAATCTCCAGAGCTTCAATCTGCACATTCAGAATTTACCTTTCTCTCCTTGCAACACATAACTTTTAACAGTAAAAGTAACTGTGGGTCTAGAAAGAATGACACATTTAAAAATAGTCCTCACCAGTCCAATACATGTACAACGCCACCTTTCCAAGTTCTTAAAATATCTTGAAACTGAATAGATTTTTCATAACCAAAACATGATCATCTGCTTTATAATACTAACAAAACACAGCTGGTTTAATGACTCTTCTTTCTCTTTTCTATGTCTTAAGAGATATTTGTCCTTGTGATAGAATTTACAGGTGAAAGGATCAGGGAACTTAAGATCACTGGATTGTGAAAAACACTTTTCTGTAGATACAGGAATTCATCTTTCTCAGGGCTTGCCTTTTTTGCACAGGCTAATACATTCTCATCAGATAAAAATCATGTTAATGTAAAGATTATGGGGAATTTTCTCTTTGACACATCAAAGCATTTGAACAATAATAATCATTTAACTATTGAGAATAACTTGCCTTGGAACATCTGTGTCTTTCCTAACATGGTTGTGTTAATGATATTAGGCAAAAATTGTAGCTGAGGCTTTGATAATATAATCTGGAAGTCTGGCATTTCACATTAAATATCCCAGTGAAATATTCAGCCTTTGACTGAATAATGTACTGGGGACATCCCCAGGTTTCATAGATTTTTTTTTGTTCTGTATTTTGGTATGACACCCTGATTTTGCATTGTTAAACTGAAAATAAATCCAACTTGACTGTGTATAATTGACCACTCTGAGTTGAGAGTCCCTTTCTTTTAGGCACCTACTTGCCTGTCGTATGTTACAAGCATAGAACCAAAAGCAGGGACTATCTTAATAGTTCAACTTCACTTACTATATGTGTCCTAAAAATATCTGCAGCCTGGATTATCTGACTCACTCTCCATTGTAACCCTGGCACCTAGAAATTTTCAAAAACAAAGCCCACACTCACAGGCTCTGCAAATGTCCTTAGGGTTGAAAGTGGATCAAGTGCTCAGGTAAGCTGCTCAGCCCTGATTATATTTTACCCTTAACTTGACCCCGTGCTTGTCAACTACCCAATGTGTATAAATATTTTAATTTCATGATTTTTGTTTTGTTCATTATAAGAGTTAATGTAAATAACCTGAAATATAAATTCAGTGATTTCTTGCAAATGTTTTCATTGTACCTATGAGATGACCAGTCTTTTCAATATTTCTATGTATTGGAAATCATCGTATGATTTGTTGTGTGAGTTCCTTAAAGGATACTATGGCATTAGTAACAGCAATAATCATTGAAATTATTTGTATGATTTATTATTAAATATGAATTTTACTTGTATGTTCTTAAATAGTATTTTTCTCTGCCCAGTTGTGGCAGAATCTGGACTAGAACCTTAGCCAGCCTGCTGTCCAGTGTCAGCATTCCAGTTACTGCTTCAGAGATGATTTGTATTACTGACTGTGCCATATGGAAAAGAGAGAGAGCTGGCACTGTGAGCTGGAGGTAATGAACCTGGCCAAGCTCTCATCAGCACTGAGCATCTGCTCAGTATTGAGGTCAGAGTTTTGGCATTCCTAAAACTCATAATTAAAGATTATTTGAACAGGAAATTCAGCATTATGTTTCTGGTGTATTTAGAGTTAAGCAAGATGCATTAAAATGCATATATGTTAATACATACTTTATTCTCCAGAACACTTGGGAGATTAAAATATTTTTCCTAATAAGTACTATTTTTAAAATGAAAAAAAATCTAGCAGAGGAAACAGAATTTTTAATACTTTGAGCAACATTTAACAAATTTCCACTTTGTATAAATTTCTTCTGAACTTCAGCATATGATTTTTTCTTAGTATATTTTAATAATGATTTTTGGAAATATATACACATATTGTTCATTATAAGAAAAGGTCTATAATGAGCTAATGGTAGGAGATGGTTGCATCCTGAAATAAACTGTAATTGCATGCCAAGTCTCTGGGACATTAATTGGGGAGTCTAAAGCAGGAAATTCCTGGTGAAATATGGCATCAGACTAACAACATCTAGACTGCCATCCCCTAACTCGGAATTAAAGCTTACCGCAAAGATACACAGGAAGTCAAAAACTAATATCACTGATGAAAACTATGAAAATGATTTTTAAAAATCATTTATGGAGCCCCTTTGACATGATTAAGAAACAAGTGTGCAATATGACAATGACCTTGTGGGTGAGGACCATCCAAATAGCTACCCAGATTGTAGAGGAGAGTTGGACCAATCTGTCTGTTGTGTATCATCAACATTGAGCTAAAGGAGCTGCGTAAACAAGGAACAAAGGCAGCCATGGCCAATCTAAGTACTGCAGTCTTCTGAGAAAGCCTGAGTCACGCACTGCCCCTTTGTCTTTCAGTGAGTATCTGTGTTACTCACTGAGTACAATTAAAAAAATCTGAAGAATTCATAAAATGGGCACAGTAATAACTGATTATCAAAATTTGCACAAAAAAGTCTATGTGAGTGTTAAAAATCCAAATAAACTAAAATTGAGAATATGACCTTCAATTATCATTAAAATAGTGAAATCCATCTGAAGACAAAAATATCATAGATTTTTAACACAAATAGATGTCAAAGGGCCTGCTAACTAAAACGTTTGTATTTCATAAAATTATTAGAAATGGGAATATAAATTAAAACCAAAATAAATTATTATTATATTTCTCCCTGCCTTTGAAAGATTGGGGAGTAGTCATGAGCCACAAGGCATAAAAATGTTGTTGGCAGGGAGTCCAATTAGCGAGAAACAGGAGGGTTTATATGAGCGAGAATTGTTGAGACCAAGGTTGGATAAAGCACAGGACAAATAGCCAAATGAATGGAAACACATGAACTATAAACCAATGGCTGAGGGGCCCCCAACTGGATCAGGCCCTCTGAATGGGTGAGACAGTTGATTGGCTTGATCTGTTTGGGAGGCATCCAGGCAGTGGGACCGGGTCCTGTGCTCATGGCATGAATTGGCTGTTTGAAACCTGGGGCCTATGCAGGGTCACTTGGCTCAGCCTGGGAGGAGGGGACTGGACCTGCCTGGACTGAGTCTACCAGGTTGATCTCAGTCTTCGGGGGAGGCTTTGCCCTGGAGGCTGGGGGGAAGGGGAGGTGGGCAAGAGGTGGGAGAACAAGGGAATCCGTGGCTGATATGTAGAACTGAATTGTATTGTAAAATAAAATAAAAGAAAAAAATCATCTTGTGTTTATATTTGGATAAACTGAACGTTTAATGACATATCCTTTGTTGCTGAAACTGAAGAAAAGTAAAAATATCAGAACCATAACAGACAAAATTTGTACTGAGAACTGAGTACTGAGGGGATTGTGATTAAGAGAAAGATATGAGAGGGATTTCTGTAAGAGTTGTTGAGTGTATATTTCTGGAATTAATAGTCATGTAAATATTTATTTTGTACTGCCTCATTAAACTAGGAATGTTACTGGCTATTTTGTAGTGAATTGTGATACATGATATATATCATATAAGCATATGTAAGGGAAATTTGCTTTTCCTTTGCTCTGTTTCCATATTCAAAATGTTCAAGTCAGTGTCTTTTGTATTACTTATCTATGTTTTCAGTCATCTTTATCCCGAGAAAGACTGGTTTTCTACAAGTTAAAGGGAAATTGAATCACTGAAAAACAAGCAATACTCTTAATACAAACTGAGTAGATGCAAGTTTTGTATACAAGTGTTTGATACATTTATGTATGTATTTAGTGTGTGTGTGTGTTCTTGATATATCATGTGTGTGGAGGTCAGAAGACAATTTACAGGATTTCGTTCTCTCCTTCCACCTAGTTCTTCCACCACGTGGGTTCCAAGGATGGAACTCAAGTTTCCAGGCTTGTCATCAAACACGTTTTTATGCCAAGCCTGGCCCCATATAACTTTCCAATTTTCCCCTTATCATAATAGATGACTTTGTATGGTCTTTAGAGTGAGTCAGGCAGTAATGTTCCCTCATGCATTATCTCATTTAGTCATAGTAATAATCCTTCACAGTTGGTATCATTATTACTCTGATTTATAATCTGTAGACAGGAGACTGAGCACTGTTAAACTAAATGAACAAGAGGCTCGATTAATTGAAGCCCAAATTATTTGAATCCAGATTTAAATACCTCAACCAATGTATCATACTGAATTATACCAAACTGAAAGTGTGGCCAACTGATAATCAGGAACCAGTCATAGACTGATGACATGATCTAATATTATGTCATAATCTTTACTGATTTTATTAAATTCATAATGTGACCCCTACTGGCTACTGGAGCCAATTAGATAGTTTCCTTCTGACTGCACCCTGTTATTCAGTTCCTTTTAATCATTCCTCTGTATGCTGTTTTCAGTATTTCATTAGCATATACTCACCATATGATTATTGGTTTCATTACGTTTTCATATATGTGCATCATGTACTTGATCATGTTTACAATCATTACAATTTCTTATCCCTCTCTCCTTTGCCAGCCCTTCCTTTTCCAAAGAAGTCCCTATTTTACTTTCCTTTCTCTATTTTTTCACTTTCTTTTGAAACTAGATTGAGCATATGAGAGAAAGCAGACTGCTTGTCAAAGTTACATAAATACAATAAAACTGGATAAATACCAGAGGAGGAACTAAAAATAAAAGTAAAATACTTTTTACAAAATAAAATAAATTAAAATACTACTGAAAACAGAGTAAATATAAAAAGGAAGAAAAATACACACACACACACACACAAACTAGAGAGTCTTTTCATGGATCTTGTAACATTTGGATCAGCCTGATGGAGGTGATATTAGATTGTAGATGAGGACTTTTCTCTTGTGTTTCTTGCAATTCACTTGGTGTTGTATGTGGGCTAAGGGCCAGTGAGAGATCAGGTGTTTTTTCATGGCTGTATCCACTTTTTAAAAAAATTCTACTGTATGCAAAGGCATACCAGAATCCAATGCTGTCTATACTTTGATTTGTGGCCAGTGGACTGGATGAGCTTTTACTTCTCCAAAGATCTCCCAGTTGGTAGTCCAGGTAAAAGCTAATGTCAACACCATGGAGTATTCCACAAATACATCAGAGAGTGGGAAAAAATGAACAAAACTGTAAGATTTGCACTGCATGGGGAGAACTTCACTCTGCCCACTAGCAGAGTGCTTTCAGACCTCATCAATCATAGAGAACCTTGGGGGAGGGAAATGAGTGCAGAAATCATGAAATACAAGACCTAGTTTGCGAGGTTGGTAGCTCTTAACACTACCTAACAGCAAATGCACATGGTGGAGGTGGAGAGTAGCTCCAAGGATGACATGTGAAAACCTCTGGAAACACTCAATATCTTATTTCTTACATTTGGAGATTAGCACAGTGCATAGCACACATTAAGTATTCAATAAATTTTTGTTAGATTCAAAATATGTAATATACCCACCTTATCCAATATATATATATATATATATATATATATATATATATAACAGCTACTGCCATTATTTTATTTTTAAAATGCCCTCTGACAAATCTCCACTATTATTTTACAAATAGGCTAAATATTTATAAAGCTTTCCTTTAAACATGAGTCATAAGTCACCAATTCTTGAGATGGTCTTTAAAATCAGCTTTTCTGAATGTTTCTGAGATCCATGACTTTCAAATGCGTGCTTGTTTTCAAAGTGGTTGGAAGATTAGCGGTTTTCTAGTAATCATTCAAGTACTATAATAAGTGCCATGACCAAAACCAGCTTAGAGACCATTTTTTTTCCTTTGCTTAAACTTCAAGGCTATAATTAATTGTTGAGGGAAGGTAGAGCAGAAACTGAAGTACAGGCCATGAAGGATGCTGTTTAAAGGTTTGTTCCCTGGCTTATGCTCAGCTAGCATGCTCATATAGCACAGGCTCACCTGCCTAGGAATGGTGCTGCTCACAGAGGGCTGTGCCCTTTCACATCAATCATCAGTCAAGACATCTCCTCATAGACATGGGCATAGCAATAATTCTTCATTTGAGGTTCCCACCACAACCAGGTGACTCTAGGTTGTAACAAGTTGACAATTAAAACTAACCAACACAAACAGGCACCTGATAAATTAGCTGTGTCCCAGATTCTCTGTAAAAGCCAACTTTATTCCATGTCCTGGAAATAATAAATATTAAAATCTTGAATATAAATTGAACATGTCCCACACTGATTGGATAGCACTTTACTAGTCTAAATAATTATTATTTGATTTTATACATTGTCAACTATTTTTATAAAGAAGTACTTGATGCTGGGCGGTGGTGGCACATGCTTTCAATAACAGCACTCAAGAGGCCAGCCTGGTCTACAAAGTGATTTCTAGGACAACCAAGGCTACACAGATAGACTTTGTCTCAAAAAACAAAAAAAACATACTTGAAGTTTTACTATTTGAACATTTATATAAGAATATGTATGATAAACTTTCTATCAGTTCTTCATTTAAACAAAAAATACAATCATGGATTAGTTAACACCTCAGTTAATGATTGTCATAGTTCAAATAAAACATAATGTTCTTAGTCATCTAATTATATTGAATCTATATTTAATTCCTTTCACATAATTTAGAAAAAAATCTCTAAATATTGCCTTGCTTTTTTGTATTTTGGTATTGATGTTGCATTGTGTGTAGGAAAACTGGAAAAATTCATTATTTCAAATTTAGATTTGACAGAATGATTGGATAATGAATTTGCAGCACTGGTTAATATAGTTTCTGGCATTGTTTACTCTGACAATGGTGACATGAGGGTATACTCTTGAAGGTCACTTATCAATAAAATATCAATGTTTTAATCAGGTAGGTGTTTCTTTGGGTAAGTTTAGCACCCACTTGCTTAAAAATGGAAAACTATATATCTGTAACAACCAAAGTTCCATCGTCACACCATGCAGTTGTCAAAACAGCATTAAGTCCTTTTGAAAGTGGCCTGTTTTATACTAGTTACTGTGGCAACCAATCTCTTGATTCACAGTGCTTATGGAATGACTTCTTCACCTAATATGCTGCTAGTACTGCAAGTATCAACTGCTGTTGTTTGTTTGTTTGTTTTGTTTTTTGTTTGTTTGTTTTGTTTTTGTTTTTGTTTTTGTTTTTTTTACTAAATTGAAGAGGGCTGTAAACTAAATAAAAATAAAATACAGACCACACTGGGGCTTGGGTGCAAAGTAGCAGGGAAGCTATTAACGCTGAAGTGTCTTGAAGTTGATGTGAAAGTGCACTGTGGATTCATGTCATTGATCTTCTATTAGAGGGAAGAAGGTAGTAAATGAACACTCCAGTTTTTCCTGGCCTTAATGTCTGTTATGTTAGTACTACCTAGCTACATATGGGTCTTCCCTCTCAATCCGTTCATATACTCCTGTCTTTTTCTTCTTCTTTTACTTTCTACAAATATTCATTGACTCCTACTATCTGTTTTGTTAAAAGTCATATATTTGAACTACTCACAATAGGAAAGGGGGTCTGAAAAATCACTGTGAGGAATTGCCTCCATCCAATTGACCTATGGGTATACCTGTGGGATTGTATTTTGATTGCTAATTGATGGAGGAAGACCTCACCCACTGTGGACAGTTACACACCTAGGCAGGTGGTTTGGGGTTGTGTAAGGAAGGCAGCTGAGAAGAAGCACGGGAAAAGGGCAGTCAGCAGTGTTCCTTCATGGTTTCTACTTTAAACTTCGACCTTGAGTTCCTGTCATAGCTTCTGCTCCATGATGAACTGTAACCTGTAAACCAAATAAATCCTTCCTCCCCCAAGTCACCCTTGGTATCTGTTTTATCAAAGACAGAATGGCAAACTAGAACATTTACTTTATAAAATTCAATTTGTATCAGCACAAAAGAGTTGGTAAAAACATGAATAATTCAGTACAATGACAGAAGGCATCGAGTGCTACGGGAAATAATATTAGATAAAGTGGGACCAAGAGTAAGGAACACTAGGCAACCTCTGGAGAGCCTGAGAGAAAGGTGTCATCTGACTTCATCCACATTTAGTACCTCACCCCTCATATTAGAAATGGAAGAGAGGGGAACAAGGTAGACAAGTCAGACTGTTACAATAACCTAATCAAAAAGTTATCACAGTTACCATAGTGAGTGGGAAATGGTATAAATGACGAGAAAGAGGAAACAAATTCTGTTTAAACGTAGTTGGCGGAAACCCAGAAAAGATGGTAAGTGGTTGGTCATTCTGGATTAACTGTTTCCTTTTCTATGACATCTGGGAATCATCTGAGTTTCTGTGTATTCAGAACAAGATACACCTAAAAAACTACATAGTGTTAAATTAAACAACCTTTGAAATACTTAGTAAAGTGTGTGGTTTCAAAGTAGATGTTTAATAAGTGATAGCTATTATTGTCAAATCATAAAGTATATTATTTGTTAAAGTAATTTACTTTATTACTTATATACAAAATACATAATAACAATAATAATATTTTATAAAGTCTTATTGTATCTGCTAGTGTTTGTAACCTAGTCTCTCTATCAGGCAGGATTATAAACAGAAAAGACAGAATGGATATATATATATATATATATATATATATATATATATATATATATATATACACATATATTCATTCTATCTCAGTATATAATTTATTAAATAAACTTACATTGAAACAGCACCAACATCTGTGTCACACTGAGAAGCTGAGAACCTAAGAGTTCCTCAGACCACAAGGCTCCAACGTGGTGGAGAAAACCTGGGGATAGCAGAAGAACCACTGACTCTCAGTTGAGGGTGAAGGAGGCCTGAAAACACTAATTCTAACAAAGGAATCAGCAGCCATAGCAAGGGGAAGGCTAAACAAGCAACAAGCAAATGGTCTCCCTCCTGCTATGGCCTCTTTTACTGGACTGCTACAAGAAAGTGCCACCCGCATTTTGGGTAGTTCTTCCCACATCAATTGAGGATATCACAAAAATTCTCAGTTGATGCTTCCTGCATAGATGATGCTAATTTGTTGAAAATTGACATGAAAACCAACCACCATAGTCCTGGTAAGCTACTTAATAAAATAATCCTGGAAGCCTTGTTAATTTTCTACTCATTATAAAAAGGACTATGTACCACACCTTCTTGCCCTTGAGCTCAGGGTCTCTAGGAGATGAATTCACGCAGCAGACTGCTCTATTTGAATAGCAGCGCATACTCATGAGAAACATAACCTGGTGTTAGGGTATGACATTCTTAGTCACTTCCTTTTGCTTCCTTCACCTGAATGACTTCTTGCTTTTTAGCTCCATGAACACCACTTCCTCGCTTCATCAGACACTCAGTTCTCTCAATTGAAGCTGTACATGTGTTCAATATGCCTTTGTCTAAAACTATGTTAGTCCCCCGTGATGTTATGCAGTTTGTCTGCATCTCAAGAATGTCTACTTAGGAAACATTGAATAACAAGCAGACACAGTCATCCAAATCATTGGGAGGCGGTAGAGAATGGAGGACAGCTGGATATTAGCTAAGAATGCAGACCTGGGTTCAAGAGCTTGCTCTTCTGTGTGATCTTTGGCAATAGAATGGTACAGCACCCTTAAGAAAGTCATCAGAAGAATGTCTTCATTGGTATTCTGGCTTTATTTGAGTAATTTATGTCTTGTCCAACTTTGAGGTGATAGTTTTTGTTTTATCCTATTCTATTTTATTTTGTTATATATTTTTAATGAATGGATGAAATTATTGGATAGATGAACGAATGAATGGAAACCTAGCTACTAGGGTAATGATTAACAACTGAACTGTCACTTATACCTGCTGGGAGATTAAAAATCAGTTTTCTCTATAGAATGACACTGGGTATATCAACCACTGCAGGACAGGCCTCATGTTCAGGTTTAGTTGACCAACATATAATTGGACACAACAACTTTTTTGTTTGTTACAGTTTGGTGGGGATTTTGGTTTTTTTGTTTTATTGTTTTGTTTTGTTGGACAGGTGTTGTTTTATTTTGGGGTTTTGTTTGGTTTGGGGCAGTTGTATTGTTTGATTGAAGTTTTGTTTGCTTTTTGAGAAAGAACTTGTGGGTAGGGATACAGAGAAGATCTGGAAGAACTTGGGGGAGAGGAAGAATATGATCAAAACATACTTAAACTTAAAAATTGTTTTAAATAATAAAATAAAATTAGAAAGAAGATAATACAACCTATATAGTCTTAGTAGTATTTTAAGGGTGGTATGGAGAGACATTTTGGAGCATTATAGGATGCTGGTTAAGTTATTTTTTTCCAACATAATATTTTTATTGATTATTTGGGAATTTCACACAATGTACCCTGATCACACTTGCTTTCCATTCCTCCCAGGTTCACCTTCTCACCCTTGTGCCCCCCCTCAATAAAAATAATACACCAAGAACAATTTTGTTGCCCATATACTCATTGGAGCATAGCCAACTCTTAAAGATAACTGAGCCTCTCGCCCACTACTACCCTTCCCCCAACACACATACACACACACACACACACACACACACACACACACACACACACACACACACCAGTAACCATCAGCTGTGAAAAGCTACACTTTCAGCATTTTTATAACAATTATTTTATTAAATCTATTCATTTACTTTAACATCATGACCACAGTTTCCCCACCCTCCTCTCCTCCCATTTCCTCCCCCCACCTCCCCTCAACCCCCCACCCCAATTCATTGCTCCTCTGTTTCTGTTCAGAAAGGAGGCAGGCCTCCCATGGGTGTCAACAAAGCTTGACATATCAAATTGAGGTAGCACTAAGCTCTTCCCCTTATATTAAGACTGGGCAAAGCAACCCAGTATGAGGAAGAGGTTCTCAAAAGCCAGGCAAAGTGCTAGGGAGAGGCCTTGCTCCCACTGCTATGAGTCCCATAAGCAGACCAAGCTAAACAACTGTCCCACATATGTAAAGAGCCTAGGTCAGCCCTGTGCGGGCCCCCTAGCTGTTGGTCCAAACTGTGAGCTCCTATGAGCCCAGGTTAGTTGTTTCTGTAGATTCTCTTGTGATGATCTTGACCTCCTGGCTCCTTCCTCCCTCTCTTCTTCTTTTTTTTATTTTCCTAGACAGGGTTTCTCTGTGTAGCTTTGTGCCTTTCCTGGAACTCACTTGGTAGTCCAGGCTGGCCTCGAACTCACAGAGATCTGCCTGGCTCTCCCTCCCAAGTGCTGGGATAAAAGGCGTGCGCGACCACCACCACCCGGCCGCCTCCCTCTCTTCAACAGGATTCCCCTAGCTCCACCGAGTGCTTGGTTGTGGATCTCTGCATCTGTTTTGATTAGTTACTGGATGACAGCTCTCTGATGACAGATTGGGGAGTCACCAATCTGATTCCAGAAAATGGCTAGTTCAGGCTACCTATCTACTGTTGCTAGGAGTCTTATCTGGAGTCATTTTTGTAGGTTTGGGGGAGTTTCCCTTGCATCAGGTTTCTTCAATTGCTTCCTGTCTAGGCTGTTTCTGTTTGGGGAACTGGGGACTTTAGAAGCCTTCAATGTCTCTCATTCTCATCTATTGAGTCTGGAGTCATTGAAACCTCTGTAACAGAAGTTTTCCTGCCCATAACAGCAAGTGGCAGTACATATGGAATTTCACATGGTTTCCCATGGTTGCATGGACCTCAGACATCCACATGGCCCCCAGCTGCACCACAGAAGATGGAACTCAATATGGTTAAGTTATTTTAAGGTGAATCTTGCATGGAAAATATCTAGATGAAAATCTACCAGTTTATGAAAGTAACTTCCGATATTGGTAACAGCAATATGAGATCCTTCAAACTGCTTTGTGGGTAGGTTTAAGGAGTGCACGTGTGCTACAGACCACCACCTTGTTTGAAAGAGACTATCTTTGCTGCTGCATTAGCTAGGCTAGCTAGTCAGAAGACTCTCTGGTCTCCCTTCTCCCTGGGACAAGTTGGGGTCACTGAAGCATGCATTTCTGTGTCTGACTTTTACATGGATTACGAAGATCCACACTCAGTTCCCGAGGCTTGCTCAGTAAGCGTTTTTTAGACATTGAGCCACCTCCTCAGCATGTTTAACCAGTCTTGATGAGCTAGCTATGAGTGCACTATTTCCATCACCATCTATTTGCAGTCGTATCCTAAGAGTAAACATTTCCTGAAGCTTGCAGTTCAGGAATTATTGTATGGTCTCAGCATTATTGAACAACTGTTTAGAAAAGCAGAGATTTGTGAGAGTCTTAAATAACACATGGTGTTATGTTGGTTTCATTTCTTTCAGCCTTAGTGTCTTTATGTTTGAAATGTAAGTTGTGAATGAGCAAGATGAAGTATGAAAATAATTACATCTGGACATGGTTTAGTCAGTATGGAAGATATACTAGCTGGTATTTTTTACAGAGACTTATTGAATAAAACATACAACTCAAGGATCAGCCATCAAGTAACAAACCTAATTACAATCCTGTTAGCCTGTCTTCCACTGTAGATTGCAGACTAGCTTGAATTATCTTTCCATAGTTTTCAGTAGGAGTCTAAAGCACACATTTTTTTTCTGGTATCAGCTTCCTAGTGCCTATATTTAGCATGCATGTTTATCTAACTTACACTATTAACCGTTTTGTTTTGTTTTGTTTTGTTTTTAACAGAATGACATGAATTACATAGCATCCAGTGGACTCTTATTTAAAGATGGCAAAAAGCGAATTGATTACATCCTGGTTTATCGAAAGACAAACATCCAATATGACAAAAGAAACACTTTTGAAAAGAACCTCAGAGCAGAAGGCTTGATGTTGGAAAAGGAGGTAAAGGCTTTTCCATTATCAGTTTCTTTTTTGGACTAATATTCTGGGATAGATACTATCAGTCATACTTTAAAATATATGGTCTATGCATTTTCCCAAGTTCAAGTATAAAATAAATACATATGGACTGTTCCATTTAAATATTTGTTTACTTTTTCATCTATGTATTTCTGTATATTTCAAATATTTTTCAAAGGGTTTGGCTATTTTTGCAATTTTTGAAAACTGATTACGTAATGATTATGCCCATGCAAAGTAGGAAACCCTGTGTGAAGAAAACCAAAATGTTGAAAGTGTTCGCCAAGCTGCTGAAGTGCAAGTTTGATTGCTAGAAGTACGGGCACCAGCCTTCACCAGTCTCTTTTTTTTGTTTTTATGAATCTTTTTAAAGGACTATTTTCTTTTTCCTTCTATTAAAACAATAAAAGGATCAAGGCATCTGGAAAAAAATAAGAACATAGAAAGGAAGAAAAACACACTTTTCATAGTTCTATGATGATAATATTGCCACTTTTGCTATTTTAGTTGAACATTCTATGATTTAATTTGTTTGGATGTAAACATCTCTTTTATTGATTTTAAGAATGAGTACTAGTGATTGAGTACATACACATGAGTGCAGATGTTCTTGGAGGTCAGAAGCATTGAATTCCTTGGGCCTGGGATTTCAGGCAGTTGTAAGCCACTCACCATTGTTGTGGGAACTGGACTCCAGTCCTCTGAAACAGCAGCACTCTTTCTTAATCACTGAGACATCTCTCTAGCCAGAGCTAAACAATTTTGAAATGGGCACATGAAAAACACTATGAGATCTTAAAATAGTATTTGAGCTATGTTCTCGAAATCTTTGAAAAGAGTTCTCAGAAGCAGCAGTATTTATAGACTGTTTTCTTTCCTAAGTGGAATTGCACCACTATTCTCTTTTTTAATAATTTTGTTTTATTTTTTTGAAATTATATCACATCATATCATCCCTTCTCTTTCCTCCCTCCAGTCCCTCCCATTCACTCTTTGCACTATGTCAGATCCATAGCCTCTTTTTCTTTAATTGTTACACACACACACACACACACACACACACACGACCTTAGGACTGACCACTTGGTATCAGATAACTAATTGGGGACTCTTCTCTAAATCACATTTTATCACATTAGAGAAAGACAAACCCCTAATTTACTTTAAATAGATAATAAATAAACAAGTGAATACCCAAGAAACATGGAAAATCAATATTTATTATTATTTATTTATGATTTGGTCCACTTTAAATATCGGGTTTCATAGAAGTTTAAAATAAATCAATAATAAATAAATAAACAAATGAAAACCCAAAAAACATGGAAAAATCAAGGCCAGGGTCCACATTGCTACCCAAATAAATTTCATTTCCTTTTCAGAACTTCCTAAGAGCTGGTTTCCTGCTAGCTGCCTCTCAGTATGTTTTATGCACAAAAACAAATCACTATTATATCTACAACCAACTTAGCTCTTTGACTCTGCAGAATATCACAACATACGGATCTAGTCAGACATTTTTTAATTGTGTAAAAATTTAAATATTTAAACAGTTAACTTGTAATTGCAGTGTTTAAACTTGATTTTTAAAAATGCTAAGGTAAAAATGAAATATTGAGAATTTTCTAATAAGATTTAGCAAAATGTTTCTTGGGCCTCAGAGATATGGTTCTGAAACCCTCTGACCCCATCACCTTCATTTTTCATTCTCAAAACATGTCTTAGAATTAATTTTTTTAAAGTAATACATTTTTAGGGAATACTAAACTATTATCCAGTGTCTCCCTTAATAGCTGAATTTATTTGTAATTATTAAAATTCTTTTAATACCTACAAAACAGCAGATACACAATGAGTTCACAAGAAGTAAAGCTTTATTTACACACTGCCAAATGACACAGAAGAGGGAAAGTGAAATTCTTATTTTAACTTTTTATCTAATATTTTTCTCATTTTTTCCTGGGACTGTTAACTCAGAATATCACTACCTCTGGGAATTAGACATATCAAAGGGTATTTATTGAAAAAGAGTCCTATAGACTGCTTTATTCATTTGATTTCCTTGTGATTTCTACTTCACAGAAATAAGAGCACATACTTCCTAACTATACCAAAGCAGTTTATACACACACAGATTACACTCTGTACTGGTAGTCATGGTGCTCAGATGATTTATCTGCACCTATGTATTCACTAAGTAATTTTACAAGCACCGAGCAAACTTCTACGGAACCCGATATTTAAAGTGGACCAAATCATTGAGTGTACTGAGTGACACTCGCCTATACAGACCAGACATACACACCGAGTACCATGACAGACATGATCACTGCTTCTCTCTACTCTGTTGGGTCTTCTTGGCCAAAGTTCAGATGTTGTTGAGTCTTTTTCCTTATCCCTCTGAATTAATACAAAGAAAAATACTCCATGATGCATTAAAAAACTGTCATGTTCCACACTGACAGGGATGTTTCTCTATTCTTGTGGTTTCTGTTTATATCGGCACACAGCAAGATAGAGCCCTCTGATTCCTGCTATTGCTGGACAGAGGATGCTCATTCTAGTTGTATAATTACGGTTTTCTCAACTTCACTTCACTTTCTTCGGGTTTAATCCACACATTAAAGAGTTAGGAAAGTCGGGTAAGTAGGTGAATCAAGCTGACTGCCTAGATCCTTGGACCTGCTGCTTCCACCACTGGAACCATTGCACTGTTAGTATTACTTCATCTCTCCTCTCCAGTGCTCCCCTGTTGAAATAAATGTGTTGTTGTTGATGAAGATGGTGATGGTGGAAAATATTAGGGGAACCCATTCGTCCAGATTTCATATTACTAGTGTTAAATCTGAGGTGGATGTTTTCATATTTTCCCCTCTGTAAATGCCTCGTTAAATTTGATGTGGGTAACACTAAGGAACTCTGGTTGTGTTTCCAAGAGAGGAGAAAAACCAGGGTGGGGAACAAAGGAATACGAGGATGAAAGGAGGAGACCGAATATAGAGAGAAGATTTCTAGTTGTGTTAGTAGATATTAACTACACATAATAGATTTCATTATGATACTTCCATACCCGTATAATAATTCAAACAAAGCAATGTTATGTAAGGAATGTGGCAGGGTGCTTTGTATAAACTGAAAGAAAATTACTTAACTGAAAAGTCTCGATTAGTCAGAGTTCTCCAGAGATAAAGAACTGAAATGAATACCTATTAGAAAATGTGTTTATTAGATTGGCTTACACAGTAGATAATCCAACTATTTGCACACAGGAGAGGCTGAGAAATCCAGTAGTTAACACAGTCAACAAGGGTGGGCACCTCAGCACTCACAATCTGGCTCTGAGGGCCTAGATGATAGATACCTGGAGAGTCACTAGTTCTTAGTCCAGATTGGAAAAACAAAGGGTTCTAAGGTCACAGAGTGGGCTCACCAGTAAGGCACTAAGGCAGCCAGATGCACATTCCTTTCCTCAGACCTCTTATATCTGCACAATCACTAGAAGCTGCTGCCTACTCTACAGGATGCCCCATCTATTTACTTCTCCAGAAAATATCCTCGCAGACACATACAGAGAGGTGACTGTCTTAGTTTATTCCAGATCTCATAAAACTGGCAACCAAGATTAACACTCACAGAGTCCATCATAGAAATACAGAGAAAGAATTCTACCCAGAGAAAGAAGCAGCAACAAAACTTATTAATGTCTAGAAAAGAGCTAGTTTTTTTTTGAAGGGAGTATATAGAAGGAACATTAATTATTGTGATTCTAAGAAATACAAGTAGAGATATTTGAAGTCTAGACATAAATGAAGATTATGACTTGAAGATAAGTACTCTCTCTAGCCAATGACAATATGAACCATATACTGGGAAAAGGGCAGTAGTGATAACAGAAATAAAAATAAAGAAAAGGGAAAACCCTACAGAATGATCAGAATGATAGGAGAGGCGAACAGGCATGTGAAATTATCAGGGATAAACTCAGGTTTAACTGTATTTAACAAGGCAATTCCACGTAATTTATCTGGTAATCAAGAGAGGTTTATTTCTGAGATAACTTACAGCCAATAAGGGGTTGGTTACAGAATCCAGGAGAGATGAGGTACCATCCAGCAGAGAACTCTAGCTTTGTCTCCCATCTAGATTCCAGGAACATGAGGTATTCAGAAGGGGGCCAGACATGTATGCACCTTGAGTCTTAAGGGGCTCCCTCTCAGCCATGCCCCAGGGGCAAGCCAGCCCCAGGTGCAGGTTATAGGCAGGTGTGACAGTTACCTGCTGTCACTCTGGGGGCAGTGTTTCAAGGTCAAAGCTGGAATGGCTACCCACTAGACTCAGGAGCCTTAGGGAAGATCTGGTCATAGGAAAACATACTGTGGAAAAGTTCAAGACCAGAAGGAGACCTGTTCATTGGAGGATGTGGAGGCCTTTAGGACAAACAGTAAGAATGACTTCTCTGAGAAGACAGATGTACACTATGCTAGCATGCAGTAGATGATGAAGTATATAGCAAGAGTAGATAATGGAAAATAAGCACATATCATTCACCTGCTTGTCTGGGTGAGAGGTGAGAAAAATCACCAGGATGGGGTGGGTGAACTCTCTAGTGAGATTGCCATCCATATTTTCTATTCACTTTTTTACTTTTTTTTTTTTTAAGATAGGATGTTTAAATGATTAGGAGTAAGATTCAAGAGAAGGGGAGGGAATCATAGAGGAAGGAATTAGAAGGGAAGAAGTCAGAAAAAGGAGACAAGAAGGAAAAGAGTACTGGGGAAACAGAGAAAATGATGTAATCATTAAAATCCCCAAAATAAAATAATAAAATAAAATGTCTTTAGGAAAGAGGAAGGGCAAAGATTATAAAATATACAGGAAAATCACTAAATTATGCATTTGTATTGCCCTTATCTATTTATTGTGTGTATGTTTAGTTATGCCTGTGTGTGTGTGTGTGTGTGTGTGTGTGTGAGTGTGTGTGTGTGTGTGTGTGTGTGTGTGTGTGTGTGTGTGTGTGTGTATACCACAAATATCTGCCTCCACACATGTAGAGGTCAAAGGGAAATTGCAGAAGTATGTTCTCTCCTTCTCATATGTGAGGCCAGCGAACAAACTCATTTCATCAGACTTGGCCATGAGTGCCTTTACCCACTGATCCATCTCATCAGCCCCTTAACTTTTACTTTAAATTCAATTTTACAAGAATTTATTTTGCCTGTTTCAGGTACTTTCACAAAATATGATCCTGATTTTGATAGTGAAAAAAGTTTTTACATTTAGCTTATTAGAATTTAATTTATTATTTTTGGTTTCATGTATAAATCAACCTGTTACAATAAATAGATTACAAATAAACAAAAACATTTTTCTAAAACAAGAATTCTAGCATTATATCATAAAACATATATATTGTTTCAACATAGTGAAGACTTCTTGAAATTCCTCGTTTTAGTCTTCTAACACTGAGTACAAATTATCACAGACTTGGCATCCTAAAAATAAAACCCATTTTGTTCACTCAGAATTTTGGAGTTGAGAATTTTGATATTAAGTGATTGAGCTGTTTGCTCAGTTTCTGTGCAGAACACAAATCAGCCTAAGTCAAAATATTTCCAGAATGTCTTTGTGCCTGGACCGTGGAACATTCTTTGAAGCTTTCAAGGTCGTGACAGATTTCAGTTCCTGAGGACTGGGTGCCCATTGCTGTGGTAAATTTCATCCCTTAGAGAGCATCCTCATTTTTTTTGCTACATATCCACTCTGCAAAAACCACAAAGGAGGTATCTTACCTGCATCCTTGTGCTATTTGCAGTCTGAATTGCCAGGAAGAGATCAGTTCCTTTTATGGAATCATAACCCATGGAGAATAATCTGTCCTCTTTTTTTTTAAAGATATCAAATGTGGCATGTAACATAATATCTAATTGTGGAGTATCATATAGCATTTTCACATATCCCAGGGATATAATGATCAAGTACAGTGAAGAACAGAGATTCAGATTCTGAGAGCCCTGTCCACATCACTACTATTAAAAATAAATCAACACTCTGAATTCTCCTGTTAAGCAAGAGGTTTAGATGATAGAATATAACCTCAGTAAATTTTGAAATAAAATGTTTTTATAATTAAAGACTCATTGGTATGAAAACACTCATAGCTCTCTGAAATATCAAATCCAGTGTTTTAAGATTAGTGATACAGAATAGTGGTAGAGCCCTTACATGCCCGGAGTGCTCAAGGATGTCAGTTTAGTGACCAGTACTCACCCCTCAAATTTTTTCAGTATTATGAACATTTAAAACATTAATTACCTTTCAAAGTTTCTCTTATTGAATGTTATGTATGTTGGATTCAATTTTATTTGATAAATATTGAGTTGAAAATATTTAGCATTTTTTGTTGATAGAAGGGTAAACAGCTTTGTGAAGATATTACAAGGCATGAGTTTGCTAGCTAAAACATGGAGGTTAGAAATCTGTCCATGTTTACAAATGAATATGCACTGAGCTAAACACTGAGTCTGGCAGAAAGAACTCAAATAGTCATTAAATTTCATGCCAGTATGAACAGTTTCTAAAAGAAAGCATCATCAACTGACAGTGTGTATTTCCGGGGACATCTTTGTGCACAGGAAGGTTATTTGTCACTAGGAAGTTTCTGTCTCGTAATTCAGTTCATAGCAGCAATTTGCCTTGCTCCTGGACATGGAAGATGCCTTGAGAGACCACATACTCTTTTCTTTGTTCTGTATCCAAATCATGCAAATAACTTTGTGAAAACATGATTTCTAAGTTTCCTCTTCACCTGGGAGTAAGTGTTCTTCCCCTTGGGAATTTTGGGTGGAATAATTAGATAATAATGAGAAGTGTGAAGGTTGTGGGTGTTTTGTTCCTCTGAGAAGCCTGCTTTCAGCAGAGATGAGCAGAAGAGACACAGATTGGCAGCTAGTGCTTCTAAAACAGAAGGTGATCTTTCTCCCTGACAGCACCATCTTGTCACCAATAGCATCAGCTCACCTGCGACCAGCAGAGGATGAAACCAGTTGACTTTTGTGTTCTCCGATGGTGGCAAAACAAAGGAGAAATTAAGTTGAGAAACTATAGAAAATATGAGTTCATCCTGGTTAAAATGGTATTTCAGTATGTATGCAGTTAAAACTGACATGAAAATGAGATACATTCTAGCTATGTGCACTTAGCTTGACATTTTACCCAGTGATGATAGTCACTGAAATGCAAAACCCCTCCTTCCAAAGCAGCCCCTTATTTTAGGTGGTTAGATTATTTCACATCAAGAGCTTGACAGCAATGAATTAAGAATCTGCAAGAGGCAAGCTGTTCTTGGTGCTATTTTGGATCCTGACATAGTGCCCCACTGCAGAAAGTCAGGCCCTTTGCATTTGCTGTTTTCCTTACTTCTTGCTCAGGGGTAAGTTAGACAAAATGTAGACTCAAAATAACTTAGCTCACCAGGCATGGTGGAACCCATTTGTGGTCTCAGTTCTCTGCAAACTGTGGCAGAAGGATCATGAGTTAAAGGCCAGCTGGGTCTATACAACTAGTTCCAAACAAATACAGGCTACTCAGAGAGCCCCTAACTGAAAATAATTGAGCATAATAATAATAACAACAAAATAATGATAATGGTAGAAGTAAACAAAAATAAAAATTAACTAACTCATTCATCTTTGTATGGTCAGTAAGTCTGATACAGAATTAAATGCATGGATATACATTCCATATGTCTTCACATAATAGAAGGGAAAACTATAGGAAAGAGAGGAAATTGGCTTAAAAGGCAAAGACAAGAAGTAGCAGTGAGTGTGTCAGAAGTGGTGTGAATGAGACAGCAGTGGCAGATTGTCTAAGGATGGGACCATTTTTAAATAATAGCTACGAACAAAAGTAAATCTCTTCCCCAAACTAACACTTATACAGTTACTATTTTGTTTTTATAGTTTATATTCAATTTATATTACAAGAAAAAAATATTTAGCTGTTTAACTTATGTCTTGATTCAAGTCACTGTACATCATAGACCTTGGTGTGTTTTTTGTTTGTTTGCTCTGTTTTGTTTTTGTTTTTACTTTTCATTTTGCCTTTGTTTACAAATCCTAAGTTGTTCCTGACTTTATGCTTATTATTACCACAAATCCTGGAACCAAAGGCGTTCAAAACCAAGGTACAAGCTCCATCAAAGGGAAACCAGGTAGCTACTTACAGAGGAACAAAAGGACAGATCCTTGGGATGCTTTATAATTCACCTGTGTTTTAAACATCAGTTGAATTTGTTCTTGAGTATCTGTGATCTAAATTACATGCTGTTGCCACAATACCATGTTGTGGAATGTTCTGTATGCTGTGTATGTATTGCTCTGATTGGTTGATAAATAAATGCTGATTGACCAGTAGCCGGGCAGGAAGTATAGGTGGGATAAACAGACAATGAGAATTCTGGGAAGAGGAAGACTGAGTCAGGAGATGCCAGCCCATGGTCCAGGGAGCAGCATGTAATGGCACACAGGTAAAGCCATGGAACACATGGCAAATTATAGATGAACAGAAATGGGCTGAGTTTAAGTGTAGAAGCTAGTTAGTTAGTGGTAGTCCTGAGCTAATGGCCAAGCAGTTTTAATTAATATAAGCCTCTGTGTGTTTACTTGGGTCTGAGTGGTTACAGGACCAGGCAGGACACAAGAATTTTATAAGTGGCTGTGTGACCTTGGTGCCAGGTGAGCACAGAAAAACTTTCAGCTACAAGACCATGTAATTTTAAAGGGATAGGCAGGATGAAAAGAATGTAAGTTGTGCTCTGAAAGTGAAAGACTAGCTGATATAATTAGAATAGTGGGCATCTAAAATCAAAACTAGGACCTTCATTAACACCTGAAAATAATTTCATACAAATAAGGCCATAAAAGTATAGTAGAACATGAAATGTGTCTTCCACTTGTTCTGGGTGGGAGAATCATTTAAGTGGAAGGCTTAAGTTTTCTGTTTTAAATTTTAATTTACTTATTTATTTTTATTTTTATTTTTTGGGTGGTGCTGAGGTTCAAATACAGATCTGGAACATGCTAAGAAGGCCCTCATTAGTTCTATGGGAGTTCTAGCAGCAAAAGTTTTTTTTTAATTATTTCTATCATGCCTGCATAGAAACCTTTCCATTAAGTCTGGAACAGTCATTATAAAGAGCCTGGCAATATCATCATGATAACCTCTTCTTTTTCCTTGATCAATGACAATATCTAGATGGATTATAAATATGTTTAAGTAGTTATTTGAATAAATGAGTAGTGCTTGTAAAATTGTATGTAATTTGCAACACTAATAGATTCACCAGTGAGTGTGTGTGTGTGTATGTGTGTAATTTCAATAATTATATAAGAGAAAAGGTCATGAATTTGAGAGGTAGGAGTGCCAGAGGAGTTGGATGGAAAGAGAAGTGTTGGGAATTTTATAAATGCATGAAATTCTCCAAAATTTACTTAAAATTATAGATGTTTTCCCAAGCATAGGTAACATGTTTAATGTTGGACTAAATTTAAAGAACTATAGAAACTTAACATACTATGTCTACTTCTGGCATGGGCTGCTACAATTTTCACAATATTTTACCTTTAAATAAAAACAAACATTTTAAGCATAAAGGGGGCTTCAGAAATTTTGCTGCCATTAGAGTGTCTTGTATTGTTTTTCTTGTGATTTGCACAATTGTATTCCTTCATTAAGCTTATAAATGTAACAGTCCATCATGTAAAGGGCATCTTATCACTTAACTAGCTCATTTTTCTCAGAATAAAATCACTGTACCCAGCAAATAGTTGAAGGATTAGATAGGTACTTCAAAAAATATGGCATTAGAATAAATGGATTAGTTAAAGACTTCTGATGATTTTCAGTGTTTTATGCACTCTCTGAATGAAAATGAGGGTCTTGATTATCTGACATGAAGAATAACTTGAAACTCTTAGTTGTCTTATGACTGCTCTGAATGGGGAATCTGCATTTTAATAATGATCAATGCAAGAAAATTACGGTGTCTATTTCCTATACACAGTAACTGAGCAAGGACAAGGACCCACTAGTCCTTGCCCTTGTTAAGCAACTATGACATCACGTTTTGGGGAAAGGAAAGATTTTATTGAAGATCTGCCATCAAGAAGACATCAAATATGTCATTTCAAATGGCAGACTTTGGGAGAATACATAGAGGGGAGTGAAGAGAGAAGCTTACTGTTGATTTGATGACCAGAAGCAAAAGTATTAAGGTTCTTTTATACTGTCAGAGATAAGCGCAATGACTATTCATGGGTCACATGGTTCTTTCCAGGGGAGTTATAATGTTTTGTGTGGGAATTCTGACTTTGTGTTATCAAAAGGCCATGTTTGAGATGAAGAGCTTTGTTTTATGAATGTCCATCAGGTTTCAAACCAACTGCCTCTGAAGGCAGTTCCCTACAAATAATTTACAGACACTTTTATATTTAGGAAGTTTATTTATGGGTGTATATACATTTACATTTCTTAATGGCATTTAATATTTTAAATACTTTTATCAAGAATTTTTGACCATATAATTTCCCTTTATATAAGTAAGAATGATCCTTGTATAGCCATAGAGATACTATTTCTTTCTTTGAAAAACTTATGGTAGAATTTCATCAGTTCTGATTCTAAATAATGGTACTCTCTGCTATCCCTTTTCAGCCAGCTATTGCAAACCCCGATATTATGTTTATTAAAATTCATATTCCGTGGGACACACTGTGCAAGTATGCAGAGAGGTTGAACATCAGGGTGCCCTTCAGGTACTTTTATGTATTATTTCTTTTTTTTCTCAATATTATTAGGATGACTCTGTCTTTTGTAACACCTAGCAGCAATAAATGTGAATTTTATTCAGAGGAAATTATTTCTCTTTTAAATTTTAGGCTATATTAGATAGTTTTTCCCCTAAATTGTTTGACTAATGTGGTAAGCTTTCTGATTCCATGGACATGTAATATCATTTTAAGGTAGACTTGCCTAGAGATAAGGTAACACAATTATTTTCAGATTTCAACTTTAAGCAACTCCCAAGATCAATCCTCATCCTTATTTCATATGAGTGTAATATAACTCTGATAATGGTTAGCAAGAATTGTTTTTCAGACCAGGTAATCTGGGACAATTTCTGAGCTCTGGCTTCAATATCAACCAATAAGTGAGAAAAATAGATGACCTTCTTTCAAGGATTTTCATTCCTTCTTTTGGGCAAAGAAATCTGTTGGCCTAACTTGACTACCTGGTATTAGATATAGAGTATACCAGTTCCCCCATCATGTGCCATTGTAGCTTTTATAGTGCACACACTATATGCAGAGTATTGACTCAATTGATAATAAGAGTACTTCCATGAATGTGGAGTTCAACAGATCCCATCAGATGCTAAGAAGGAGTAAAAGGTTCAAGAAAAATGAGATTGCAAGTACCATAGTAAGTGTAAGTGAACACTGAGTTCAAATAAAAAATATGAAATTTTCCTGTTATACACTGGAAAGGCTTATGTCAAGCCTCTAGATCATTCAAGATAAAGGAGGGGATGCTGGTGCAAGTGTCTTGAGACATCTGAAACATCTCAAGCCTCGAAAGATGCAACCTCAGTCATTGTACAGAAATACGCAATTAAACATTATTTACATAAAATTTCCATTATATTGTGTTATGTTATTTAGAAATAATTTTAAATATACATAAGGATGTCTGAAGTTTAGCTAAAAAATACCAGGCTGTTTTTCATAACTTTGTATATCTATACAGTACTGTATATTAAGAGTACAGTGGAACTAGTTCCTTTAGAATATGGACAGACTACTGTATAAAATCATCATCGTCATCTTAATTAACAAAAGCACATAGCTTTTTAAAGAACAAGATTTTTATTATTGAATAAATTATTCATTCTAAATTATCCATGAAAATATTTACTAGTGAAACATATTACATTCCACAGAGAAAAGCTACAATCTGGGTCAGCAAGATGACTCAGCAGGTAAAGGCACTGGATGCTGAACCTGAGGATCTGAGTTTGACCTCTGGAAGGAAAGAACTTCCCTCTGACCTCCATCTGAGTGCCTAGCACCCAGATGCTCACACACACAGTGATAAATAAATAAGTAAATGTAAACCTAGCATTTTGTTTCAGAGAAATGAAAGCCTGAAAATTTCACATCACTTGTAATATATGCATGACTTTAAACTTGTTTCTATGTTTGAAAAAAAAATGAAAAAAGATACTTAAAATGCCAATTTAGTTAGACAAAGCAAGCCTTGAGATTTTACATCTGAATTTAGTGTTGGAATATGGCAAGAACATTTTAAATCTTTCTGAAGACTGTGGCCTGTGTTCTACTCTAGAAAAACCAAACCCAGTTGCTGAACGTATGTAAAGGATATTTGCTAGACTGGCCTCCATGACACAGTCTGGGCAGTCCAACAATGACTGTCTCACACTGAAGAGGCTAGGAACCTGGCAGATGGTCAATTGATGGGGCAAGGGGCCTCAGCAGTCCCAGTCTGGGGCTTTAGGCCTGGAGAATTCCTGGAGAATCACTGATATTCACTCCACCTTGGCAGCCTGAAGAAGCTGGGTTCTCATGTCTGTACAGGACGGCAGCATCAGCAGCATTAACACACAGATGAACTTATGAGTGGGAAGGTGAAGGAAAACAGGCAAAAGCAAAGCCTCCTTCTTCTGTCTCCTGGGTGTGTGCACATTTATGGTGCATCTTGCCAGGTCAAATAACCTGGTAAAGAAACTCCCTCACAGGAGTGCACAGCAGTTTGCTTCTTAGTTGATTCCAGATCCCATCAAGCTGACAAGTGAGACAGACCATCAAAATCTGTGACTAAAATTAAATATGTTATCTCAGAGAGCTGCTTAACTGCATTATAACTGATGATCAATTACTAATTGCACCACCATGGGATTCACTGAGCTTCCTAGGCGTCTTTTAGTGGTTAAGTTAGAGGGTCATTTTTAAAGGCTCAAATATCAGATATCTGAGTTCCAATAAGAGGATATAGAGTAAATTACTCATAAATAAGTTAACTTTTGCCATAACAGTTGTTATCTCTGAAACCAAGTGTGTTACACTTCTTCTTTGCACATCTCTTTCCAACAATCACATATTCTTGTTTTGTTTCATGAACTACTGAGCTTAACCAGGCTCTCCACATGGCCACAGATCTGGAACTACCCAATGGTGGGCTCACCAGTGTGTGTATAACTGAAGACAATGACTCCTACTTTTCCAGCATCAATCAATAGTCAGTAATTCCCCAGGGAGGGGGAGGGCCCCATCAGTCTCTCAATATCCATGAGTGAATGTTGACAGATTTAGTTTTACAATGTCCTAGTTCAGGCAGTCATAGCTACACTCATGTTTACAATGACTGCCCCAGAACAGAAGATAGCATTTCATTTGACTCTTCATATTGTTCATGCCTCCACTTCCATGATGTTCCCTGAACCCTAGAGAAGGTGGTATAAATGTCATGTTCAGGCCTGAACACTCATTCTCAGCACTGTGTGCTACCCTGGGCTCTGCATTCATAGTTATTCATTGCAAATCTACCAGATCAGCCTGTGGGCATATCTGTGAAATATTTTCTTGATTAATGACTAATGTTTGAGGGACCCGAGCCCAGCATAGGCAGTGTCATCTCTGTGCAGGTGGTCCAGGTTTGTATAAGAAAGCAAAATGAGCAAGCCAGAGGAAGCAAGCTGCTAAGCAATGTTTCTCCTTGGCCCCTGCTTCAATTCCTGCCTATGGGTTCCTGCCTTGAGTTCTTGCCCCATTTTTCTCAGTGATGAAGTAGTGCATGGAAGTATAAGTCTAGATGAACCTTTTCTTCCCAGGTCTATATTTGCTTAGTATTTTACCATGATAACAGAGAACCAAATTAGAACAATTACATACGTGTTTAAAAGATTGATGGATAGATAGACGATTGTATTGATGACTTTATAAAGCATGGAAAACAAAAAATCCAGTTAGTAAGTACTGAGTTACAGAAGACAGACTTTCAAATAATTAAAAACAATGTATCAAAAATAACCTATGCATTAAAAATTATTTTGTTATAGTTACTTTGTAATATTTCTTATATTTTTTTTATTAAATTATCATTATACTTCTGAAATTTACATTTATTGGTCTTCATGTTATAATGTAATGGCTTAATTTCAAATGACTTAATTCCCTAAGTATATGAAAATGGAGTGTTGATACACTTAATATTATTGAATACTGTCATTTTCTGGTTTAACTGTATTTTCTTCAGATGATTTCTATTTTTTTTTCAGGAAAAAATGTTACTACACTGACCAGAAGAACAAATCAATGAGCAGGTTAGTGAATGCTTCACATTTTTATTACCAATTTGTCATTTACAAAAAAACATAAAGAACACCTTCGATTACCCATGTCTTCAGTTAAAATTTTAGAAAGAAAATTATGTTGATTCCTTGAAACAATTTTTTTGAAACATTTTTTTAATTTAACATAATTTCTTTATTGAATCTTTGAGAATTTCATATCATGCACCCTAATTCTGCTCACCTCGAAGACCCTCCACCATATCCTCCCCTCATTCCTGCAGTACCCCACCCAAAAGAAAGTAAAAAAGAAGTCAGTCCAATCCAAAACAAAACAAACAAAAATCAGAAACAAAACAAAACAAAAACAAAAACAAATCTCTTCAATCCTCCATCTTCCCCGACACTCGAACACATCTTCATCCATCCTGGTGGCTTTGAGAACCTCGGTGTGTCACACAGGATTCCCTTTGTCCACGCAGTTTTACTTACAAATATTCATTGCAATGAGTCATTGGTCTGATTCAAGGCCCCTGGTTTCTGGTGTCTTTATCACTGGATCTCACAGAATCTCCTCTCAGATATTTCACCAATCCAGCAGTAGCATTTCACAGGACCAGTTCCTTCATGAGCTCCAGCAAAAGGCCTAGATGGGGTAGATGTTTGGGTGGGCAAACTCCAGGCCTGGCTGGGGCCCAAGGTGGTAGTTGAGTTTGTCAATCCAGGCCACTGGAGCCTACCCCCTCAGACAAGGGGAGGAGATAGCTCCCCTAAGCCCATGCCATCAGGGTCAGTTCTCTCTTGCCTGTGGTGAGGTGTGGTACCATCTTTCCCAAGGGCAGCAGTTCCAGCTCTCCCATGAGGGTAAGGGACAGCTCTCGCTGCAGTGCCCATCAAGGGACAGGGACAGCTATCCTAGGGCCAGTGAAGGGTGGAACTGGTTCAGCATGGCCCTCTGATTTCATTATGCATACTTCCTATGCCCCCCCCCCTCTGCCCCCGGTGGTAACAAGGGCCATAGACATCAACACAGACCTCAGCTGCAACAAGGGCCACAGACACCAGCTGCAAGAGGACCATGGTCCCAGACATGGCCCTGGGCAGCAGCCTGGGGTGGATGTTACCATGGCCCCAGGCTATGGTGCAGGCCACTGAGATCGGCATGACCCCAGTGGCAGCATGGCTCCTGGACAGTAACACAGCTCCAGGTGACAGCCCGGACCCTGGAAATCTGCATGGCCCTTGTGGAAATCAACACAGACCCTGGCTGCAGTAGGGCCACATATCCAGACATGGCCCTCAGCTTCAGCCCTGGCCTGGTTATCACCATGGCACCTGATAGCATTATGTGCTACTTATGTCTGTATGGCCCCAGATGCAGCACCAACATGGATCCTGGCTACTGATCAGACCCCAAATAACCATGTGGTCCTCAGTTGCAACTGGAGACGCAGGGTCTGTTACAAAACTAACTTTTCAACTACGTTATTAGTAGATCTGTTTTTGAATAGTCACTTTTCAGAGATTTAACTAAAGAATAAAATTTTCAATATTAAAATCTTTTAAAAGTATTTTACATAAAAATACAGTTTGGTTTGGAAGTTAACTTAAATTTCAAATGAATCATATATATTAGTAAGTGTAAAATTTACAATTTGAAACATATTTTAACAATTACAAAATGGTCTTTTGTCTATGGTGCTCAACATTTCAAGTAAAATAAAAAAAATAAACACTGTATCATGTTGTTTTGTGATATTTTATGTTGACTATTTTCTGTTTGAGTTCATAAAATTTAAATTTAGGTATTTGGAATATTAATAAAAGCTGTCCCTCACATTTCATTCCTTGTGAACAGTTTTCTTCATTTTTTTTATTTTCATGGATTCCAGTCTTGAGTGCAGGCATCAAACAGCATCAAGTGACAAGAAAAATTTTCTGTTGCTTGTTTATGCTTGTTTCCATATTCACTTGAGGAGAAGATTGATTGTGAATTTTATTTCAATTTGTTTTAGGAGAAAAACGTAAATTCTGTATGTGAAAGGTGGACATAAATGATCATTGTTTACAATATTTTTAAGCATAGTCAGTAAAAACTATACAAAGCATAAAATTTATATCAAAAGCACACATTTATTTTTATTAGTGCATTTCCTTTATTGCAATAGAAAAGATGTTTGTGCGTGGTTAACTTTGGCTGGTAAACACTAAGAGATAAATAACCTAGGCAATTATCCAGCTTCTGAAGATCATCATATCTCTAGGCCCCTTTAGAGGAAATAACTAAAGCATTATTATGGCAACAATTTAATTTTTATTTACAAAGCATTTTCATGTTCAAATATTAAGGCATCATCAAAATAGCCTGCAATGAGGATAGAACAAAAGGTAACCAGTGTTGCAGATGAGGAAAAATAACAGACTCTCTTACGGTCCCCCCACCCCCACCCCCACAGTCCCACTCAGAGCTTTCCCAGATGTTTGACAGTTTGCATTCTAGTCAGATTCTCAGAGCCCTTTGATCTATATTTCTAGCTTACATAGAATTATCTTACCTTGCCCCCAGATTTTAATAAAAGACACTAAAACTGTGCTAGAGGTAATGATGTTTTATCAGAAAATCCAGCATTTAAAAGATGCCCAAGATAATAAACATGTTTTTGGATGTTGAGAATATGATAAATAGTGTTGGTGTCAAAGTTTGTAGCAACACAAACAGTAGCTCAACCTTCATTTTTCACCTTATTGCCTTGACTGAGCACATACTGAACTGTTTCTACTATCCATTTAATTCTCAAGATGTCATTTCACTTAATAATAAAAAAAACTAAATGAGGCTCAAGGAAATAAATTAATTAGACTCTAGAATCTGGTTTCAAATCCAGGATTGATATTTTATTGGTTGAAGTATTAAGGCTACTCCACATAGTTAAAGGGGAGGTTTATTTTGTGGGGTAACTTACAAGTAGAGGGATAGGTTACAGGGTCCAGGAGAGGTGAAGTGCCTGTTTCCTGGAGAACTCTGCTTGGTCTACCTTCAGCATCCAGGATCCAGAAACCAAGAGAGCCAGCAGATCCGGATCTCAGGTCTTAAGGGCTCCTGTCTAGGCCCTGCCTTGTAGGTGTGACAGTTACTGGAAGCCTCAATGGGGGCAGTACCTCCAGGTCAAAGCTGGAACAGCTACTCACTGCAATATTTCCCCATCTGAGACCATTTTTTCCCTTTTCAGAAAATGTGTAAGAAGGTTTAAATTGATAATATTATTTTTCTGTTTTTAGTAGAAGATGATGATCTTAAGTTTCTTTCATACATTTTAGAAGTTTACTTACTTCTAGATTGTTGTAATTTAGCCAGAGATCATAGGCCATTAGGTGCTGCTACAGTCCATCTATATCCAAGTGTCCTTGAAGTTACCCCTTTGGTTTGTTCTGACCTTTGCTGCATGTAGGACAAATGGGATTACTTCCCCTCTTTAGAGCTGAGAACATGAGCTCAAGCATTGAGCTGTTTTGTCTAGTTGCAGAAACTGGCAAATTCAGCTCCCTCCTTCATCTAATATGCATATTCCAACAGCAATGCTGAATTTTAAAGACTAGAGAATTTGATCTGTACTGTTTTCTAATTGTCTTTGCATTGGCCGGGGATACAGTGATAGTCTATCAGTTCAGGGGTCTTGTTTTTAATGAGAACCAACAAAATGAACACCTCAAAAACTGCTTGTTAGTTTAGGATTAAAATAAATGTTGCAGTCCCTCCAAAACTGAAATGCTTGTCATCCCAGTGATGGTCCTGCTTGGTAAGAAATGATCAAGATTTTTACATCCTAACCTTTTCAGCAAGATTAAATTCTTATTTAAAATCCTGTGTAGAGCCGGGCGGTGGTGGCGCACGCCTTTAATCCCAGCACTCGGGAGGCAGAGCCAGGCGGATCTCTGTGAGTTCGAGGCCAGCCTGGACTACCAAGTGAGTCCCAGGAAAGGCGCAAAGCTACACAGAGAAACCCTGTCTCAAAAAACCAAAAAAAAAAAAAAAAAAAAAAGAAAATAAAAAAATAAAATCCTGTGTAGTAATTTCACCATAATAAACTTAAATGAACTAATTCTTAAGATACAGTATTTGCTGCCTGCCCTTTGCTGTCTTAATATTTTTTTCTAAAGTTCAAGAACCTGGCAAAACCCATGTTAAGACACAGTGTGTTTGTGTATAGAGACATTCTGTCCTGCCATTTTGACTTCTCAGCATCACACCATTATCACTGTGGAAATACTGCTTAGTATTTTTAAATGAAAACAGCTGTTGTTATAGTAACAGAATTCAGATTTTCAGAATCAATGCTGAAGGTCAGTCTTTTGTTTTGCTTTATTTTTTTTTTATTCTGTAAAGGAAAAGGATAGAAATTATTCCAATTAACATATATATTATTCATTTACATGCAAATTTTCACACATTTCTAAAGAACCAGGGAATAATCTACATTTGTATATATATTATATATATATTCATATATATTATATATATATAATATATATATATATATAGCTTTTAGAACTATATTGTGCTGCCTTTTATAATGTTCTTTCCTATGGCCATCTTTATGCAAGGTAATTTTCTATGGAGATATTATTATTTATTTCTTCTGTGAGAAAACAGAAGTGCGTGTATACGCATGAGTGTGGATGTGTATGGATAGTGTATATGTGTGTGGGGTATAGGTATATGTGTTACTTGTGAGTATATGTGTGCATGTGTATGTGTGCGTGCATGTGTGTGTGTGTGTGTGTGTGTGTGTGTGTGTGTGTGTGTATGTATGTGTAAGTGTATGGTGTAGGTATGTAAAATGAATCTTAAGAAGTCTTATTAATAAAAAACCCAGAAGCAGATACTGGAGTGAAAACTGTAAGATCAGAGGAATAGGACAAGCCACAGCCAACTCTACCTTACCTCCAGAGAGACCTACTTCCTGTATACCCACGCTTGTATGCCTATCTGTCCCTGCCCTCTTATTTCCTCTCTCTGCCCAGCTACATCACTTTCCTCTTTCCACCCAGCTCTATCACTTCCTGTCTGTCTGTACAGACATCCAGACCTGTATGGTTAACTAGTGCTGGAAATTAAAGGTGTGTGCCATCATGCCTGGCTCTGTTCCCAGTGTGGCCTCGAACTTCCAGAGATCTGGATGAATCTCTGCCTCCCAAATGCTAGGATTAAGGGCATGTGCTATCACTGCCTGACCTCTGTGTTTACTATAGTGGCTGGCTTTTTCCTCTGATCCTCAGATAAGCTTTATTGGGATGCACAAATAAACTATCACCACATAGGTATCTGGAATCTTTTTTCTCTAGTACTTAAGAAAACTGTCACAGAGGCCTTACCCCCTCTGAGGACTGGATGGGGAGTGGGTGGGGGAAGGTAAGAGGGGTGGTAGAAGGGAAAGGAGGGGGAACTGTGGTTGGTATGTAAAATGAAAACAATATTTAATTAAAAAAAACCTCACATAGCTCTGGATACAACCTTATCTAGTTCTGGAATTTGACTTGGTTCCAGGGTACAAAATTATTTCAAAAGAATCAAAAAATGGATGTCCCAAAACCCAATGGTTCTTGACAAGTCAGCGTTTCCAGAACTGGAGGAGTCAGACTGCTACACTGGCCCTTTCAGCAGAGCCAGGATTCACCAGTGAGTGCTCATCTCTTTTCTTCTATGTCCTGGCTTTGTACTTTCAATTACCTCAAGCATGTTTATAGAAGAAAAATAACTGAGGACATTCCCATTGGTCACCACCTAGGTTGAGAATGTATCATTGTATTATAATTTATATTTAACTTAGATACAGCACTAAATGAACTTTTGATTCTATATTTAATTTCATAATTCAGAGATGGTCAAGCCATGATTAAATACTATCCTATAGGCTGGTAACCTAGATATTCTTTTGAAGTAATAACTATGTAGGCGTCAGAGATGGCTCAGCAGTTCAAAGAACCTGATACCCTCACAGAGGAGTTTCTGGCACAAATATGGAGGCTCAAAACTGTTTGTAACTCCAGTTACAGGGTATCCACAGCACACATATGGAGGCTTATGAATGTGTTTGTTTCAAGTTATAGGGTATCCACAGCACATACATGGAGGCTCAGGACTGCCTGTGACACCAGTTACAAAATATCCAGCAACATCTCTGACTTTTCAAGCACCAGGCACATGTGTGGTATAGGTACATATATGCAAGAAAATGCAAATACACATTAAATAAAATTTTAAAAATTATCATGATAGAAAATAATGTATTTAAATAATAATTGCAATAATAGGATTGCTCCTAACAATAACATTAATGAATTACTGAAACTATAACTTTATTTAAAAAATACATTTAGTATTGAAGTGGTTTGATTCACTCTTATTAAAATACAGTGATTGAGAATTTCTTTAGAGAAGACTACCTGTCTCTTAATTTTCTTGTCTTTCTCTCTCCCTCTCACTCTCTGCCAAACCTTTTTCTTTCTCCTTGCCTTCCTTTATATCTGTTTATTTGTCCATGCTTTCATTCTACTATGATTTATTGAGTTTCTACAGGTCATTAATTGAATGATAAGGTTCATTATAGCACAGGTTCTGCCCTCTGTCTTCACGATCCTTCTAGTCAAATGCTCTAGATAAGAATGAAATTTGTGCCGGGCGGTGGTGGCGCACGCCTTTAATCCCAGCACTTGGGAGGCAGAGCCAGGCGGATCTCTGTGAGTTCGAGGCCAGCCTGGGCTACCAAGTGAGTTCCAGGAAAGGCGCAAAGCTACACAGAGAAACCCTGTCTCGAAAAACCAAAAAAAAAAAAAAAAAAAAAAAAAAAAAAGAATGAAATTTGTAAAGCTAAACAAAATAAGATAAATATAGAGAAGGTGAAATATACAATATTCACAAAATATTGTTGTAAACTTACCATACAATTCAGTTTTTGATTATTTTCAGGTTGGGCCACCCTGCTGGCATCCCTGTGTACCTCCCTCACCCCCACTCCTTCAGGCATCCTACCATGACATATACAGCTACACAAGCCTTGGGCCCATGACTCAGCTGCTCTAGTGAAGCTCCAGCTCTATCTTTACCACTTTTCTCTTCTGCTGACCTATCATGCTCCTAAGTTTTGCAGGGTGTTTTTCTTCCCATCAGTCTGCCTATATATCAGAAAATTCTTCTTGTTGCCCCTTCCTCAAGTCACTCACTACATCATTATACTATTACATGCTCTTCACATAAACCAGATGGAATATATCTAATTATTCACTTGTTGATTATACCACCTACTTAATTCTTCCATAATACAACCTCCTCAAAAACTGAATTTATCTGCCTAAGAACTACTTGCTCTGGTAGGTTTAAATCTCGTGGTGAAAAAAAAAAGATTGGTAGATATTCTTTCTGCTAGGTATAGTAACCAAGACTCTGAATTTAATATATATGAAGACAGAAATAATACACACAATATTAAACACTGAGGAACTCAAAATGTAATAACATGGTCTACTGTACAGATTAAAATAAACAAGGCTGGGTAAAACCTGTTGAGGAGACAATAGTCTCAAAATCTAGGCCAGGAGCACTGATGCACAGGAACAGGGTAGTAGCTCCATGGAGATGGTGCTTCAACAGGAAAGTAGCTTGGTAACCTTTTGATATGGAGGGTGAGGAGGAAGGAAGGGATAGAATAATTAACACTCCAGATGAAATGTCTGACAGAAAGATGGTTCATCATTCATAGAGATAAAGTGCCTGGAATCAGAGAGTGTCACCAATCTAGTAAGATCCAGTTCATTCCACTGCTTAGAGACTCCCACTACATTATAAAGTAAATATTTAAACAAATCCATCCTTCTCATTGTGAAATCCCCCTGTGCTTTTCATATCATCCACACTCACAAGGCTCCTTGTAAGATGAATTGCTAAACAGTCTTATTAATAAAAAACCTGGAGCCAGATGTTGGGGTAAAAACTGAGAGATCAGAAAAGCAGAAAGAAGCCAGCCACATTCTTACCACTTGGAAATCCTCAGCCAAAGAGACCTACTTCCTGTATACCCACTCCTATATGCCTTTCTGTTCTGCAACTCACTTCCTCTCTCTGCCCACTACATCACTTCCTGTCTGTCTGTATAGACTTCCAGACCTCTATGGTTAACTAACACTGGGATTAAAGGTGTGTGTCACATGCCTTGCTCTGTTCCCCAGTGTGTCCTTGAACTCATAAAGATGCGGATGAATCTCTGCCTCCCGCATGCTAGGATTAAAGGTGTGTGCTATGATTGTTTGATTTCTATGTTTAATATGGTGACTGGCTCTTTCTTCTGATCCTCAGATAAGCTTTATCAGGGTGCACAATATATTGGAGGACACAATATATCACCACAGCCCCTTGATACTCTTTCTACACAGGGACATTTTAGGGTATCAAGGGAAAAGAAAAGGAGAACTATGGGACACCACTAAACTCTGAAAACTGAGTAAGATAGAACGGAAAGTGTTGTGTGGGAGATAATCTCAATTTTTAATGAAATCTATTTGGAGCAACATTGCTTGAGGAGGTACAAACACCAGCCAGCAAATGGTAAATGTTATTCTTACTCTATGATAAACAAGACATATGAGAATATCAAGACCTCTTTACAAACTGAAAGAAGATGCTAAAAGGAATATTTGATCATTCTCTGCTTTTAATGTATTTCTTTTCATCTGTCAGTTGATTTTTTGTTAAAGATGATGACTCTCATTCTGGAATATTTTACATTCACTGCCTTTAATTACAGAGACAGATGAGTGGTTACCCAGGAACTTATAATTGTGACTAGATTTTGTGTTCTGTTCTAAATATTAAAACCAATCCCTTCATCTTAACAGCTTTATAATAAACAATAAGGACACCTTCTTCAGCAATGCTACTCGAAGCAGGATAGTTTATCACATGCTGGAGCGCACCAAATATGAAAATGGAATATCAAAAGTGGGTAAGAACATTATTTTACAGACAAAGTTTAAAATATTTTTTTAAAAAGATATACAGAGGAAGAGTTTTATAACAAATGAAATTTGATACTTTCACTCATTAATTATGAAATGTATAACACATTAGACACAAATTCTGTGAATATTTTGTGTTGCTACTTTTCATAAAAATATTTTTGAGGGCATTTGGCCACTGCATCCAATGTGAACTATGCAAATACTTAAGAATAAAATTTATCCTAAACTAATAGTGTTTTTAATTAAAAGATGCATAGAAAAGGTTCGGCATGGCATTATAAAAAATTAGAAGTATCAAATATGCTGCATCCATAATTTTAGGTACTTGTACTCATCAAAAATTATATATTTTCTCTTTATCTACATAATTTCCAGAGCCTTTATCCGTAAATATATACTTGTATAATTTTATTCCTTATGTGCTGTATGTTAAACAATTTATGACACCGATTTTATACACAGAGATTAAAATTAGTTTCTAGATCAAATTGGCTTTGAAAGATCCTCATAATTCAATAAGTAAAGAAGAGCAATTTACAAAACTATTAGTCTAGTATGATTCCATTTTCTTAATACATAGAAATAAAAATAAATGAAAGTCTAGAAGAATATGTAAGTAACCTAATGAGAGATTATTTCTGAAATATTAAATGGCCACTTATTTTAACTTATTAAATTTTGAAATTTTGTGTCATTTGATGGGGTTAACATTTTAGTACATATGTAATATGAAAGAAAATTGAGAGATGTGCAACTAGAACAAGATGAATAAAATTGAAAGCCTTACATAGAATTGAAAACAAAACAAAGCTAACATACACACTGACAATTGTGAAGCTTAATTGAAGCAATGAAGAAATCAGTTAGCCAAATGTTCTAAATTCTTCAAAGTTAAAAATTGACAACACATTGGAATCTATCACCATAATTTCCTGATTATTCTAGAATGGAGAACAACACTGGTTAAAAAAGATATGTTTCATGTTTACTTTGTAAAGAAGAATCTTCAGGGTCTAGTTTTTTCTGACTAACAATTCATTTGTAACTGAGAAATCAAAATAGTTGCCTTAGACACTAAAACTTTACCCAAAACAATGAGAACATTTCTAAAGAAACAAAAATTAAAATACCCAGAACATGAGCTGAAATTTTTCTTATGATGGAAAATTGTGCTTATAGGATTCAATGACATTTTAAAATATTTTTTAAAAGTATCATATTCTTTGTGGGAATATGCTAAACACAGAAGAATGAAACTAAAATAAAAAGTATTCTTAGCCACAGTTATCAGTAATGAATTTATAGAAAAAATACATTATTTCAAAATATAAATGTGTATTGTATATGCATTTTTACTTTTAAAACTATTTTCTCATCATTATGTATCACATGAAAACAATGTTGCAAATTCCTGTAGAACAGTCTAAGATAAGCACTCACTAAACTACAATTATTTACTGTGCACCTTATGTAATTTTGTATGCAACATTATAAAAGATTCCATATTTCAGGTGTACAAATATTTCTTTCTTGCATGTTAATAAATAACAGTGTAACAAACATTGCTCTCCAGAAAGTTTTTCTCATTGCTCATTCTCAAAAGAAAATCTCACAGTACCTTCACCAAGATGACAAATCTTAGTGTGACATTTTACATCCTTTTGATTTAGCATAAACAAACGTTTCTCGATCCAACAGTATTTTCTGTCAAATATTGGGAGTAGAAAATTCTTCTTTGACTAAATTTTGTTGTATTTGGTTGGGAATAGATAAAAAGGTTTTCTTGGTTCATGTGATCCCAAGAAGTGGAAATTACCAGTGCACCACTCATCATGGTGTGATTTGGTAAAATGAAACCTTATGCTGGTGTCTTGTAAACAATGTGGCAAGGACACACACCTAGGATGAGTACCAATCTCTTTTTCAAAATTACTATCCCTATAGTTGATGTGGATATGGAAGTCATTTGAATTGCTTTAAGTCTTAAAATAATTCTCTGTTCCATGTGCATTTATACATGTTTTAAGGGAAAACCTTCATTGAAATTGACTCAGATCTTTGTTCTATTTCTAGGTATCCGTAAACTTATAAATAATGGCTCATACATAGCAGCATTCCCCCCACATGAGGTAATTTTGAAAGATATTTTCCATTCAACAGAATAAAATATTTTCATTCTCGGAGACAGTATTAGTTACTTTTTGTTGTTGTGATTCAACACCATAACAAGTAACTTATGGAAGAAAAGTTTATTTGGGCTTCGATTTCTAGGGATTAGAGTCCATGACAGAGCAGCATGGCAGCAAGCAGCAAGAATGGTGGCTAGAGCAACATGCTGAGAGCTCACTTCTTGAGTAAGAACCAAGCAGGGATAGGAGCTGGGATGAGACCATAAACTTTCAAACCCCATCTCTTCTGGCCATACCTCCTAAACCTCCCCAAACAGCTCCACCATCTGAAGGCCAAGTTTCCAAATGCCTGAGACCATTAGAGACATTTCTCATTGAAACCATGACAGTGCCTGAAAATTTCATTCATTTAGATCTGAGTACCCACATCTAGAACAGTTCACCGAGATGATATTACCATCCTTTAGCCTAACAGTGACCCATCAACTCCAAAACATGTCTACAGTTTGCCCTGTGGGAAGAACCCCAGCCTCCCCCAGAGCAGTTTAATATTCTAACTACCCTCTGTTCCAACACAATACATCATGCTTCATCCTACTTGAAATGCCCATTCCTTCCAAATAAGGCAGGTTCCTGGCTTGTATTTACTATTTTAGAATACCTGAAAGTCAAAAACAAGACCACAATCAAAACTTCCATGTATTACCTACCTCACTTCCAGACAGATTATTACCTTGCTCCAAGTTTTAACTAGAAAGATGTAGATGGCCCTGAACAATGAAAACAGCATCTGTTGAACTCCTCCTTGGCCCCTGCTATACATACTCTTTGTTTATTTTTTTAAACTGTGTCACATCTTAAAATAAATTAGAAGTTTTACTTCTGAACTTTCAAAAACCATCATTCCTTAATTTCCAAAGTTAATGCAATGAGCTCAAAAGTTAATGCATATGAGGAATTTGCAGCCCCATGTAACTATTAGTAGATAAAATGAATTGGAAATGTTGTATTTGTCAATGAGATAAATATGGACAATCTCTCACTTGAAACAACCCTATGTTACTGACAATAAGATTAATTCCATTATAAACATATATAATCCAGTTACAAGAAGGTAAAATGCCAAAGGCAGTTATAAGCATAGGAAGTGTTAATGATCTTCATGAAATACCCACTTACAATAAAAAGTTAGGGATAATAATCATGAGCATTTTTTTCATATATTTCATGTGCTGAACCAGCACATGTTTTACCATGATTTTGCCTGTGCATAAGGAAGTAAACATTATTCTCTCTTTAGATATAAAGGAACACATCTTAGAAAAATTAAACACCATTTAAAATGGTGGTAAACTAAAGTGATCAGAGAAGCACAGCTAAAGGAGTCATTTAACAGAGGAAATTTGGTTTGTTCTCTTGGGCACAGTAATTTTCTCTGCATAATTAGCTTGTACACTGATAGCTCACTTGAGTTTCTCATGGGAAATTTGGCAACTGTCATAACTGGGTTGTTGATGATAGTCTTTTTAATTTATTTATATAAAGCATTTGAAATATAAATATATGTCATAAATATACAAAAGAAATAAAAAGTATCATTGAGTACCATTGCATACTGCAAATATACAAAAGATAATTGAGACACAATGAAATGGGCTGGGAGTTGTCTATTGACTTGAATTGCTATTTACTCATGGGAGAAAAGCAAGATTTACAAAGAAGAAAATAAAGTCAATGGTATTAATATATAGTCTGATAAGGACATTTTAAAATGTATGTCTTCCTTTTTGATTGATGCTAGATACTATATTCAGTCTCATAAATTTTATTCATAGTTGAGAAATTTTTTATTTTCTTACAAAAATGACAATAGCTAGGGGAGCATGGCAAATCCTTCTAGGGAGAACAGGCAGGAAAATGTAAAATCAATAGGCCAAAGGTGCATATGTATGAGATAACTTTGTCTAAGACATGAGTCAAATATATAATTCTTTCAAGGATGGATTATGGAGGAGGATAAATCGAAGGTGTGATTAGGGACCACTGACAATATGTGAGCCTTCTGAAAGGCTCACAAGTGCATGAGTAGGTCAGAGCTTTCTCTTCACCCAGTTCTCCCTTGCAGCTCACCTCTTGTCACTGTCAAGCTAGAGCGGTGTAGCAATTGGTGTTAAGTGCAGGTTGCACAGTGGTGTCCTAGGTACCCTAAATTTTAGCATCTAGAAATATATATGGTCTGACCACTAAAGCCGGGTGAATGTCATATATTAGAATTATTAGCACTGACTGCAAAAGAACAGCAATTTTGCTATTCATCCTTTTGATAAGTATCAGGCAGGCAGCAATCTAGTTTCAAGAGCCAATACTTTTCTAAGTGGATGTTCTGCACTTGAAATCAAGATGTTTTTTCATTTTTCTCTTTGGCTTCCAATTATTAAGAATTAAATATTTGGACTAGTTTAGGGAGGACACCTTGGGCTTGTACTTTGAATGTGTATCACCCTGTCCCTAACTGTTTTTTTCTATTTTATTAAAGTGTCAGAGATGGCATGAACATATGTTATCCCCTTGCAGCCTGAAGACACTTGCAAACCAGAGCTCAAAGTTTCAAGAAAGCTTCATAAATAATCTCATCCCTAGTGATTAGGGAGCCCTCAACCATATGAAGGCCATTTGAAAGAAAACGCTGTTTTAAATGCTTAAATTTTGAAATATTAAAAGTAAATTTACAAGACCCTAGGATCTAAACACATAGGTGCCTCTAAAGGTTATAATCCCGTTCTGTTTTAAGCAAATATTTCTTCTCTTATCATCTATAAGTAAAAGAGAACTTTTCTGAATCTAGCTCACTTCTTAAATCTAAATGGTATTCAATTTATCAATTAAAGATTACAATAATTTTATCATTTTTAATTTATAGATCCTGAGTTTGAAACAGTGAAATATGAAGTCTCATTTACTTAAGTAAAATGGGCCCAAATTATTTGAAAAATTATTTAAAACACTATTTTCATAAAACTATGATATTTCCAATGATAAAGGTATTTACCATTCCAGTGGTAAGCTTGAGTATATAATCTCTAATTATTTTATATGTTGACAAATTTCCTTGTTAGGGATACACTAATTCTTATTCAGTTCAAACTTCAGTAAGAAAATGGATTCTGATTTACACTGTTGTATCTCTCTCAGGGAGCCTATAAGAGTAGTCTGCCCATCAAAACCCATGGACCTCAGAATAATAGGCATCTGTTGTATGAGCGCTGGGCACGCTGGGGAATGTGGTACAAGCATCAGCCTCTGGACTTAATCAGGTACTGAAAATGGACTGGTTGGTAATAATGAGCAAACTGTTCTATTGCAATTTTCCTAGCCTTGAAATTATTTCTTATCACAGCTATTTCAGTTTAGAAACTCTCTGCAGAAAAAAAAAAAAAAAAAAAAAAACACTTCATGACTTTTCAATAGAAGGAACTTAATGTCAGGAATTAGTTATAGAGAGTGTGAAAGCTAATAAAAGAGTCTTTAAGTCAATCAGAGATTGATATCAAGAGGAAGTGACTAGCACCCTTAAGGGTAAAGGGGAAATGGTGCCATATGTATTACACACCCGAAGTACCAGGTTCTGAGGAATACTAGGGGAAGAAAAATAATCCTGGGTTGTTTATTTCTTCTTCATACTTCCAAGTCTTCTAGTATCTCTTTGCTCAATTTCATCATAAGCATTTTACAATGGAGCTAGAACAATGGACTACCTTATGAAAAAATCAAAACAAAGAAGCATTCAACAGATATGAAGGCAGATAGGCAAACAGCCAACACATCATCTGTGTGTATGTGGTAGGCTGTCAGTATTCACAAGGAATTGGTTCCAGAAACTCCTCTCAAATGACACACTCCACAGTGCCCATATTCCTTTTATATAGTGTGTGTTTAGACATAACCTACATATATACTTCAGCATACTTTCAATCATCCCTAGAGTTTTCATAATAAGTAATACAATGTGAAGGTTAGGGAAATAGTTAATATGTTGTATTATTTAGGGATGAATGGCAAAAATAGAACATGCATGTTTAGTGAAGATACAACTTTGATCTATGGATAGTAGAATGTGTAGGTGTAGAACTTGGTAATACACTGGACTGGCTATATGTGTCTTCCAAAAAGGTGTTCTCTCTATTTTTGTGAGCACTTTCTATTGAGTAGTTGCTCTTAACTCTATCATCTGTCTGTCTGTCTATCTATCTATCTATCTATCATCTATCTATCATTTATTTTGAGACAGAGTCTCACTATGTATCCCTGTCTGCCCTGAAACTTACTGTGTAAACAAAGATAGCTTTGAACTGACAAAAGCTCTGCCTGCCTATGCTGGGATAAAAGGCATACAGCAACATGCCTGGATTCAGTTTTATTTTTGGAATATTTATATTTGAAATTTACATAATTTATTTTAGTGCAGAAAACATTGTTCATATAAAAAGCATGAAATATATGTTAATACTGTTCTGATTTGCTAGCTAATGATGAATATCTATAGGATAAAAGAAAAAACACATACTATTAAGCTAAATGTGTTGATATTTTTATCTGTTTACAGACTATAAAGAATAGCTCACAACTGTATTAGTCAGTGTGTCAGTAAGATACAGATCACTGAAGGGGTGCTTGAAGGGAAATCAGTAAGAAAGAATATATAGAAGTGGGAAGTGGGATCATGAAAGCCAACACCTAATGACATGCTCAGGGACTAGTAAAAGCTAGAAGCGATTATTAAACCTTATCTTAAAGACACAGGGGGAGGAAGGACTTGCCAGAACCAATTAATACTAACCCATAGAAGGAGGTAACAGATACAAGCTGTGACCTGAGGAAGAAAGTAGTTGTAGAGAAACCGTGACCCAAGAGAAAGGAAGTCATCTACCATATAGATCTTGAAACCAACGAGCCTGTTTGGAAGTCAGAAGTTTTGAAAAAAGAGAGAGTGGATAAGGGTCCACAGTGGTGAACTCGTGGGTCACAGGATAGTAAGTGGAGTAAGCACTTGGAGATACACAGGATGAATACTCAGCAAATGTTGGTAGTTGAGTATATCCAGAATCAAGAAACTTTCTTATTGTGTCAACCATGACAAACTCCATTATTCTAATGTATTAAAGTAAAGCATTATTGTTTTTGAAATCTATGGACACAATATAGTAAGACATGTTGGCTCATGAAAATGTTCATTAGGAGCTAAGATGATAGTTTTTGAGTAGCATTTCAGTATGAATTACTTTTTTTTTTCGAGACAGGGTTTCTCTGTGTAGTTTTGGTGCCTGTCCTGGATCTCGCTCTGTAGACCAGGCTGGCCTCGAACTCACAAAGATCCACCTGCCCTTGCCTCCTGAGTGCTGGGATTAAAGGTGTGCATCACCACTGCCCGGCTGAGTTACTATTCTTATCTACAGGCAGCATTGCTATTATTGCTTCAGATAAATTAAGCAAGCATCCTATGTGAGTAAATGGGGTCTCTATTACAAACATCCAGGGCTATCCAGCTACTATTGTTTGATTACCCACAGAGATGGGTAATTTTCCTGTAAGAATGTGTGTTAGTTAAAGTGACTAAGCAATAATGCATCATGAAAGACCCACCAGAAAAGGGTATACAGTAAAGGAGTACAGGTGATATGCAATGGACAGCACTGCCTAGGAACTTAGTTATAGCTAAAACTGAAGCAGTGATGTGGAAGACATTTAGCTTAAACCACATAAAGGTATTTTGGACAAGGCACAATTTCCAAAACTTTTAACTCTTTATAGTTAAGCTGTTCATGAGTCTTTTTGTTGCTTCCTTTCTATAATAAGAATAGGTTGGGTTCTTTTGATCATAGCTGATGGGATTTCCACAGGCAAATCAGCATTGTCATGCTCAGTATAGAAATGCCTTAATGTGATGTATGAGCCAAAAACTGTCAATACATCTTTTTTTAAAAAGTGAACAATCATTTCTGGAGATTTATATTGTTTTACTATTTTAAAATTGATTCAAACTCTTAATAGCTAAAGCTTATTTAGTTTCAATCTAATTTCCCATGGAAACTATTTTAGATCCAAGGGAATACTTTAAAAAATCATCAGCTGCAAAAACAGTGGAATGACATTTCAAACAATTCTAATAATAGGTATCAAAGGAATTTAAACTTAAAAAATAAAGTTGTTGTAATAAATGATTATTTCTAAAGTTAAAGATACCAGAGTTTACTTTGAGATAGAAGTTATTTCAGCCAGGGACAGATCATCAACGGAAATGTCACAAGGGGAGCTTTAAATAAAACAGACACAAAGAGAATGGCCTTGGTTGAGCAGTAGTGGGGAGCTGCTGCAGTAGTGTCCCTTTGTTCTCTTTCTTCTGCAGGATTTTGTTGTACCTCTAAGGAATAATTATTAGAGATAGTTGTAAATACCGGTGTTCCAGGGAAAGGTCATTTTTGACCATTTTTCTTTGTCTGCACCTAGCTTCTTCACCTCCTGACACACACTGAAGGCTGCTTTGACTTAGATCGTGTTTTAGCCTAATAATAGTAACTTACATTAACTTCCACAACAACAACAAAACAGATTAATGTGTTAGTGTCTCATGAGCAGATCAGTCCCTGCAACTGCTCTCCCCGTCGTCATAAAGATATCCCACTGTTCACAAGCAGAAAGGGAAGTCTTGTAAATGAAAACTAATAATTAAATTTTCTTCCCAGCAACAGTCACTGTGAAGCATCAATCTTTAACAGTGTAGCTGTGGGCAGGCGTATGTTAAGTAACCAGTTTTAGAAAACGGAGACCTCACAGTAGTGAGGAAATCAGGGAATGTAAAATTATTTCTATCAGCCCTTTATAAACTATGGAACTATAGAAAAGCAAAATTGGACTGAGTGAAGGGAGAACAACTGAGTAGATCTTAGACATGCCTCATTAATCTGCCACTTCCATATCAACTGAAGACCAATAAAGTTTTTAATTCCTTTACCTTCGTTTGCTTTTCTAATAGTGGCTGCTAGTGAAGCAATAAATGCACAGCTCTACCTTCAAGAAGCTTAAATGTTGTGAAGGTAACGCTGAATTGCGGTATGAAGGAAAGTTATAAGGCATCATGTCTGATGACATTAACTAAGGCATTGGAACAAGCACAAAACACTTAACAAGGGTTAGGGAGTAAAGATGCCTGGAAGAAACAATATGAAGAAGAAGGCAGATACCCATTACAGGAAGAGGGAAATGTTTTGTTTTAGTTAGAGGCCAGTGGTAATTAAAGGAAATGTGCTTCCGACAAGCAGAATAGAGCTTCAGTGGAAGAAGATGAGATGTAACCAGGCAGACTGTAGCATGAGCATGTCAGCGTCTCAAGTGGAGACACATCTGCCCTGGACTGAGAATCCAATCAAATGGCCAACTGATTTTTTTTCTTTTCTTTTTATTCTCAGGAAAACATAGCTCCATTCAAGACTAAAAAGGTATACTATTAGGAAGACAGAGAAAGGCAAAAATTAGGTTATGAAAACTATTTTGAGAAAGTTGGACCAGAAATAGGTACTGTTGAAAGTTGGTCTTGTGTTGTCCCTTTAGTGGCCAAGTCTACAGAAACACATCATTGCCATTATGAGAGTCATTAACAGCCAGCAGGGTCAGATACCCTAGTATTGCTGACAAGTACATGGGCTAGAGGCCTCAGTTTACATCTGATATCATCACTAGTTGTGGGATTGTAGATTGTTGGGTCATTTATGTTGCATTAATTCAAACTGAAGACTGGCTTTCTTGTGTAGGCTATACTTTGGTGAGAAGATTGGGTTGTACTTCGCCTGGCTGGGATGGTATACTGGCATGCTGATTCCTGCAGCAGTTGTTGGCCTGTGTGTTTTCTTCTATGGATTAGTTACAATGAATGAAAGTCAAGTAAGGTGAGCTATGAAGAGACTTCTCCAATGTATTTGTCCTGCTTTGTAAAAGTACAAATGCCTATGCACAGTGGAGGTAAATAATAGAACCGCTGTGTCTGTGTTTTGTTTTGTTTCTAGTATAACAAAAGTGCTGTTAAAATGTCATTTTTATAGTTTTATATGCAAATTCTTTTGAATATGTCCAAGAGTGAGTTCTTATCTCTCTGCTAAATTTATTTTTCCAATATAGATTACATAATCTAAAAATATCAGCAAACTGGGATTTAGCAAAAGTAAATTATATCAAAAATGTGATCACAGTTTTAAAAAGAGTGACATAAAATTAGAAATAGGAAAGAATTATTCTTACAAATAATGCATTGTTTTTCACCACAAGTATAACATTGAATTTAACTCTATATAATCAAATTCAAAAGACAAAGAATCCCTTGTTGGGGCTCAGCAGTTAAGAGCCTTACTTTTTGCAGAGGACCTGATTTGGATTCAACCACCCTAACTCCAGCTCCAGTGGATCTGACACCATCTTCTGGCCTCTAAAGATGCCTACATACACATGGTACATATGCATACACTCAGGCTCATGTACATACACATAATATAATTAAACAAATCTTTAAAAGGAGAGATTCCTTTATTAGAACTCAGCATTTTGCTCTCCTTTTCTTAATCTTTTTGCAATGACCTGGCTACTAGGAAGTACATATTAACAGCTATTGATGATATAAAATTGTATATAGTATTGTAAATATTAGTTTTCCTGTATTTCTCTTTAAAATATTAAAGTATATATAGTATTTTTCCTGGAAAAAAATTATCTGCATTTCACTGGAGTTATCTAACCAAACTCTTTGATTTGAAATCTCTGAATTCTCTTGTTTTTCAAAACAAAGCACTGTAGATAGAAACCATATGATCCGATCACAGGCTTGTTTCAGGATTTTATAGAATCATTCTGATGCTGAGAGGCAACATAATCCTATATAAACCTCAGCTTTAAAACCTCACTCCTTCTCTGCTTCTTTGTGGGATTTTCCTATATGCTATACAGTAAGTGATGTGGTTCAGAGGAGAGGCTGGATTACAGTTAAGGGTGTCCTGGAAAGAAAGTCGTTCTTTTGCAATGAATGAACAAATAGAAGCAAATTCTTTCTAATGATAGACAGAAAGGGAGCAGGTAGTGGGAAGGAACTGGGAGGGAGTGGGTCTAAAGGGGAGGGAATGTGGGAAGGAACTAAGAGGAGTGGAGGGATGGGAAACTATAATCAGGATATGTGGTCTGAGAAAAGAATCTATTTTCAATAAAAAAATATTGGAAAATAATCACTCAATAATTACTGCTCAGATTAGATCCATGGAGAACATTGTCGTAGTAATTTCAGCACTTCGTAAAGTTTTACTATGAGATACAGACACCTCCCTCCATCAAAACAAATATAAAAATATGCAAAAGTAGAAATGCACAAAAAGGTAAGAAATTTACTGTTCCTATTGATTCTGTACCAGTGAGGGGACTTTGGCTTCTTTTGTATACATATTCTTTAACCTTTAGTACAAGGAGTGTTTTAAAAGGCATTGCAAACTCTTCAGTTACATGCTTTTGGTATTACATTACCACTGCTGCTGTCACACTATAATTAAGATCTTGTCAGACTTTCTATTCTAAACCAAGATAAGCAGCACTGAATATCTTGACTTTCAAAACTTTGAGACTGAAATTTTCCATTCAAGGTGCCAGACATGGTTGAGTCCTGGCTGTTATCTTGGTGGGCAGGCAGGGAAAAGACTGTTTTGCTTTGTGTTGATTCATATTGCTATCTTATTAAGCTCCTTTGTGCTTGTTACAAAGTAGTGAGATGATAAAAAGCTGGAGACATGGGTCTGTTTATTATGGATCTACAAAATATTGACAACCAAAATACAGTCATATTTATTTTTGTTTGTGTTTTTGCTATCATTTTTACCTTTTATTAAAAATAGATTTTGTTCTCACATAATATATCTTGATTATGATTTTCCCTCCCTCTACTCCTTCCAGTTCCTCCGTGCCTCCCTCCACTCCTTCTGGACCATCCGCTTTCTGCCTGTCATTAGAAAATAAACAGGCTTCTAAGGGATAATACGTTTTAATATAATATAATAATGAAGATAGAAAAAAACTAACACATTGGAATAGGACTAAACAAAACAAACAAACAAATGAATAAAACAAAACAAACAAAGAGGAGAAAAAAGGAAAGGAGCCCAAGAAAAGGCACAAGATTGATCCTGTTGATTTAGAGAAACTTGTTTTCTTGGTGATCTCCATCCTCTCTCTTACAATCTTTGATCTTCTCTTCCCCAGGGTTCTCAGAGCTTTGAGGGGAGGGATTTGATGATGGTATTCTGTTAGGTCTGATTGATCCAAGATTTCTCAGTCTCTGCATAATGTCTAGCTGTGAATCTCTGTATTTGTTCCCATCTGCTGCAGGAGGAAACCTCTGATGATGGCTGAGCAAGGCACTGATCTATGAATATAGCAGAATGTCATTGAGAGACATTTTATTGCTACTTTCTTTTCTTTGTAGAACGTTAGTATTTTGTCCCTGGGCCATCTTGTCTCAGGTTCTTGGTCATCTAAGCATTGTCAGGTATGGGTTCTATCTCATGGAGTGGGCCTTAAGTCAAATCAGATATTGGTTGGTAACTACCACAAACTTTGTGTCACCATTGCCCTAGCATATCTTACAGGCAGGACACCATTGTGGATCAAAAACTTTGTGGCTGGCTTGGTGTTTACCTTTTTCCTTTGATAGCATGCAGAGTACCTTTCTTTTTTTCCTTTTTTCTTTTTCTTTTTGGTTTTTTGAGACAGGGTTTCTCTGTGTAGCTTTGGCACCTTTCCTGGAACTCACTCTGTAGCCCAGGCTGGCCTCGAACTCACAGAGATCCACCTACCTCTGCTTCCCAAGTGCTGGGATTAAAGGCGTGCGCCACCACTGCCTGGCGCAGAGTACCTTTCTATACCAGAGACGATAGAACATAGGAGTGAAGGCTCTATGTAGGCACCAGCTCGGTTTCTTCGTCTTCAGTGAGTTGTGTGGGTGATGTATTCAGCAATAGGACAGGACTTACTGTCAGTTTGTGGAGAACAATCTACAGTCTTGGCAACAGCCTGGGCTGTTGTGGGGTTCCAACGGGACTGTTTTGGCCAACAACATAATCCCAGTACTGGAAGCCTCATTTGGTGACAAGATTCATCCAGTTAGGCCTCTGTCTCCCCATTATTTGATGATTTCATTTAGATTGCCTTCATATGTGGATCTTTACAAAGCTTCTACTGTATTAAATTTCTATACTGCCCCTCAAATAATCCTTAACTTTAGCTCTTTCTCCCCATATTCCCTCCTTTGTCCTCCTCTTCATTTCCCCTTCCCCCTTGATCCTCCCATTCCAGTCCTGCCCCCGCCCCCGCCCTGCCGCCATATATCCATAACTATCTATTCTATTTCCCTTTCTTAGGGAGCTCTATCTGTCCCCCTACTCCCTTAATCTATACCTAACTTCTGTTTTTCTACAGGTTATAGCTTGGTTACCATTGACTAAACAGTTAAAATTCACATGTAAGTGAACATATGCTACATTTGTCTTTCTGGGTCTGGGTTACCTCACTCAGGATGATTTTGTTTCTCATTCAATCCATTAACCTGCAAATTTCGTGATTTCATTTTTATAACAGCTGAGTAATATTCCATTATGTAAATGTACATTTTCTTTATCTTTTATTCTGTTGAGGGACATCTAGGTTATTTCTAATTTCTGAATATTACTAAAATGCTGGCAATGAACATAGTTGAGTAAGTGTCTCTATAGTAGAATCATGTGTTCTTTGAGTATATGCCTGAGTGTTATAGCTGGGTCTTGAGGTACATTCCCATCTTCCTGAGGAACCCCCACACTGATATCCATCAATTTTGCACACCCACCAGAGATGGATGAGTGTTCCCGTTACAGCATGAGTTATCACTCGTTTTATTCATCTTAGCCATTCTGACAGGTTTAAGATGACATCTCAGAGTAGTTTCAATTTGCATTTCCCTGATGACTAAGGATGTTGAACATTTTTTAAAGTGTTTTACAGCCATCTGAGTTTCCTCCATTGAGTTTTCTCTGTTTAGAACTATAGCCCCATTTTTGTAATTGGGTTGTCTTTGTGATATCTAATTCTTTGAGTTCTTTAGAAATTTTGAAAGTAGTCTTCTATCAGATGTTGAGTTGATGAAAATCTTTAACTATTCTGTAGTCTGCTGCATTGTACGAATGACAGTGTCCTTTGCCATGCTTCTCAATTTCATGGGGTCCCATTTATTAACTGTTGATCCTAGTTCCAGTGTTAATGGGGCTCTGTTCAAAAAAGTTGTCTCCTGTGCCAATAAGTTCAAAGCTACTCCTTACATTCTCTTCTGTCAGGTGCAGTGTGTCTGGTTTTGTATTGAGGGCTTCGATTCATTTGAAGTTGAGTTTTGTACAGGATGATAAATATGGATGTATTTGGAATCTTCCAGTTTTACCAGCACCATTTGTTGAAGATCCTGTCCTTTCTCCAGAATGTGTCTCTGGCCTCTTTATCAAAATCAGGTGTCAATGGATGTGTGGATTTATTTCTAGATCTTCATTGATCAATGTGCCTGATTTTGCACCAATATCATGCTGGTTTTATTACTTACTACAACTCCATAGTACAATTTGAGATCAGGGATGGTGATACCTAGAGCAGTTTTTCTAATATTCAGGATTGTTTTAGCTATGCTGTGTATTTGTGTTTCCATGTGAAGCTGAAAATTTGTCATTTTAAGGTCTGTGAAAAAAATGTGTTGAAATTTTTATGGGGATTGCATTGAATCAGTAGATTTTTTTGTGCAGGATAGCCAGTTTTACTATATTAATCCTATTGATCCATAAGCATAGGAGATCTTTCCCTCTTCTGATAGTTTTTTCAAATTTTCCTTCAGTCTCTTAAAGTTTTTATCATACAGGTCTTTTATTTCTTTGGTTACAGTTACCCCAAGATGCTTTATTTTTATTTGACGCTATTGAGAAAGGCATTGTTTCCCTGATTTATTTCTCGGTCCATTTGTCATTTGTACATTGGAGGGCTACTGATTTTTGCAATTATTTTATTGAGTATTTTTGCATCTGTGTTCATAGGAAAAATTGATCTGTAATTCTCTTTCTTTGTTGGTTCTTTATGTGGTTTGGGTATCAGGATACCTGTGGCCTTGTAAAATGAATTGGGCAATGTTCCTTCTGTTTCTATTTTGTGGAATATTTTGAGGGGTATTGGTGTTAACTCTCCTTTGAAAATCTCATAGAATTTTGCACTGAAACCAGTTGGTCCTCAGCTTTATTTTGGCAGGGGGAGACAACTTTTAATGACTGCTTCTTCTATTTCACTAGGGGTTATAAGTATTTTTAAATTGCTTATCTGATTATGATTTAACTTTGGTAAGTGGTATGCATTGAGAAAATTATCCATTTCATTTAGAGTTTCTAATTTGGTGGAATACAGGTTTTTAAAGTATGACCTTGTGTAGCATGAATCTTAAAGAGTCTTATTAATAAAATCAAACCTGAGGCCAGTTATTGGGGTGAATGCTGGAAGATCAGAGAAGCAGAATAAGCCACAGCTACCCCACCTCGCCAGTTCCTCTGCTGATCCTGTTTCCTCAGACTGGAAGCCTCTGAGTCCTTATCCAAATGGATCTCAGCTGAACTGTGCTTCTCAAAGCCTAAAAGCTTAACCAGCTAAAAGCTTCTAGTTTCTGGTCTTCACGCCATATTTATCTTTCTGCTTTCTGCCATCACTCCCTGGGATTAACGGCGTGAGTCACCATGCCTGGCTATTTGCAGTGTGGCCTTGAATTCACAGAGATCCATGCCTCCAGAAGGCTAGGATTGAAGGTGTGAGTGCCACCATTTTCTAGCCTCTGTATCTAGTGGCTGTTCTGTTCTCTGACCCCAGATAAGTTTATTAGGGTCACACAATATTTTGAGGAACACAATACCACCACAACCTTGTATTGGCGTCAGTTGTTGTGTCCCCTTTTAATTTCTAATTTTGTTAAATATTCTCTTCATTTTTTAGTTTATTTGGACATGGTTTGTCAAGCTTACTGATTTTTCTCAAAGAACCAGCTCTTTGTTTCATTAATTCTTTACATTGGTTTTGTTTGTTTGTTTCTAGTTTATTGATTTCAAACCTGAGTTTGATTATTTCCATCTACTCCTTTTGTGTATAACTTCTTTTTGCTCTAGAGGTTTCACATGTGCTATTTAAAGTTACCAGTATGAAATCTCTCCTTTTTTGTTTTTAAAATAGGCACTTAGTGCTGTAAACTTACCTCTTAGAGCTATGTTCATTGTGTCTCATAAATTTGAATATTGTTCATTTTCACTCAATTCTAGAAAGCCTTTAATTCCTGCCTTGACTCAGTTTTCATCCAGCAGATAGTTGTTCATATTCCATGAGTTTGTAAGCTTTCTTCTGTTTCTGTTGTTGATTTAATCGCTAGTGGTTTTATAGAATGTGGGCTGTTAGTTTAATTTTCTTGTATCTGTTGAGACTTGCTTTATGTCCAAGTGTGTCACTAATCTTGGAGAAGATTCCATGAAGTGCCAAGAGGAAGGTATTTTCTTTTGAGTTTAGGTGAAATGTTCTATAAATGTCTGTTAGGTCCACATTTAGTTTCTAATATCAATTAGCTCTAGTATTTCTCTGTTTAGTTTTGGTCTGTAAATATTTCTCTAGTTTTTTTTTTGTTTTGTTTTGTTTTTGTTTTTGTTTTTTTTTTTTTCTGTATGACCTGTCTATTGGCAATAGTGCTGTAGGGAAGTCTCCCATTATCAGTGAGTGAGGGTCAATGTGTGATGTAAGCTGTATTAGTGTTTCTTTTATGAACTTGGGTGTCCATATATTTTGTACCTGGATGTTAAGAATTGCAGTGTCCTCTTGGTGGATTTTTCCTTTGATGAGTATGGAGGGTGCTTTTCTATTTCTTCTGATTAGTTTCCATTTAAAAATCTTTTTTATCAGATGTTAACATGGCTACGTCAGCTTTCTTCTTAGGTCTATTTGTTTGGAATATCTTTTTCTATGTTTTGAAATGAGAAATGTCTATCCTTGATATTAAGATATTTTTCTCGGATGCAGCAGAAGTATGGGTACTATTTTCGAGTCCGTTTGGTCAGTCTATCTTTTTACTGGGGAATCGAGAACATTGATATTGTGGGATATCAATGAACAATGCTTGATGATTCCTGCTTTGTTGTTGTTGTTGATGATGATGTTGGTGATGGTGATGGTGGTGTGTGTGTGTGTGTATATGAGTGTGTGTGCCATTTTGGGATTTGATTTGCCATTTGGGATTATTTATTTCTTGTTTCTTCTTAGGTGTTGTTAATCTCTTTAGGTTCAAGTTTTCCTTCTGTATTGCCTTCTGTAGAGCTGGGTTTGTAGATAATGCTTAAATTTAGTTTTATTATCGAATGTCTCATTTTCTCTATCTGTTGTGATTGAAAGTTAAGACAGACCTGTTAGAATAATACCTCACTTCTCCATGGAGACACTAAAACTTAGAAGGCCTGGACAGATTTTCTATGAGATCACAAATTCCAGCCAAGACTACTATACCCAGCAAGGCTTACAGTCTTATTTCTTAACTGCCCAGCAGTTAACAGTAGGAAGATAGAGCATTCAAGTTTTAGATCTCTCTCTGTGTATATATGTATGTGATATATATATATATATATATATATATATATATATGCAACATATGTACTTAACTGAAAATGTTCATATTAGTATTTCAGAGAGGACATCTCATAAGTTTTAAGAAAGACTAAACAGTTATGGGTGTCCTGCTTCTCAAGGCACTGGGCTTCAGGACCAGGTCAAAGAGCTGAAACTGCAATTTTCTGGAACCTTCTGAATTGGCATCAGAACATCAAAAGAAATGTATGCAATGTTCAGTCCTGACCTGTTTTCCAAAAGCTGTTGTATGTTAAAGAATCCTCCCCCAAACAAGCTTCCTCTTTATGACTATCCTCAGCAATAAGAGTTTCTTCGTTCTTTAGCTGCCAGTTGGGTGCTAGGTAGATTATCATATCACTTAACTAACATCCCAGTTACCATCCTCATATTGAACAACAACAAAAACAAAGCAATACTGGTCTTTATAGAAGTAAGTGATTTGTTCAGAATATTCCCTTTAAGGGATTAGCTAAATTACAAATCTCTTTCAAATTTGTTTTATGAAACATACATTTTATGGTGTGAATGTTTAAAACCAGACCAATCTTCTTATAGTAATATTAAGTGCTCACTTGTAAATGTAATGTCATACAGGTCTCTCAAACTCATTCATCGTGTGAGATGGGAATTTCATGGTTCTTTGAGCATCAACTGCGTTTACCATCACCTTTCTATGGCTTCTGACAACCACAAATAAACACCTCTTTTTACTGTATGGGTTTGACTGTGCTAGCTACATCAAATAAGTGAAATCATTCAGTGTTTGTTCTTCTATGATTGGATCATTTCACTATTGAAAACATATTCCAGGTTCACCCATGTTGTCATATTTGACACAATTTCTTCCCTGAGGCCAAATATACTGCTTTAGGCATATGTACAGTGGTTTTTTTAATCCATTTGTTGATACATAGAAATTTTATTTGTTTAAATATCTTTGGTACATTTTAAAAATCATTCAGAGAAGATGGGAGTATTAGGGTGAAAGCCTGGGCTTTGGTAGCTGCATCAGGGACCTAACTAAGGTCCCACCCAACAGCATCAATGAGCTGCCATTGATCCAGTGCTAGTCTGTCTGAAGAGGCGATACTGTAAGTTGTTAGAGGGTTAATTGCTGAAGGTACAAACTCACCCTCACAGATAAGTGAAAGAATGGTCTGTCCTGTGAAGCTTTGTCCTGCATGAAATTCAAGGCAATTAAAGAGACAAGATTAAGGACAATGGTTTATCTCTGTGCCTTCTGACAAGTACAGACACAGAATGAAGGCAGAAATGCCAGCCTTGCATCCAACTTTTGGTTACCCTGCAAAGAGCAAATTGAATGCTTTTTTTTCAATGAAAGATAACTTCAAAGCACTGGTTTCACCACCTCTTCAAAAATCCTGATTTCTTTTATTTTTGTACTATATCTAGAAATGGAATTACAGGATCATGTGGTATCATATGAGATCATTTAATAAAAAATTTTTGAAGCACTTTTACACTTTTCCATAACAACATAGCATTTGAAATTCTCACTATGAACTAAAGTTTCAGTATCTCCACATCCTTCATGATACTTATTTTCAGTGTTACTATAAAATGTTCTAGGCTGCACAGAGAAACCCTGTCTCAACCACCACCACCACCCCCCAAAAAAACCCCAAACCAAAACAAACAAAACCCAAAAAGTGTTAAAAATCAAATTGTGTGTGTGTGTGTGTGTGTGTGTGTGTGTGTGTGTGTGTGTGTGTGTGTGTGTGTGTGTTATCTTTCCCTATGGTGGAATACCTTGCTCAGCCTTGATGCAGGGGGAAGGAGCTTGGTCCTGCCTCAACTTGGTATGCCAGCCTCTGTTGACTCTCCAAGGGAGGCCTTACCCCCTATGAGGGGTGACTGAGAGAAGGAATGGGAGAGGGAAGGGAGGGGGAACTGCGGTTGGTATGTAAAATGAAAAAATTTAAATAAATTAATAAAATAAAATAAATTTCTAGAAGTTCAGGCTGGAGATAAATCTCAGTGGGAGAGCACTCACTTTATGTGACCAAGGCCCTAGATCAATCCCTAGAAATCTCCCCAAACCCTTAAAATAAAATAAAATAAAATAAAATTTGGTCTTCATTGTCTTAGTGGTTCTGACTTACAGTTGCTTGATGTTACATCTAATTCTAAACTAATGCTTTGTTCCCGCTATCATGTCCAAGCTCTTTCCCTCTGTCTGTGCTCACCTGTGTGCTATAAAGTGTTCAT